>NC_089838.1:51280803-51892470 GCF_035609145.1 Eleutherodactylus coqui | reverse complement strand
CCAAGGGTACTAAAGGAACTAAGTGATGTAATAGCTAGGCCGCTATATCTAATATTTATGGATACTATCAAGACCGGGGTTGTACCATTGGATTGGTGCATTGCCATTGTGGTTCCAATTTACAAAAAGAGGACCAAAAGTGAGCCTGGTAACTACAGGCCGGTAAGTCTCACTTCAGTAACGGGAAAAATATTCAAGGGGTTTCTAAAAGACGCCATCGAAGAGTACCTCAAGGAGAACAACGGAATAACTCCTCACCAGCATGGATTCATGAAGGGTCGATCGTGTCAGACTGATCTGATCAGCTTCTATGATGAAGTAAGCTCTAGGCTGGACCTGGGAGAGTCTATTGATCTTGTATATCTGGACTTCTCTAAAGCATTTGACACCGTGCTGCATAAGAGACTGATATATAAAATAAGACAGCTCGGATTGGGTGAAAACGTGTGTATCTGGGTAAAGAATTGGCTCAGAGATAGAAAGCAGAGGGTGGTAATAAATGGTTCATACTCTGATTGGGCCACCGTCGCTAGTGGGGTGCCATAGGGTTCAGTATTAGGCCTCATTCTGTTCAATATATTTATCAACGACCTGATAGAGGGGCTGCACAGTAAAATATCTATCAATATTTGCAGATGACACAAAATTATACAATATAATCAATGCAACGGAGGACAAGGTACGGCTACAAACGGACCTAGATAAGCTGGGGGCTTGGGCAGAAAAATGGCAAATGAAGTTCAATGTTGAAAATGTAAGGTTATGCACATGGGCAGGAGAAACGGATGTCACCAATATACACTAAATGGGGTACTGCTAGGGAAAAGTGATATGGAAAAAGACCTGGGGGTACTAGTGGATTGTAGACTGAACTGAAGTAACCAATGCCAGTCAGCTGCTGCAAAAGCGAATAGAGTCTTGGGGTGCATTAAAAGACGTATAGGGGCAAGGAAGAGAACATTATCCTCCCACTATATAAGGCACTTGTAAGGCCTTACATGGAATACTGCGCACAGTTCTGGTCACCGGAGCTCAGGAAAGATGTTACAGTACTGGAGGGGGTTCAAAGAAGGGCAACTATACTAATACATGGAATGAGGGGACTGGAATACCAAGAGAGGCTATCCAAATTGGGATTATTTACTCTAGAAAAAAAGACGGCTAAGGGGTGATCAAATAACTATGTATAAATACATGAGGGGACAATGCAGGGATCTCTCCCATGATCTGTTTATATCCAGGACTGCGATGGTGACGAGAGGGCATCCGCTACGTCTGGAGGAAAGCAGGTTTCATCACCAACACAGAAAAGGGTTCTTTACTGTAAGAGCTGTTAGACTGTGGAACTCTCTGCCTGAGGATGTGGTGATGGCAAAATCCATAGAGGAGTTTAAAAGGGGACTTGATGTCTTTCTGGAGTGGAAGGATATTACAGGCTATAAATCTTTAGGTTAATTTTTAATCCGGGTATACAGGCAGGTAGGAACTATTAGGGGATGATCCAGGGATTAGTCTGATTGCCATTAGGGAGTCGGGAAGGAATTTTTCCCCCAAAAGGGCTAATTGGCTCCTGCTCTTGGGGTTTTTTGCCTTCCTCTGGATCAACAACACAGAAGGATAACAGGCTGGACTAGATGGACCTCCTCTTCATTCGGCCTTACATACTATGACGTAAATATACTGTAGGCAGTCACAAAGTGGTTAAAAGATCTTCCCTACAATCACTTACTAAGCTATTTCTCCTACTGCAGATTTTGTGGATCTGAGTAATGGCAAGTTTTACGTCGGAGTGTGCGCTTTTGTTAAAGTCCAGCTGAAGGTAAATTTTTGTTTCTATTGTTTCTTGTTTTTGTTGTTCATCCCTCCGCAGATGGAGCAGCTTCTGTTGATGCTAATATGAATATGGACCATATGTATGTGTTTCACAGCATAGTAGACCCTGACATGGAGCTCAAGTCTAAGTGGTGGGAGAGTGATGTAAGAGGCAAGTAGTTAAAGGGATTTTGCAGGCAGTGCCCGCTGTCAGTGCAAGGATACACCGGGGTTAGAGCGGAAGCTGCTGCCCTAAGCCCTGTTGTAATTGCAAGTGCAGCTCCCATTGATTTAGCACCTGCAATTACAACGCCAGCCGCTACACTGGTCGGAGCAGCAGCCTCCTCTCCGACCTCGGTGGTGTATCCCGGGACTGACAGTGGGAGCTACCTGGGAAATCCCTTTGAAGTCATACTTCTCTTCCTTTGACACCCTAGGACGGCTCTTTTCATGAAGATGTTGGTTACGGTGTCAGTGAGGGGCTGAAGTCTAAAGCACTTTCTTTGGAGAAAGCACGGAAGGAGGCGGTAACAGATGGGCTGAAGAGAGCACTGAAGTAAGGCAGAGTCCAGAATCTTCTGTGTTCTGCATTTTAATCCTAATGTAAAGCTTATGTAAACCTAATGTAAATCCAAATGTTAGGTCTTAAAAGAAAAGTTTATTTTTTGTGGTTAACGGCACAACTTTTTGGTTTGTGACTCTAAGTATAATTACAATATAACTTGTATTCATTTCCTATTTTAGGTGCTTTGGGAATGCTCTCGGAAACTGTATACTGGATAAAGATTACCTGCGTGCTGTAAATAAACTTCCCAAATTGGTGAGTGATTATAGAAAGATATTCCTGGGTTTTTTAGACTACGAGATGCACTTTTTAGCAAGCAAAAAAGTTGCTAAAAAGTATCCACCCCGTATAATCTGAAGTCAGTCTATATGTTTGAAAATAAGGATACCGCGCTCCTTAGAACATCCACGTCCCGGACGTGGATGTTCTAAGGAGCGCGGTATCCTTATTTTCAAACATATAGACTTTTTCTTTGGCGGCTCTCTTGCTAGAGAGACGGAGGATCCGCAGGAGCTCTCCCACTGTCTAGCCCAGAGGGATTCTAAGGGACTCACCGGCAGCATTTACTTACAGGCTTTTCTGGATATGGGGTGTTGGTAGGGATCTTAGTCAAGGTCTCTGCCAGACACCGGGTAAGTGTGTTACTTATTTATATATTTAACACACGTGTGGAGTGATATTGTCTGCCAATACATTCAGGAGCGCTAACCTGATTTTTTTTACTGTGGTTAATCTGAAGTCAGGGTGTTCGGACAGCACCGAAACTCCATGATCACACTCCTAAAACGCTCTGCCTGATCATTCAGAAACAGAACTGAGCAGGTTTAGTGGTGTTCCAGCATAGCAGCGAATAGTGGAGGAGTACTTGCTCTCCGCTTTCATATAGTGCCTGTACAAAGCTTGGAAACCCTGCATGACTGCACTATTCTCTACTGACAGCGTTGTGAACATAGTGACAGTCTTCTTTCTCCAGCTTCAGGTTTCAGTGTGATTTTCGGTGGGCTTTCATAAGGAGAGAAGGGCAGGGTGTGACAGCAGCACGGCCCACATACAATCCTATTTGCCAAGCTGCCATCTCTGCTAATACTCACCGAGAGAGGAAAAAGGGGTAGTAAACAATAGATTGCCTATCAGTGGAGGTCCCACTGCCTGGAACCCCAAAGATTAGCTGTTCGCCACGCCGTTGTTCTCATGCACTGAGCTGGTTTCTGCAAGAAGCAGACAGCTCCTTTCTCACTGCAGTGGACAGGTTTGATACTACAGGCAAAGTTCCCAATGAAGTAATTGGAATGGGGTAAAGAAGGGTTAAAGGGGTGGTCTCGCGAAACCAAGTGGGGTTATACACTTCCGTATGGCCATATTAATGCACTTTGTAATGTACATTGTGCATTAAATATGAGCCATACAGAAGTTATTCCACTTACCTGCTCCGTTGCTAGCGTCCTCGTCTCCATGGTTCCGTCTAAATTCGCTGGCAGCTTGCTTTTTTAGACGCGCTTGCGCAGTCCGGTCTTCTCCATTCAGCACGAGCCGCTTCAGTGTGCTCCCCGCTACAGCTCTTCTGCGCATGCGCAGACGAGCTGTCACTGCTCGGGAGCGCGCTGCAGCGGCCATTCTGTACCTTCCTCTGTTAGAGGAAGGTGCAGAAACTGGAGCTGCCCAGCGGAGAAGCCCAGCCCAGCCCAGCAGCCCCGAGAAGCCTCCGGAGGGGCTGTCGCTGCGCCGGGGGGGGGGCTGCCGCTGCGCCGGGCTGCGCCGGGGGGGCTGCCGCTGCGATGGGGGGGGCTGTCGCTAGGCCGGGGGGGGCTGCCGCTAGGCCGGGGGAACTAGCGCTGGGCTCCGGAACCTAGCGCTGGGCTCCGGGGCCTTCACCTGGGCTGAGGGTCTAGCGCTGGGGAGCCGGGGGCTAGCGCCGGTTACCTGCTGCCTGGCGGTGGGCGTCTGGTCGGCGGCTGCGGGGCGTCTGGTCGGCGGCTGCGATGCGTCCGGTTGCCATGGAGACACAGCTGGCGGCGTCTCGGGAGCGCGCACGTCGGGCTGCAGCGAGCGACGGGGAAAGAGCCGGCGGCCATCTTGAGGAAACTTTTATAAGTTGCTGAAACGCTGGAACGGTAAGTACGAACCAGCTAGAAATGTCATTTACAGGGGTAATTAGTAATGTATGTTTAATGGGGGGGGACTGGGCAAAAAAAAAATTTAACTGCTTCCTCGAGACATCTCCTTTAATCAGGTGCCGCCTCATTAGTGGAAGCTGCTCTTATATACTCACTATTTCTGTATCTTTATGTATATATCAATTGTGCCATGTATATAATGAGCGCTACCCGAGGCCATTTAGTAACGTTAACCCCTTCACTTGCTTAGACCACCAGGGAAGTTTAAATTAGTATAAATTGTTTTTTTCCCCTAGTTTCTGTTGTCTAAAATTATGGGGACCCCAAAATACATTAATAACTTGGCTGCTGGAAGCTCCAGTAGTAAATTATAGCGGCGTGCCCCAAGAATTCATCTAGTAGAGGAAAGTTAATAAATGTATGGACTGATGCAGTCGTTACTGAGATTAAGAAACTAGTACGCAATATTTAATTACCTGGGTGGTAATGCACTCACTTGTGCAGGACTGATGCACTGACATATGCAAGGCATTTCTTTACATTGTTATAATTGTTAAAACAACTTTATTTCTTAGCCTCCAGGTCAGTTGGATGTGGCTCAGACAAAGCGTCAGGACTATGATGCTACACTTGACAAAGCACGGTATAATAGTTTCCTTCAAGAACAGAAACCCGTAGACAGAACACATCAGGAGCCAGCAATCCAGGAAAAGACCGGTGGCAACGACCCATCACCTACCAAACCACATCACGGGGATTTTACAAGGAACATAAGTGAAAACAACCTTAATGACTCCAGGTACTAGGCTACTAACGATAAGGTCATTAACATCTCATTAGTACAGGCTGTCCTACGGCAACACTGCCTGCAGTACTACCAGAGTTTTACAATACTACTACATCTATGAGCATGCTAAAGGGAAGAATGCAGGGAATCTGGGTGAAAAAATGTTAGAAACGTGCTCATGTTCATCTGAATACTTTACATTAATGTACAGAAAGATATAGCCATTATAACCCCCTCTGCTTTCTATCTCTGAGCCAGTTACTTACACACATTCTCGCCCAGACTAAGAATTGTCATTTTATATACCAACTTTTTATGAGGCACGTTATCAAACGCTTCGAAAAAGACAGATTAACAAATTCCAGTGACTCTCCGCCAGTCCAGTCTAGAACATACTTCCTCGTAGAAGCTGATCAGGTTGGTTTGACAGGAGTAGTCTCTAATAAACCCCTGCTGATACAGAGTTATACAGCTATTTTCCTTGAGGTACTCCAGGATGGCATCTCTTAGAAACACTTTAAACATTTTACTCACAATAGAAGTAAGACTTACCGGCCTGTAGTTTCCAGGTTCACTTTTTGACCTCTTTTTGAATATCGGCACCACATTAATTTTGTGTCAATCTAGTGGAACAGACCTTGTCACTATAGAGTCATTAAACATCAAAAACAAGGGTCTGTCTATTCCCTTAGAACCTGACCATCGGGATGTGGTGATTGGTCTATTCTAACCTTTTTAAAGGCCAACTTACATTGGACGAGTGTCAGGCAAACGATGCCCGACACTCGTTCCTGTATCCCCGTGCTCCTGCATAGGAGCTAAAACAGCTGGCTTGTACATGGAGCGGCCAGCTGGGGGGCGTGGCAGTGCAGGAGATTTCTTTCTTCTCGTTCCCCCACCCCTCTCCATTCACATAACACAGGCGCCTTTCGCTATGGAACGGCGGCTGTTTAAACTGCACGATGAGCGATGATAGTCATCGCTCATCTTTTAGCAGCCCAAAAGGGCCTTAAGACGGCTCTGCACTTCTTTCTGGATTAAACTGGTGACATTTAGTGGAAAGTTTACTTTACCACTTTGCATCTCATTTGACATTTCATTTTCTTATGTGAAGTAGTAGTTTTTTACTTTCTTTGGAAATAAGTCTCTCTGTCTCCAACTTTTCTGTTTTTATCTGCTTTTTACATAATTTAGTTTTTTCCTTTTTTTAAAAAAGCTTCTTTGTTGTATTCTTGTTTTAGTAGTTGAAACACTTTCTTTTTGCTGTTTATTGCCCCCTTTACATCTTTATTGAGACACATTGGTTTTCCCCTATTTCTAATTCCTTTACTCCTTGTTCAGCTCACAGTAAGTAATTAGGATGGTTTTAAAGATCATTGATTTATTGCTCGTAATCTTATTTTTGAAAGAAAAGTGAAAATTTATTATATCCTGGTCACTATTTCCCAGGTGCCCCCCCCCAACCTGCACCCCTGGTCTGTCAGGTCTGTTGATTAATATTAAGTCCACAATGGCCGTCACCCTAGTCAGGTCCTGTACAAATTGGGTAAGATAATTATCTTTAGTAATTGACAGAAAGTTGTTACCTTTATGAGATCCACAGGTTTCTGCCTCCCAGTTTTATCTGGATAGTTAAAATCCACCATAATAATTACCTCCTGTGATTTAGCACAAATCTCTTTCTGAGAGTATGTTAACACGTAGCGGAAATGCTGCCGAATTTCCACAGCGGAAAATTCCCCTGTAACTTGTGCAGCATTTCCGCATCCAAAGCAAATCACTGGTGTAGATTTTGACTCAAAATCAGCCGCGTATCTGCAGCAAATTTCAAAAGATACAGCGCTCCCCTCACCTCCAAAGTCTTCACACTGTTAGCGCTCCACGGTACCTGGCAGCTTATAGTGAACATAGCATCGCTGGTCAGTTGATGCCACTTCCACATCACCATATGAGTGGCGCTGCGCTTACTACAGGCCATCGGGTGCTGGAGAGCGCTGACCGCATGAAGACTTTAGAGGTGAGCAGAGCGCTGTATCTTATGAAATTAGCTGCGGAAACATGTAAACATACCCTTATAGTTTGTAATCTACTTTATTTTAATGTGAAATTTTTAATCCGATAACTTATACAATTGAGATCTTTGTAAAATATCCATTTTTATTCTTGCAGTTCTGAATTGGGATCAGCAGGGTTAGTAGTTCAACCAGAGATGGATGCCACTTATCTACGCAAACAGCGTCAAAAGCAGCTGCAGCAGCGATTCCGTGAGAAGATGGAGAAAAAACAAATACAGGATTCAGTGTCCTCTGCAAACCAGGGGCAGGGAGGTAAGAGAGCTGCTGATGGGAAGCTGGAGATCATTCATCACTGGTGTGGTTTTAGAGGAGGGAAAGACTTCTAATTAGATAACATGTCACATTCTCTTATATATACAAGAGGGTGCATTTATAGAGGCAACTCGGGGGGGACCTTTGGCCATCATGTAAATGAGTCTACTTAGTACATGATTGTGATGCATGAACGCTTTTAGTGCTTGTAATTGATGCTCATGTACAGTCACATAATAATCACCCATTTCTATACTGTTCAAATAGCCCTATTGGGGGTGGGGTATATTTTATCTTTATTCATGGGTCTGTCCTACTGGATTGTGTAAGTCTACATTGTTTCCTTCACACTTCTACTGCAGATCAAACCGTATTCTAAACCTGACCATTTACACGGGATGATTATCGTTCAAAATTTGTTTGAACGAAATTGAGCGATAATCGTTCAGTGTAAATGAAAAAAAGTCATTAACTATTCGTTCACTAGTTGTTATTGCTGACTTTGAGTCAGCATAAAAACTATTGCAGGATTGTGGGCTTGTCGCTCCGTGCAAACGCTCCTGCTCAGCACTTCACATAGAAGGTGAAGCGCTGAGCGAGAAGCCTGAGATCTAGCGGTGAAGTCTATCAGTCTAAACGCTCAGCACAAGCGCTGATAACCTTTGCGGTGACGGCCGCTCTCGTGTAGTCCTTTTACCCTACTGTCGTCCTGTGTAATAGGGACATAAAGCTGGCCATGCACATTTACATAAATGTCATCCAAACCCCCCGACAATCTAATATGTATGAGGTGCCTCCTGACAATAGATATCCAGCGAAGAGAAGAATTGGGCAGTTGAATTTCAACATATCTTATCCTTTTGTTCTTGGGGAGATAAGCCACTGCCAGAGGTGCCTGGAGGAGAGAAGTGTCTGGCAGCGGCTTGCTTCCATTTCAGAGCACATACAGAGCTCTCCTGTTTGTGAATGAGGGGAGTTGGGATATATGCTAAAGGCTAAACAAGTTAATACAGCTAATGCTGACAGTTGTCTAAAATGTGTAGCCCATGCTGCATAAACTGGCGGAAACTCCATCCACCAGTGACAGCCATTGGCCAGAAAAGTTTGCTGGTAAAAGGGCATTATTACCAGCAAAATCTTGCAGCCAATTTACTTTGTGATTTGTGTTATTCCTGTGACATAGTTCTGACTAGTCTTCTCTTTGCTGCAGGAATATCTGATCCTCCAAAGGTCCCCCTATTAGGTCACCATACCCCGGGATCAGCGCAGGCCTCATCTGCGTCAGTGGATAAATATCTTACAGGTAAGGCCCTGTGCTGTTACCCATCAATTGTCTGCGATTAGTCCTACCATCTGAGGCAAATTATGCTGCACCGTTAAATGTTTACGTGGTGATATGTTACCTAGTGAAGTCTTGTGTATACAGGAGCCTCGTGTGGTGCAGAGTGTAAGCTCTCGCCTACGACCTGAAGGTTGCAAGTTCGATCCCCGCATGAATCAGGTAGCTGGCTCAAGGTTGACTCAGAGGTCGGTAAAATGAGAACCCAGCTTGGTGGGGGGTAATAATTACCTGAAAACGCTGCGGAATAAGTTGGTGCTATACAAATACCATGATTTGATTTTTGATTTTGATATGAAGAATTCCCCAACAAAATATTTAGGAACACTAACTGAGCTTTAAAACTGGCATGGCGGAAGGGTTTGAAGTCAAACAATGTCTTGCATTGCCAACGGTGTAGTGTTTACACCCAGAATCAGTCTGCACAGATGGACTGCATATGCAACAATGTCTAAAGGCCCATTTAGACACAACGATTATCGCTCAAAAGCCATCTTTTGAGCGATCATCTGTGTGTCTAAACGAGCCTTAATACACTTCTATTTGATCACTGTAATTGATTCTGTGGGCAGGCCCTTTTACACATTCATAATGACACTCATTCCCAATTATTGTCCTCTGTAAACTGGACAGCAATTGGCCAATAAATGAGCACTTGTTTGTCAGCTGATTCTTTTCTAGAACAGTCTGTGTCTGCTGCAAGAAAGCTGGAGGTAATGGGATGGGTCTGCAAGAAGAAACTGCAAAATGTGAATCTGTGACAGCTAAAGATTGTCCGAGAGCTCTGCTTTATAATAAGGTCTTACGCACGCGGCCGTATTACAGCTCTTTATAAATATCGGGTTGTATAGTCTGGTAATGCGGCATCTACAGCATAAAATAGTTGGAGCAACTAGACACTTCACACAGCATCTGCCTTATGACTTGACTATAAATGACTTCTGCACAGCTGAAAAGTCCTGTTCTTCTGGCAGATGTGGGTTGAAATATAAAACCAGTCATCTAATTAGTTATTATGGATAGCTCCTACTTCTACACCTGCTTACAAGGTGCACAAAGAATCATTGGGTACCTGCAAATACAATACTCGTACTATATATTTTCATATCCTTTAACAAGTCTAACACTAGTATGCTGGAAAATGCAGCTTTGTGTATCTGAGAGTAAGCTAAAGCACCCAACAGTCATCACACAGGAGCAATGATCGCTCAGTGAATGGAGGTAGAGCGGGCTGGAGATCACTCCGGCTGCCTGCCTCCATTCACAGTAAACAGGCAAGATTTCAAACAAATAGATCCAACAGCATATATGGTGCGTTGTGATTCCCAAAATGGGTTTCCTTTATTCCATCACAAGTAGAGAACAGCAGCGACATTTCGGCTTATCATAAGCCTTTGTCAGAGCTTGACAAAGACTTCTGATAAGCCGAAATGTCGCTGCTGTTCTCTACTTGTGTTGGAATATAGGAAACCCGTTTTGGGAATCGCAACGCACCATATATGCTGTTGGATCTATTAGTTTGAAATCCTGCTGACATTGGAACCTTGATCGGGCTATGCATCCAGCGTGCATACTGTGGTTCTCCACACCCCTCTCTTCTTGAGGTATTGGTGAGTGCTGCTGATACAACCTATATTACTGCCACAGTAAACAGGCAGTCATTTATCTGTGAGCGAATGCCGGTTTACATGAGCTGAACATTGTTCAGTTTTTATGCCTGTCTAAACTAAACATACTATTGTTAGTTGTTCATTTGTTGCCAGTATTTACACCGAATGATTATCGGTCAGATTCCTGCTATCCAGCAAGAATCTGAATAATTATTGGTCCATGTGTAAGGGCCCGAAGATGTAGATTACCTTTGTAGTGCATTGGATTTAGGCCTCTTCTTTTTTTCCATTCATAGCCTATGCTTAAGATATAGGCCATCAATCATTGAGCATGTACCCTACTGGTACAATCATCAATGGAAATACAGCCTTTGAACTGAGGAGCATATTTCTTGGCAAGAGCTGAATTGTGACTTTAAGTTGTGACTCTAGTCTTGCATGTACTCTCGTCTCCCAATTCTACATCCGAGGATATAGAAGTGTGGTAATCATGTTCTTTACATTTCACATTTGCAGATGACCCGGAGTTTTGGGACATCCCGTTAGACTTTGGAGAGCTTGACAACTTTATAGAGCTTGGAACCGTACAGGCAGCACCTGCAACCCCCCCTGTACACCATCAGATGACGACGCGAAGCAAGACACCTCAGAGACCAAACAACGAGTGTCAACCGATGAGAACTATGTCATGGAACCAGACACTTGGGAATACATCTAGACAGCAACAAACAGGTGTCATTAATGTTTTATATGCTTCTTACATTGCACTTCCTCTCCAGATGTGCAGGTTGTATGGAACATCACAGGCAACCTATTGATTTTTACTTTAGCCTTGCTGATCCAGAGCCCTAATAATGAAGCAGATACTAATTTCTAGTACATAAAGCCCCGTACACGTTGCGGATTTCCACTACAAGTGAAGAGCCACTGACTGGCAGCCAGTAGTTGGCCTTCTCATTGTTTTAATTGATAAATTCAGGTGCCAGCTGGCAATCTGTGGATCTCCACCTGTGTTTGTGACAACAATCCACACCATGCATGGGTGCTCTTGTAGATGATACACTAATATTTACTGAAATATGCAACATTCAATTATTAATTGCACTTTTTTTTTTCAACTTTTTTTTTTCACTAACTTTTGAAGATAAAAGCCCACACGGTCGTCACCAGGGTATTTACATGAAGAAGAGGAGGCTTGACCCCTCATGACTGTGAACCTATCCACTACTCCCCTAGTTTCATACTCTCCTATGGAGTGATGAAGTTGATCTTGGCTTGCTGTCATTTTAGTACTTTGAATTGTTGAATTCTGCATCTGAGGAACTTCTTCTGCAGTGGGAGATTCAAGTGTACGTTAGCAAACTGTTTATAATGATATTATGTTCATGTTTAATAAAACACTTTATTCAAATGTGTAAAAAGAAAAATATATATAATTTTAACTTTTTTATGGGTGTCTTATTAGTTGTTGGAAATTAGATTTTCTGCCATCATGTCTAAAGCTTAGAAGGTTTATTTGCACCACCTGGCGAGGTGGAAAAAATGGGCAGGAAAAGATCTGTTATGTTTGTAATGCATAAGCAAACACAAAGCTGCATTCGAACGTGGATTTTGATGCAGTTCTGCAGCAGGTTTCACCCTTTCAATTTAAATTCAGTTCAAAGGGTGAACTCTGTAGATCCGCAGCAAATCGGCTACGTGTGAACATACCATAAAGGCATGTCCAGACAGAGTGGAATTTTCTGCTGAATGGCCAAGGCGCAAAAACCATTTAGTGCAGATTTTGAGTTTATTCATTCCCTCACTTAAAGACATAGCACCAGATTTTCAGTGTAGAGTCTACAACTCCGTAAGTCGATTTCTGCAGGAGCTTTTTAAAATCTTGTCCACTTTGCACAGAAAATCTGAAGCATTTACAATAGCAGCAGATGGTTCACAGAGAAAATCCATGGCAAATTTGTCTCGTGGTGATGGGTGCCTAAGGATATGTTCACACACGAGTGATTTGCTGTGGATTTTGGTGCACATCTGCAGTAGATTTCACACTTTCAATTGAATTTAAATTGAAAAGGTGAAATCTTCTGCAGATATGAACCAAAATCCACAGCAAATCAACTATGTGTGAACATACCTGCAAACTTTCTGTAGCATACACTCTAAATCCGCAGTGGCCACATCTACACTGAAATGCTGCAGGTTTTGCTGCATTTCTGCTGTGGATCTGCTACAGATTTTAAGCCTTGTATTTCAAAAGTTAAGAGCTGCAGTATAATTAGACCTACTGCAGATTTTGAAGCCACAGCAGTTTCAAAACCGCTGCAGATTTATTGTAGAAAATTTCTGCAACCAAGATGATTTTTAGAAATCTCCTCCACATCACTTGTACTGTAAATGCAGAAATTCCTCAGTGATTCTGCTGTGTGTGAAGATGGCTTAAGGGTAAGTTTACAGTTCTAAGAAAGTATCTGCACCAAAATCCAGGTACTGATTTTGATGCAGATTTTCACAAGGAATTCACGACATTGCAACGAATGAATAGCAACTTGAAACCATCTCTGCAACAAATATAGCATGTTGCGGATTTCAAAATCTGTAGCATGACACTTCCGCTGTGGAAATTTTCTCCTGTAAGTGAATGGGGTTTATTACATTGGGCTGAGAATTTGGCCCATTTGAATAGACCAAAAGACATTAGACAGAGACAAGCTGATGGTCGAACAAATCGTCTGGCTTTGCAGATGCAGCCGTGCACATCATAGTCCATGTACCGTTAAAAGGTCACCTGATAAACGATAGTTTTAGTTCAAATAGACAATTTATCAACTTTATATAGTCTAATGGCCACCCCAATCATTCCGTTACTGTACAAGGAGGTTGTCCAGGATTAGAAAAGCCTAGCTGCTTTCTTCCAGGAACAGTGCCACATCAGTCCATGGGTTGTCTGGTATTGCAGCTCAGTGCTATTAAAATGAATGATGCTGAGCGGTTGTACACACGTGTTCTGTAGATGGAGTGATGCTGGAAAAGAGCCGCCTTGTTTTTTTAAAATTCTGTACAACTTTTCAATATCTTCAAATTCTCCACAAAGGCCATAGAAGAGAATGAAGCTTGGCAAAAACTTAGCTTGTTTCTCTAGAAATAGGTGAAGAATCTTCTTAAATGTTGGTTACTTGTCAGAAAATGATGCAAATTCTGAACATTATCATCTTTTTGCCAGGAAACCTCGGTGTTGAGCGCGGCGGCGGCCTCCTGCAGTATTACTGATATTAAAGACAACTAGAAAGTGTTAGTAGCATTGCGGTAAGATGAAGAATGCATCGGGGGAGGGCAGGTGCTCTGTTTATTTGCATTTGCTAGCGCTTTATCTGTACCAATTTTCGTGGTGATGGATTAAATAGTAACATTGGTGTCCTTTTTCTCCAAAGTTCTGCAGCTTTTCTTCCGGAGCATGACAGACATAAAAGTGGGCAACGCTCAAAATCTCAGAGCAGCCTTTGTCTTCTCAGTCTATAAGCCTGTGTCATGACATCAGCATGTACGCTGCTGTTTATCACTGACCTGTTTTTCCTATAGTTAAATCCCGGTATGTCACTTATGTGCACTAGCTGACATACTGTAAGTCTCACCAAAATGTGGGACTTGCTGTAGCAACTGTTTCAAAGCTGCAATTTGGCTGTAAGGGGCTAACCACACCATCACTTTTACATAGTCTTATGACGTATGTCTCGGCCTGAGCACGGGTCTCTGGACCTGCATTCGGAGCATAATCAGTTTGCAGATGATGCGCCGGTAACCCACGGTCAGGCCGGGACACATTTCAGAAGGTCACACATAAGGCACTAACTATGCTGTCATTTTAACTCCATGCAGTTAGGACATACAGATGTTTACAGTATACAATGTGTGTATGGAGGCGCTAAAGGCGCTTCAGTGTTTTCAGGACATTTAAATGCCAAACACATAGGAAATTGAATGAGATTAAAATCAAAAAGTAGTATGTATCCAAAAACAGTGTCAAAAAACAAAATACCATAAAAACAAGCCCTTATGTAGATATGGCACTGGGAAAATGGAAAAAAGAATTTTTTTGAAAAAGTGAGAATACCAGAACTGCAGAATGTGATGCTCGGTCACAAACTGTTTAAACTACTTAAATTAGAAAGGTCACAGGAGTAAGCCACATGCGACTTAGGCCTCAGTCCCATGCCCGTTTGTATACGTAAAACTGCTGTGTGGATCACAGAGTTGGGAGCCGGCTGTCACCACGTGTGGCAGCAATTGTGCCCTGCGCATGACTACATCTCTTTTTAATTCAATTATGAGTTTGGAAAAATAAAACCAAACAGCTTACATTTCTAACTCCCCTCCCACTTGTAACACCACATACGTCAATGTATTATATAATTATTTCAGTTGATACATAATGTCCTTAAATGTAATGTCTTTTTCCTTGAAATCTTGTAGTATGGACTCCTCTTCCAGAGAGCACAGGAAGTCGACCTGTAATGTTCTATCAGGGGGGGGGGGGGAGACACGACACTTCATCCAGCCAGTGTCGGGCTATCCGTTTTCTTGCTATATAAAGTAACCTCGCTACCGCTATCTACTCTTGTTCCTCTATTGGTAGATCACTCACAAACAGTGATGCAGGGATGAGAAGCCAGGTAAACAAAGACAGCACCCCTGGACTCTGCAGGGCCTATCCTATAAGCACCATAACATACCTTCTATGAGCACCATAAGTGGACAGGTTCCCTTTATACGGGGTTGTCCATAGAGACGTTCTGCAAGCTATTGCTTATCCACTGGATAGAAGAGATGTTGGGATCAGTGGGAGCTCTATCCAACAGGGGTCAGATACATCCAGGAATAAACGGAGACAGCGCATGTGGGCAACCAGCACTCTGCTTTGGGTCTGACCACTGGGACAAGGTATGAACAATCTGCAAATGATCTATCCCGTGGTGAATCTTAATGTCTGTTGGAACAACCAAATTCTAAAATCACTTAGCTGGAGACTAAAAATGGAAAACCTCCCTCAAAAAGGTGCCTTCACACAGGTGCGATTCTACGCCACAAGCACCGCACGTCTTACACATCAACTTGCTGCAGGTCACACTTTTGCTTGCATGTTGCAACAGCTTTATGGTGTAGAATTATACCACCTTGTGATGCCCCCAGAAAGAACCAGCAGTCAGTCATGGGCAAGAGATGTAAAATAAGGCTTCCTTTATTAGTTTTAATATTAGTCTACAGAGGCAATAAAAAGAGAAAAGTGCAAATTTGTACAGAAAGATGCAGGACAAAAAGTGCAAACGGGAAAATTCACAGCTCCAGGGAATCCCACAATCTCATTTATGTCATTGTATACAGTGTTAAATAAGGTCAGGAAGAGGCTTATTTACGGGAGGGGTGCAGCGTGGAAATATTGGGGCGAGCTCAGTAGCATTTTTTTAATTTTTTTATTTTAATTATCGTGTCCACAGGAAGGAAAAAAAAAATAGTGGGAAATAATCCAAAGCATGCACAAACTAATGGCGAAAACAAAGATTGCAAACCAAAAACTGGAAGGAAAAAGAAAAAAGATACAAAATGTCAAATAAATAATCAACCTGTTACTTTAATAATCCCTTATCAGACCTCCGCCTCCCCTGCGCCTTACCATCCAGCCTCCGACTTAGCTTGGAATGGAGGATCTGCTACGTACAGAGCACTACAAAAACCTCACAGGGAAATAAAGTGTTTTTTTGCACCATCAGGAGCGGGAAGCTGCAGAGAGCCAGCACCATGCATCCCAGGTGGAGTACAAGAAGCCCTTTTCCTGATCACAAGATACATTCACTACAAGTAGCAGAGTCACTTGCCTAAATAAATTCACTTTCTCGTTTGTTCACCTTAAAGAGTACCTGAACTTTTACTTCGGAGCGCTCCTCCTGTGTCAGCAGTTTTCAGCTCCTTCCTGCAGCTGAACACGACCCCACTTAGCGCTATATGGGGAGACGAAAATAGCCCGGGAGCGCTCTAAAGCGAAGTTGCAGGTACTCTTTAAAGAGGACTCCACTTTGGCCTCTGACCATCCATTGCCTGAGCTTACATGCTGTTGCCATGGAAATCCAACGGTTAGCACCTCAGTAAGGGACCCCTTTACAAACACGACAGAGACCAAAGAACATTTTCCCCGATGCAGTAAATACGGTAATCCGTGTGCCAAGTGTTGCATAGAAACACAAATAAAAACAGAACCGAGGGTGATCTAGAACACTGCATTACGTTTAGCTCTGAAGACTTTACTAATAGACGGAAAAGTTGCATCCAACACCTGACAACGTTACAGACACCAAAATGGACTGGACAGACAGCACAAGTTTGCTGGAGTTCTGGATCTGAGCGACTTCCTACTTCTGCCCAAACACAACGAACTTGATGTAAACTCCAGAAGGATCTGTGCAACGTGACAATTAATACTGCTTGCAGATTACGTCTCTACCTCAAAGTGCGAAAACACACACAAAACAAAAAAACGAGGTTTCAAGTATAAGATGCTGCCGCGGATTTTGAAATATTAGGGAAGGGGGAGTTACTAACTTTCCCATGCGCAGGCATCAGGACAACAAACCATCTCTGCTCTCACCAAGGCACTTTCACACCTCAGCAGATGTCAAACATGGAAAACCCTTCTGCACAAGAACAGCGCCAACCATCATCCAACTTCCTTGACCAGACTGAACAGCACTGCGACTACAGCTCCGCGAACGTCCCACGACAAACTACTTACACGACAATTATATATCCACCTGCGGCCTCCGGAGAAATCCAAAAAGTTCACAATCCCCTCCCCCACCAAAAGAATCTCCAAGGTTCTCAAGGCACTAAAAATACGCAGCGGAAAATATTGGGGGAAGCTGGGTTCAAGTTACCTTTATACAATATTACATTCACATTAAATCTAATAAAAGGACAGAGCAAAAGTTGCGTTTTGTGTTTTGTTTTTTTTAATAACTAAAGTGACTGATGAGGCAGTCGGAGCGCGGCGCTCCGCGTCGTCTGGAACCCTCTAACATTCGGCTATCATATTACTACTGTTGTCCAACAACATAAATATATTTATATATCACAGTGTATCCACATCGTAACGATGGCAGAGTAATTGTCCTCACCGAACTTTTGTTTAATTCTCCGTTTAATATACTTTATATATATTTCTATATTTACTCCGTACAATGTAATGCTGCAGTCAGCGCCATTAGAGAGTTCTTTATTTGAAAGCATTAATGACCTATACCGTGGAGAGGATGGTCTCCCCTCCCTGCTACCCCAATGGGCTCAACGTTCCCTCATCGCCCCAATCTCATGTGCCCCCCTGCAACCTTAGATGGAATGAAGCCTCCTTTGTGGGAAGGGGCTGCAGAAAGGGGATTCAGAGTTGTTGTCGGGCTTGTTGCGGTCAGGAAGTAGGTGCTGCATTGTGGCTGCAGCGAGATCTTCCTTCTAGCCACCAGACATTGGTAAGAAGATCGCGCAGCAGCCCCCCTGCTAGGTAGTCCGCAGGTTGGATCCTTGTGGGTTACTGATGGACTTCTGAAGGCTGCTGATGTTGAAGTTCTGTAAGGAAGAAGTCACAGTTGGGGCAAACTGGCTAATGGGTTGGGAGGGCGGTGGTGCTGTTGGTGGCCCGCCGGGTCCACTCCATTGCGTTTGGAACGGTGTGCTCTGGAAGCCGAACTGCTGAGGGCAGATTCCTTTGGGGTAGTGAGCCAAAGAGTTGGCAGAGGCCGCAGGGATTGAGACAGGGACCCCTAGGGACGGAGTCATAGAAACGCAGGGGGCAGAAAACTTCCGTGCCATTCCAGGTCCCTAAAAGTAAATAAAAGTAAGTATAAACTGCAACCATAGTGCTCTACTACCTACCTGTTACCTACCAGACATTGCTCCTACAGGGATCCAGCACTGTAACCCTACTAATTGTTGTAGAAGAGGACATCACAAGAAGTTCATTCGTTATGAACTCCTCGCATCCAGAATGTGAGTGCTGTTGCCAGGAGGAGACACTGTAGCGGTCAGGTGACTTCCAGTTATTATTGTAGATGACAACAGCGCTGTCATTGCAGCTGACGACCGGCAAGTACAGCCCTTTCTTATTTTAAGATAGTTACAGCTATAGCAGCAATGTTATCAGATAACCAGACAACTCCTTTAAAGACTTCCAACAGGTGGCTCTACAGAGGTATTATACCTTCTCCCATTGACAGTTGCAAGGTAGGTGGTGCTGCACTGGCATTCTACCATCTGCCATTTTCAGAGCAAGTTTCCCAGAGGAGCATTGCGTGGCCTTGAAAGAAGGCTGTTTGGGGAAAACAATTCATGACCTGTCCGCAGGATAGGTCATCAATAGTTGATTGGCCAGGGTCCACTGCTCAGGACCAGACTGATCAGCTGATTGACAGTGGGTGACCAAACTCCAGTGTATACTGGCGCTGAGTGGAAGCTGCTGCTCCAACCACCGTGTGATGGACCGCACTTGTAATTGCAAATGTGGCTCTCACTGAAAATCAATTTTTCTTCATACGAAAATCTAGTATTTTCCGTGGAAAACCCCCCTTTAAGGCTTTCTACACCTACTTGATGCTCTCCACAAACAGAAGCAGTACCCCTCCCGACCGGCAGCTGTCAAGGTATGCTTGTAGTTTCCCAACAGTTGCCACTCACCTCGTAGCTGGGATGTCCACACTTGCTCTTTTTTCCCGTCAGGTTCATGGCGTCCCGAGCCCAATTGTCCACTAGTTTGTGCAAGTCATCCGTAAAGGTTCCCTTGCGGCTGGAGGAGGAAGCAGGGGCCGTGTTTGACTGGTTGGCTGGAGCATTTGAGGGGGCGACTGTGTTGGTACTGCTCGTCCCTGTAATGGAAGAGAAACTGTGCATAAAAAGAGAAGGCCACAGGCGATTTTATGCAACGGAAACCCCCTCATCTGAGACATCTCGAATGTGATGACATCTAATGCCTTATGTCTAATGGAAATGCTGTCTAGATGATTAGTATCGACAGAGGACACATTTCAGGGTGCAATCTTGTGTTTAGGGCAAGTTATTGGTTGGTGCCCTTGTGTCATCCTATTTTCCAGGCAGTTGGTCTACGGAAAGTGAAGGTCTGGTACACATGTATCTCCACAGACACTACTGACCTTACAAGCATGACGTTGCAGTCCACGTTCATCTCTGAGCATTTATTAGATCTACACATAAAAGAAGAGTCCTTGTGCATTACTTATCCTATATTATACTCCAGAGCTGCACTCACTATTCTGCTGGTGGAGTTACTGTGTACATACATTACTTCTCCTGTACTGATCCTGAGTTACATCCTGTATTATACTCCATAGCTGTACTCACTGTTCTGCTAGTTATTATGATCAGTCAGTGAGTGGGTTGTCAGATGTGCACATAACACCTGTATGATTGTTATCAGAGGGGGTCTGCTTCTACCAGGAAGAACCGGCTCAGTATTTGTAGTCACCTGTAGTGGAGACTTTGCTGCCTTAGATGCCTCGCTGCTCCTACACTCTCCTATCCTCCCCATAGACATGTGCTTATACCAGGGTGCTCTTAGTTTCTGCCATTTGGGCTGACCACACTGACACCCTGTAGTGTGACCCGCTGACAGGTCAGACAATGATATGGCCCCTGGGCAGAACTGAGAATGTTAGAGCAACACATGATACACCGATAGATATAGAAAGGATAATTACTACAGAGCTGGTTGCAAGGACAGACTTTTTTCACCATCTTCCCTGAAGCAGAGAGAGAGAAAAAGTGTTAGCACCGAGCTAGCATCCCACAGACTGATATAGGGGAGGGGGATCAGATAGAGATTAAGATGAAGCAAGTGGTTGGGGGGGGGGGGGGGCGAATCAGCCAGCGGGCAAGAGGCAATCAGCAGAACAGCGAGTCCTCCAATCGGCCAAACACCCACTCAAAGCTGCAGGTTAAGCACAAAGCTGCTGAATGAGGTAAGCTGGAAAGAGTCTCCTGAGGAGGAAGGGGGCGCATCTGCAGAAGGATATCTGGCTGATGTTTTGGAGGCTGCTGATCAGAGGAGTAAGGGTTAACCAAGAAGATGAACTGCTGCTGTATGACAAACAAATGTCGGGGCTCCACAGAATGGGGAAAAACAAACATGGGGCAACTGGTAGCCCCAACTGGTACTACGCTATATGACTGTTCAACAGAACGTCATTATTTTTTCCTTACAACGGTATAGTAGAAAGTTAAAGACTATATTGAGACTTGTATAATATAACAGACAGCTGTAGCAATCATCCACAGTGCAGAGAGGAAAAGAAAGTGAACCCTTACATTTATTGACCTATAGACGCCCAGTTAGCAGCAATCACCTCCACCAGATATTTCCTGTAGCTGCATATAAGATTTGCACAACATTGGGGAGGAATTTTGGACCTTTTTTTTTTTTTACTACAGATGTGTTTCAGTTAATCAGTATTTCTGGGATGCCTTGTGTGTACAGGTCATGCCACAGCATCTCCATAGGTGTAAGAACAATGATTTAGAACATTTACGTTCTGGAATGGCTTTCTCCTACATTATTAGATTCAGTCTGTATTTTGGGTCTGTCTTGTAAATCACCCAATGTCTCTTCAGCTTAAAGTCCTGGACGGTCGCCCTTACACCCTCCTCTAAGATGTTCTGATCCACCTTAGAATTCACTATGATCACAAGGCATCCAGACTGAGAAGCAAAGCAGCAAACTATGATGCCCCCTGTACCACAGTCCCAGATTATGATGTCCCCTCCACCAGGCTCCACGGTTGTGGTGCTAAGGTTGTGGTGTTCGTGTGCAGGGTTGTTTTTTCCTCCATGTTGGGCATGCGTGCTTAAAAAATTCTTTTGTCTTCTCCATCCACAGAAGATTTCTCAGAAGCATCAGGCTGCAGTGTTATTTTTGGCCAGTAGCAGCTTCCCACGTGGTGTCCTTCCATGATCACCATTCTTGGTCACAGTGGACACATCTGCTATGTCTAAAAGAAAGCAGGTTTCATCACCATCAGAGAAGGGGGTTCTTTAATGCAAGAGCAGTGAGACTGTGGAACTCTCTGCCTGAGGACGTGGTGATGGCAAAATCCATAGAGGAGTTTAACCCCTTCCCACTCCAGGGCGTAAGTTTACATCCTGGCCACAGAGTACTTCCCGCAACAGGGTGTAAACTTACATTCTGGGGATAGCGCGAAATCATAAGCGGGGGTGCACCGTAAAAAAGTCATGGCTTTTAAAAAAATGGAGATCAAAATCCGCCAAAAATCGTTGTCTCCTTAAGTCCTTAATCTTACAGGATATAGACATTAGGTGACCAGTGGGCTTGTTGTTCTGGGTCTTACATTCACGTAGGAATTATCAGAGGTTGATCCAGGGATTATTCTGCTTGCCATTATGGAGTTGGGAAGCAATTTCCCCCCGAATGGGCTAATTTGCTTCTGCCTCTTGGGTTTTTTTTTTTTTTTACTTCCTGTGGATCAACAAGGGGGTTGAAACAGGCTGAACTACATGGACATAGTAACATTTTCTTCCTTCAGCCTAACATACTATGAACAAAGGTCTCTGCAGTCTGTAGACTCTTCTGTAGGTCCTCTGCTGTTTCTCTCAGTTTCCTTCCCTTTGAGGTTCCCGGTTGTGCTCTTGGAATGATCCAACACGACGCTCCCTGGGAGAGTAGAGCAGCGCTGAATGTCCTCCATCTGTAGATATAACCAGGGAGTGATGTGCACCCGGGTCTTCAGCTTTTGTAGCCTTTTCCAGCTTCATGCGTCTATTGCGATTTCTGAGTTGTTTGCATTGAGGCGCAGCTCACAGGGACCTTAAGGGAAGTCTGTCACCTAAATTTTGGCCCATTAACCCAATATACTATTATGTATGCGCTGTTATAAGGAACCCAGCATTACCTTTATTTGTCAAAGTGTCTCCCATGCAAAGATAATGCCCAATAAGCTTCCTGCGTGTCATATGCTAATGAACGGTGAACCATCCCATTGGCAGTCCTCTGACAGCAGTCTGGGCCCTCCTTCAGCCTATTCTGGTAAAAAAAAAAAAATAGCACCCCCATCCCTTCCCGCTGGAGACTTAATACGTTCCACCTCGAAAGCACTTGTGCCACACTGACACATGCAATTGATGTCAGTCTAGCCTGAGAAGTCACTGTGCATGTACCCAATTGCGCAGTTCATTGCAAGCACATTCAAAGTGGAACGCATCATGTCTCAGCGGTTTTTAGGAGAATAGGCTTAAAGAACCCGCATTGCTGGTAGAGGTGGACCGCCCATCAGACTGTGCCAAATTTAGTTGAGACTTCCTTTAAGAGAGCTGTCAGTAACTGGGCTTTGTGTGCCTTTATTTAATGGGCAAAACATCTATGAAATCTGCACCGCTACCCTCATCTCTTTAATGGAAACCCCTTTTCCCAATCAGCTATCAGAAAACTCATTACTGCAGAGGTTCACTTACTTTTTCTTACTGCAGTGTGGAAGGTACTAGCAGATGTCGTTAGGGCAGAGTTTCCCAACTCCAGTCCTCAGGAACTCCCAACAGGTCAGGATTTCCTTGGTATTGCACAGGTGATGTAATTGTCTTCGCCTCAGACATTGCCACAGGTGTTCTCTCTATAGCAGGGGTGGGCAATTAATTTTCCCATGGGGCCACATGAGAAATTGGAATGGTTTTAGAGGGCCAGACCAACATACGAAGGCTCCATGCACATTGCCTTAACCCCTTAGTGACCAGGCTTTTTTGCTTTTTTCCATTTTTGTTTTTTCCTACTCCCTTTTAAAAAATCGTAGCTCCTTTATTTATCCATCGACGTCGCTGTATGAGGGCTTGTTTTTTGCGGGACGAGTTGTATTTTTCAATGGCACTATTTATTGTACCATATAATGTACTGAAAAACTTTTTAAAAATTCTTAGCGGAGAGAAATGGAAAAAAAAACGACATTCCACCATCTTTCGGTGCGTCCTGTTTCTACGGCGCACAAACTGCAACAAAAACAACCTGATATTTTTATTCTATGGGTCAGTACGATTACTACGATACCAAACTTATATAGTTTTTTTTTTGCTGTAGTACTTGTATTTTTTTTCTAAGATATTTAATTTTTTTCAATTATTTTCTGTGGTCATTTTGTGCGCGCAATAACTTTTTTATTTTTCTGTCGACGTAGTTGTGCAAGGGCTCAATTTTTGCGGGATGTCCTGTAGTTTCCGATAGTATCAATTTGGAATACATACAACTTTTTGATCGCTTTTTATTGCATTTTTTCTGGAAGACAGGGTAACTAAAAAAGTGTATTTCTGGCATTCTTTATTTTTTTTTTCGGACGACGTTCACCATGCAGGAAAAATAATGCACTACTTTGATAGATCGGACTTTTACGGACGCGGCGATACCAAATACATATTTTTATTTTATGATTTAGATTTTTTAGTAATTGATATGGCAAAAGGGGGGTGATTTAAACTTTTATAACTTTTTTTTTTTTTTACAATTTAAAAAACTTTATTGACCTTTTTTTTAACTTTACTTTGAAGTCTCCCTGGGGGACTTTAACATGCGATGCTTTGATCGCTCCTATAGCATTACGTCATACTGCTTTTTTACAGGCAGTCTATCAAGCCACCCTGTCTGGATAACTTGATAGGCAGTCTGCTAAGGCAGCCCTGGGGCCATTCATTAGGCCCCCGGCTGCCATGACACATGCACGGCTCCCCCGATCTCACCGCGGAGGGGCCGTGCGGGACCCCCGAACGCTGTTCGGGGCATTTAAAGGGTTAATAGCCGCGATCGGCCGAACGGCCGAGTGCGGCTATTGCCCGCGGGTGTCAGCTGTAATAAACAGCTGACGCCCGCGCTGTATGGAGGGAGATAGCGGCGCTACCCCCCTCCATACACGTCCTGCAGCTGCAGGACGTAAAAACACTATAGCGTGGTCGTTAAGGGGTTAATGGGGCCGTATTCCAGCCGCCCGATTTGCGGCCAGAATACGGCCGCCATTGAAAATGAATGGCGCTGTAATACGGCGCGGTGAACACCCGGTGTTTCACCCCGTTTTACGGCGCGGCCCCCGTGTCTGCCAATGGAGAGGGGAGCGGTAAGGAACACTCCCATCTCCTCTCCGCAGCAGTGAACAAAATGGACAAGGCTTCGGAGTGCATAGTTTCGCTGCTTCCCGTTGCTGACACCGGACTCTTTGCGGGCCGGTCCGAGCTATTCAGCGGGCCGTGCTTTGCCCAGGTCTGCTCTATAGGATAGCCTGAAAACATGACCTGTTAGGGTCCGTGAGGACTGGAGTTGGGAAACACTGTCAGAGGATCCAGACACAGAAGAGAAAAACTGTACAATAGCGCCATCTCTGGACACTGCAGCTTTTCCAGCTGCTGAAAAACTACACAACCCAGCATGCCTTCTGGTTCTTGTAGTTGGTGCATGCAGGTCACAGACTGGCCACTGTTAGGCTGCTCTAACGCTCACCACTTTTTACAGCATTCAGTGCGGCATTTCAAACACACGCTGAACGCTGCACAACGCCGCCATCGATTTCAATGCGGCTTCACAAACTACCGTTGGAGCGCAGTGTTAAAGCCGAAGTTTTTGAATGCAGTCTGCTCTGTGTGTGTGTTTAGGCGCTTTGTTGTTTTTTTTTTTTTTTTAGATATATAACATCCCTCATCACAATGATGGGGTGTGTTAAACGCTGTAGAACACGTTTGAAAATGCCACTCAGCCGTAGTAAAATGTTGTGTTTTGCCAAAGCCTGAGTGAAAGCGGCCTTATGCAGAAGACCAGCGTTTCAGGGATGGGGTTGTTGAATAGGTTTTACAGTGTACACCCTGCAGCAACAGTGACGTGATACGTTTACTCTGCGGATTGGTACGATTTCCACAATACCAAAATTTCCATAGTTCATTTGCTGTACTACAAAAAAAAAAAAAAAAAACAAACAAAAAAAAAAATATATAACTTTTTTTTCTCTTTCCGTAGATATGGCTGTGTTGTGGCTCATCGTTTGTGGGGCGACCTGTTTTCTACTGGTACCATTTTGAGAGTTCATCTAACTTTTATTGAAGTCAGAGTGACCTGATGACTGATTTCTGCTCAGTGTGCAGGATAAATCTGTTATATTGATAGATTAGACTTTTACAGATATGGAGATTATATATTTTTCTTTAAACTTTTTTTTTTTTTTTAATCATGATAAATACGAGTAAAGGCGGGGTTGGGGAGGGGACCTTTAGTGTCCTTTATTTTATCTTTATAAATAAAACTATTCCACTTATTTTTACTTTTCTTCCACAGGGGACTTGAACTTGCAATAGTTCGCTTGCTTATATCATATACCAAAATCCTTAAGTATTACAATATATGGTATTTCTGTCAGCATTCTATTAGGACAGGCCACAGGCCCATCCTGATAGGCAGAAATACATGACAGCCCTGGGTTGCCTTGACAACTGAATGGCACCTTGCAATCTCATTGCAGCGGAGCCATTCGGGGAGCCCCGGAATTCAAATGCTCAGATCAGACCTCACTTCGACATTAAGGCTGGGTTCACACTGCACGGATTCCGGGCGGAGATCCCGCCGTTTGGCCGCAGCGAAAAAACGTGAGATTTCCGCCGGGAATCCGCCTGCAGCACTTAGCTGCAGGTTTTGAAGCGGCCTGGCCGCACCCTCTTCTGCTGCGGCAGGCGCTCCCATAGAGAAGAGCGCGGCTGCAGCGGAAGGAAAAAAAAAATAAAAATTTTTAACATGCTACAGCCGGCAAAATCTCGTCCACATGGCTGGCTAATCCCGGCATTAGCGGCTGCAACCGGATTTGCCACGGCGAAGATTCGGACGGAATTTCCGCGGCAAATACGCCCAGTGTGAACCCAGGCTTAAAGTCTTAACAGCAGCAATCAGCGCCAACGCTGATTGTGGATGTCAGCTGTCAGACAGCGGGTACTCGCAGCACACAAACGCTGACACTAAAAGGAAATTGTGGCCCCCTCAGATACAGATGGATGGATATGATGCCCTGGGTGGTTTAGGTTGATAGCTTACAAGTTATCGCCTCCTGGACCCGACTGCTTTTTTTATGTGAGATAATCGCTGTTTTGCCAGAGTGTTGATTTTTTGTAAGGAGCTTGGTGATGGCACTCTCCCTCCAAACAGCTTTAATGGAAGCTCTGCATTAAAGGGACCAGAATCCACATGGGGAGTGTTTACCACGATCGGCAGTGAGGAGTTCTAGAGTAGTGTCTGGCAACTTCTGGCTCTCCAGCTACTGTTAAGCTATAGATACCAGTTCAAAGCTGTAGTCCTGGTAGTGGGGCCTGCTGGGAGTTGTAGTTCCACAACAGCTGGGGAGTAGTCACAGGTAGCGATCTCCATCTGGGCTGATGATTTTGTCTCCTCACAACTTTCCTGCCTGCACCCCTGTCCTGGGTGGGAGAAAGAAGCATGCGAGCGGGAGAGGATGGAGGAGGAGAGAGAGACAAGGAAGGAGTAAAGAGTTACACACAAAGAGCCAAGCAGGGCGTACTGAGAAATCGCGTCCTCCTGCCGGCCACTTTGAAGGAGACCCGCTCTGACGCGCAGTTAAACTTGGCCCAGCCTGTGATGGAAACGGATAAAACACAAAAAGGGACAGAAGACAAAAAACACAGTAGAGAGACAAGTCACAAGACACCGACATGAGGCCCCACACCCAGATGTACAGCCGCCGGCCACTGAAAGGGGAAAGAAGGACCAAAACTGATCACAATTCCCATGAATCACCCTGACTACTGCCCCTTAGGGACGAAGCGTGCCCTGGCAGGTGCCATGGTCCCGGGGGCCGTGACAACCCTCTGAACATCGCTGGGGCCTTAATGGCTGGACTCCACCAGACACCAATCGATGTCAGGACATAGTCACACACAGTGGTCAATGGGTGGTGCAAAACTGCGCTGATGGGTGGTTTTACCACAAATAGGCGCGGTTTTCAACAATTCTTAATGGCCGCACAGTTTTGCAAGTAAAACTACTGTTTATTGGCATAATCGTGTACAAATCAACTTGAAAACCACACTGAGCTGCACTAAAAAGTCAGCTGCGCTGTCAGCTACCCAGCAACCACTTAGAGCAGGGCAAAAAACACAACTACCGCGGTTTTGCAGTAAATACAGCAAAGTACAAGCATCATCTGTACATGTCGCAAAACTCCAGCAATCCGCAGTAAACTGTGCGCGTTTTTGGCCTTGCAGACCCTGGCTTATCCACACTGCATACATCTGCTGTATGAGTGGGTGGAGCTGACAGTCGGACAAACAGCAACTGTAGTACCAGCAGCCGCCAGGAGAAGGCAGTTCATCTGATAGTCTAATGACTGCTAGACTGGATCAGTAAAGGCATTATCGCAGAGGAGATGCCCAGCAATAATGAGCGCCAACCACAGGTTTTACCTTGTCCCTGTCCCGATAAACTCGGTGCAGACAGTGCGGCGTCGCTGGTAAAGGCGGAGCAGAGGATATCGCTGGAAGGTGAAGGTTTCAGGAGCCCGGAATCAGCCGCATTGCTAGGAGGTAGGAGAAGGTGCTGCTGCGGAGGAACTGCAGGCGGAGCACTCTGTGTGGACAGGTCACCTAGCAGTAAAGAGCAGTACATGAGGTGCAGCAGTGGGGATCACC
The DNA here is from genome assembly GCF_035609145.1 of Eleutherodactylus coqui. NCBI lineage: Eukaryota > Metazoa > Chordata > Amphibia > Anura > Eleutherodactylidae > Eleutherodactylus > Eleutherodactylus coqui. The sequence continues at coordinate 51,864,213 of NC_089838.1, read as the reverse complement.
GGGGGTCGCTACGTACACAGCTATAATGCATACCTGACAACTGAGGGCTGCGGTTCCCATGAGAGCTCCCTCTGCTGGATTTGCTGCCTTTTCCCTTGGTGGGTCTCCTTCGCCGGCCAGAGAGGGGCGCTGCAGGTGGGATGATCAGAGCAGGTGGCACTTTTCCCAGCGCCGTGTACAGCAGCTCGATCTCTTTCTTCTGGCGACCGTGCAAATCCTGGATCTCTTTGAGGTGTCTGGAGATGAGAGGAAAAGAAGTGTGAGCGCAGAGCCTAATGTAGCAGAACTGAAGTGGTCACTGACATAACCAGAGACTGCTCTGCTGAATCTATCTATCCTGCTCTGAACAATCACTCATCGTACATCGGGTAACCTCTCCGGGTAACCTCCCCCCCCCCCCCCCCCAGCATTGCTCACTTGTCCCGTAGTCTCCGCAGCTCCTTCTTCAGCTCCTCATCTTCAATGTCAGACTCATTGTCGCTGCTCATATAGGACGAGTTGAAGGAGTTGCTGAGGCTCTGCAGGCTGACCTTTGACCCCAGAGGGTGCTGCGTGACCGGGCTGCCCAGGCTGTCGTCCAGAGCAGCTCTGGGTGGATCAAGCAGGGCGGCTGGTGGTTCGGGGTGAGAGGAAGGTCCATTTAAATGCAGTTGGCGGCCCTCCAGGTCATCTTGGGCCCGAGACACTGAGAAGCGACCGACTCTGTCCGTGGTTGAGGTGGTCACTTGGAAGCGTCCCACCTGAACTGGCTGTTTGGAGAGAGTGACGTGGGCAGCGGTCTGTGGCAGTCCCGCTCCATCCACAATATCCAATGACCCAGCCGCCGCCACGCGCTGAGGCTTAACCAAGGTGCTCTCCGGGCTGCTACAGGACATGGAGGAGGTGGAAGAGGTGGATGATGAAGTCTCCGCTGGGGGCGGCTTTGGTTTTAGCACATCATCTGCAGCAACCGAGACCTGGAAGGACAAGGCGGAAATATTAGCTGCAATTCTGGAGGAGCAAACGCACAGATGGCGCAAAACTAAGCAGGACAGTGTGCATGGCGGGGTTGGGGGGAGCACAGACCTGAAACCGGCCCATCTTGAGGACACTTGTAGACATCTCTGCTTCTGGTTTGGGTTTTGCAAGTTCCGGAGCTGTAAAAAAATAAAAACACAAGTTGAGGTCCAAAGAACTGATGAAGCAGTGACCCAAATAATCACTGACTGCAGCGTCACCACAACAGCCTTGAGACAAGACGGCACTCATCTTAGAGCGACCCCCTGATCCCGAGTCTGTAGGTGGGGTTACATTATCTTCTGTCTGTACTATTCACCATCATTGCACCTGGTCTTCTGCTTTCTAGATCACAACTGCAATCTTCTGACTACTTGCAAGATATATTAGACTACGGATGCATTACACCTTGTGCGATTGACCAGCACTGCTCACGTGATCAGTGCTGGCCAATCAGCAGCGTGACATGTCTGACTACTGATGCGCAGTATGCGTTACTAAGAAGAGTGCAGTGGGAATCTTGAAGATGAAAAATAGGGAGAGAATAGATGGCACATAATATAAATTCCCCCATCCCAGGACCGGAGGGGTTCTTTAAAGTCCACTTAAGCTATAAGACTAGCACCCTCCAGCGACTGCGGAGTCTTAAGGTACGTACCCTCAGCAGGGGGCTGTGATGAGGTGCTGACAGCTGCGGAGACATTCGTCAGGGCTGCAAGCTGGAAAAAGAAAGACTTGTCATTAAAAGGCCATCAGGTTACATTTCCGGGGATCCCAGAATCACGCCAAGAGCAAATTACAACTATAACTCAACACCACACAGGGCACTGTTCTCCATACAGGAAGCTAAACATAGGGTCATGGGTTATAAGGGAGACCTTGACTGTGCAACCAGAATGAGAGCAAGCTATATAACCAGGTACATCAGCCATACAGTCTTTGGGGAAAAAGCTGGGATAATTTATCTCCAGGGACCGTAGTGGCGGCCATATTGGCAGTCACATAATAAAGGTGCCGCTTAGAGATGAGCGAATGTACTCGGTAAGGGCGATTTCGCAATCGAGCACCGCGTTTTTCGAGTACTTCACTACTCGGGTGTGCTGCGGGTGAGAGGGGGGTTGCAGCGGGGAGTGTGGGGGGGGGGGGGGGGAAGAGAGGGAGAGAGAGAGGGCTCCCCCCTGTTCCCCGCTGCTACCCCCCACTCCCCTCTGCAACCCCCCGCCCCACAGCGCACCCGAGTACTTTTCACCCGAGTAGTGAAGTACTCGAAAATCGCGGTGCTCAATTGCGAAATCAGCCTTACCGAGTACGTTCGCTCATCTCTAGTGCCGCTTGATGCCCTGGAATGGGCTTACCAGCTTTATGCCTAGTGACCTCAAGGGAGTGCATGTGAGAACAGGGCATTATAGGAATGGCGGTTCACTCTCGCAGCAGTCACACTCACACAGTTGGGTGCAGGGGATGTGGGGACAGGATCAGGGCTCAGCGTCCTTCTCAACTGGAAATCCAGGTCCTCCAGGGGTTGCTGGGACTGAAATGAGAATCACTGAGGGGTCAAGGATTGAAAACACCTGGTCTCATGGTCTACCCTATCCTGAGCTGGGGGTCAGCACACGGGAGGGGAGGACGACAGAAGACAGACATGCAGGGGTCAGGGGGTTATGAAGAAGAGGAGGCTCATGCGGCACCTGAGTTAGTGAAGGTCCTGGAAGAGGAGGCAGCGGTTCGCCCGGCGGACTGCCCACAGTGTACTCTGCCCCAGCCGAGGGCACCTACAGGACAGGGAGAGGCAGCGCCATCAGAGAGGCACAACATACACATAACCTCCCATCACAACTGTCTGTCATGCACTGCAGTAGGGTTAGCATTGGTCGCAGCCGTTGGATATGGATTAGAAACCAGCATTCCTGTTAGTTCTATGGAACAGTTACGGCTGCTGCACTATAACCTCCCGGACTATCACTCCCACGTCTGCACGTTACCTCCACTCCTGAGCCCCACTTTGCAGTTTAGATAAGCTTCATACTCCAGAGCTGCAGTCACAGTTGTGCTGATTGTTACTGGAAACAGTCAGTAAGCTTGTGGACTTTCCCTCTGCTTCACCCCCCCCCCCCCCCCCCCCCCGCTCCCCTCCCCCGACTGAGCACTTTTAACACAGCGGAGTAGATGGTTACATACTGACAGTGCAAACTACATGTTCCTACTTTTACTGACCCCCACAACTACTTACCGGTACCCTACTGAGTGGGGTCTTAGGAGGGGTCCCAGATTTTCCTGTGGTTGCCGTGGCGACTGGGGTAGACACGTAAGTGACGGGAGTAAAAGCTTGTCCAGGCGTCAGACCTTGGCTCAGGATGGGCCCTCCGGACGGCCCCAAAGGCAAACTTGAAGGTGGTGCGGTTGATGTAGGCTTTGTCTGGGATGAGACTGTAGTGGCTGGAGGCCCTGGCAGGGGCACACCGTCGAGTCCTCCAGAAGCTTCTTGCGGGGTGAGACCATGCGGAGCGCCCACGCTGCCATGCTCACTAAACAGTGACCTCAACTTTTCCTCCAGGGTTTTGATATCATCGATTCCAGATTTTGTTAAGCTGTCAGAGTCACCCTCAATAGAGTGAGCATGAGGAAGACCGGGGACTGCGGCGCTTGGCTGAGGTTGACCATGGGGCAACGAGTGCTGTAAGTTGGGCAGGCTTGGCACTTGGCCTATAGGCACAGCACCTGGCAATGGGACCTGAGAGGACAAAGGTGTGGAAGCAGCTCCTCCTGCTTGAGCTACAACAGGGGTCGTTGCGATGCCGGCAGGAAGGGGTGCCGCATGGATGATAGGTGGATTGCCAGCCATGGCCAAGCCTACTGCTGCTACCCCGGCGTAAGTAAGTGGACCGGATAAGGGGAGGGACATGCTAACTGTGCTAGCCACGATGGACACCTCCGCTGGCTTCATGCCGCTCTCGGGATGAGGCACATTCACTGGGGCACTTTCCACAAAGCTCAGAGCAGAAGTGCTGCTGCTTAGCGGGACTGCTGGTCCTGTGATGACCGGAGTGGACATTGAGGTGTGAGGCATCGGCGCTGGAGGAGAGATCAGGGTTTGCTGTACTGCTGCAGATGTACCGACAGGAGGAACAGCCTGTGCAGCAGGCGACGTCATAGCTCCAGGTGCAACAGGAACCCCGATGACCAGAGGCAACGCAGGTAACGAAGACACCGGGAGAGGAGTGGCTGTAGATACAGAGACCCCAGAAGACGACTCAGCGGTGGCGACCGGCTGAGTAGATGCAGCAGTGATTTGAGGCACAGTGTTTGGCACACCACTCCAGGGTGCAGTGGCTGGGGCGGCAGTCACTACCAACTCCACCACCGATTGAAGAACACCAGGATGTAGGCCGCTCTGGATTGCTGCAGATGTAGGTGGCAATCCGGACAATGCTGCCGAGAAGGACCCGGCAAGATTCGTCAGGGAAGGTGGGAATGGGGGTCCGGTTTGGTTAAAGATTGGTGGAGCTGTGTTGGGACCCTCAGCCATCTGTGCCTGTCTCATCTCCGCAAAGGCATTATGTAGACTGACCGAGGACGCAGAGTGGGAGAGATTCATCCCAGGACCGAGAGACACTGGGACTAAGAAAAAAAAAAGACCCATCAAACCTCAACATTAAAAAGGTCTTTTTTTTGCATGAGGCTTAAATAGAAGAAATCACCCCTTCCCAGCAATCACCTGTAATATGAGGGTCCTGCAATGGAGCATTGAAGAACGTGGGCTCCCGCAATCTGCTCTCTGGAACGGGACTCACGATGAACCGTCTCCCAGCGGAGTGAACGACTTGTGTGTTGAGACTCGGGACAAGATCTGGAAGGAGACAAAAAAAAACAAAAAAAAAACACCACATCAGCATGGTTTACGCCACGGCGAGCGTGGCCTTGAGGGATCACAGCGACAAGGGACCACTGGTCAAATGAGGGCAAGATAGGGGAGATGAAGAGAAATCATGAGCACCGACACCTACCTGCCCGCTGGGGCAGATAGTAGACTGGATCCGGACGCCTGAACTCGCCCTCCACCTTCTAGAACGATAAGACACAATCATCAGCCATTAGACACAAGGACCACGTACCGGGCTACAGAAACAATGCATGATGGGAAGAGAAGCATCAACGTACTTGGCCTTCTGTGTAGTACATGTCGTCCTTCATCTGCATACTCTCCACCTCCTGTTCCCCTTCCGGCTCCACATTGACGTCCTCGCTCAGCATCTCGTCGGCTTTTTCTATGATGTCCTTCACCTGCTCCACGAAGGACTCTCTCTCGGTGGCCAAGATGAAGACGTTCTGCACCTGAGAGTAGAGGGGAAGGGTTTGGATCTTGGGAGCGGAGACGCAGCAGTCAGTCATCGCCGCTGTCAGGCGGGTTACTCACCATTATGGTGGCGATTTCCTCCGGGTTGTCTCCATCCAAGTCAAATTTGAAGGTGACCATCTTGCGGTTGTGGGTCTCCAGCTGGCACTCTACGACGCGATCACCTTTGTTAGATACCTAGAAGAGGAGCGAGATCTCCTGTAAGGACGTATAAAGATCACAGCTAACGGCCGTTACGGAAAGCTGTCAAATGCCAAATCTGATGAATCATTCATATCAGGGAACAAAACATGAGGGCCACATAGTAAGCAGATTCTGTTCAGTTTTAGCATCACCCATTATTACAAGTGTCAGTAGAGTGCCCCCCCTCAGCACATTATTGCCAGCACAGGCATTACTGGCATTAAGACCGGCAATGAATTTTGACGCGATGATAAAAAAAATCAACTAGAGGTGGCTCACATTTAGGATTCTAAGCTTGGGGCGGGCAGACTTCTCATGTCGGGAGCGGCTCCGCACCGACTTCCGATAATGGCGCTTGGTGCTGCGGCCCTCATGTCTTTCGCTGGAAGCTGTAGCTCCCTCGTTGCCATCGCTCAGACCTGATGCCACATCAGAGTGGGCACTGTAATTAAAAAACATTCAATATTGGTTCAGGATTGAACCGGTTCACACATGTGCATCAGCAAATGCAGCCGGGTCGCTGTTACCTGTCCATGGAGGATACCACTTGAGTGGTTTGCGGGGGCTGAGTCTCTACGGGAGCCGGTTGAACAGCGCTCTGGGGAACCTTGAAAAAAGAAAAAGGGGTGTTATTCAACTTGACACCTGAGCGGACGACCACAATGTGAGGTGCCAGCCTGACAGAAAGCGAGACCCCCAGTGGTCTACCCTCCATCAACATGCAGGTCTGGTGACCATCTACACCTCGCCATGCAGCTCAGGCACAGCCATGTGAGGGTGCAGAGAGCAGAACACACAGGTAAACGTGAGGCACACGCCACTGCCAACGCAGCCCACCCAACGGGCTGTGCCATGCTAGTGGAAGGCTGGAAGACTCACGTCCCAGCAGACAGACCAGCGACAGCATGAGCTCCACAATATCAAGTCACACTGCTGGAAGAGAAACGCACCGTCAGCCGAGACACAGTCTCCACACTCAACGCTTCTCACAGTTGAGGGTTTGTTACAATGTGTCAGGTCTACTGTTCGCACATCAGCAGCACAATTTTGTCCTGATTACAATGTACCAGTCTAGTCTTGATTCAGAAAGGTTTCCTTTTTCTGCTTAGCAATAACCTGAATGCGTTTGTCAGGCAGCCCAGAATGGCAGCTAGAGGAAGATGGCGTGAAGGACGACCTCGTTAGTCCTCACCATACTCCAAGCTCTCTGCGTGTTTTACTAATGTCCCGAGACCGCTATATGTCTCATCATTACTGGGACGTTCGCCTTAGTACCTCTGTGACAGGCTGTGAAGCAGTGGGGACGCCTGGAGGAAGCGTGCCGCCGCTCTCCATGCAAGGCTGTGGTATGCCACCCTGGTATCCGGGCTGTGCCAGGCACTCTGTGCGTATGGTGGAGGAGACAACTGACGGAGGGTGGCCTGCGGGAGGTAGCCCGCTCTCTACAGGGAACTGTGATGGCACCAGAGACGGGAAGCCCTGCAAAAAGAGACAAAGCAAAATCAGCTAAAGGGCAAAAACTGATAACATGGCAGTAAAACACAGCACTCAATATCCACCCGATGCCATAACGACTACTGCTACGCCTCCGGTGACACACGTGAAGACACTAAGATCCCGCAGGCGGCAGTACCTGGTAAGCAGAGTCTCCTGGAAGACGCACCGGCTCTGCAGCTTGGCCCAAGGCGGCTGGTAATCCAATAGAGGGCAGCACCGGATGCAGAGGTTGTGGGGTCACCTGTGTTAGGGGCTGGAGAGCGACAACAGGTATGTGGCTGGGTCCAGAGGGAAGGACAGGGGTGCCAAGAGAAGGCAGCAATCCCAGTACCGTCTGTCTGAACCCTGGAGACATTGGGATGGGAAGGGCAGGGAAGCCGCTGAGAGATGGGGATTCCTGAACATCAGCCAGGGGATTTAAATGCCACTGTCAGAATTGGCAGCGGCATTTAAAGGGTTAGTAGCACCGATCAACCACGTGGCTGATTGCAGCTGTTACCGTCGGGTGCCGGCTGTAATAAACTGCAGGCGCCCGCGCTGTACAAAAAGAGGTCACTCCACGATCTCTTCATTCATACCCTGAACCCGCAGGACGTAACTATACGTCCTATAGCAGGAAGGGGTTAAGCAGTTGCCAAGCAACGGTGCAAAAACTTAAAGGGGTTGTCCAGGTGTAAACTATTGATGGCCTATCCTCAGGATAAGTAATCAATAGTAGATTGGCGGTAGTCTGTAGCCTGAGACCCCTACCAATCAGCTGTTCACCAAGCCGATGCATGTGTGAACTGAATTCTGCAGGAAGCAGAGCTCCGTTCTTACTGCAGTGGCCAGGCTTTGTACTGAAACGAATGGTAAACTTTCTTGCAATACCAAGCCTGGCCACTACAGCAAGAACGGAGTTGTCTCCTTCCTGCAGAAATCTGCGAGGTCAGCACACTCGTGCACGGAGCCCACAGGATCAGGAGGGGGTCCCAAGCAACGGATCCCACTAATCTACTACTAAGGACTTATCCTGAGGACAGACCAATAGTTTACAACTGGACAACCCTTTAATATCCTGATCGTTTTGTGTTTACAGCTCCATAATCATGGATGATAAACTGTTCCTCAGTCTCCTCTCCAGGATCCAGCTACTTATAAGGACTGTTGGTAATTTCTAATCACAGGAACACACAGAATTATATGGGAGCTGCATACACGAAGCGGCAGGTTCTTTATATTCTGGATGCACTGATCCTGAACACGGGGGGGGGGGGGGGGGGGGGGGTTAAGAAGAGTTTTGCTCATGCATCTGATCGGAACCCTAGTAGTGACGGGGCCGAAGAACACAGCAATGCAATGAAGACATCAGCCATGCATTGGGGTGCAGGTGGGGAACAGGCATCATGCAACTCTGCAGGGTCTGCATGCCAAGTCAAAGGCAGGACAGAGATGGAGCAAGACAGAAGATGGGTGGGGGAGGGGATCAGTGGGGAGCGGTGCGGATCTCTGTGTAGTGAGCAGAGTATGTGGCACCACCCAATGTGACAGCTGGACTTGGTGCCCTGCTGAGCAACCAGTGCAGTCCTGTGCTCCAGATACCATCAGTGCATAGTGTTCAGGGCAACAGAGTGCAAAAGCCACCCCCCCACCCCTCCCCTAGGACCACCGATAAAGATCACTGCTAAAATTGTAATAAGGGGGAAAAAAAAAAAAAAAGAGAACATTCCTTTCATTCATGATCAGCGGGACACGACAGACTGCAAAATATTCAGCCATCTTCACATATAAAAATACATCAGATTTTAGAGCAGATAAGTGTCAAAATTTGCTTGCAACACACCGATTTCGCCTCTCACTCGAAGGCGTGAAATCTGCAGCGTAAATTGATGTGTTCATGATAGAAAATATGCACTGCAGGTCAACTCACGCTGCAGAATCTCCACTACATGTGACCACCCTGAAAGTGAATCGCCACCGTCCATTTTTAAGGTCCCACCTATTGCAACGATTTCATAACAGGAGCTCAAAGTCACCTGCAGTCACATGATCAAATCCTGTCTGCCTCCAGCCACCACTAGGGGGAGCTCATTATAGGGGGGTATTCACATAGGCGATTTCGACAGACGGGACTTGCATGTTATAAGGACCCATTATATAGGAACAAGTATTCTTTTAAACACGTGTGAAAGTCACATGTACAGTGATGAAAGGTTTTTTTTTCCCCTCAAAAAACGCACCGCACTTGAAGAAAAAAAAAAATGCAGGTTCCGGAGTGCAATATTGGTCCATTGGTCCAAATTTCTTAGATCGATATCACTATAAAGCCTTAATCTGTCTACACAGAGCTCCCCCTCCTAGTGGGGGGCTGTATACCTCTGTCTACACAGAGCTCCCCCTCCCAGTGGGGGGGGGGGGGCTGTATACCTCTGTCTACACAGAGCTCCCCCTCCCAGTGGGGGGGCTGTATACCTCTGTCCACACAGAGCTCCCCCTCCCAGTGGGGGGGGCTGTATACCTCTGTCCACACAGAGCTCCCCCTCCCAGTGGGGGGGGGCTGTATACCTCTGTCCACACAGAGCTCCCCCTCCCAGTGGGGGGGCTGTATACCTCTGTCCACACAGAGCTCCCCCTCCCAGTGGGGGGGCTGTATACCTCTGTCCACACAGAGCTCCCCCTCCCAGTGGGGGGGGCTGTATACCTCTGTCCACACTGAGCTCCCCCTCCCAGTGGGGGGGCTGTATACCTCTGTCCACACTGAGCTCCCCCTCCCAGTGGGGGGGCTGTATACCTCTGTCCACACTGAGCTCCCCCTCCTAGTGGGGGGCTGTATACCTCTGTCCACACTGAGCTCCCCCTCCTAGTGGGGGGCTGTATACCTCTGTCCACACTGAGCTCCCCCTCCCAGTGGGGGGCTGTATACCCCTGTCTACACTGAACTCCCCCTCCTAGTGGTGGCTGTATACCTCTACACGGAGCTTCCTCTCCTAGTGGTGGCTGCAGACCTCTGTCTACACTGAGCTCCCTCTCCTAGTGGTGGCTGTAGACCTCTGTCTACACTGAGCTCCCTCTCCTAGTGGTGGCTGCAGACCTCTGTCTACACTGAGCTCGCTTTCCTAGTGGTGGCTGCAGACCTCTGTCTACACTGAGCTCCCTCTAGTGGTGGCTGCAGACCTCTGTCTACACTGAGCTCCCTCTAGTGGTGGCTGCAGACCTCTGTCTACACTGAGCTCCCTCTAGTGGTGGCTGCAGACCTCTGTCTACACTGAGCTCCCTCTAGTGGTGGCTGCAGACCTCTGTCTACACTGAGCTCCCTCTAGTGGTGGCTGTAGAACTGTCTACACCAAACTCCCCCTCGTAGTGGTGGCTGTATACCTCTACACTGAGCTCCCTCTCCTAGTGATGGCTGTATACCCCTGTCTACACTGAGCTCCCACTCCTAGTGGTGGCTGTATACCAGCCTAGTGGTGGCTGGTATACACTGAGCTCCCTCTAGTAGTGGCTGCATTTAGACAGGATTTTGTGTAACTATATTCAAGAGCTCTGTATCAGAAGACTGTGGCAATCACCAAGCTAGCCGAAGCGTCAGGAGGGGGGGTTATCAGATCAAAGGAATTTTCCTGTAATTACAATAGCTGTTTTTGTTACTTTCTACCCCCTGCAGATTACAGCATGCCCTCTAACATTCTAGCTTATTAGAGGGTCCCTTATAATAAGGCAGAGGATAAATCTTTTGCACTCCACACCTGGCTCCTTACTTACCTGGGGGACCGTGGGTGCCACTTGGGTAATGATGGGCTGGGTCTGAGTGGTTAAGTTGGGCACAGCAGATGGGACTTGGTACTGTATTGTCTGATGGACCGGTGACGGCTGATGCTGCATACTCTGAAATGAGAATCAGAAATTCACAAAGTGGCACAAACAATAAGTGCAGCAGTCGGTGTGTCCCACAGCAGGTCAGCGGCACTGTAACTGGCAACAAAAGTGTTGGTTCTTTACCTGAGTGTGTGCAGCTGTCTGGGCACTGACACCAGTGGGCACTGATGTAGTTGGTGGCTGCCCGGGTACCTGTGTCAACTTCAATTAAAAGAAAAAAAAGTTAGAAGATAGTTGTAATAGGCACAAACTAAATCTAATTCTGCATCTGCGTAAAATCTACGCTTGGTCGTAATGTTATGTTGTTGTACCAAACCTCATCTGGCAGAAAGGAACTGCCAGTGACTACGCCACTGAAAAGACTGGCGGATATGCAGTGTATCCATAGCAACCAGGCTGCCAGACTAGACCAGCAACCTGTAACACGTGGCCCTCCAGCTCTGTAATTACAACTTCAATGTATGCTAAGAGTTGCAGTGACCACCGCACCGATGAGCAGGCCATCAGTTCTCGCTTTTCAGGTGGAGAAGCCCTTTAAATCTCCTGATCTATTACAATGATTGCTTCTGAAAGCTACAGACAATACACTGAGCAGCCCCTTTATTAGAGCACCCATCTAGTAATTCATCATGGCATAGAATCCACTCGGTGATTAAATCGTTCTGCAGGAATATAGGCCCCTGCGGACAGGAAGCTTGATTACATGTTTTGATCAGCTAACAGGAAAAGGTCATTGATTCATGCTGCTTGCGCCAAATTTTGACTTCCCATCAGCACAACGCAATAGAACTCTGGATCCATCTGACCAGGAGAGGTTCTTTTGCTACTCAGTGATACACGTTTTGTGCTCTTTTGCCCACTGTTGTCTCGTCTTTCTGCTCCTCTCAGATAGGTGCGTTCCTGACTGTGTAGAACCTGTTAGTCAAAACACTTCCTAACATCCTCCTCTGACCCCTTTGGTTGTTGTTTCTGCCCATAGGATTCCCTTTCGCTGGCAGTTTTTACTCTATCATGCCATTCTCAGAATACTCTTTACACTATTACACAGAAAAGCCCACACGATTGGCAATGACAGCATGGCTCCAGCTAGTCTAGCACCGATGACCAGGACTCATTGCTCAGATTGCTGGATTTTCCCATCTAATCTTGATTCACACTAAAACTGATCCACGGAGAACTTGTATTGTGACTTTATGCTGCACTCCGGGGTCACGGGGAGAATTTCCACACAGGGAAGCGCCACTCGTGAAAGGGCCGGGAGCTCTAATACAAGGGGCCAGTCAGTGTATAAGTCAATGTCTACAAGAACTTTGGAGTCCCTCTCTGTAGGCTGTTTTTTTGTGCGGAGGGTTCTTAAGCCCTTAAAGCGCAAGAACGTCTAATTCTGGGTGCAGTTTCAAGGTCTTGTGGTATAAACTGGTCCAACAAAGGATAGAACTAGAGCAGGAGGTGACCCTACAAGACGCGACTGAGCTGCTAGTCTAGGACCCAAATTAGTATCTATATCCCGAAAGGTCTCATCCATCATGGCGGCACAGCGAGATCTATGTCCTGACATAACCACCCATGGATTGGCAATAAGTCATAGCTAATAACCTGGTGGCCAAAGACTGCAGATGATGCAGGGTAGGACACTCCAGACTGGGGGAAGCATAAGATGACAGGTGGTTCTTGGAGGAATTTCTGGGGGTATGCCGTAGGCATCTCCACACTCTGAACGGACCCCAGAGGAAGAGGAGGAGACAGATATTCTCCTGCATCGCTGGAGTATTCGGAGCTGGACTGAGGGCTGTTACAGATGAAGGGAGACGCGGGGTCCAGGCTTGGGTGGCTGCACTGCTCCTCGGTCACCGTCTGGAGACGGTTTTGCAGTAGTGTACCATAGGTGACCTCTTCTACCTCTATGGAACCAAGTCGGGCGCAGTAGACACGGTGTGGTACATACATGGCACCCTCTGGTCCGGATGAATGCACATGAAACTCAAACATGCATCCGTGATGGCCTTCAGTGCTTTGAGTGAGGACTGGAGGGGCGGACTGTGGCATGAACATCTGATGGAACATAAAATGGGGCTCAGCGGTCGCCGGCGCAGACATACTTCCCAGAGGAGAGGGCTGGTTCACGCCAGTTTCCAGTCTCAAAATTGGGCGAGCTAGGAAGGTTTGGCCAGTCTGGTAATCATACACTGAGCCAACTTGTGCCATGACTTGCTCTTTCTGAAGACCGGTCACCGCCGCGGTGCCGTAAGCTTCAGCCTGAATGTTATAAGGCAGACTTGCCACATATATGGTCTCCACAGGTCTCATTTGGGAATCTCCTGCTGCTCCCGGACTTTCAAAGTTTTGCTGTCTGTGAACATTCTCTGCAGTTTTGAGGGAAGTTTTCCGCGGTGTGCTCGTCCCATCTGATCTGCGATTAGAGTCCAGGAGGGGACTTGGCCCGAGGCTTCTCAGGGAAGACTGTCCGTGGTGGTTGCGGTGAGCCTGGGACTCGAGGAAGGACGTGCTCTTTCGCCTCTGCGTGTTGGACGCTTTAGGGGATGAGAAGGTCGGTGGTGGAGAAAACGAAATGGGGCGATCATGAATGGTTGGGAAAAAAAGTGGAGAGTCTGGGAGTGTCTGATGCGCCATGGAAGGTGGCTGTATTAGGATGGAGGAGACAAGTGAGACGTTTAGACAGAAGGAAAACCAGACAGACGAGCACTTAAATCACAGTCACCCTGAAAACCCATCAGGATAGGGTGGTGCGGAGGATCAAGACAGACAACATGAAGACTGGCATTAAACACGTGGCGGCTGGCGAACCGGCTGCATTAACAGTGACATGATTTGCCGTACAAATTGCTTTCCGGAAAACCCTAATCTGCAGGATTATCACTTATAACCGCGAGAACCCAGCTGTCCATAGTCACACAGAGGGTTGTACTAACTCAAGGCTGGGTGACAATGACACCTCTACATGGATCATCGCCCAGCTTTCCTAGAGTCCTAAAAAACACACCTGCAAGCGGATTTAGGAGTAGGAACAGCTTGGTGACAAGTGGAAGCTGCAGGAACATTAGTGGCGACCCCAATTACCTGCAGCCCTTGTACTGCTGTCATCGCAGCATTGGCACAAGTGCCATTCAGGACTGCAGAAGGTAGAGTTAATAATGGTACAAGAGCCCTTTAGGGAGAATCAGGGGTCATCTTTCCCAGGAACAGAACCAAAAGACATACATCTCCTTAGAAAGCAACAGTCACAACATGTCAGGAGTTATTCCTGCTATTTGACCGTTAATGCAGTCGGTATGGAGGCAAGAGCTCGGTTAGGCAGGTGATGTCTGGTGAAAGTGGACGGGGAGGGTTAAAAAATGTGTCACTAGGTTGAGGCTGCCCGAAGCCAAGATAGATACGTACACAGCTGGCATGTATATGTTGAAGATCCATTCCACAAGCAGCTCTTGGCGTGAGAAGGTCAGCGCCGTGTTAGTCTCTTCACGCCACCATCATCTAGAGTGAGAGCTCTCACAAATAGGGAGTCAAGCTGTCACTCTAGATGATCCGGGTGGGGAAGAGGTCAGTGCAGCATCACCGCTGCCTTACAAATAAGTCTATTTTGAAGTGCTGTAGAAATCCACACCGGCAACGTACATACCCGGCCTAGGTTCGGGCAGCTTGTGGTTCGGTGACGAATGCCTTTAACCATTTAGTGTGTCAAATAATTGAGGCAGAATATTTTAGTCTTCACCCTGCAACATACGGATTACCGGAGATTGCTGAAGAAAAGTTTTGAAACTTTCTAAAATCGCTATCCCTGCCTTGCAGTCAGTGAAAAAAACATTGTAAAGTTTTTAGACAAATCCCATAAAGAATTAGAAAACCACAGCCACTCTTCCAGAAACAGCGCCCCACCCATTCTCAGGTAGTGTGTGGTACTACAGCTCAAAACCTATTTACTTCCAAACAGAGCCGAGCTGCAGTACCAGTTTGTGAACAAGTTTGGTATGGTCCTTGGACAAAAGCAGCCGTGTTTTTCTGTCTCCTTGACTACTTCTCACAGCTGATGGTTTGCTACATCACTAACCAGTCTGAACTCCAGATTGATCCAGTCTACACAAATCTAGTTTGCTACACTGTAACAGCCGGGAGTCTGGATTGTTTTGCTCAGAGGACTGTCCAGACTAAATACTACTAACAAACCCCCAGCTGTGAGAAGTATATGTCCATAAAGGTTTACAGGCACTGGATGTAAACACAGAATCCTCTTGTTCACCGACTGCAAGCAGACATCTTGAAAATTAAAAAGTTGCAGAACTTACCATTAAGTTATACTTAACAGAACCCCCACCAGAAAAATAAGACTAAAAACTTTGAAAGCTTAATTTGGAGCCTCCAGCCCAAAACACTGTACGAAATAGTGCAACATGCTGCACCATTTCATCTGGGAAGATTTCACCCAGCATGCCTGAAGTTGGACAGCCCTCGATATAGTTAATGGGGTCCATCTTGCAGTTTGGAGATTATCATTCGAACAGAAATGAGACTAGAGGTGGACAGAGATGTGAACGGGGCCTTACCTATCCAGCTTTCACTAAACCTTCCCCCGCCTGCTCTTCAGCGCCACTTACCACCAGCCGCACGCATTTAATTGTAACTTATCTGCCATGCCAGGAGGTGCGGAGGCAAGAACACATACAGGGCTGGTACAGAAGGTGGGCAGGCTGCATCGCCGCTGGTACTTGCGAGTGCCGCCGGCATGCATAGGCAAGATGCTCTCTAAAGCCCTGGAAAGCTTTTCAGCAAAGGATTCCTCAGGGGAGATCCAACGAGGAGAGGCGGGGGTAGATGGAGGCGTGCTGGGGGAGGATGAATGCAGGAGAGGGGTGCAGGAGAAGACAGGGATGCACACGGACATGCTACGACCCGGACGTGGCTATAAGAAAAACACAAAGACATACGAGAAAAATCAACAGAAACAAACGCAACAATGGAGGTGAAGTCATGGAGAATGTCACACACTGAGGGGGAACGGTATGGATTCAGTATGGCGGCCACCCTGAAGGTAGTTTCTAGTAGTCACCTCCTTCCAAGGAGAACTCTAGTTTCTTCTGAGTCCGTTCATCGGGAACGATTTGTAACTAATCTAACGCTTCCTGGACAGGCAAAAAACGGCTCAACACATCAAGTAACCAAATGGTTCACGGGAAACAAAGGAAACGTTAAACCAGAGAGAACAAAAAGGGAAAGGAAGATCCTTAAGAGAAGCAGCTTCATCAGGATCCAACTGTGATCAATAACTCCCACTCAGCTCTATTGGAATCAGACTCCAGCTGCAGCTCTCTTCCTCTCAATGCTTTACACTGCATCTCTGCTCCATCTCAGTATAACTACAATCAGTGACTGCAGATTCGCCGCATTTTCTAGACGTCGTCCTCCTGTATTACAGACGCGGGCTTGCAGCTTTGTCCCTCTCCATCCTTTACACTGCAGCTCTGCTTGCACAGATTGCCTGCTGTATATAAGCATGAGCTCAGCAGAAACACAGGGAGACGATCACAGGACAGAATGACTAAGCTACTAGCGCCAGTGTGTTGAGCAGTAGAAGTTAAGGGCCTGTGACATGGGCCAATGAATAGTCAAGAACATTGCTCAGGGTAGGCCAACTTAAATGCTCGTTCATCGGGTGGTCACATCTCCTAGTCGGTGGCACACCTCCACCCCCGTGTGAATTGGGAATGTGCTGCAGTCAAAAATGAAACTGTGGGGGTGGGGGAACAATTACATGACCGATTTCCCATCCCCTGTGGAGTCAGTATAGGCCTTTTTAAAGAGCCGCTTTGCGAAGTGCTGATCTTAATTGGCGCTAATCAGCCATGAATGGCTTTGTAGAAAAACTGCACTAACTTTGCCAATTATTGCCTTTTATACGTCTCGTTTACACCCAGAGCTGCATTCACAGTTCTGCTGCATGTTGACCTACAGCACAATAATGCCAGATCGCAGGCTTGCATTCTTGAAGAAGTAGTTTTCTGCAAGTGTGAAGGGATAAGTAACCCAACAGAACGGTTAGGGAAGCCTACGTCAGCGCAGATGGATTCCAATTGGCAGCCAGCAGAATTATGAATGCAGCTCTGGATGGGACTGGAGACAATGTGAAACAAGCACAGATACAGGAGAGCAGAGTATTTTACCTTTCGCATATTATATTTCTATGCTGTGTATGTTTAGTACTTCTGAACGGCACCAGCCAAGCACCAGGGGGGGGGGGGGGGGGGGGGGTCACTGTTTTCCGATCCCCAACTATCTCACTAAGGAAGCAGATTTATTAAAATCTGAGTGTATTAGTGATAGAAATAAATAAAACCCAGAGACTGAGCAGCAGCTGCATGAGGGATAAAGCGCCATCTGGAGATCCTGCCTCAGGCAGCAGACTGTTTCGTCCGCCGAGCCCAAAATGATAAATACCGTAAATAAAAGGGGACGGAAGAGGGAGGGAGACCGAGCATGGGGGGGGGGGGGGGGGGGGGGCAAATATCTTGGAGCATCGGGAGGCAAGACCTCATGCAACACTGGTAATATAAAATGATGCTATGCAATACAGAGTCGCCAAAATAATCCTCCCTCCCAACACACCCATCTGTTTAGTGTCTGGTAAATACTCCCCAATAAACACACGTCTTAGAGCTCGTGTTACCTCTATGTAGGGATAAGCGGCTGCTCCATTACATATGGTGCCACTTCTCTCCAGGGACAAGAAGGGATCAAACGAGTTATAATACATGTTTGACTCTCGTTTACCCCCAGGGACAGTGACTGGGACCCCATAACCAGGGGGTCATTTCACCTGCTGTGTACGGCCAGCTAATATATTGCGTAAGCTTCAGTCATTGCAGCCCCAGCCCCAAGTCAAGGGCAAGCACATGAACAGAGCTGAATGGGACAGCCACTTCCTTTTAGACCTATGAGCTAAACTTATGGGCTAAAAGCAAGTGACAGATTCCCTTTAATCCCTGTGTAGTGAAAAGTGCTACAAGATCTCTGCTTGCTGTCCATAGAATAAAACCCCACCCCAATATGTGCAATTGTCATAGATGAAAAGATCGGCACAGTCTATCAGAGCTCTATTCATTTGTGAGAGAACAGGACATGTTCCAGAATGGAAAAATATTTGTTCATATTCAATAACCAGCAGAGATCTTGACAAAAAAAAAAAAAAGAAAAGTAAAAAGAAAAGAAAAAGCATAAAAAAGTTGTAAAGCTTTTATACAACAATGATTAAACTTTACATAAAAACTGTAGAGAAATTCAGAGATATATATTCAATAGATATAAGATATGGCAGGCTGTGAGCAAGGCTGCATTAGATAATTCAATCCTATGCAGACGGCTGCGTGAAAACACGTGCGGAAAACAAATCGCGGCATGTTCTATTTCTCTGCGGGTCTCGCCGGGGCCCGCACAGAAAGGTCACTGGTGACGGGCCGGCTCCGCTCTGTGCATGTGCTCGCTGGGCATCAGCCGGCACATGGTGCAGAGAGAAGACGCCGGGAGCGGGTGAGCCACAGGGCTGTGCAGGGCCACGGGTCCACATCCGATCCGACCCAGCCGTCTGCAGGCGACCTAAGGGGCTGAAGTATCAATACACAGCAGGCTGTGAGTAAAGGGTTGAGATATCACTAAATGTATTGCTGGCTATGAGTAAAGGGTGAGATAACTAGAAGTACACAGCAGGCTGCGAGTAAAGGGCTGATATACAGTATATACATATACTGCAGGTTGCAAGTATAGGACTGGGATCTATATAATACAGCAGGTTGGAAGTAAAGGGCTCAGACTACAGCTTGGTTCCTACACTGTCCCCATTGATACAGCAGTGTCCGGCTGCTTACCCCCACTGATGTGATGAATCCACCTGGCTGAGGCTGGACGCTTGGACCACTGTAGCTGGACACAGCCAAGGAGGGAACCCCCGGGTCCTGCGGAGAGCTGTAAGAAACTGTCTGCTGACTGCAGACTCGTGACTCAAGATACACAGAGGAGCCCTGACCGCTGTCAACAGTGCCATCCGCTAAGAAGAAGAGGAGACGTGAGGAATATAAAGCAGTTGTTTGACTTGAAGCCATGAGTAACAAGTGTTTCTAATGAAGGCCCAGCCTCCTCCCCCACCCTTCTCCAGACTCACATGTCACCGATATGCTGGGCTGCTGGTACTGCAGATGCTGATCGGCCTCCGGCTCCTCCGGCTCTACTTGGGATGTGGAGGCATTTGGCACAGTGGTGGAGGCTGTTGTAGGGAGGCCAGAGACCGCTTGTGGTATGGAACCCTTACGGGTGCCCACAGGAGGACTCTGCGGCTGCACCTCAGTCTGCTGCACCTGCTGCAGGCTGCTCTCTTCCTGCTTCCTCTTCTCCTGCTCCTCCCGCACCTGCTGCCGCTGCTCTCTCTTGCGTTTGATCAGAGACACTCGATCCTTGATCGCCTTGGCCATGGTTTTGTGATCTCCTTCACATACGTAACCGGATTCCACCTACAGAGGGTAAATAGAAGTTAGTACTTAAAACCCTGTAGCCCGAGATGGCCAATAACAGGGAACAATAGATTGGGCACTCGCCATTTCCTGGGCCACGTCATCGGGGACATCTCTCTCCAAGTCGAAGGAGAATTCTATGGCCTCGTTATCCTTGTATTTGCCTTTCAGTTTCTTGATGTCCTCGATGCGCAGCCACAACTTGATGGCGATCTTTTCTCCATCGTCTTCCTCTGCCAACTCCACCCGCACACCTGTCTCCTCTTGGAAGAACGCGTGGTTCAGGAGGTCTTTGATGGCGTACCTGCGCAAAAAAACACACCGGGAGAATTGGCAGGGCGGTTTGCTTTTCTTTTAACAGAGCAGGACATTGTGGGAGCTCAAATGGTGGGCACATGACTAAAGGGGTAGAGCCAAACCGCTTACAGTAGAATTCTGAATACAGCTCTGGAAGATGAACTCATCGCTGCCCTTATGACTGTTAATGAGCTGGCTTTATGGCTGCCCGACTGTTCTACGGCTGCTCAGGATACTATTTCAATATTAACAAACAGCGGTAAGAGACTGTACGGAAACGAGCGCAAAGATGAGCAAAAACAGGTGTCTTCTTGAGAGGCCAGTTATAATTTTGCCACCATCCATAGGAGGCGCTGTTCCTCAGTAATTCTCTCATTAGACCAGATACTGATGCATCATCAAAAAAAAAAAAAGAGGGCAGGAGTGCTGGGGCGCGCTGCCAGTCATGTGACCCAAAACACATGCTTATTAGCAACCTACCGTGTTTCTCAGAAAATAAGACACCACCTTACATTAAAAGAGGCAGTGTCTTATTTTCAGGGGGGGGGGGGGGGGGCTGGGGGGGTCATACTTATCCAGCTGCTGGCATATGTGTCCCCGCACTGCTGCAGTTCTCGGCGATGCCAGGATTTTCTTCTCCTGGTAACGTAGCTTTGAATACCCTGCCTCCAGTAAGCGCTGTGATTGGTTCATTGAGTACCGGCTTTGATTGGCTGGCGCTTGAGCCAATCACAGAGCTTACTGGAGGCAGGGTATTCAAAGCTCCGTTACCAGGAGAAGAGAATCCTGTCAGTGCTGAGGACCGCAGCCTGCCACAGCGCTGAGGACCAGCGCAAGGGACAAAGATGCCGGCGGCTAGATGAGTATTGCTTTTTTTAAACCTAGTGTAGCCAGGGCTTATTTTTGGGGAGAGATAACATGTCAAGTCCCCCGAAAACAGGGCTTATCAAGGTAGGGCTTATTTTCAGGGAAATGCGGTATGTGCTGCATCCAACATTAAGGTAATATAGTAATGTTACGCCAGGCACTGCACGTCAGACCTTTCATCTTTGTTCTGCCGGATGCATCCCTCGATGATCTCCTTCACCTCTGGAATGGCGACCTTATCGAAGCTGGCTGGTTTCACCCCCTGAAAACAGAGCAGAAAATGGTGATCGTAGCGGTTGAGGAGGGGCGCTCATCCTCCTCCTCCTCATCCGATAACACACACAATGGCATGGATACATTAAGCACATCTGGGATATCTCTGCCAGGAGGAGTTATTCTACGTGCATAGCCTCACAGGGTTAGATTGTGTAGACCTCGGCACCCGCCCCAACTGGTTTATGACAATATAGGGTACCTTTAAGAGGCTCATTGTTACAAGAGACCAGAGTCACACGCAAAACTCCAAAAATGGCTTTCTAAAATAGAATACTATGGTGAATGATGCAGGTGGGGCAGGATTTGTTCTGCGGGGTAGGGGGTATGGCGAGTGCGGCACTAACACCGACTACATATACAGGACCCAAGTGGATGGCGCCAGTGCACAGATCGTATGACTGGAAAACCTAGTCATCCACAGCGACCATTTGCATTGCGATGGCATCACTATGGCGCAACCTGCTGCAAATCATGACATGCAGAGTTTCAGGATATACATAATAAACTGCAATATACGATCCATCAGTAAACTGCACACTGAGCCTATGGTGTGTAATTGTTGTATAATGCTGTCTATTGCTGCCTGTTATCAGCCACTTAATAATACAGTGTTTTCACCAGATTAGAGGACAGTGGCAACCCAGACTGTGAAAGTAGCCTAAAGGGACTGGTAGACAGGGAGCCCCATGCAGCTCTTCAGAGGATGTGGGAAAAGCACAGTGTGCTGCCCTCAGGTGGTACATTAGGTGTATGGCGATGTCCAAATCAGTCACATGCAAGTACGACCATTAGTGTCAAAATCCTATAGCGATGTGAAAACTTCCTGCAGGGCCCTCTGACTACCAGTTGCCATGTAGCATGTCTAGACAGCTATCGTGAGGCTGCAGCTCCATATGCTGGGACTTGTAGTCCTGCAACATCTTATCTAATGCACAGGGTCAGCTATAGACCGCCATTATTGGATGTAGTGCGCTACCTTCTATAAGTCACACAGTTAAGAGTTGTCCAGATTAGGAAAACATGGCGCCACCCGTCTACAGGTTGTATGTGGGATTGCAGCTCAACTCTGCTGCAATGGATCGACACAGACGCAATACCGCGCACAACCTGGAGGAGCAAAGTTTTCTCCATGTGGAGGAAAACCCCATGAATTACCTGCTCCGACCGGCGTCATGTCCATCACTGCTTAATGTGCACTATTTAAACCTAACATACAGAACACATTTCTGTAAATGGCGCCCCCCTACAGAGAGGGGGGAAGAGACTAAGGTTTCGGTCCTCTCCCTCATCCCAATGAAGAGCCCAAGAGGCAGCCTGATAACGGAGAGTAATAGATTGCATTCACCTGAACAGATTAATGTGTACTGTCTCTTTAAAAAGCACAGGCAATATCACCAACAGGAATGACAAGGTGCAGAGGGCAGCGCCCAGCTGGCATCTCACCCACCTGGCTGCCCGAGCAATCCCGGGAGGAGCAGCAGCAGCAGCGCGAGTTCACGATGAGGATTACGGGGCAGAAATCCTTCCACATATAATCCATTGGGAAGAGGCGGACAAAGACGAACAGGAAAGCGCGGTCGTCTCCCGGTCAGCGCACAGCAGGCGAAAGGCGAAGACCAGAAACTGCGCCGGACATTGTGCCGGGATTATCAGAGGAAGCCACTGCGACCTTCACTGGAGCAGCGAGAGGAAGCACAGGTAATGTGGGCTGCCAGCCCCCGCCTCGGACCAACCCGCCCACATGGCACCTCCTCACCACCAGGACCACAGTCCAGGACTGCCACAGACTATACAGCTTAACCCCTTCATGTCAGAGAACGGGATCCTTAAAGTGCCATCAACACAAGTCCCATCATCCTTGTAAGTTCCAGGAAAAGCTGGGTGGCTGCCGTCCGTGGCGGGCAAAATGTTGTAAGAGGGGGTAGATTTCTTCCACTTTCATGCATAAACACGTATGTATCATGTGCAGTCACTGCGTGATTACATGATCTCGATGACTTTAATGGGCAATTTTGGTCCATATTACGGACCAAAATTGAACATGCTGCAAGTTTTTTCCGATATGTAAAAATACAAGTAAAAACCGCATTTCTGAATCCCCTAATATAATCAACAAGCTGTCCGTATTACGTGAAGGCACCCTTATAAATGACCTTATGAAGGCAACCAGAATGCTGATGTTGCCTCCGGTGACAAGTGACCACCCCACCCTGCACTACACGCTGCTCACCAACAGAGCAGTGTGAAGTGTTGAAGACTAAACGCATAGCGTTCACCCGGTAATGACAAGGTGGCATCTTGGGAGACCTAAGAGGGGCCACGGCGACCTGGGGAAATCGATCTGGGGAACGGCAGCAGAAAAAAAAAAAGTTAGGCCACTTGAATCTGTTCCCAACGTTTACCTTAGGGTCAAGAAAAATTGCACGAGTCGTGTGCGTTTGCACGATGCATGGGATGGTTGCGCAATTACTTCCAAAGGGTTAATTTACACAGGTGTTTTTTCCCAGAATAATTGAAGCATTTTCCATTTTTCTGTAATATAACGGATAACGTGCTCACAATTTGCTATGGGCGAAAAAAAAACGCATTGCACTTGTATGAAACGCAACTGAATTCTCACATATGTGGGGGAATGGGGAAGGGGGGGGTGTTCTTAGTGGTAAGTCCCAAGAGCGGAGGTCCTGTGTCCACCCCTTTTCTCACTGATGTCATATTGACTAGAGCTGTGGCCACACAAGCACTCTGCTGCTCCATTTCCCTCAATGGGGCTGATGGAAATTGCCAACTGTCAGCCCTGTTGCGCATGCATCTGATATAGCAACGAGACGCAGAACCCCCACCCCTCCCCATTCTAGTGATTGGTGGGGGTCTCACCCCAAAATTATCACCTATTCGTATGACACGTGATCACAACATGCTACTCATCAAGTTAACATTCGCTACATCTGTAGCTGCAGGAGTGACAACCAATATGGCAGTGGCTGCAGTTGTCACTGCTGCAAAAAAAACAAACAAAAAAAAAACGTGATAGAACAGCAAGAATACAGAATCTCGTGTTCACCCGCCGCTGTATCTAGTTAATATTTTATACGGGGCGTTCGGGAGTTACTATTAAAGGGGGCGCAAACTTTTTTTTTTTTTTTTTAAACACACACACACAGTTAAACAATGGAAATCATCTGGACGCCTCGGTACAGATGTGAAAGCAGGTATCGCAGGACGAGTCACGGGACATACTAGTCATCGGTTGATACTATGTAACCCCCAAGGGGTGGGAGGGCCCACATGTCAAGGCTTCCCGCAGCCCACTCTACGGCGATGTGATACATTGTATCGTTCAGCATAAAAGGAGTCAGTCCGATCGTCCTTACTGGACAGACGCTGTAATTCCAGTAACATTCCTTCCCCTAATAAGTAACTGCACCCCTCCCCCCCACCCTCTGGTGGTCAACAGGAGCCTCGTGCCTCGGCGCTGGGAGGAGGAGAGCGCGTTATGTTACCTGACCGGACAGGACAGGATCCCGGCTGCTCCAAAACTTGTTTGCAAGACATCTGACCGAGCGCCGCAACTAATTACCTTCCACGGAGGCTCAGAGCGGGAGCGGAAAATATAGAACTGGGAAGTTATCGCTGCATCGCTGGCTTTACAGGGGGCTGGGAAAGCAGTGTGAGCAGAGCTGGGTGGGGTCATAGTCATCACCCAACTTCTCCAAACTTCCAAGTCTACCAAATAACACAGTTACACAGAACGAAACGGGCGGGAATCTAGGAAAGCTGGGTGACTGTCCAGCTGGAGGTTGAACATCACCGTCCTGGTGGTTACCCAGCTTTCTCAGGGTCAGACTGCGCAAAAATTTAGGATTTATGTCTGTTTATAGGTAGCGATACCGGAAAAGTGTCTGGTTTATGGAGCGCTATTAAGCGCAGACTGCTCATAGTGAGGATACGTATGTCGCCTACCCAGGGCGGGGCTTATGTGCCCAAGCCCCTCCTACCTTTATGACAGCAGCGAATGTCGACATGCGCTGCTGTTAATGCTTCATTCGAAGTCGGCGAAAAACTTAAATTAAAACAAACGCGAGCAACGCGGTGCTTGACGATCGTACATTCGTCACTCATTGGTCAGTATGCCTGTGATGCGGGAGATAGTCAGCCGCACGCTTGTTTGGTCATCAGCTGTTACCCCCAGACTCCCATCCTGTATGCTCGGCATGTGTTCTCTATGCGGTCTGAGGCTGTGGATGGTGTCAGAAAGGGTTAATAAGAAAACAGTATTGCCCCGCAGTAAACAGTGTCAGGAGTCGGGGTTATTTTTCTGATCTTGATTTACTGACGCATGAAAATCTGACCTTGTTCTGAACTTATAAAAAGCGCCAACAGTGAAGACACCTCCGCCCCAAAACAAAGCCAAGGCGCGCCGCAGGAATTGGGAAAACAGCAGCCTCCCGAAAAACAGGGATGGTGAATGTGGGAGTCCTCCAGACTGAACCCATCAGGGTCCACAGAGCTGCTGCCAGCGCTCCTCTTAAAGGGCCGCCACAAAGTAGAAGGGCTTAAAGTCTCATCGACATCGGGTTTTGATTGCTCACTATTGACAAGACAACTGCTTGCTGTCAGTGAATAGGGGATATTTAGAAAGATGAAATCGCACAGGCAACAGATTCTGTTGCTCTCTTAACATATTAGGCCATGTTCATACCAAAAATACAGAAAAAGCTAACATGGACTACAATAAAATTTGCGCATGCAACGGATTTGTAGCTGCTGCCAATCCGCATGCCGATTCAGTCCAGTTCAAATGAAGAAAATCTACATGCAAATTCCTAGACATGAAAAACTGTCAAGTCGTGACATGTTGTGGAAATATGAGTCATGAAAAAAAAGCATGACTATGGTGCAGATTTCCATTAGCGTTAATAATACTGCATTATAGGAAATCAGCGTGGATTCTGTCTCAAAGACTTGGGTTGCTATCTCCCTCCAGGCTTTACACTGCAGCTTTGCTCCACAGTTTTGCTAACGGACCTTTAAGTCTCCGAGACAGGAAGTGGATTTCAGGCTACTGTAGACTGTTTATTGCAGTAGATTAGTGTCAGTGTCAAGATCGGTGCTCGTCTCCTGGGACTTTACACGGGCGATCATAAATTCGATCACTCGCCCATTATAGCCCAGACACTGTAGTCCATCTCCCCATGTATTGCCAATGAACAGACTGCTGTTTTATCGCTCCCCCATGGTTTACACTGCAGCGCTGCTTCTCCAGATACCAGACATGACGCACTCAGCTCTGCTATACTATGAAGAGAAAAACACCCTGACCGATCTTTAGTACAGCCAGTGACTACTAGCCATAAAGCGGTCACTCTCGCAGCTCGATTTACCAATCGATTAGCAGGTTGCAGCAGCGAATCAGGCGGTGCGTGGTCACATGACGTCACCGCTTCAGCTTCTCCCACGGGAAAGGAATTTCCCGAACTAGTAATTACAATTGAAAGGATTAAGAAAAACGAAAAACGACAAGACAGAAATCAGAGGGGGGGGGGGGGGGGGCGTACAGAACACCAAAGTGAGACCAGGGGGGAGAGTCTGAGGGTCTCGTCGAGCCCCCAACTGGCCGCATAAAGGGGAGCATTAGCTTCATGGAAACAAAGCTTAATTACTGCAGAAGGAGAAGTTCTAGAACGTACACAGTGACTCCACCAGCAAAATAGTGACTGCAGCTCTGGAGTATAATGCAGGATGTAACTCAGGATCAGTACAGGATAAGTAATGTACACAGTGACTCCACCAGCAGAATAGTGAGTGCAGCTCTGGAGTATAAAGGCCCATTTAGACGGGACGAATGTTGGGCAAACGATGCCCGACACTCATCCCTGTGTGTCCTCGCTCCCGTGCTGTTACACGGGAGCTAGTATCACTGACTCGCTCACAGAGCGGCCAGCAGGGAGGCTGCAGAAGATTTCACTCCTGGCTCTTCCCTGCCCTCTCCATTGCCTTAACATAGCGGCAGTTCAATACTGAACGGCTGCTATTTACACTGAACACTCATTGTTCAGCTCATCGTCCATCGTTTATGGAGCATTAACGATGGACGATGAGCCGATCGCTGATTGCTCAGTGTAAATAGCGGCCGTTCAGTACTGAACGGACGCTGTGTTAAAGGGGTTGTCTCGCGAAAGCAAGTGGGGTTATACACTTCTGTATGGCCATATTAATGCACTTTGTAATGTACATCGTGCATTAAATATTGGCCATACAGAAGTTATTCACTTACCTGCTCCGTTGCTGGCGTCTCGGTCTCCATGGATCCGTCTAATTCTGATGTCTTCTTGCTTTTTTTTTTTAGACGCGCTTGTGCTGTGCGGTCTTCTCCCCTTCTGCTCTGTCCAGCAAGAGCGGCGTTCTGGCTCCGCCCCCTTCTACGCGTCATCGCGTAGCTCCGCCCCATCACGTGTGCAGATCCCAGCTAATCAGGAGGCTGGAATCGGCAATGGACTGCACAGAGCCCACGGTGCACCATGGGAAAGGACCCGCAGTGCATCGTGGGTGAAGATCCCGGCGGCCATCTTGGTGAAGGAAGAAGGAAGAAGTCGCAGAGCGGGGATTCGGGTAAGTAATATGTTTTTGTTTTTTTTTAAACACATCCCTTGGGGAAAAAAACAACGTTTCGGCGCGAGACAACCCCCATTTAATGCAATGGAGAGGGGCGGGGGGGGGCGAGGAAAGAAATCTCCTCCTGCCGCCCTGCTGTGAGCCAGCAATACTAGCACCTGTGCAACAGCAGGAGAGAGAGTATGTGCGGGGACGAGTGTCGGACATAGTTTGCCCGACATTCGTTCCATCTAAATGGGCCTTTATACAGTATGTACTGAGGATCGGTACAGGATAAGTAATTTATGTTCACAGTAACTCCAGTAGCAGAATAGTGAGTGCAGCTCTGTAGTATAATAAAAAAGGTTGTTTAGGAAGTTTCTTGTTTAGTACTCCTACCTGCTCCACATACAAGCGCTTACTACGAGTTGTGCTCTGTCACTAGGACGGCGTTTTTTCTGGCATCTGGTCATTTTTATAGTAAATGAGAAATAAACTGCTATGAACGCTCCAGTGGACACATCCCTCATTCTCACTTAAAGGGCTAGCGCACCTTTAAAGAAGCACTTCAGGAACAAGATACACGCTGTGCTGAGATTAGCGCAATCTGGCCGGAGCATGTTCTTCACAGCCCAGTCAGGACCCGCCCCTCACTAGTGATAATACAATATCAGCTTTTCTGTAGTGCCTCTTAAAGACACGCAAGAAGACATTTAGGCTGGAATGAGATGAGATTAGCGCATCTGAGAGAAGCTTGCTGCACCCCCCCACTTCAAAATAAGCGGTGCTGCATGACAGTACAGATTTATGTGCCATTCAGATTCTATGGAAAGTTGGGTAGCGCCCTGCAAGGGCTATGATTGGTATGCAGCCATTAGTTTTGATCAGTCAACATTTGCTGCTCCAGCAAACGTCCTCGGTATAGGGCTAAACACAAATTTTTGGCAAGCAGCAAATATTTTTAGCGCTGCCACTCTTTAGTATAAAAGACCTAAGATTAATGGGGTCCCAGGATCCCCCCAAAAAAGCTGCTAAAAATGACTGGAGGACCCAGCCCATCAGTGCGTTATACAGCCGATCATTCATATGGATGGCTTGAGTGCAATACTCTCCCTCACCAGTAATGGCCACTCCAGGCAAATTATACTGCTGATTGTTGGTGTTCCAAGATGAAGACCCACTGCAATTCACAGATCACTGGATTGGCGTTGTCTTAACCCTTTAGTGACCAGCCTATTTTGTACCATAGTGACCAAGCTATTTTCTTTGAAATTAACATAGAAAAAGTGCTATAACTTCTGTATTGTTTTGCCTACATAACTGTATGAGGGCTTGTTTTTTGCAGGACAAGTATTTTTTATTGGCACCACTTTGTGGCACATATAAAGTGTTAAACAAAAATTTTTTTTGGGGGGGGGGGGGTTGGGAGACACAAAAAACACATGATATTCTCTGCATCAGCACAATAAATAGCGACACCAAGTTTATGTCAGGTTTTTAGGAGTCACTGCTAATGCACGACAAACACTTAGTCATTTCTCTTTCGCAGTATTACAGGATTCAGAGCAGGTTTATCTCTTCGGTTATGGTGCATTATGTCTCCACCGAAAGTATGGATTGAGACATGGGTTGGCCGGCCACAGTGACAAGGATGCCCCAGTCAAATGTGATATGTGATAAGATTGTGCTCCGGCGCTCTGCTGGTGTGCCGAGGACCGGACAGACAGGCACCTGTAACCGGCTTGGCCACTGAGATATTCGGCTGTGCAGAGGACCGGACTGACACAGCTGTAACCCGCTATGCTCCGCCTGGGACAAGGATCGGACTGACCTTAACCCGCTCCAGTGCTATTCTCCGATGCTGTGCCGGCCGCCTGTGGCCAGGACCGACCGACAGCAGCTGCTGCTGCTCCCACACTCTGTGTCAAAGTTTGACGGCAAGGAGCAAATCAGAAGTTGGGTGCCTGAACTTTGCCTCCACCCATTCTGGTGGGCAGCCAATCCGAAGTTGTGGGTGTGCACTTTGTCTCCACCAATTCTGGTGGTGGGAGGCATGATGCACCAGTACCTATCTTTTCATGTGCTGTATAAGGACTTATTTTTGTGGGGCAATCCGTGGGCCAATATGAACTTTTTGCTCATTTTTTTATTCCGCTTTTTAGGTGGTAGAAGTAGCAAAAGAAGCTACGCAATTTTTTTTTTAAGGCCTCCTGTCCACGAGCCAATTGTAATTGTGTTTCCCGCGGCGAAAATCCAACCGCGGGAAATGCTATGAACGCTTTCCATAGCAAGGCTATGGAAAGCGCTGTCCCCCTGTTCACAAGTGGAGAATCATTGCGATCCTCTGCTCGCGGCCGGCAATTCGCAGCATGCTGCGAATTGCAGCGATTCTCCAGAGTCAGCCTGTCAGATAGGCTGACCGCGGAGATCCGCCTGCAGGCTCCTGCTTCCGGGCGGTGGAGATCCGCCGCGGGATACCACAACGCCCGTGGACAGGGAGCCATAGGCGTTCACTGTGCAGCATAGATGACCATTGTGCAGAAGATTTTTAAAGTTATTTTTAAACATCATTCACAGTTTGGGTTTAGGAAAATTTTAATTGTCTTGGTAATTTCAAGCACAGAGATACCTATGAGTATTTTATTTTTAACTTACAAATGGTTTTATAGGGGAAAATTTTATTTTTGTTTGTTTAAATTTACAGTTAAAGGGGTTGTCCCACGAAAGCAAGTGGGGTTATACACTTCTGTATGGCCATATTAATGCACTTTGTAATGTACATTGCGCATTAATTATGAGCCATACAGAAGTTATTCACTTACCTGTTCCGTTGCTGGCGTCCCCGTCTCTATGGTGCCGTCTAATTTTCAGCGTCTAATCGCCCGATTAGACGCGCTTGCGCAGTCTGGTCTTCTTTCTTCTGAATGGGGCCGCTCGTGCCAGAGAGCGGCTCCTCGTAGCTCCGCCCCGTCACGTGCCGATTCCAGCCAATCAGGAGGCTGGAATCGGCAATGGACCGCACAGTGCGGTCCACCGAGGGTGAAGATCCCGGCGGCCATCTTCGCAAGGTAAGTAAGAAGTCACCGGAGCGCGGGGATTCAGGTAAGCACTATCCGTTGTTTTTTTTTAACCCCTGCATCGGGTTTGTCTCGCGCCGAACGGGGGGGCTATTGAAAAAAAACAAAAACCCCGTTTCGGCGCGGGGCAACCCCTTTAATTTTTTTATTTATTTATTTTTTTTAAACTTAATTGAAATTTATTTTGACACTTTGGTCCTTCCAGGGGACTTGAAGCTGCAATTGATCTCTAGGGTACTACACTGCATTACCTCTTTAACGAAGCATACCATTTATATGCCCGCAGTAAATCAAACTTTACTGGACGCAGGATCTGATATGCCGAGATATCTGACAGAGGCCTTTTGTCAGGCCTCCTACTGCCATGATGAACTATCGGCCCCTAGCGATTGCATTGCAGGGGCAAAAGGGGGAGCCTTATTCCCGTCACTCGCTTTCATGCTGTGGATACTGCTGATCGCAGCATGGAAGGGGTAAACAGTTTGGAATAGAAGTTTCTCTGCTCCTGGATGTTACAGTAGGAGCTCTGCTATCAGTACACCGTTGAGCTCTAAACCCACGCCGTATATTTACTATGGATTGGTTTTAAAGCCCAGCACTAAGTTCTGTATATTTATGCTGCTTGGTCCCTAAAGGGTTAAAGAATCCTGCCCCAACTATACATTACCTTGTGATGTCACAAGAAAGAATAATGGAAAGTTCCAGATAAAAGGATATAAATAAGAATCCCTGGAAAATATTTGGAAGTACATGAGCATGGGCGTGACCGAAGGCAGCTGGACAACAAGTCTCAGGACGGAGGGTTCTGTTCTCCCCCGGTGTAACTGTTTAACAAAGAGCAGACATTATCTTTTGCTTTATGGCTTGTGTTGTGCCGGAGGGCAGCTTAATAAAACTCCTGCGCTAGTGGATGGAATGTGGGCCATGTGAGCGCCCACTACTGGCTGCAGCATGACATAGCGGATGGACAACAGGGAGTGAATCATGTACCCCAATGCCCTCACTTCTATTAGTCACTCTGCACTGAAGATCTGTAGCATTCGGGGCTACAGCGGCACTTCAAGTGTCCTGAAGCAGAACGGAGCCGGCGTGGCGACAACCGCACGCTAGCATCAAACAAGGCCAGGAGCCTGGTGATAGGAAATCATGGCTTCACCTGATAACATTGCTCAGCTTCCTGGCATCGCGCCCACTGCCTCTTTTCCTGTCAATATATTACAGTCTGGGTCCAGTTATAAATAGGCATAGTGAAAAAAACAAGCTGAGAGTGCTGCCCCCTGCTGGGGAGGTCATTGTATTACACCAACCATAACTGTACAAGTACTGAGTCTGACTACATCAGATGAGATGCCGATTCTCACTTTCTGCAAATACTAAAGAGGAAAAATCTCCTTACACTGGCACTGCCACCCAGGACAGTGGTGCTACTAATACATGGGCACCACCACAGCAGCACGATGTTACTATATGGGCACCACCACACCAGTAGGGGGTGCTGCTACTGCAACAAGTGGAATCACCTCAGGATAGGGGTGCTATTGCTACTACAGGCACCACCACCCCAGGCTAGTGCTGCACCTACTACTTTTAGGCACCAGTACCCCATTACATTGTTACTACATGGGTACCCCACTACAGTGCTGCTACTACACAGATGCCTCGACTCCAGGACAATGTCGCTACTGCTACTACTACTGCACAGGCGCCACCAGCACAGTATGGTGTCAATACACGGGCACTACTACTGCACATGCGCCACCACCCAAGGATGGTGCCACTACATGGACGCCCCTACCACAATATGGTGTCGCTGCTACTACTACAACCCCAGGGAGTTATTACTACAAAGGCACCAATACTCCAGCATAGCGTCACTCCTGCATGGTGTTAATACACGGGCGCCGCCACCTAAGAACGTGTCACTGCTACTACATGTATGCCAGCATGTCATCGCTACACGGGACCACCACCCAAGGATGAGGGTGTCGATACTACCTGGCTGGGTGGCGCTCCTACATATGCAGCTCTGTGATAAGCAGGCACCACCCCACCAGGACAGTACTCCCACATGGGTGCCATTTCGAAAGCAGAGCAAAGGCACTTCGCACGATACAGTACTAGTATTCTGCACTTCTTCCTCGTTCCCCTTACGAGTCTCCGTCGCGCTCTCAGCCATGGAGGGCTGCCGGCGATAAGACACTTACGCTGGTGACTCTCCGGTAGATCTGCGCAGCGTTTTGGCACTCGGAGTAAGGGTATTCAGAAGTGGCCATCTCAAGCATGCACATCCCAAATGCATACACGTCTACGGACTCATCGTATTTCTCCTCATACATCTCCGGCGCCATGAACTCAGGGGTACCTTAAATTAAAAGGAACGATTCAGACTCTACATTTTCTCACATTTGCCAGCAGGAGTCTGGAGGCGCGTACTCACCACGAGCGCGTTCGGGGCAGAAGACCTGCGAGAGAGATAGTGGGGGGCAAAGAAGAAGAAAAAAAAAAAAAAAAGGAAAAAAAGAGGAGGAAAAGCTTCTTAGTTACTCTGTAAGGAAACTGCACTGCCGACGTATTCCATTGCAAGGCCTCAGAACCAGGAGGGGAAGGGGTGACAGACCGGCTAGAGAAAAAGTCCTTTACAAAGGGCCAAAAAGATGCCACGGGCCTTTTTAGATGATGGCAAACTTAGTATTAGTTTCCTTCAACCACCAAGTAAATGGAGAGCTGCAACCTGCTACAATCAGTACATACCTGGGAGGATGGCGCCACCTGCTGTTGGGAGGAAGAATAACCTGTTAGCTGCACAACTTTCCATTCACCTGGGTGAGCCGTACGCGACAGGATACCTTGCAATGGAAAACCGCCACGAGTCCAGGTAGCAGCAGTAAATACAACGCATTGGAAAAACTAAAAACGGCATCCTGCGAGGGAACAGAAAAAAAAACTCCCAAAACTCACCGGATCCCTTCTCTTCACATACTTACGGTATAAAGCTGCAGTACACACTAATAAATGGCCTACTGCAGCCAATTAGGGGGCGCTCATGGCCTACAGGCAAGAAAGACACTTAATACAGAGAGATTTGTAAGGAGCTTCATAACCAGGTAAGTAAAGAAGCTGCAGGGGGGTTGGGGTGGGGTCTATGACGAGGGAAAACTTTTCAGCCACGCTGGAAAAAAAAGGGTTAAGACCTGCCTAAAAAAGTAGATGAGGACCCTCTGCTACCCTATTATCACACGTTGGCATAGCCTGCTGCCCCTTGTCACATGGTGAAGACCAGACCGGTAAAACCACTTTTAGCCCACAACGTGGATACTAAAGGGGGTGTTAAAAGGACCTTTAAGCTGTTCTTCACAAGAGATGTGACGCCCTCTATTGGGACAATATAATACTAAACAGGCTTATAGTATTGAATCAGGCTGTGAGGTGAAGCTGAAAGGGGTCATTACCGGCCCGGCCTTCCACCAAATACAATATAGGTACTTTCGTATAAAGCATTAGCGCCCCGAGGGGCAGATGAGGAGCAGCTACCTCCTGGACTTACCTATCACGCTCTTGGCGAAGGACGCCCTCTTCAGGGTGGCCAGTCCCAAGTCTCCAATCTTCACTGAGCCGGTGGGGCCGGTGATAAAAATGTTGTCGCACTTCAAGTCTCTGTGGATGATGGGGGGCGTCCGCGTATGCAGGAACTGCAGCCCCTTCAGGATCTGCCGGCACCAGCTGCGTAGCACCTTCAGCTTCATCACCTTGAACCTCTTCAGATATCTGGAGAAGAAAATGCATGTGACCGGGTGGCACAACAGTGTTTTGGCCATTGTAGTAAGTGACAGCGCACCGCTAGCACTACAAGAGCTTGTCCAGCTGTAAACCATTTATGGCCTAGACACAGCATAGGCCAACACTAGTAGATCGGTGAAGGTCTGCATCTGGGACCTGCTTGATTGAGCTGCAGGACGCAGACAGCTCCATTCGCACTACAGTGGCCAGGCTTGGTATTACAGGCAAAGTTCTCACATAAGTGAATGGCCTGCAGTACCAAGCTTGGCCACTGCAATGCGAACAGAGCTGTCTGCTTTCTCAGCTCAGCGCATCAGAGCAACGGATTAATAGGAGCCCCGGCCGGTGGAACCCCATTGATCTACTATTGATAGTCCAACCTGATAACTGGACAACCCCTTAAGAAGGGGTTAGAAAGGGGATAAATGTTGGCTCGCTGGGGTCTCAAGCATCGAGACCTTCAGCTATCCAGAGATGCATATGAATGAAGTATATGAGACCCAACTAAATGAAGGGGCACTAATGCTAGTTTTGAGTGTTTCCCTGCTAGTTTTGAGTGTTCCCCAGTGGCGCCCCCACCAGCTGCGCAGGAAGCCAACAGTCCCAATTGTTCAGATTGACGGGATGAGACCCCCAGAGTCATATGATATATCGTAACATTTTCGAATGGGAATATCCCTTTCACCGAAAAATAAATCAGATTCCAAGTGGTAAAACGGTCTTGTACACTCAGATTCCATTCATTAAAAGGAAGCAGAGATCAAAAGTGAAACTTGCTTTACATACAGCTGATCAATTGTACAGATTGAACATTTTTGGTAGCTTTGGGTTTGTTACCGTTGTATCCCTTGTGAGGTAAACCCATCAGCAGCACAAATCTTTCCTGTCCTGAAAGTTTGTTACAATGTATCAGTGCAGGCAACATCAGTCTGGATGGTCTAGACTGGATACAACTAACAAACCCTCAGCTATGAGAAGTATTAGGTCTGTACAGGTTTTAGATATAAAAACCTTTTGGGTTCTTTTTTTTTCCCTTACCGCTTTCAATATCTCAGCTTGCTGTCATTGAATGGGAGCGATCAGGTTTACATGTACAGCTGAAAACCTGTAGAGACCTATTAACTATCACAGCTGAGAGTGTTACAATCATATCCAGTGTGAGTTCAGGATAGAATTTCCACCTCTGAACATATACGAGACTGTTCCTGCTCATTGTCAGCAAGCAGATTTTGAAAATAGTTGTTTGGTAGAAAGTTGCAGCTTTAGGATTCTTCGTCCTTGAATCGAAGTAATCAGACAGGAAAACTGAGAACAAAGGCTTGTAATAAAAACCCGTTAGAGGTGGGCGCTGCCCGCACGTGGCACCCAGACAATAAAGAGGCATTCTGTGGGTGAAGTCATCGGGCTCCGCACCAACTCATCACGCTTATTAATCACCAGAAATGCTGTTTATTGCCTGCAGAGCTAAAGATACTGTGGCGCCTCCAAAGCAACTTTATCGAGTGCAGGAAAGTGTCAAGTGCCAAGCGATCACATCTATGGCACTAAACTGAGCGATGTCCTATCACTCACGCATCCCGACTGCTACACTGAACTATTTAAGCCTTCTCTTCGTGTCACTTAACTGAAGTGCTGGCATTCTATTCCTGAAGCAGGAAGACCAGGACGAACTTAAAAGGGTGAAACTGACATAGTGCCAACCTGGAGCCGCTCTGACAAATCAGAACACTTGTTCTGCTGCTCTAAAAGGTCGACGTGTCGACATCAGGAAGATATACAATGCGGCATACAAACGGTGAGGGCTCAGCCTTTTTGTTCTGCTGTCGGCTTCACAATTGCTAGCGCTCACGCTGTGCTGCGTGTCATATGATAAGCGTCATCCGTGTTTTATCTGCCGCTACTATTAAAAGAAAAAGTTCCAATCGGCAATTCCTAGAGCGGCCAGCAGAGGGAGCCTTTGGAATTCTCAATGTAGGGAAAAGCAGCCTATGACAGAGCTATGATGGACGAGCTGACAATGAGGGAGAGCACTGTCCTGAATTCCCAGCATTCCTTCCCTGTGTGCAGACCTCAGATGTCTGGAGCCCACCCATTTCCTTCTGCACTTCCTGCTGCCCCCCACCCCAGGGGTGAAACCGATCCTCTCCTCCTTGTACCCTGCTCTGGAATGTTTTTGTCCAGCATATGGGGTCATGAAAGAACGCAGATTCTTAACGATCCCTCAGTGAAAACCATGTCGCTCTTACCACAAGAGAAGCCGTTAGTAATTCCAGTAGCTCGCGGCGAGCTGAGACAATAAAGTAAATCTGCCCGAGATCGGAGATGGGCAGTCGCCCCAAACGCGGTGCCGCCAAAGATCTGGTGTCTCAGTGGAAATTTCCTTTGCGTTTTAACCATGCTGAGCCCCATTTCGCAAGACGGAAGCCACGAACTCTACTGAGAGGGGGGTGCAAAAGTTACATGTACGTGCGCACATAGACAAAAATGACAAAAGTATTCCTGCTCGCCCACAAGTGTCCCGATGCGACCAACAAAACACCGCCAAGCGACCCGGTGCGACCAACAAAACACTGCCAACTGTAAATCTAGCCTTTTACTGCCCAGCAATTTCTACACACAAGTAAAAACGCTGGATGTTCCCCGAGACGTTGTTACAGTAATAGGAAGCGCTGCAACAACGGCAGCTCAAAGCGCCTTCACGCGAGCCAGCTGGTCGCCTGCAGGCAGGGTACTTCATGCCAAGTCTCTTATTTGCAGATTGATAATGCTTTATGTAGCGTTGTTCATCCCCCATCATTCACAAATAGAATGCTAGAACAGCAGTTAAGACTGACACACCGAACGGCACAGATCCACAAGGCATTTATGGTGTAATGCGCCCTAAGGCCTCTGTCACACAGGCGTTTTGTTTTTTTTACAGCGTTCAGCGCTGCTTTTTCAGTAAAAACGCTCCCGTTCATTTCTATGGGGCTGTTCACACAAGACTAAAAACGTAGCGTCTTCCAACACTGCTTTGACAGCGTTGCATATGGTATTTTTGGCAGTTTTCAGTCCAGCAGTGCCCATTGAAACGAATGGGAAGTGGTTTCAGCGCTGTCTAAGATGTGCCACAACTTGGTCAAAAAAAAAAAAAATCAATACTCACCTTGCAGGTGATGTCGCTGTCCCGGGGACGGGGCTGGGGGGTGGGGATGGCTTTTAGGACTTGTCAGCCTTCAGAGGAACTTTCACTGGTAACTGAGATTCGAAATCCCCACCTCCAGTGAGAGATTGCGCCGATTGGCTGAGTGACAGCCAGCTGAGCCAATCAAAGCAAGCACTGGATGCGTCTTATCACAGCCATTTATTCATTGAACGGCTGTGATTGGACACATCCAGAGCTGGCTCTGACTGGCTCAGCTGACTCAGCCAATCAACAATCTCTGGCTTCACAAGGTACCGACAGCAGCGCTAGTGATGGAGGCTTCACCTGCTACGTGAGTATTCATTTATTTTATTTATTTTTTTAAATTAACAGCCTTGGCTGCAGCCAAAAACGCTGGTTTAACACATGCCAGTGCTGCTGAAACCTGGCGGAATCTGCAGTAAAAGTACGAGAGGAGTGACGATAAGGCTTTGGCTTTGTGTTTTTTTTGTTTCTATGGTAACGAATGTTACCTCACATGAAAGCCTTATGTGTCTAATATATGTTTTCCAAATTTTGTGTTTGTAGCTTATGGCAACAGTGATCTAGGCACGCGGGAAAACAAAATGGAGGAGTCTAAGGCGATATTCACCGCAAATGAGAGCAGAGGAGTGATAAAATTCTTGTTTCTGGTGATATGTCACAGACATTGGGGGATCAATGCCCTTCATATTCTACGGTTAAGAACTGGGTTGCCAAATTTAAAACTGGCCACTTCAGCACCAATGATGAGGAACATCCTGGACGACCGAGAGAGGTTGTTGTTCCGGAGATCGTCAATGCTGTGCACAACCTCATATTGGAGAATCGGCGAATTTCAGCTAAAGGAATAGCAGACATCATGGGGATTTCTCGTGAACGTGTGTCATTATCCGTGAACATTTGAACATGAAGAAGCTATCTGCAAAGTGGGTCCCCAAATGTTTGACAACAGATCCGAAAAGCACGTGAGTGAAACCTTCCTGGTCCATTTGTCAGAGTTTCCGGACTGATAAGAACTTCCTGGATCGATGGGTCACTATGGATGAGACCTGCATTTATTTGTATGACCCAGAAACCAAGGAGCAGTCAAAAGAGTGGAGGCACAGTGGTTCTCCTCGCCCAAAGAAGTTCAGCCACTTAGGTGATGGTGCCTGTGTTCTGGGATAAGGAGGGCGTGCTGCTAGTGAACTACTTTCAAAATGGTTCCACCATCAATGCAAGGTATTACTTTGAACTTTTGGACCAACTGAAGGCAGCTCTGAAGGCCAAAAGGCGCGGCAAGCTGTCCAAAGGAATCTTGTTCCTGCAAGACAACGCCTCCGCTCACACTGCACAAGCGACCACGGCAAAACTGGTAGAGCTAGGCTTCCAGCTGGTTGACCACCCACCTTATTCACCAGATCTAGCTCCCTCTGACTATCATCTGTTTCCAAACCTGAAGAAACACCTCAAGGATACCAAATTTCACACCATTTCTGATGCCATGGCTGCTACGGATGACTGGTTTGAGGCACAACCGAAATCCTTCTTTTTGCAAGGATTACAGAACTTGGAATACCAATGTAAGAAGTGTGCTGACATCAGTGGAGAGTATGTGGAATAAATGTAAAGTTTCATCTTTCTAACTCGTTTCTTTCTGGGTAAAGCCAAAGACTTATCAGCAGCCACTCGTAGCGTTGAAAAACGCTGCGTTTCTGCAAACGCCTGTGTGAGGGGGGCCTAGGGGTGGCCACCAAGATAAAGACTCGGACAGCAGCTTCCCGACGACTAATCCATTTTGGGGAAGGGGCACTCAGATTGGCGTTCCTCTTGGTACGAGGTCACTTACGTCTTGAGCGTCCCCGAGGTCATCAGCTCTGTCACAAGTACGATGCACTTCTTTCCCTTCAGGGTGGACTCCCAGGAGTCGTAGAAGCGGACGATGTTGGGGTGCTGCAGCCCCTTCAGCATCCCGGCCTCCTCCTTGAAGCGCTGGCGCTCAGACTTGGAGAGCTTACGATCCTGCAAAGAAGAAGAAAATGCATCAACTTCTGTGTGCGAAGACAAAATGAGATAAAGATGGCAACGTGACCCGCCCTCCGAGTCACTCAGGATGGGGATCCATGGCCACCGCACCGACTACAGTATTATGTGGCAGATTTACAACACTGTCTGAAAGGAAGACTGTCCCAGTTGCCCCTAACAATCATGGCGCAGCTTTAATTTTACCTCAGCAAAAAACATGAATGTTGCGCCGTGATTGGTTGCTAGGGGCAACGGAGACCGGTATCCTTTCAGGCAGTGTTAAATCTCTCCCCATCTAGGATGGTGTTTATCGCTCCGCCACCGCTGACACAGCCGCATCAGAGGCTCCACAGGTCTCCCACACTGAGGACCCCGTTCATCACAACATAGCAACCAGCATGTGGCTTTCATTCCTCAATCTGCTGAGGTAAAATGAGCACGGTGATTGGTTGCTAGGGGCAACAAGGACCATCGCATATTTTTCCCCATTTTAAAACACCCATCTTATATGTAAAACGCAAATCTGTTTGTCGTATACAAATCCACAGTTCTGGTTTGATTTGAGTGAAATGTAGCATGCGCGTTCTTCAGCACCAGGCGACGAATACTGGTGATCAAACTCACCAACTTCCCCTGTAATTTTCACAGTGCAGCTTTCATTTCTTATACCGCTGAGGTAACATGAAAGCTGCACTGATTGGTTGCTATATATTATACCGCCGAGGTAACATGAAAGCTGCACTGTGATTGGTTGCTATATATTATACCACTGAGGTAACATGAAAGCTGCACTGTGATTGGTTGTTATATATTGTACCGCTGAGGTAACATGAAAGCTGCACTGTGATTGGTTGTTATATATTATACCGCTGAGGTAACATGAAAGGTGCGCTGTGATTGGTTGTTATACATTATACTGCTGAGGTAACATGAAAGGTGCACTGTGATTGGTTGTTATATATTATACTGCTGAGGTAACATGAAAGCTGCACTGTGATTGGTTGTTATATATTATACCGCAGAGGTAACATGAAAGCTGCACTGTGATTGGTTGTTATATATTATACCGCAGAGGTAACATGAAAGCTGCCCTGTGATTGGTTGTTATATATTATACTGCTGGGGTAACATGAAAGCTGTACTGTGATTGGTTGCTATGGACTACACAGATTTTCTTTTGGACAGCTTTCATAACAGTGCGGTGCTCGGCTCATTTTTGTGGCCCACTTTGTGTACTCCAGGACTGCTAGTCATAAAACGGCCATGTAACGCAGAGGCATATCTCCTATGCATGTGCACTGATGGGAAAACTGTGGAAAAGTGAGACGGGGACGAGCACGCAACCAACGGATAAAGATCACACTACAAAAAGGGGACACCGAGGGGACAAGTTTGCACAGGAGGAGGCACACGCTGCTATGGAGATGAGGGCAATATGGAGGGTGTGTGCTATAGAGGGGACGAATGTGCTATAGATAGAAGGTGCAATATAGGGGAGAAGTGCACGCTATAGGGGGGGACGACGAGTGCCCCGTGTGTGGGGCAATCCGAGTTCAGGAGCACGCTGTGAGGCCGCAGTACCCAGTGAGCTCTGGGCTCGTTCACATCAGTATGAGGTACGGGGGCCGCAGCGATCAGTCAGGGCAGACTCGCAGGGTCACCACGGTCGCTTCAGTGCACCATCAGCACCCTCCAGTGGCATCACTTGCAGATGCCCCCAGACAGGCCTCACAGTCCCCCATCCCTTTTCAGCCGTCAGGAAAGGACTCATCTCTCCAATCGCTCAGGATTCGCCATCTCCCTATTTTCCACATGGTCCTCATCGCTTTCTCCAGAGATGCAGCGGCATCACCGCAGAGAACCTGCCTGCTCCATGACACAAGGGCGGCTGCAGCGGCCAGAAATAGAAGCCATTATACAGTGCTGCAGATATAAGATTACCAGGCTGCACTCAGTCATCAGTGCTGAAGGACAACCGCATATCGCACAACCTTCTCATAAAGCCCCGAGCTGCCAGCATGCTGCTACCCGGATGGAAAACTAATCACAGCAGGACGCAGAAGTGGTCAGAACTCCGACGGGTCATGGAAATAATTCGCAATGTTGATCTCGATCGCCCTGGCTCTGGAATAGAATGCTAACTGCAGTGCAGACTGGCATGTAAAACAGGCTTTCTTCACTAATTTACCAACGCCATACATGTTGTAGTGGTTGTGCCTGGTATTGCAACTCAGTCACATTGACTAGAGTAATTATTTGCCTAGCCACGGAATAAGTCCACTTGCTCAGCTGCAGATTTCAAGCGCATTATGGGAGTGACTTGGCTCGTACACAAACAAATCCCTAAGGCCTCATGTCCACGGGGAAAATCAGATCCGCTGCAGATTCTACATGTAGAATCTGCAGCGGGTCCCTCCTGCCCCGCGGACATGGGCGCTGAAAATAGAAATTTAAAAGCATTTACCTATCCGTAGCGTGCGGGGAAGGTCAGCTGTTCCTCACGGCCGGATCTTCATTTTCGGCCGGCGGATGAATTCCTGACGCCGGCGGCACGTCGCCGGCACGTCGTTGGCGTGCCGCGCGCATGCGCCGGGCACATCCGCCAAGCCGAAGCAAGGGAGATGCGGCCGTGAGGAAGAGCAGAGCTTCGCGGCCCGCTGCGGGTGAGTAAATGCTTTTAATTCCTATTTTAGGTCTCCCGCGGATCCGGACGGCTTCCATAGGCTTCAATAGAAGCCCGCGGGAGACCCGCACGAAAATGGAGCATGGTCCAGATTTTTTCATGCTCCATTTTTTTTTAAATGCCTTTTATTGACGATCCGCGGGTATTTATCTACCCGCGGGTGGTCAATGCATCCCTATGGGGTGCGGATCCGCGCGCGGGAGATCCGCTGCGGATTTTAAATCACATTTTGCCCGTGGACATGAGCCCTTAGTGGGGATGGAAGGAAAATTGCTGAACCCTAAAAGTTAATGACGTTGGTAAAGAAATAAAACATGCAGAAATAGAGGAGAAAAATCTGTCCTATTCCAGGCCATTGGCACTGCGGCTCACCAGGTCCCCGGAGGACGGCAGATGGTCACGCGGATCCGCCTGGCAGCCACGTTGAGTTTCTTTGCACTCGAGGAATGTGGGAGGTTGCACTTTTTGGAAGCAAAGCTCTGGAGCACAAACTTCAGCTTTCTCCAGATACTAAAGTCAGCTTGTGCCACCAGAGGCGACTGTCAACCATTACAATAACCCTGTATACTAAACAGGTTACTCCTCTGTAAGGCACTGGCAGATTTAACACTTTCTGTAGAAGGGGCACACATGGCACCAACCCATCCACCACATGCAAAAGGTTGCCGTTTATCCAGACTGCAGTGCCATGCGGCACATGTGACATGGTGACTTTGGGTTTGCAGGGTGTATGTGGCAACTTAATTCTTCTTGTTACCGTAATTAAAGAAAACCACCTCAGCGGCAGCTCCTGCGAGACAATAGCAGCACTAAGTGAAGCGCCGCAATCATGCTACTAATAATTTGTACCCATCGCTGCAATTCTCAGTTCAACACGCTTGTTAATCAGCGTTTGTTACATTGGACTGAGAATCAGCCATGTAAAAAGTCCTTTGAGCACATGTACAGGGAAGCGATGACATCAGCACGGCACGTGGTCAGGGTATTAGTGTATCTTGACGCCACCAGTAGCTAGGAGTGTGACAGGAGGAAAGCCCCTGTCACACCCCCAGCTTCTGATAGGGTTA
Source organism: Eleutherodactylus coqui (assembly GCF_035609145.1). NCBI lineage: Eukaryota > Metazoa > Chordata > Amphibia > Anura > Eleutherodactylidae > Eleutherodactylus > Eleutherodactylus coqui. The sequence goes on along the minus strand of NC_089838.1, from coordinate 51,821,013 downwards.
AGGCAGCAAGTTTCTATTAGGACAGTGTGCAGCACTACGCGCAGGGTGCTATTAATTCTTAGCCTTAGTTTATTAAGAAATGTCACCCTCCGCTGCCGCCCTCACCTCTTGTTGGCCGAGCGCTTCTGCGCCTCCGCCGGTAATGTCATCTACGTGGCCTCCGCTCCCACCACCCCCTCTCCCGATAAATGCCGCCCTCACTGCCGCCAGGACTCCCCAGCTGACAGAAGCCACCGAGCGGCGCCGGGACAGTGAGAGGTTTGCCGTCCGCTTCCCCTGCTGACACCTGGCAGTGTCAGCGGCTATGCTTCACCACCTGGAAAGCCGCACCGGGGTGGGACAAACATTACACTCTCCCTGCATCGGCCGGCACCACGGGGTGCTGTATGTTTTTGTCAGGTACTTTTAGTGGCCTTGCAGGACAGGCTGCTCTCCAGCAAATCACGAACAGGGGGTGTCACTTCCCTGTCAATCTTGATGCCACCAGGACTTCCTGGTGGCGTCAAGATACACTAATACCCATGGTCAGACCATAATTGTGGTCAGGAATGGTTAGGGCAGTGGTAGGTTATCTAGTACCGCACTGATCACAGTAAACGTATAACTACACCGAGACCAAAGATCACTGCATACTCTGCGACTGATTTCCTAACCTCATTGAAGTCAATGCAGGTCGCGCTGCAACTCACAACAGTACACTGCAAAAGCTAAACTTCACAGGACTTTTTCCTTGGACTCCGTGGAATTAGGAAATTGCAGGGCTACACAGTGATCTTTGGTCGTGCGACCCGTATCGTGGCCAAAATCGCCATGCAGCCTTAGCCAAAAAGGAAAGTAAAAGAAAAACACACAAAATATAAAAAAAGATACAAAACAGAAAACCAATGAAAAGCAAAAATGTATATAAAACTACAGAAAGAAAAAAAGACTATATACACAAATATAAACAAATGTAACAAAACGCAAAAAAAAAAAAAAAAGGCGCAAGAAAACTAAAAAGTAAATCACTATTTAACAGTTAGGTTAAAAAAGTGGACAATATAAAAAACTACAAATGGCAAAACATGCAAAATAAAAATATAAAAATAGTGAAGTTATTATGCCGCATGCAAATTTTAATTCTCATCATCCTGTAATAAGTAAGGACCCCTCCAGGAACGCTGTGTAATCTGGTGTGGAATGTACCACATGTTGGAGCAGGAAGTGTCGCCGAGCTTCCTGCCGTATGAGCAGCTGCGCTACAGAAACAAATCGGCAAAAATGTTACTTGCAAAAGGATTTTTTTTCCTGGTAGCCGAGAACAACAACGCGGCGGCTCAATCACATGATATCGGGCCTTTATTTTGACCCCATGTATCCAGGACCAGCGTGCTCAGGGAGTGTTAATCCGGCTGCTCCTCTTGCAGGCCCGTGGACAGGAGCCAGCGCATGCCATTGTATGCAGCGTGGCCGTATACACAGGACATCCCGAGCAAGAAACTACACAACCCTCCAACAGTAGGCAACACATACACCATTAGGAGCGGATAACGAGAAGCCACTGTGCACGAGGGACGGGGGGCATGCAGCACATTGTTGTGGTTCAACATAAATTAAAGGGGATGTCCACTTTCTCTTTTGATAGGTCAATACGATCACATGGGATTGGCGGTATTGTAGGACCCAGTGACCCCTTTGTAAGGTCATGTGGTGGGAGAACCGTTCCTCCTTGGGGAGACTAAAGCTATGCAGTCCTCCCTGGAAAATGGGGTATGCAAATAGGAGCTGGAAAAAAAAAATTGTAGCGCCACCTATTGGGAGACCGCTTCCCAACAAATCAATATTTGACCCTGTAGCATTACTAGGAATAGAAGCCAAAACCAGAAGGGAAAAATACCCAAGTGGGTAGTTGTTTTAGGTTTCTTTCCCACTCATCAGTGCAGAGCTGGGTTCTGCCTTCCAATAGATGGCACTGAGGAGGCAATTCTCATTTGTATACCAGAGTACCCAGGATGCATTGCATGGCCTAGAAGTCCCCCTGCTCTTCATATAACCTGAGATAGAGTTCTGTTGGGCACCAACAGGGGGCAGATATACGCTGCTGGCGTTCCTTGAGAGATGTGTACAGGTAGATGCGCCCTTATGACCCACCAAGCATATATCCCAGGAGTGGACACAGCTGGCATCTGCACAGCTCAGCTGACCAATGTATAGAAACCGGGCAGCGCAAAAGAAAAAAAAAAGCAAGACCACCACTTTACTCAATAATGGATGCAAAGTCCCAGACAATAGAAAACCATGGAAACGCCTCATCGGATTGTGCAGTCCCCCTGCTCGGAGGTGGGCAGCGAGCTCACACATCGCAACCACGAACATTCTGGGTCATAATAACCCAGCGCTGGGAAAACAAGCAGAGGTGGGGGAGGGAGGGAAGCGATTAACCCTAAAAGTACAACTGAGCAAACATCCAATGGGATTCCTATATCAAGACCCTCAAGTGTAAGCACACATGCCATTTACCAATATGGCCGCCATTCCAGCAAGAGTTGTCAGGAGTCATGAACAACTGGGTGACCACTTCCCTCGCATCTGCGGTTTTGTTATTTGATCTCGAAAAATGTCTGGAAAATGAAATATCTTAATTCTCTATGACCTTTGGACTAGAGCAAGGGATCGCGGTTACGGGGATTACAGGACGTTTCTTCAGAGGATTAACGAAAAAAGGATCCATTACTCATCGGACACAACAAGACGGCGAAACCACACTAATCCACAAAGTTCTGTAGTGAGAGGGCCCCGCCACGCTCTACGGGGAAAAGACGATATGCAAAGTCAGCCCCACAGCGCTGCAAGGAATACAGCGCCATTGGTGAGAAATGGTCGTGCAATGGCCATTGACGGGGGGGGGGGGGGGCTGAGCAAGTCAACACGCTTCCGCAGGGCGACATCTGTCACACCGACCCCCAGCCACATCAGCGTTGTAGTCCAACAGCGACAATGACGTCTTCTTGCTTACAAGTGAAGGGTGAAAGCCCACCAAGACCAGAGGGGTTATTACATTGTATCAGTCTGCAGCTTAGAGTTTTTCCCAACTGTTACAATGTATCGGTAAAGTCCATCAGATGTTTTTCTAGACTGAATATATCGCAGTGGAGGGTTTGTTGCAGTTGAATCCAGTCAGAATGGATTTCCAGTTGTAAACCGTGCCATTCACTGACAGAAAGCAGAAAATGACAACAGAGCAGGACTCGGCACCTGCCACTATGTAAAGAGCCCAACATCCTCTCCAGCGCAGTGCTCCAAGGTTGCAGAGCGAAGGTAACAAGGGGTCACGGCCGGCTACACAGGAGCAGCGTGACCTGCGGCAAGCGCGTGGGCTGCGGTCCTCTCATCCTGCAGGAATTTGACAACTTAAAGGGATACACCCATCCTATCAAGTGATAGCAGAGCGCTAGGATATGATCGGGGGGGTCTGACCTCTACCAATCCAGAGAATGAAGGGACTGCAGTCCTGGTTTAGCACTGCGCCACCTTCTAAGTTACCCTGGCAAAGCAGGACTTAAGTTGCCCAGCATGGTCCATTCACCAGAAGAGAGCTGTACTGCGCTGCCCTGCGTGGATTGCTCTGGGCAGCTGGGGGACTGTCAAAAGTTGCTGCCAAATGCCAGGGGATGACATTGGTTTGATCAGAGGGAATACCCCATTTAAGGGGCTATACAAAAAGGTCAGCAGTATTAGGACATATAAATGTCGGTCGAGTCCTGTCGCGTCGCGCCCCCCCTTCCCCTCCCAATGAACCCGGAATGGACATTCTACTACTATAACCCTGTAGTAGGCCGGCCATGGCTTCAAGATCAGCTGTTTACCAGCAATCACCCCAAGCCTTGCCTCAACCCCTTTAACCCCCTAGCAATTTAGGACGAGCTCCGTTTGTTATGTTGGAAAAGTGCATTACAGTTTTGGATGAACAGAGCTTGTTCTACGTTACAGGCTGTAGCTTTGTCTTATCAGAGCTGTCGACATACGTTGGCCATAAACTGACACCATGATTCTTTGCTTTAAAAATTGACGCCAAAAGCCGAAAATCAGTAGCCCTTACAGGACCGGAGCTCAGGCAGTTTGAGTTGGGGTCGGGAATACTGAATTTACAGCTGCCATTTCTGCCGTGTGCAGAACAGAAAGTGGGTGTGGGGGGGGGGGGGGGGGGGGCAGGACCATCGCAGTAGAGATGATCTGGGATTTTCTTGTATATCTCCAAGTCACAGGGGAGGAGGGACATGAATTTTGCCTTCATGTCATCTTCCCCCATCAAACTGCAGATTTGCTCTGATTGTCAAAAAAGTGAAATGAGGACTTGCTCACCTAATCACTCCTTTGCACAGATGCTGCAATCATTGCCAACTGACATCTAAATTTAACAAAAAATAAATTACATTTTAAATAATTTCAATACATTATATGGACCCAAAATTGGTTCCTATAAAATCTAGAACTCGTCCCACACAGTACAAGATGTCCTACAGCGACACTGATGAAAACGTAAACCGTTATGACCGCTGGAACACAAAAGGGGAAACAATTTACTGGCTCTCTAGGGTAAAAATGTACTGAAGGAGACAGAATTCTGCGCCAAATATAATGAGACAAAGTCAGCATTAAAAGTGACATTTTTGAAAGGGTTTTTCCAATTTTTAACATGACTGTTTGGGTCAATTTTCTTGTCCTTTTTAAATCCCCAAACAAGGGCAGGACTTACTGGAGACTGCAAGGGCCGCTCCACGCACCAACTTCCTACTGAGCTCATGCCTATACACAGCTGCTAGTCTGGAGAAGCAGTGCTGCAGTATAAAGCAAAAGGGAATAAAGAAACAGTCTAAGCCTCTGAGACAGGAAGCACACGTCAGTCTACCTCAAACTGCAGTGGACTTCTACAGTTATGAATCCAGCTTGGCTGTATGTGCATGGAACAGAGCTGCAGTATAAAGCATGGGGCAGAACAAGACAGAAGGTGGAGTTCAGACGACCTATGACCCTGCAGTCAATTCTAGAGTGATGTGGAAGGGTAAGGTACAGTTATAGGCTGGACTGTTAGTGGCCCTTATTTATGAATGTGTACCCAACTGATGAGTAAAGCTGCTCTAGAATTAGGGCACATGGTATCTTAGACAAATAAGAAGAGAAAAAAAAAAAAGAAAATCCGAAAAGTCTGTGCGCCACATTTGTAAATGTGGTGCAATTTAAGACTAAAGTTTTAAAAAGAATTGGCGCAATACAAGTCACTATCCATAAATAATGGCCATTGTGTTTTCCAGGACGGGCAATTACATAAGAAATCATAAGCTGAAAAAAAGAGAATTCTAAATTTAGCGCAAATTTTGTAAACTCCTCTGCAATAACCACATCCGCCTATTGGCCATCCAAAAAGCAAAAGCAAGCCGCATTATGTGCGACTTCCTGCAGCGTCCTGACAATGGGGCTTCCTGTTCTGCAAAACAGGAAGTGAGCTGTGCGTGGGGAAATCACCGTCCATCCGAGAGGCTTTAGATCTTTAAGGGGTTCTGTGCTTTCTGAAAGCTTCAGGAATCAGAAAAGACTCTACCCCAAAGGTGATCTGCTGCACGGCATCATGAGATATGTAATCCCCATCACACTGGTAAAAACAAATACACTGCAAAACCCACAGTGCACCAACTAAGTAAAAACACCAGCTCTGACTGCGATTGGAGTAGAAGGGGTGCCCCAGGTAACAAACACCCTATAAGTGACTGGAGCCCCATTCAGGACTCTCCAGCTACAAAGAGAATTTTTTTGTCATAACGGGAGGACCCTGCGCACCTATACTTTTCTGTCAGCCAACTGATTTAAGTGAGACTTCTGTAATACCCAATTTGTCCTGTGGGGGAGCTATAGGGAAATTGAACACTTACGGCTGTTGCTCGCCGAGAGTCTGAGCAACAGGAAGCCGTGTGCCCAGCTCGTAACTGGGTGGACCCTTATAAGGAGATTACCAACTTCAGCAGAGCTGCCCTTTAAGTCTACACGGCATCTTGAGTAACACTGGAGATCCTTCAGAAGTGCAGACTGGTGACTGCAGGGCGCACTCAGCCACTAGAGGGCATGGTCTGACCTTGCACTGCACGTTCTGTGTAGGAGCTGCGGTAAAGTTTTCACCAAGTCATCACTAAGACAGAACTTCACTTTTCTCCAACTTTTGCCAGAAACATTAAAACTTTAGTTTTCGTTCCTCTGATTTGCAGCCTCTGTGGCGCTTTAACTGGCACTCTGCTCACAGCAATGCTGAAAGGGACACTACACCTGCAGTCTACTGCTCTCTGTTATCAGCCATCTCAGTGAAAGGAGATAAAGATTGTAGGAACATTAAAAACAGTCTATTTCTCCCATCTCCATCCAAAGACATGTAGGACCAATAGTGCAGTCAATTGCGCCCAGTTATCAGCCACCCAAGAGGATGCAGACTAAGATTTGCTCAGTAAAATCTATTGTTCCCCGTTACTCTGCATCTTCTCTCATTGAGATGGCTGGTAAGTATCAGTAAGTGCAGTCTATTGCTCCCTGTTACCAACCATTTTTAAGCAAGGAGGTTTGGACTGTAGGATCTAAAATGCAGCATATTGTTCCCCGTTATCAGCCTTTGCAGACCAAGGAAGTGCAGATTGTAGGACCTTTAAATGAAAGCTATTGCTCCCTGTCATCAGCCTTTTTAGACCAAGTATATGCAGATTGTAGGACCTTTAAATGCGGTCTATTGCTCCCTGGTATCAACCATTTCAGTTCAAAGAGATGCGGACTATAGGACCTATAAGTGCAGTTTATTGCTTCCTGTCACCTGCCAATTCAGGCTGACTACAAGACAGGTATAAACAATCTATTGCACTCAGTTATCAGCCATTGCACTAATAAGTGTCCAATCAGATCAGTGGCATGCTAGAAGTCTCCACCAACCCATCTTACCCCTTACCCCCTTATAAACTGTCTCTAAAACCCCTAGAGTTGACACTGTCTCCCTGACGACCCCCCCATCCCCACCCCCTTCACGATTAAAACCACCCCATTTTCAGTTTTTACCCAAAGGGTCAGAAAGGTGAAATTCCTCCAATCACAAGATATGTAATGGAATATTAGCAGTGTCGGATGGGGGTCCGTGTAACCGTATCCCCCCAAATTGGCCTGATTACCTTGGCTGCAGATTCAGGTGAGGGGGCAGAGGGCACCCAGCCAGCATCCGGCCAGGGATCCCCAGGGCTCAATTACTAGGGGCTCCCTGCCTGAACACACGGGTGTGAGCCTGATAGTCTGTTATCTGGATCAGGTTCCTGCTGATATTACAGCCCCGAGCCAAAAAGTCACATCCAAAATCTGAATTTCCAGCTGTCGTTTTTTCCACTCCGCTGCTCGCCAGTGTTTTTCACCCCTGTCACGCTGATAAAAAAAAAAGGTATGTCCATTTCTGGGAAAACCAAGTGACATCTCAATGTAACAGGGACAAAGCACTGTGCAGACCCCTCTTCCTGGCCGAGGTATAGAATACCCGAGCTGCAGTGAAGACTGACATCAGAGCAGATCAAAGAAGGGTAAGGCAGAGAACTGCCTGGATAGTAAATGGATGCACACCAGATCCATCCCTGATTGACTGCGATCGCTGTATCTATGAGACCATGAGTGTGTATTCCAGAAATTGGCGGCCGCATTTTTATTACACTCTCACCATGGGAATAGATGTCAGTAAGTGAATGATGGGAGTGATCAGAACAAGATCCCTTTAAAGGGGTTGTCTCGCGCCGAAACGGGTTTTTTTTTCCCCCATAGGCCCCCCGTTCGGCGCAGGACAACTCCAAAGGATGTGTTTAAAAAAAAAAAAATTTTTAATTACTTACCCGAATCCCCGCTCTGCGACGTCTTCCTTCTTCCTTCACCAAGATGGCCGCCGGGATCTTCACCCACGATGCACCACGGGTCTTCTCCCATGGTGCACCGTGGGCTCTGTGCGGTCCATTGCCGATTCCAGCCTCCTGATTGGCTGGAATCGGCACACGTGACGGGGCGGAGCTACGAGGACCAGCTCTCCGGCACGAGCGGCCCCATTCACCAGGAAGAAGACCGCACAGCGCAAGCGCGTCTAAAAAAGCAAGACGACATCAGAATTAGACGGATCCATGGCGACGGGGACGCTAACAACGGAGCAGGTAAGTGAATAACTTCTGTATGGCTCATATTTAATGCACGATGTATATTACAAAGTGCATTAATATGGCCATACAGAAGTGTATAATCCCACTTGCTTTCGCGAGACAACCCCTTTAAGACTATTTTGGAGGAAGATGGACAGAATGACAGTTTTACAATTTCCAGTATGGAATAGCGGTAGCGAGCACCGCTTTACCACAAAGGTGAGCAAGGCTGAGAAGAAAAAAAAAAAAAAAACCTGCCGCACTATGGGATGGGAGAGGTTGGGCCCCACGCCGCTACCTCCTGGCTAAAAGAAAAAAGGTTTCTGGTGCCAAGAGGAATTTGTGGTGACCAGAACAGATAAAGTGCAAGGTGGCGGCGGTCCTAAGCGGAGATTGCAGGTCTGGAGGGGTTTAGAGTTGAGGGTCTTTACAGTCGTCTTATCTGTAGCACCTTCTGTATGGGAGGGGGTCTGGATAATGAGGCCAGACGGACTATAATCGAGCGCAAAGTTTCCTCCAACACGGACTGCAACGGACGCTATTTATTGCGTCACTTTAGGTGAAGCGGCAGCGTTAGCGCTCCATTGCACCACTCCTCCCAAGTTTAGATAGAGAGACGCAAAGTTGTATCCATTACTGGGAAAGCTGGGCATCACCAAGCAGCGGTACTAATGGCCGCCAGATCTAGACCTCCTGCTTCCCCAGACGCTGACAGGAGGATGTAATATACCGTGACCGCATATAACCGCCCTCCCCGCCAGCGCTTATAGGATGTCCATCTGTATCTAGTAGGAATTTTCTCTTCTTCGTGTTACAGCTAATCTCATCCATCAGAGCGCAACATTAGCGGCGGCCAGATTATACGAGCAGCAAAAAGTCACAACCATTTGTCTCCGGATTCTGTAATCCACTCAATTTATAGCAGAGGGTGGGGATACTAAAGACCCTGCAAAAACAGGGACACATATTAACCCCCTTGCAGAATGGTACCAAATTACTACGTGGCATAGAGACCCCAGAGGGTAATGGCGCGTTACCCCTATATGACAGCTAGTTAACCCTTGCAGGACACCTTTACCTTGCCCTAAAGCCCCTTACAGACTGGTAGTGACCAAACCCCGTGCGCAATGGATCCTATAGGCGATTGGGAGAATTAAAGTCGCAGTAAAGCTCTACAGCGTTTCTATAGAAGAGCGAGTGTTTTGTGCATCTCAGTCTGCACGGTCCTCCGATTAGCACGCACTTTTCCCACTTGTTCTGCAACTCACTGTGTATTCCAGGTACGCAAATATCACTAGATATCCACCGCGTCCAGCAATACTGTCACTATGGCAGCTTAATAGAAGGGACTTAATCCCTGCAGAAACCTTATAAAGTTAAGCCTAGGTTCACACAGGGCGGATTTGCCGCGGTTCTGCCGCAGCAGATCCGCCCGCGGCCGCTAATCTCGGGATTAGCCAGCCATGTGGACGAGGTTTCTCAGAAACCTTGTCCACACGGGACGGCTAATCCGCTGCGGTAAATCCAGTTGAAACCACGGCTGCGGCCGCCGCAGCTTCAAAAGATGCAGCATGTCTATTTACTTTCGTTTTTTTATGTCACGGCCTCGCTCTCCTCTATGGAGCGCCGGCCGCAACGGAAAAGCATGCGGCCGGGCCGCTTCAAAGCCGCCGCGGCTTAAACCGCGACGGTTCTCCCGGCAGAAATCTCACGGTTTTTGCTGCGGCCAAACCGCGAGATTTCCGACGGGAATCCGCCCTGTGTGAACCCACCCTAACTGTTGCAGATCTGATCCCCCAGAAGCCTTGTGCGATCACGTAAGGAGTCCTCCAGGCCGGCGCTACACTTCCATTAATGCTAATGTTTACACTGTTCGTGTTCTAATGACATCATGTGACGCTGCAAGACGACGTGTTCACAATTCGGCGTCGCCCAAAGCCAATGTCTGCTAACCCATCCAAGGCCTGAACACCTTTCAGAGTATGGAAGGGAACTGATAATGCAATCTTATACTCCAGTCACATCCAGAGCTGCAGACACAACCGGCCTTGCTGTGACTGATGCAAAAGCCCTAAAAGCATTTTTTGGAGATTCCAAAACACATGATCCTTGTGATTAGTGAATGCAGCTTTGGAGGCAATAGGAGCAGAAGACACTGGATCAAGTAAAGTAAAGAATTCCTAAAGTTACGTATGTGGGTCCCAAACTGTAAATGGATGCTTGAAACGCAGAACCTCGCCCCACATCCTGACCAGCTGTTGCAGAACTACAACTCCCAGCATGCTTAGACAGCCACAAGCATGCTGGACAGTGAAGTCCTGCAGCAGCTGCAGGTTGCCGACGGGCATCTGGAGGGAAATAAGCTAGAAACATCGCACCAGGCCATGATCCAAGCACAGAGCGCCCGAAAACATTAGGGACCCTTACCCATGGATGCAAGGGGTGCGCTGCAGCTATCCCCCTCTCCCTGCCATTTATCAGGAGACATAATACACACTGTCTATTTGCCCCTATGGAATCTGGTCCTGCAGCATAGTTGGGGGAGGGGAAGACTATTATGGCTGCACCTTTAGAGCCGCACTGACTCAAGGTATACACAGTTGGGTATACAGCGTACAATTCCCCCCCACCCCCACCAAATCCATCGGAGATCTGCAGCCAAGGGAAGGATTGTACACTTGGAAACCCCTCCCCCACTACTGCAAATAACCCTTCTGTCCATTGTTGCTTATATCCCGCTATGAAGGCTACCACTGAGTGCAGAATACACAGTGGCGGCGACACGAGAAAATCCACGCTCTGCAGGAAAACTCATCTAGAATGTCCAGAAGGGATGACGCCACCCTAGTGCTGTCAGCAGAACGCAGGGGCCGTTTATGGCAGCTTGCACTCTGAAACGGTGAAGGGAGCGTCAGGAGGAGGCAGAAAAAGCCAGCAGTGTTGAGTGAAGCTTCCTTGCTCAGCAGCGGCTGATCAGTCACGTAGGGGTGTGCCGCGAGCTGCTCTTACACCTACTGATTACTTCTGGCACTTGTCTGCCCTGTCTTTATGCAAGAAACTCCAGACTATTAGGCGGTCATCACTCGTACGATCAATCACCCCCAAATCATTGTGGGCAGCACAAGCGCAGTTACAAGGTTAGACGTACCACTGATGCCGCGATTAGCCAATGAGCAAGCGTTGTGTGTTGGCAGCACTCGGAGGTTTCTGCCCAATAATCGTAGGAGACCCTTAAAGATCCTTTCATGTTATAAAATGAAGTCCGGATCACACGCACCGATTACACAGATCCATGCTAGTCTACCACGCTCAGACTCTAAGGGGGCGAACTTGCGGTCATTCGTCCCCCATCCGGTATCACCCTTGACAGCACATCTGCCATTTACAGTAACGATAAAGACACGATCACCCATTAGTCAGGCGATCAGCAGCATTCAAACAGGCCTATAAGGAATTCATACGTTTGGGTCTGATAATCGGCGCGTGTAAAAGGTCCTTTTGTATGATAAGCCAATCCATGAGCTCACTGCTCATCACATAGGCTGATTCAGACAAGGAAGATGAACAATGGGCAATAGGATCATTTGTCTCCCTAAAGAGTCACCGGGGTCTGCGTCCTCTTCCGCCCTAGACCTGGACACTGTCACGCAGCAGACTAGACTGAAGATGTACCGCCCCTTTAAGAGGACAAATGATAGTCTCACACTATGGTTAAACCCGCCACATATCCACTTATTGGGATGATTCTGCTTTTGTGTCGCTTTTATCTGTGGATCTAATTCCTGTGAGCGCAGATAATCTGGCAGACGAATCCATCTCCAGGGTGAGCAGCAGACGAGGGGGAGAAGACTTCCCAGCGCCTGTCGGAGGTCCCAGATGACACAGTCATCAGTCCATCCCGCTCAGGTCTGTCCGCACGCCAGAGCTGGGGGTCAGATCTACTGTACCTCCATACCTGCCTGCCCTTCCAGCAGAGAATGAAGGGCACAACATAACACATTTGTGAATCGCTTTAATGTTGAGCAACTTAGTAACTTAATCACATCCATTCACTTCTCTAGTCACATCCAAAGCTGCAAGAATGTTGTCTCCAGCACTGCATAGAGTGAAGTATCTGGCCTCGTATGCCACGCCAGTTTTGACTATTAAAATTTTTTTTTTTTAAATTACACGCTATGGCGCATGCCACATTTAAAGGGGCTGTCCACAGTTAGAAAAAATGGCAGCTCCCCCCCCCCCCCCCTATAGACCACGCAGTCCGTTTGTAGGTTGGGTCTGCTATTACAGCTCAGCTATATTGAAGTAAATGAGAACTGAGCTGCAATACCACACACAACCTTCAGACAAGGGTGGCGCTGTCTTTGGAAAAAAGCAGCCATGTATTTCTAACCCTGGCTAACACCTTTAAGAAATAATTTGAGACATTTTACCATTTTTTGCTTGAAAAGTTAAGCTGCGAGGGGCGGGGCCATTGCGGACCTACAGATTATAAATTACGCCAGAAACATCCCTAAGTTATAGCACGAGTCTAAGCCGGTCGATAGGCATGAACTTTCGTTTCTGGCGTTTGAACAGCCTCTTAAGACATTTTGATTTTAGACTGGTGTGAAATGCCACGCTAAGGACATTTCCTCTGTGTGTTTAAATTCCTCACCATTTTCAATAGATCTGCTTGCTGTCAGTGAATGAAGCATCTGTTTCCACCCGAGTCTCTCACAGCTGGGGTCTTGTTACAATTGTATCTGGTCTGGACAGTCCTGTGTGGTGAACACATCCGTAGCACAAGTCTCTTGGGCCGACAGTTTGTTACAATGTATCAGTCTTCAGTTAGGATTGTGCAGACCGGATACAACTGTAACAAACCCTCAGCTGTGACATATTTGCACAAGAGAAGAGACTGGTTTCGGTCTCTGCATGTAAAGAGGAATATCCCCACTATGGACTCATTCACACGTGTGTATTTACGCTGCATATTAAGTAACTGTCATTCCCCTGAATCCCTAGCAACAGGGCAATGAGGAATAATGGCAGTCTGTACAGCAGTTTCTGAAATCATAGAAAGTACGTCGCCAGGCGGCGCTGTAGGCGATGAGTCCGCATAACACCATAAGCACAACTATGCTGCTAAGGCAACCACCAAATGCTTCACCGTAAACTCCCTTACTCATGGACCACTTTGAGGAATTACTGAGGGATCATCTTACGTGCAATCCTTTCCATAAAGGGGTCTTTGACACCAGCTAGAGTTTGGCCGCAGAACGCACTGCGACAAACCATTGAAGCCGTAACATGAGGACTCGACGCAGACTGGTCAACAGAATCACAACATTTTTAATTCCGCATCAAAATGCTCATGGAGGAGTGCAGATGTTTGGCGTGGAATTGGTCGCGTGTTGCATCTGGTGGCCAAATGCCACCTGTGTGAGAGGTCCCTAACCGTGTTCATTGCTAGGCAGCTCTCCAGCTGGGGTGGAACTACAACTTTCAGCGTGCACCGGCATCATGGAAATAGTTTTTTATTAACCCCTTCGTGACAAAGCCTGTTTGCACCCTAAATGACAAAAGACGACGCTGAAGAAAAAAACCTTAACAGTAGCTGTCAAAAGGGCTGTCGTTAAAGGGTTAAACGGTATAAAGCCTTCCACAACCCCATTCCAAGATTGGGGCAAATTGGCACATGTTGACATCTGGCAGAATCCAAAATATTTGCATCTGTCGTGTTATGGGGCACCAATCATGGCCTCCGCTCTACTTCTATGGTTCAGCTGTCTGTGGAGTTGAATATAAATACCAGAAACGCTGGATACGGCATGCGCTGAACCTAAGGGGCGTCAGACGGACCACATAAAAAATAATGGACTCATCCAGCTTCTGGGATGCTGGTCCACTATTCCCAGGTGTAACAGCGCTACATCCTCAACTATTTTGTCCGGGACTTTGCGCTCGAGTTGCACCAAAATTTTAGAGCGGAGCAGCGGATGCAGATGTGAGTTGACTGCCTTAACAAAGAAAATAAAGACTTGTGTTTCCGTGGTTACAGACTATAAAACAATCCCTGTGTAGTCAGAGCCCTTTGTCATCCTCTTCCACCCTGACAACACAATCAGAAAGATAAAAATTAGGCAACAGATGGAATGCAGGATCAGACTACACAAGGTTTGTAGTCTGTAACCATGGAAACAGATCTGCTTAGGAGCTGTATACACAAAACGGTACGTTTGTTTCCTTTGGGTACTGTTCCAGAAGTGGCATCTAGCAGACACAAACAAATCTAAAGAGTTGTGCAAAGTGGACGGCGCCTGTAATTACGTAATGACTCAGTGCGAAGAATCCGCAAATCAGAGAACCATCTGCTAACGGACACCAAAACCCGCAAACTGAGGATTCTGCAAGGGGGGAATGCTTGCAGTTTAACATGCTTCTGGGACTGATGTCAGCCAGGAAATATAACCGGGCAGCGATGAGGGTCAAATACCACATCAGTGGGTCACAGAGGAGGCGGCTGTAACAAGACTGCAGTTATGAAGTGCAGTCACAGACCGCTCATTCACTGGGCCGAAGAGCTTATAGGCTGCTGCAGCGTTCTACACTCATCAGTGCTCTCCTTGCCACCCCAACCCACTCACCCCCTTGGTGTCTCCACACACGTTTTGGGTGTTCTCTTTAAGGGAGACATGGCGCCCCTCCTGACACTCATCAGTAACATCCCTCCCATAGAAGAAAGAAGTTATGTAGAACAGTCACCATTGGATGTAAACTAGTCCGCAGATCTCACAAAGTGGTTGTGGGGGAGGGGAGGACTCCATACATCCTGTCACTCATCCCATTAGACACTACAGACAGCCAGAGGCAGCTGATAACAGGGAGTGATAGAATATATTCAGCCTCTCACCAGGAACATCTACATCTGTCTCTAACAAACATTTCCCAGGCTGTATTTAAATTAGTCCCCGTGTCCATACATTACTTATCCAGTCCTACACTCCAGAGCTGCACTCACTATTCTCCAGGCAATCACCATCAGTTACACATTAGGGACACCAGAACAGAATTTTAAGGACAGCGGCGTTTATAATTAAACTGTGAAGGTGCCATCCTTGGGGGCGACTTATAACAACGAAGCACATTTTCTATTAAACACGATCCTTCCCCAATGACTTAGCAAACATTGGAATCCGTCCTAAATGAAACGGCGGTGGCGGCGATTTGATGGCTCTCGGATTCTCGCACCCACACGAGAAGAAAGAAATTCAAGCAAAAAGCGACTTGACTGCGTCGTCAGC
Organism: Eleutherodactylus coqui; assembly: GCF_035609145.1. Lineage (NCBI taxonomy): Eukaryota > Metazoa > Chordata > Amphibia > Anura > Eleutherodactylidae > Eleutherodactylus > Eleutherodactylus coqui. The sequence continues at coordinate 51,805,562 of NC_089838.1, read as the reverse complement.
CAAGAGCCACATTCTACACGGATCGTTCACATTCCAGCACGCAACACCATAAACACGGTCAGGTATTTCCCTGGCGAGGAGCATGGCTCCACTAGACCAATCCCACCCCCTGGATTCATCAACATTAGTGGAATATAACTGATGGGAGCCGCGCCCCCGCTGGACTGGAGAAGACAACTTGTGTCAATATGAAGACTAAAGGCCCATTTAGACAACGATTATAGCTCAAAGGCAATCTTTTGAGCTATAATCATTGTGAGCATTTACGCGCTCCGAGAACTGCTGTGTTCTCTGAGCACTCAGCTGGTGTACAGGTGAGCGCTCCGAGCAGGGTATACAGAAAACAGCTGAGACACTGTCTTCTGCACACTCCTGCTGTGTTCATAGAGCGCTCAGCTGGTATACAGCTAAGCATTCCAAGCAGGGTATGCAGAACACAGCTGGAGCACTGTATTCTGCATAATCCTGCTGTGTTCTCTGAGTGGGATACCAGCTGAAACAATAGTATCAGCGGCATTCCACTGAGAACTCAGCACGCAGCACCATTAAAGGGGTTGTCCCGCGGCAGCAAGTGGGTCTATACACTTCTGTATGGCCATATTAATGCACTTTGTAATGTACATTGTGCATTAATTATGAGCCATACAGAAGTTATAAAAAGTTTTTCACTTACCTGCTCCGCTGCTGGCGTCCTCGTCTTCATGGTTGCCGTCTAATTTTCGGCGTCTAAAATGATCGAATGGCCAAATTAGACGCGCTTGCGCAGTCCGGGTCTTCTTATCTTCTCAATGGGGCTCCGTGTAGCTCTGCCCCGTCACGTGCCGATTCCAGCCAATCAGGAGGCTGGAATCGGCAATGGACCACACAGAAGAGCTGCGGTCCACGGAGGAAGAAGATCCCGGCGGCCATCTTCAACCGGTAAGTATAGAAGTCACCGGAGCGCGGGGATTCAGGTAAGCGCTGAGCGGTTTTTTTTTTTAAGTCCCTGCATCGGGGTTGTCCCACGCCAAACGGGGGGGGGGGGGGGGGGGGGGGATTGAAAAAAAACAAAAAAACGTTTCGGCGCGGGACAACCCCTTTAAGGCTCATTGTTCACTTTCAGCTAGCTGAAAGTTAGTGATGAGCAAATAGTGCACGAACAGTGCACGAGGGCCGCACGTATAGACAACGATTATCGCTCAAAAGACGGCTTTTGAGAGAATTTTGAGCAATAATCGTTGTGTCTACATGGGGTATTAATTATGTTGGGTGAAACATGGGGGTGGGGGGCTCTAAAGAGACAAATCTACATCATTCATGACCCGGAGAAAGCTCTATGGGTGCTGTAAAGTCTGCAGTCTACCTCGCTGGAGAATGCTCCGTCCTTTTCCACTGCTTTACACTACTGCATTCCTCCATTGGGGACGCTATAATAATTGGACTCTGTGGTGGTCTGTAAGCGAACCTCTGGTTTATAATTAGCTCAGGCTGCATACCTCCCCCCATGCTTTACACTGCAGCTCTTCTCCAGAAGAGTAGAGCTATGACCAGGGGATCTGGCTTCGCTGCATTGGTTCTCATCTTTCTTGTCCTCCTAGCAGACATCTGTATTTACACTACTACCGACACCTTGTAACAAACCATGAGCTATGAAAGAATGGGTTTCTAGCCTGAGAATACAAAGAATATTCCAATTTTAATTGATAGAAAGCAGAGATCTTGAATATTGCAAAAGAACTGAAACATTTTTACATTACAGAACTTTTTGATCTACAAGGGTTAATCTGAACCTATATTTCCTATAGGTGGATTATAGGTGTAGTGGCATTAGGCCAACATGCCCACGTTTCTGTAGCGGGGTATTCCCCGCAGCTGCGGCCGTCACTCCGTCGCTGGCAAGGTGTTTACCTTTATTCCTCTGGTAGTTTGTTACTATAACAATGTATGAGTCAGTGACTAATCACAGAGTTCACCGTTAACCCCCTGGAAGTTGCGGGTGCCCTACAGCTGGCACCAATGGCAGACCTACCTAGAGGAGCGAGTACAGGAGTCAGGAACGGGACGGTGCTCCCTCACCAACACGCCAGCGACTGAGGGTGACACTAGCCTACCGCTGCCAGGAATGAGCCAAGACAGCCAGAATCAGTCAAAGCCTCCAGAGTCAAAAGACAATCTGTACCAGCCATTGTTCCCCTTCGCATTTCATCTGCGCCCCCCTCCCCCCCCCCGGGTGTTGCCCAGGATTAATCGCTATAGAAAGAAAGCAACAATTGTAAATAGACACTCTAAATTTCTCCCCATTTTCAGGATCTCCACTTGCCATCAGTGGACAGGGACCCAGAAGCCGAAGGCTGGGGTCACACAGGGCGGAATGGTGCACCGGAAAACCGCAAGAATTCCGCTGGAAAAGCGCAGCTTCAAAACCCACGGACTTTAGTTGCGGAGGTTTTGGAGTGGCTTCACGGTCAGCATTTCGCTGCGGCTTTCTCTCCCCATAGAGAGGCCGTTGCAGAAAACAGAAGAGAATTGACATGCTGCGGAATTGAATTCCGCGCCGCATGCCAGTTTTCGTGCGGCTTGGCCGCAGCATGTACACGATATGTATGCAAAATCTTATCCACCTTGCTGGCCAATACCAGGATTTGGAGCTGCGTGCAGAACTGCCGTGTGGGCTTTCCGCACAGAAATTCCGCCCTGTGTGAACCCAGCCTAAAACCTGTTATGATCCAATACTTGTCACAGCTAAGAATTTGTTACAAAAAGTATTCAGTCTACGAGGTCACCGAATACGATACATTGTATCAGCACAGGAGAGAGATTTTTGCCAATGACATTGTTAGCATCAGGGCTGCCTAGCACAGATACAACTGTAACAAACCCTCAGCTATGGCAGACAACAGGTAGGAAGCAGTTGTATCCATTCGCTGGAAGCAACGAAAACAGCAAACCCATCAGACCTCCAATGACATGTCGCTATAATTTAAGTGTGATGCTTCAGTCAGATCATAACGTGCGAGATGGGAAATTAAATGTCACCCAGAATGATGAAAGGCAGCAGAGCAGCGGAAACACAGAAGTGACAGATTAGACATGGAAATTACCCGGCAGTCACATTGCGCATACATTACATCCTGTATTATACGCCAGAGCTGCACTCACTATTCTGCTGGTCGAGTCACTGTGTACATACATTACTTATCCTGTATTGATCCTGAGTTACATCCTGTATTATAGTCCAGAGCTGCACTCACTTTTCTGCTGGAGGAGTCACTGTGTATATACATTACTTATCCTGTACTGATCCTGAGTTACATCCTGTATTATACTCCAGAGCTGCACTCACTATTTTGCTGGTGGAGTCGCCGTATACATAATCCTGTTTTGCACTCCAGAGCTGCACTCAGTTTGATAGCTGCTAGAAACAATCACCAAGTTGGACACACCTCTTTCACAAGTTCCTTTAAATCCGTATTAGCCCCCCCCCCCCCCTCTTAGTCTCCCATCCCCATCTCATCCTAAGCTTTCTGTAAACATAAATCAAAATGACAGAACTGCAGTGAAGATCTACATGGCAGCTGGAATGAGGAAGCAGGTGGAGGACTTAGCGCTGTGCGACAATTCAGATTACTGTACTAATGACAGGGGTCTAAGAGCAGCAAGTGGGGAAGAGGCAACTACTGCTCACCTCACTTGTACAGTGCATTGTGGGCACTAAGTGAGGCATACAAAGCTGGTTGCAATCAAAGTGTCTTTCATGACTAGCAGGAAGTGAACGCTCTGTGCAGAGATCTGCAAGCCACCGCGCCAATCAAAAAGATGGAAATCGCAATCTGAAAAACTTCTGCTGTAACAGCGGACAAACAAGGCAAAGAGACCGCACAGTAAGGAAGGGTGAGTTCCCTAATAAAGCCGGGGAGGACGTTGGGGTGTCGCCATTTTTGCAATTTCCAGTATTTTATAGTTGGTTCGCTGCTATATTGAGACATTAGTTGCCTCCCTGCTCCGGAGAGAAATTACTGACAGCGGATGGCAGGCTGCACCTGGCGATTACTGCTCCCCTGACTCATGTGATGCCATCCTCCGCCCTGGCACACCGAGCCTGATCATGCCGTGTTCTCCACAGCTCACCTGGATACCCTGCTTTTTATTGGGTTCACCAGTTTTATTGCACGTAGGAGCGTCGCGGCGCGGCCCGTGTCTCCCGAAATAGAAGTCTGATGTGCTCAGTCATAGACGTCTGAGATTCTCCAGATTGTCACTTCCGGGGTTCATCTGACTGTACAGGTTACCCTTTACACTGCATTAGGGACATCTACCCAGTGACAAGTTGTACCTCCTTTCTGGGCGATCGCGGCACAAGGTGGTGAACATCCTCCATAATCTGCTCGCCCCATTCCCGCTGCAGCAGCTCTGTTGGTGCACATTGGCCGATAAGTGGGTGCAGTTCTCACTGCCCTTTCCAGCAAACCCCAAACACCTTTAATGGGGTCACAGTCCGGTGAGTCTAGTGGCCAAGGAGGAGAATTCATTGTCGTGTTCCTACAATAACAGTGATCTGAGCTCGATGACGCGGAGTGTTGTCCTGCAGAAAGGCAGCAACACCAAGTGGTCGGGGAAGACTTCCTGGAGATACGGGTGCCAACAGGTCCCTATAGCTTTCACCATTCAAGGATTGTATGAAGACCAATGGTCCTAGACCACGCCAGACCATGACACCGCCACCACCGGCCTGGTGAACTCTAACGGTGCACCCATGGGGTGTGGACCCGGACACTTGTGTGGTTCAGCAAGAAACTGGACTCCTCACTACAGGCTACATTCTGCCACGTGTCCATTGATGTCTCTCCTGGGCCCATAGGTGGTTATCAAGGACACCTGTGTAAGTCTTCAGCTATTGATCCCCAGTTGACGCAAGGTTCATCACATGGTCATTATGGAAGGACTCTTCTGTTGTACTGCTGAGTCAGTTGGTCCACTGAGGCTGAGATACCAGAGGTGCCATGCGATGCCACCTCCAGGAACGACCCCACGTGGCCTGCTGCTGTGTCATCTGCTGTCGAATGTCTGTCCTTGGTTCAACCAGTCTTGGTACTGCGGCTCAGGAACAGCCAACGGCTATTTAAGAAGCACTGACAACACACCAGCAGGCACCAACAATCTGCCTGTTGTCACTCAAGTCCCCATGTTTACCCATGACTGCCAAATGTTGACTTCCGCTACACAGGAGAGGTCAGCATATTATCTGAGAGCATATCATGACGTGGCCATCACATGGCACCGCGTTCCTGATCACAAGATTCCATGTGCCTGCTATTCCTAATGTGGTAATCGTACAGTGTACATACATATTACTTATCCTGTATTATAATCCAGAGCTGCACTCACTATTCTGCTGGTGGAGTCACTGTGTACATACATTACTTATTCTGTACTGATCCTGAGTTACATCCTGCATTACAGCCCAGAGCTGCACTCACTATTCTGCTCTCCGAATTGTTCTGATTTGATTGGGCATTAAAACCAATGAAAAACGCCAACATACGGCACACCACACCAGTCCTCCACACTCTGCCTCCTTTGATCCACCTATAAACATGTCCGTTTGCAGAACGTTCCCACAGATCCCTAATGTAAGTCCTGTTCAGCGCTCACTGTGGATTACGATGCAGTTGGAGATTCGGCGCACTAAGCCTTTCCCTTCTTCCATAAGGCCATGTGGGAAGAGTGTTGGCTGACAAGCCCGTGCACGCTGCACCACCTCAGCTCTGCTGCTTCGTGCTTTCCCAGGCGACCCGGATTCCTGAGGAAATGTATCATCCGTGTGTCACGTTTGATGAAAGAGAACGCACATTCCTGGCGGGTTTATGTAACGTCCGCCCCCTGACACTCCAAACTGACTTGGCAAAACGCAAGAAAATTGCTTAAAAGCAATTCCCGAATAAAATGCAAACTGTTAATTAAAAGCGGGAAACTGCAAACCCCCTGCACTGCGACAGATCCACCATTGCACGCACTATGAAGGGTACAAGCTGCTGATGCTCCTCCCTTTGCAGCAGTGGGAGGAGCTACCGCCCACTCTTTAAGAGCATGGAAGGATCTGCCCCAAACCCCTTTGCAGCGGCGGGAGGAGCCCACAACCTGGTTTAGGAAGCAGGCGACCCTTTGCACCCACCAGTTTTCTAATGAGATGGCATTATGCAGATGCCAAAACTAAACAGAGAAGCAGCCCTGCTGGGGAAAAACCCAGCTGGGCCGCCCACGCCAAACCAGACTTCTGCAAAGCTCTGCAACTAGATATTGGTTCCCAACTCCTTCATCACTGCAATACGCCTTTTTACTAGCCTCACTAATGGGCTTCCAACCTGCACAAATTTTCTCTTCTTCTAAGGCAGTTGCTCAGCTGACAACTGACAGCCCGGCTCCTGCTCTAACCGCCAGGAATTGTGAGCAGATAACAGGGGGAGGAAGACTGGCACCCATTGGCACCCCCCAGTGCACTTACAAGTTAAAAATAGGTTCCAAGGCAGCTGGAAGCCTGACAAAGCTTGTAACGCAGTGTACTATCCTAGCGATCAAATCACATCGAATCACATCTTCAAATCTCCTTCAGGGACTTAAAAAAGTTCAATTAAGTAAACAAAAAAAATAAAAAATCCAGTTTCAAACCATTACACATTTTTCCCAACAAAACCTTTTTAAAGTGGATAAAATATAAAAAAATAAAAATATTGAATATGGTAAAACCTATTATATGTTCCTAACTACCCAGCCTTTTCCCGCAAGAAAAAAAAAAAAAAACTCACTGGGTCGTAGAAGGCAGCGATACAGATTCAGTTGTGTTTCTCTAAAAATGTGTTTTTGTTGTTGGAAACTAGTAAAAAAAAAATTAAAAAAAAAATTCTATAAACTTGGTGTCCCAGTAATCATGTCAATCAGATAAGAAAGTTATCCAGCTAGTTTTAACGAATGGTGAACACTAATATGAAAAAAAAACAAAAAAAAAATAACCACATGGCGGAATTTCTGGACTTTTCTCCCCACGACCCCCCTCCCTCAGAAAAAAGTAATAAACGTTCTATCAGACAACATATAGACCCCAGAGTGCGGCCGGTAATTTATACAACTTGGCCCAGAAAGAAAATTAAAAAAAACTAAACTAGTTATGGCTCTTGCAATGTGATGATGAAAATAGTCTGCTGCTTAAAACATAGGCCAGACAGAGTTAAAGAGTTTCACAGAATGGCTTCCTGGTTACTGCTGGGCCCCCCACAGATCTTCAGGGTGGCCCTGAGGCACAAGCGCTCAAGCTACCAATGCTTTGGATGGTCCCTACACAGCATGGTGAGGGCCCCCGTGTCACTGCATGAAGGTCGCACCCTTATGTTACCGTAGAAGGGGAGGACAATGGCACATGAAGTACTCTGAACTAGAGGGTGGCGGGTTGGAAATAGTTTATTAACCAGAAAATGGGGGTAGAGTCCGTAATTGAAGGCGCTGCAGTGATCAGTCTCGAGTAAGTCAGCCAGCGCTCGCTTCCCTGCCGACTGAATGACCGGATTACTGCTTAACTCGAGCGCCTGGCGGGTGGGTGCAGCGGGCCCCTCCGGGCCTCTCCTAATGGCTCAATGTTCTCATTCTGCCCTGTAATATGCCGGTAATAAAAGACCTGAATGGTTTTATAAATCACCTAAATGTCGCCATAATTAAAGATAATTTACATTGCAAAAAACGAGGAAGTTGTAGATAAGAGATATGAAATGCGTTAAATTTTACAAAGCGAGGAAAGCGCTCTGCCAACACCTGACCCGATCTTAGAGATGACAGAGTTGAGGTGTGGAATCTCTGGGGCTGGGAAAGCTGGTGACAGCAGATATAGCAGATTGACATCACACCCAGCTTTACTGTTGTCAGAACCAGGAGATCTCATAGCAGAAGACGATTGGAGAGGAGGTCATGAGAACCCGAGGGTGGCTAACAATGCCCGATCTGTTCAGAGAGGGGTTACATTTTCAAAAACAGTCATTTTGGGGGCACGAGCACCTGAGCGCAGGAACCAGAGTTTATCCCGAGCTCACGCATCAGACAGGACGCTCATTGTTAGGAGCCTGGCACTGGGTATCACTTACAATGGAGGTGGCACTTACACAAGCCACAATGTTTCTGGCATACGATGCCCACAGGAAGCTTCCGCCCCGTCAACAGGAGGAAACGCTGCACCTTCCCGGCGGGGTGTGTGATGAGGGGTCACTCACTACATTACAGGGATGGCTTACAATACAGAATTTGCAGAGGAGGTGGTCATCAATGGTGGCATTTATTGTCAGACGACCTTGATGTAACTTGGCCGAACTCCTCAAAATTTGTGACATCCCCGCGCTGGCGGACAGACAGGACAAAGCAGCTATTGATATCGGAAAAAGTTACAGGATAATCGGTCACATGAGCGTCCGAGAACATCCTGACAAGGCAACAAGACGTAAACAAGTAAATTAAAGGGCCCTTCGACTCCTGCAGAACGGCTACAACTTCATGTAACATATGTTGCGTTTCCAGATCTGATTGCTTTCAGTGAATGAACATTGCTGAGTGAACTGTAAACAAAGGCCGACGGAATACCTCACAGCAGAGGGTCTGCTTCATTTACATACAGCCACTTATCGCACACGTCCAGCGTCAGCGACCCCGTGGAACGGACGGAGCTCAGCTTTGCTGTCTATAAGGAGGCATCCGGCCACCATACACAAGTGCTGAGGATGCTAATCACCAAGTACAAACCGCAAGAGGAAGCCGACACAAAGCCGTGACTCAGATAGTAGGACAGCTGTAGTCACACGGTAGGAACACAAAAGGTTCGGAAGTGGGTTTTTAGGTTGCTGGGAGTTGTAGTTTCACAATAGCTTGCCGAGCGCTAATTGAAAAATGCATCCTACATTATACTCCAGAGCTGCACTCACTATTCTGCTGGTGGAGTCACTGTGTACATACATTACTTTTCCTGTACTGCTCCTGAGTTACATCCTGTATTATACTCCATAGCTGCACTCACTATTCTGCTGGTGGAATCACTGTGTACATAACATTACTTACCCTGTGCTGATCCGCAGTTACATCCTCTATTATACTACAGAGCTGCACTCCCTATTCTGCTGGTGGAGTCACTGTGTACATACATTACTTATCCTGTACTGATCCTGAGTTACATCCTGTATTATACTCCATAGCTGCACTCACTATTCTGCTGGTGGAATCACTGTGTACATAACATTACTTACCCTGTGCTGATCCGCAGTTACATCCTGTATTATACTACAGAGCTGCACTCCCTATTCTGCTGGTGGAGTCACTGTGTACATACATTACTGATCCTGAGTTACATCCTGTATTATACTCCAGAGCTGCACTCACTATTCTGCTGGTGGAGTCACTGTGTACATACATTACTTATCCTGTACTGATCCCAAGTTACATCCTCAGCAGAATAATGAGTGCAGCTCTGGAATATTAAAAAAAATGTAACTCAGGATGTGTAACGCAAGTACACAGTGACTCCATCAGCAGAATAGTGAGTGCAACTCTGGGGTATAATACAGGATATAACTCAGGTTCAGTACAGGATAAGTAATGTGAGTACACAGTGACTACCAGCAGAATAGTGGGTGCCGCTCTGGAGTATAATACAAGATGTAAAGGCCCCTTTACACACACTGATTATCACTCAAAACCCATCTTTTGAGCGATAATCGTTGTTTGTTATGGTGTGCCTATCGCACACTTACCGTGTACTTTTCGTCCGTCGCTGAATTGATCTGTTTAAAATCAATTGGGACCAATAAGACGGACCCCACACAGTTCTCCGCAGGCAGCGCTGATAACATTCTTTCAGCTACTGCCCCGCTGGAGAACAATAGTGATGTGTTTAGAGAACAGACAACCCGCGGTTCTCTAAATACATGCAAACGAAGCTAGTTGGCTTCTAATGGGCCAATTAACCCGTTAGTAGCTAATACAAGATGATCGTTCTAAACAGTCAGTTTCTGACAAATTTTGAGCGATCATCTTTGTCTGTAAATGGACCTTAAGTGAGGATCAGTACAGGATAAGTAACGCATGTACACAGTGACTCCACCAGCAGAATGGTTAGTGCAACTCTGGGGTATAAAAGGATGTAACTCAGGATCAGTACACGATAAGTAATGTATGTACACAGTGACTCCACCAGCAGGAAAGCGAGTGCAGCTCTGGGGTATAATACAGGATGTAACTCAGGAGCAGTACAGCATAAGTTATGTATGTGCACAGTGACTCCAGCAGAATAGCGGGTGCAGCTTTGGGCTATAATACAGGATATAACTCAGGATAAGTAATGTATGTAAACAGTGACTCCACCAGCAGAAAAGTGATTGCAGCTCTGGAGTATAATACAGAATGTAACTCCGGATCAGTACAGGATAAGTAATGCATGTACACAGTGAGTGCAGCTCTGGGGTATAATAGAGGAAGTATATCAGGTTCAGTAGAAGATACAGTAATTTATGTAATATATTTACAAAGTGAGTCACTTCAGATGAGTAACTTCTGTCAACTAGAAGGAGGAGTTCAGGGGAGAAAATCTCTACTGCAGCCAGAGACTCAACACTATTATCCTACAGTCACTGGCTTTGCTCTGCTGCTCCATCGTGCCTAAAACTACATCCCTCCTCCCTTACCTGCACCTCCTGCCTGTTCAGGGTCTTCATCGAGGTCTCTGCTGTACATCAGGAATTACATAGTGTAAGAGCTTAGCTCTGTTAGGCAAGTGCTGGATGCAGCTCTGGATGCGAGTGGAGTAAATAGACTTAATTAGGAGTCCAGTATATCATCCCCCTCATATACACATTCAGGACTCACACAGTTGAAACCTCAAGTCCCCCCACCCCCCAATCTGAAGACCCCATACCATAAAATATCACTTTCTAGGAATCAATAGAGAGGGCGGCTATATATTTAGCCCGGAGCTGCTAGCAGAGCCTGCGGTTCTGAGCCAGCGTGAAACGAAATCCAAGTCCTCCGAGAGCTCCATGCGGGATATGTGATCTCATTCTCTGACAAGAAGGTCGTGAAACGTGTTGCTGCCCCTCTTCTCGCACAGAGGAGCAACCGAAACAAAGTGTGCTCAGCAGAGAATATGGCGCACATGGCGGTCTATGGGGAAAACAATGGCAGAGAAAACGTTTTGCCATCAACACTGACAAGACTATGGCTGGTAAAGAATACTAATCGGCGACGCGAAGGGGCGACACACACAAACTGCAGGTTGGTTTAACACGCGCAGAAAATCGCCGCAACTGAAAACTTTTTCCATCTGTATAAACAAAATAAATTAAAACGGAAGGCAGCGCGCAATTGCTGTCATTGGAAGAAAAAAAAAATACCGTAGTCGGACACCATGTAAGAGAAATCAGTTTCAGTCCAAGTAGAAAATATTCCAAAAATAGAACATGCTGCGCTATTTTCTAACAAAAACTGCCCATTCAAGTCAATGGCAGTGTTAAAAAGAAAACAGACTGCACTTGCGTGATGCGAGCGCGGCCTTTTTAAATGAATGTAATATGGAGACCATAAAAAAATGTGAGAACCAAAAAGTCTGTATATTTATGTGTTTTACATGCACGGAAAAAATAAGTTAATGGAACGAAAATTCAGACCTTTCAACGACTAGCAGGTGCCGTGTGAATACAGCCTTACTGTGTGTCCACCCAGGACAGATACACATGAGATGCGCTCACATCACAGAGGATGGTTTACAGTGGATACATTGTAACACACCCTCAGAACACAAGACGTTGATGGCACGCTCACACAGGGGCAGACTCTGACTTTCTACATGGAAAGTCTGCAGCATTTAGGCTGCTTTCACACGGGGTGGAATTGCTGCTGAATTTCCGTGCGTAAAGTCCGCACAGCGATTCCGCCAACGGCTCCTCATCCCGGGATTAGTCAGCAAAGTAGACGAGTCTCATCCACACGCTGCAGTCAAGCCACACGGCGCGGAATTCAATTCCGTAGAGTGTCAATTATTTTCTCGTTTCCGCAGCGGCCTCACTCCTCTCTATGCGGAGAGAAAAACGCAGCGAAATGCCGACGGCGAAACCACTCCAAAACCTGCGGCTAAAGAATGCAGATTTTAAAGCTGCACTTATCCCTCGGAAAGCTCACAGCAAAGTACAGTATGTTCTGCATTAAAGCAGGAGCAAATCATGCAGTGAATGCGTACTAAGTGGCGGTGACATTGAGCCACGCCATGCAAAGGACGCATCACCAGCAGCAGCACGTGGACGTAGGAGGAATCGTATGTACATAAAGTACACTTCACTGACAGCAAGCAGTGATCGTGAAAGGACAACACAACACTGTATTCCCAGTAAGGCCTCCTGTCCACGGGCGATTTTTCATTGAGTTTCCCTCGGCGATAATCCGGCTGTGGGAAAGGCAGTGAACGCTTTCCATAGACTTACTATGGAAAGTGCAGCCCCGCTGTCCACGAGCGGAAGACCATAGCTATTCTCCGCTCGAGGGGATTTAAATCGCAGCATGCTGCGATTTGCCGCAATTCTCCATGGTGAACCCATCTGTCAGATAGGCTCAGCGTGGATAGTTGTCAGCTCTCTCCTGCTCCCCAGGAGAGTGATATCCCGGAGATCTGCCGCCGGATATCACTACGCCCGTGGACAGGCTTCATGACAAGGTGCAAGTCACAGCAGTACAAACTATGAGACATTCAAGTACTTGTTTGCTGTCAGTGACTAGAACCATTGCTTGCATCCAGCAATCGCCACCTCACAGCGAATCGGTTGCTACAAATGTATCGACAGTCTCTAATTTACGCGCCCATTCAGCTGTTGTACGACTCCAACTCCCAGCATGCCATGCCAATACTATTCCGGATCATTCTGACATTCACTTCTGGAAATAAAGGCCAGATTATTAGAACGCCAGATTAAAGGAAAGCTTCCATTCCTCCCCATTTCACTGACAGCAAGCAGTGATATTGAGAAATAAAGAGCAGCATTGTACTCCCAAGTATTCAGGTACAAAAATAATCAGCTATTCACGCATTTGCTTGCTGTCAGTGAATAGACACATTCATCATTTGCATCCAAGAACTCAGAACTGATGGTTTGCTACAATAAATCGACGGTCTCAATCTTCAGAACTAGAACACCCAGCATGCGCCAACAATGCCAAGTCGGAGGGTTACGATGTTTGGTGCCGGATTATTGGACAGACAGGAACTCCCGAGGATTGTACTCCGCGCCGGTTTGGCCGCCATAATGGTTTAGCCCGCAATAAGGTTTCTACTTATGGGTGAATGGAGCCGGTGACACAGAACGAGGCGGAAGTAGGTCCTTAGTCATCGCTGCCGGGTCCTTCATTCATTGATGCCAGCGGTGATGAGGAAACATCCGTTCTGCTTCCTTCAGCACTTCCAGATCCTCTTACACATTGTCACAAGTCTGCACCTGTCAGCGCGCTGCTGGTAAGGTCACACCGGCCCATCAGAGACCAGGACAGCGTATCCTGATGGATGCCAAGGCTCAAGTGGAGCGGGCACAACAGACCTGAAGAAAGAATAAGCCCCTCTGCTCTGCGTGTGTAATTAAAGGGACCCCATTGCTGTTATCAGCCAGACACTGAGAAAAAGGATAGTGGAAATCTAGACAAATCTATGCCCAGCGCTGCCCACTGATGCCAAGCCGACCAGCGGCAAACCTAGAGCTGAACAGCTGCCCAGCATGCCTACAGCCAGCGCCAACACCAAAACCGCCATGCTGCCCACCATCACATCTGGTAATCGCCATTTACAGACTGCGCTACAGCAATGTTAGCGCATCATTGCTTTGAGAGCCACTACCGTGGGCATTATTACTATTGGGGCCACTAAAGGGCGACACTCCATGGTAAATGGCTTTTACATGATCTTGCCACCCGTCCCTGTTGGGGACGGGCGGCAAGATCACCGATACTACAGCAGACAAGAAGTCAGCAACTTATATCAGTGCAGGAGCGTTACATGAGCAGCAGCGGATATCACATATCACAGAAGGAGCATAATAGGAGTGTTAAAACGTACAATATCCACTGCTCCCATTGTAAGACATACAATATCCACTGCTCCCATTATAACGCTCTTACACTAATATATGGTGGTGGATAGGAGTCTCATCTTATAGTGCGGAAGCATTATAAAAGCTGCTGGTATCAATCCCATAACGCTCCAGCACTGATCTAAGATATGTGACTGATATCAGCTGTTCATCTTATACCTCATTATGAGTGTTATAAAAAGGAGCAGCAGATATAAGTCACATATTTTATAATATTGCAGCAGGGTTACAAGGGAAGAAGCGGATAAGTCTTATAAGCAGTGCAGGAGCGTTACAAGAGGAGCAATGGATATCAGTCACATCTTATACTGTAGGAGCGTTATGTGACCAGATATCCACTGCTCCTCTTATAATAGTGTTGAAGCGATAATGCTCCAGAATGGATATAAGATATCCACCACTTTTGTTATATCGGTGCTGAAGCATTATGGGACTGATATCCACCACCACTCTTATGGTAGTGCTGGAGCACTAAAACACTCACCGTATGTGTCGGATATCCCTGTTCTTTTTTACGCTCCTGCACTATTAGAAGATGTGGGACTCATATCTACTGCTCCACTTAGCCTATTACAGTGCAATATTACAAGAGGAGCAGATATCAGTCAGATCTTATAGTGCAGGAAATATCAGTTGCATATCTTATAGCACTGCAGGGGTGTTATAAGAGGAGTGTTGGTTATCAGTCAAATCTTATAATACAGGTTTATTATTATTATTAGTATAGCACCAACTTATTCCACAGCGCTATAAGTAACAGCGGACATCAGTCATATCTTATAGTGTTGGAGCATCATAAGAGGAGTGGCGGATATCAGTTATAACCTTCGCACTATAAAATGTAAAATAGTCAAGTTGCCATATCTTTTAATGCGGGAGCGTTATAAGTATCGACAGATATCAGTCACGATTCTTATAGAAGTGTGGGAGTGTTATAAGAGGGGTGGCGGATATCAGTCGCATCTTATATTGCAAAAGTTCTGAAATCGTCAGTTACCATATCTTTTAGCGGAAAGAGCATTATAAGTATCAACAGGTATCAGTCACGATTCTTAAAGGAGTGTGGGAGCATTATAAGAGGAGCAGCGGATATCAGTCACATCTTATAGTAGTGCGGGAGCATTATAAGTAGCAGCGAATGTCAGTCACATAGTGCGGGAGCATTATAAGAGCGGCAGTGGCTCTTATAATGCTCCCGCATTATAAGAGCCAGTGGCTGACATGGCTGATAACAGGGAGCAATAGACTGCAACCAAACAAAGAAGACTGATGGCACTTGTAGTGTCCCATTAGGGATACACACGCTGAGCTCTAACCACACGGATGGTGTCCGCTGCTGGTAGAGAATAGGTTAAGTACAGTCTGGCGTGCTGCCAGCCAGGTGAGCGTCCGCATTTATCTGTCGGCCCTTTAATTGTTGCGCTATAACAGACACCAAGAATACCGTGTCTACAGGAATTAGTGCAATTACAGACCCGGTCTATAATTAGCAGCTGATGCCAGCCTGTGCCAGCGCGATGACCGCCCGCGATCTCGTGGACAGGTATGTGCCAGTGTCACGGCTGTAAAGACGTTAGTCACCGGAAGAGGGCACTGAGCAGTTTCACTCTAATTTGATGGAGACTCCTGACCTGTCTTTCACCTGGGTGACTCGGAGGCGACGAATGAGGCCGGCTGAGGCCCGAGGCGCACATGGCGACAACGCGGCGAACCCACTCTGTCACATCAAATGTTTCACCAATAAAAAAAAAAATTAATTAAAAGCGCGTGACAGCGGCCGCACGCTCCTCTACAGGAAGCCGTTGGAGTTAGGACGATCGTGGTCACACTGCGCAGATCACCGACTTACACTTATAAAGTCAAATCAGCTCCAGCCACGGCACGGGCACAACACGCCCCACTGGGGGGGTCACTCCAGTCACCCGACAAGCAGATGCAGCGGGAGCAGATCTGTAGGTCGTCCTCCAGTCACCACCCAAGTTTCATAGTCCCTCCTCCTACTACCGAGGGCTCGTTCAAGCAGGCGTACTTGTGCACATTACAGTAAATAGCACCCACAATTTCGTTCACATGGGCAGTTTTTGGTCGCAATAAATAATTTTGGCACGTCTTACGTACCCCTGAAGTGAACAGGCGGGCGCAGTTACACAGGAAACGTGCGGATTGGAGCAGCAGATTTGCGTTGGAGGTTTTTTTGCACACGTCAACATGCAGCAGATATTGACACACAAGAACCCGCAGGAACGGCGGAAAAACAGCATACTTACATGACCGATACCCGCTTATGCCCTCATGGCATCGTCTCCAGTTACCCCACACTACCCCACTCCAGTCACCCCCCCCCCTCCCCAAGAGTCTACAGTGCTGACCCCACTCCAGTCACCTCCCAAGACTCTGTAGTGCAGACCCCACACTACCCCACTCCAGTCACCCCCCCCCTCCCCCAAGACTTACCAGTGCAGACCCCACACTACCCCACTCGTCACCCCCCCCCCCACCCCCCAAGACTCACCAGTGCAGACCCCACACTACCCCACTCCAGTCATCCCCCAAGACTGTACAGTGCAGATCCCACACTACCCCACTTCAGTCACCTCCAAGAGTCTACGGTGCAGACCCCACACTACCACACTCCAGTCACCCCTCAAACACAGTGTAAACAAGACTTCATACAATCGCAGGCCGCCATGATCCTTTCCTCTATACAGCCCGGTGAGAAAAGCGCCTCCTCTGTGCCCCATCCATCCTGTACACTCCATTCCCTGCAAACCTGCTCCTCCCCTCTATGCACTTTGTGGCCCCAGCTCCTCTGCTACGGGTCCGACTCCTCCCCGCAGCCCCATGTACCTGCAGCTTGCACAAGGCCACATCCACCATGGTCTCAGTGTCCAGCCCCTTGTACAACGTGTCCGCACTCACCAGCAGCTCGCACCAGACCACCTCCACCGTGGTCTCCAGCCCCTCATGCACTTTGGCCCTGGCTCCTCTGCTCCCTGCACTTTGTGCCCCCCCCCCCCAGCTCCTCCCCACAGTCCGCCGCTCACCTGCAGCTCGCACCAGTCCACCTCCACCGTGGTCTCCGTGTCCAGACCCTTGTACACTGAGGCCCAGGCTTCTGCTTGCACTCTGTGCCCCCCTGGGTCCTCCCCATGGCCCCTGGCTACTCCCCCACGGTCCCTGGAGCTCACACCAGGCCACCTCCACTGTGGTCTCAGTGTCCGGCCCCTTGTACACCGTGTCCCCCGGCTCCTCCACATTGTCTCCACTCACCAGCAGCTCGCACCAGACCACCTCCACCGTGGTCTCCAGCCCCTCATGCACTGTGGCCCTGGCTCCTCTGATCCCTGCACTTTGTGCCCCCCTGGCTTCACTCCCGCACGGTGCCCACGCAACTGCAGCTTGCTCCAGGCCACATCCACCGTGGTCTCCGTGTCCAACCCTTGTACACTGTGGCCCCAGCTCCTCCCATCCCTGCACTCTGTGCCCCCTCCCCCCCTGGCTCCTCCCCCACGGTCCCTGCTCACCTGCAGCTCGCACCAGGCCACCTCCGCTGTGGTCTCCATGTCCAGACACTTGTACACTGAGGCCCATGCTTTTTCTTGCACTCTGTGCCCTCCTGGCTCCTCCCCCACGGTCCCTAGTCACCTGGAGCTCGCATAAGGCAACCTCCACCATGGTCTCCGTGTCCAGCACCTTGTACACTGAGGCCCTGGCTCCTCTCCTCCCCTCCATGTACTCTGTGCCCCCCCAGGCTCCTCCCCCGCTCAACTGCAGCTCGCACCAGGCCACGTCCACCATGGTCTGTGTCCTACCCTTGTACACTGTGGCCCCGGCTCCATCCCTCCCTGCGCTTTGTGCCCCCCCCCCCCTTAGCTCCTCCCCACGGTCCCCCGCTCACCTGCAGCTCGCACCAGGCCACCTCCACCGTGGTCTCCGTGTCCAGACCCTTGTACACTGAGGCCCCGGCTTCTCCTTGCACTCTGTGCCCCCTGGCTCCTCCCCATGGCCCCTGGCTACTGCCCCACGGTCCCTGATCACCTGGGGCTTACACCAGGCCACCTCCACCGTGGTTTCCGTGTCCAGCACCTTGTACACTGAGGCCCCGACTCCTGTCCTCCATGCACTCTGTGCCCCCCTGGCTCCTCTCCCACGGTTCCCACTCACACCAGGCCGCCTCCACTGTGGTCTCCATGTCCACCACCTTGTACACTATGACCCCAGCCTCTGCACTCTCTGCCCCCTGGCTTCTCCCTACAGTCCCCACTCACCTGCTGCTGGCACAAGGCCACCCCCACTGTGATCTCCGTGTCCAGCCCCTTGTACACTATGGCCCCAGGTCCTCCCCTCTCTGCACTCTGTGCCCACCTGACCTCTCTTCTGTGCACTCTGTGCTACCCCCCTGACTCCTCCCCCCGCAGCCGCTTGGCTTCTAGCAAAAACTCACCTGTAGCTCACACCAGGCCACCTGCACAGTGGTCTCCGTGTCCAGCCCCTTATACACTATGGCCCCAGCTCCTCCCCCCTCTGCACTCTATGCTCCCCTGGCTCCTCCCCCGCGGTCTTCGCTCACCTGCAGCTCGCACCAGGCCACCTCCACCGTGGTCTCCGTATCCAGACCCTTGTACACCGTCTTGAACGATCCGCGGCCAATTTCGATATCGAACTTGAGGAAGCGTCCGTCCGGGGAGAAGCCGACCGCTTTGGTCTCCAGCTCCTCATTGTCGTCAGGCACCCGCTCCTCCGGTACCGAGCGGGGCAGCCGGGACTCTGCGGGCGCGGGCGGTGGGGCAGCGGCGGGCTCCTCGGGCTGGGAGAGGACGGGCACCGCCGGCAGGCAGACGACGGACTCGGGCGGGGAGATGCACTGGTTGGACGGCAGCTCCAGTGCCGTGGCGTTGGAGTCACAGATGACGCTGCGGCGGAAGAAGCGGTGCTCGGCCTTGTCCTTGTCCATGGTGTGCCGGCGGCGGCGAAACTCCTCGGGCCGGCCGTCCGCCTCCTCCCTAGGGGCCGCCAGCGACGTATCCGAGCTGGAGCCATTAGAGGGCCGCGGCGGGGCGAGGGACATGGCGGTGTCAGGCGGGGTCTCAGCGGGGGTCGGGGCCCTGCGCGGGCAGCGGGCTGTGAGTCGGCTCCCACGGCCGGAGCTCACAGGCCATTCTGAGTCGCGGACATGAGAGCTTCTCCGGACACAACTGCCAAATGGCGCAACGCGGCGCCGAGCTGACACACACTGAGCGCCGGGACACACCCCTACCGGACGGGCACGCCCACTAACAAAAGCGGCCCCGCCCAGCACATGTAACAGACCCACCACGCCTCCGCTTTCCAGCAGTAGCTGCTCGGCACGACGACCACGCCCATTGTTTGGCTTTGCGCTCTATTCACCCCGCCCTTACAGTAGCCGCACCCACTACATGAGTTGCACCTCCCTGAATGCTTTACGCATGCGTCCTAACCTCTCCCTCTCCTGGGTGAGGACATGACGTTACCGTAGCCCGCAGGGCGTAATGGGAAATGTAGTCCAGGTCTGCTTGAGGCCTTACAGGTTTTTGACCATAAGGTGGTTTAAGGTGCTGCAGTGTCTCCATAAAGATGGTTTCACAATAGCCGAGCTGATGAGTCATGTGTGAAGTATACACGTACCCAACAGGGCTCTCAGAGGTGTGACAGGCACGCATGCTGCAAGGAACATGTCACCACAAAGCAAACATCCCTGAGAAGACGCATGTTATAAAAGCTCACAGTGCACCCACAATAGTATTAGCCGTAGTGCCCCCATAACAGTCATAGATAGGGGGTGCGACTAAAAACAATGTAAAGAGAAGCGTGGCTTATCTCAGCAAATGATTTGAAATCCATTATTCCAGTAGCCCCTATAGTAACAGTGCCCCTCTCAGTGGCCCCTATAGCAACAGTGTGCCCATTAGTGGCCCATATAATAACAGCGCTCCTCTCAGTGGCCCCTATAGTAACAGCGCCCCCATTAGTGGCCCCTACAGTAACAGCGCTCCATCTCAGTGGCCACTATAGTAACAGTGTGCCTATTAGTGGCCCCTATAGTAATAGCGCCCCCTCTTAGTAGCCCTTATAGTAACAGTACCCCTCTCAGTGGTCCCTATAGTAACAGCACCCCCTATTAGTAGCCCCTATAGTAATAGTGCCCCCTCTCAGTGGCCCCTATAGTAATAGCGGTCCTTCTCAGTAGCCCCTATAGTAACAGCGCCCCCTCTCAGTGGCACCTATAGTAACAGTGCCCCTTCTCTGTGGCTCCTATAGTAACAGTGTGCCCATTAGTGGCCCCTATAGTAACAGCGCCCCCTCTCGGTGGCCCCTATAGTAACGGTGCAATGATTAGTGGCCCCCTATAGAAACAGTGCCCCGTCTCAGTGGCCCCTATAGCAACAGTGCACCCCTCTCAGTTGCCCCTATAGTAACGATGAGCCCATGATTAGTGGCCCGTATAGAAATAGCTGCCCATCTCAGTGGTCCCTATAGTAACAGTGCGCCCATGAGGGGCCCCTATAGTAACAACGCCTAATCTCAGTGGCCCCTATAGCAACAGTGTGCCCATGATGGGCCCCTATAGGAATAGCGCATAATCTCAGCGGTCCCTATAGTAACAGTGTGCCCCTATAGTAACGACGAGCCCATTAGTGGCTCCTATAGAAATATCACCCCATCTCTGTGGCCCCTATAGTAACAGTGCGCCCATGAGGGGCCCCTATAGTAACAACGCCTAATCTCATGGCCCCCTATAGCAACAGTGTGCCCATGATGGGCCCCTATAGGAACAGCGCCTAATCTCAGTGGTCCCTATAGTAACAGTGTGCCCAATAGTGGCCCCTATAATAACAGCGCCACTCTCAGTGGCCCCTATAGTAACAGCACGCCCATTAGTGGCCCCTATAGTAACAGCGCACCATCTCAGTGGCCACTATAGTAACAGTGCGCCTATTAGTGGCCCCTATAGTAATAGCGCCCCCTCTTAGTAGCCCTTATAGTAACAGTACCCCTCTCAGTGGTCCCTATAGTAACAGCACCCCTATTAGTAGCCCCTATAGTAATAGTGCCCCCTCTCAGTGGCCCCTATAGTAATAGCGGCCCCTCTCAGTAGCCCCTATAGTAACAGCGCCCCCCCTCAGTGGCACCTATAGTAACAGTGCCCCTTCTCTGTGGCTCCTATAGTAACAGTGTGCCCATTAGTGGCCCCTATAGTAACAGCGCCCCCTCTCGGTGGCCCCTATAGTAACGGTGCAATGATTAGTGGCCCCCTATAGAAACAGTGCCCCGTCTCAGTGGCCCCTATAGCAACAGTGCGCCCCTCTCAGTGGCCCCTATAGTAACGATGAGCTCATGATTAGTGGCCCGTATAGAAATAGCTGCCCATCTCAGTGGTCCCTATAGTAACAGTGCGCCCATGAGGGGCCCCTATAGTAACAGCGCCCCCTCTCAGTGGCCCCTATAGTAACAGTGTGCCCATTGGTGGCCTCTATTGTAAAAGTGAACCCATTAGTGGCCTAGATAGTAATAGCGCCCTTTTCAGCAACACCTATAGTAACAGTGCACCCATTAGTGGTCCCTATAGTAACAGCTCGCCCTCTCTGTGGCCCCTATAGTAACAGCACCCCTTTCAGTGGCCCCTATAGTAACAGTTCGCCCATTAATGGCCCCTATACTAACATTACCTCCTCTCAGTGGCCCCTATAGTAACAGTTCACCCTTTAGTGGCCCCTAAAGTAATAGCACTTCCTCTCAGTGGCCCCTATAGTAACAGTGGACTCATTAGTGGCCCCAACCGTAATAGTGCCCCAGTTAGTGGCCCCCATAGCAATAGCACCCCCTCTCAGTGGCTCCTATAGTAATAGTGCGCTCATTAATAGCCGCATAATACTGTCAGCTGCAGTATGCCCATAACAAATGTGAGCCACAGTTCCTTATAAGGTTGTCAGGACATTTTCACATCAGAGTTGGAGGTTTCTGTTCAGAACTTCGATCGCTGAATCCCTTTATATCACTGGACGGAATAACCCGGCGCGCAGCGCTGTTTCTTCCTGTTAATCAACAGACATGTTAACGCCGTTCGATGTCTTCAAAAGACGGATCCGTACAGTCAGTGGGCACCATTTTCCTGCTCCAATAATAGAACATGAATACGGAAGTCCTTAGCATAGATGTGAGCTAGCTCTCAGTTACCCCATAACAGTGTCTACCACTATAACCTCATAATACTGGCAGCTATAGTGACCCCAAACAGTGTCAGTTAGGGTGCATTCACAAGTAGCGCAAAATCCACATCGAAACCGTGACAAAAAAATCTGTCAAAATAATGATCAGGTTTTTTTGCTGCTGATCGACAATAAAAACTGCATCAAAATCTGTACAAACGGCGCGGATTTCTAAATGTTTTTTTCCTGGCTTTGGTGTGAATTTTCGGCCGCAGAAAATCCATTTTCTGCTACACATGAAAATACCCTTATGACTTCAGACTATCATCTGCCATAATCCCCATCACAGTGATAACCACAGTGGCTCCATAACAGCATCAGGTGCAGTACCCCCATAACAGTGTCAGCTACACTACCTCCATAAAAGTGACAGCTACAACAGTAATATCTGTAGTGACCCTATAACAGTGTCAGCTACAGTGGCCCCATAACAGTGTCAACTTCAGAGCCCTTCGTAACAGTGATAGCCATGGTGGCCCAATAACAGCATCAGCCATTGTGACCCCAAACTGTTTCATCTGCAATACCTACAAAACAGTGTCAGCTGCAGTAACTGCATAATAGTGACAGCAACAGTGACCCTCAATACACATACATCACACATTTTCTAATAATTATTTTCCTTGGAGGTGGAGCTCTGTACCAATAATACAGCACTCTATATCACTTTACAGGGGAAAATCCTCAGTACCTGCAGCCACCACTAGGGGCAGCTCACTGCATACAGATTTATATAAGCCACCACTAGGGGGAGCCCACTGCATACAGATATATAAACTACGGTACCACTAGGAGGAGCTCACTGTATGCAGATTTATATAAACCACCACTGGAGGGAGCTCTGTGTATATTGATGTACACAGCTCTTTATAAGTTGATATGTAGAATGAGGGATATTGTAGAGGATGCACTATTCATTAGCATGCTGAAAATTGAAACTGACTTGACGGTGCTTCTAGCGGCACCAATATCCATAGTGGCGGCAAACGAGCGGCTGATATCAGTCTCCCCTATATACCTACATCTGTAGGTTCCAGGCCTGGAGACCTGGGGGATAATGTAAGGGTGGGGGGAGGCTTCTGCACTTCTGGTCACTTATCCCATGGAGGGACCTGACGAGCCCCGGGTGACAGACTGCGCCTTGTGTCTGCCCTCCGCACCCTCCAGTTGTCCATTAGTAAGCTCTCCCTGTGGCCCGTGCCTTGATGTATGAGGAGCGCAGCAGGTGTCGTAATGAGACACCCAGAACCCCAATAATACTCATGTCGGATGGGGACCATTCCATCGTCTCTGACTGTCGCTCACAGCTCTCCATGGCAGGGACAGCTCAGGGAGCCCCGTAGAGTCCGGCCACAGATACACAGTCCCATGTGCTTCCTGGTGCATGAATAGAATGCCACAACTACAGTAAAGACTGACACACTGGCAGTAGTTGAAATAGAACTACACAGAAATGTAGATTAAAAATGACGTCCATTAATGGTGAACTGCTGCGCCAATTCTATCCATGTGCTGACAACTACACAGATACATATATTGCGTCTGAATAGTCAGTGCCGCTCGTATATGAATGGCCACGCTGCCTGCTGCTTTGTCGTCAGGTTTCAGCAACACAACCTCAAGGGCCAGCAGCAGGTGAAGCTGCAGACAACAGCTGAGCAGTTACGTAACCGCGGACGATATGGCCATCACTTATCTGTTACACTTATCTATACCCAACGCTCCCAGAGCTCAGAGGTTCCACATATGACGTCCTATCAGAGCGGGATAAGTGAGCCACACACCCCCACCCCATAATATCAGGGGCCTCCCTAACCAAACTGTGTTAGCTGCAGGTGTCCCCATAACAATGCTGAGGCAGAGACGCCCCCTAACAATGTGTCATCCACAGATTCCCTAAAACAATGTGCCATCCACAGATCCCCCATGACAATGTGACACCCACAGATCCCCCATAACAGTTTGTCATCTGCAGATCCCCCCACAACAGTGTGACGTAAACAGATCCCCCCATAATAGTGTGACATCTGTGGGGGGTCAAACTCAGACCGTTGAGCTGATGCTGTCTGCTTCCAAATTGGTCTTTAGGGGTGAGTACTCAGACGACACAAATGGACAGCCACATGCGAGATGGGATTGCCATGAGTGAAGTGAAAGTTTATTCAAAGAGTTTACAGTTATAGAAGATTTTTGCTGACGTAGTTATTTGATTACTGCGCATGCCCAAGGCTACATAACATCTGCAGATTTTAATTGACAATACACATCTTTCAAAGAAGTCTCCTACATGAGCAATACATCAATGTCCGGTGACAACTGTATCAAAACAAAATGTTCCTGGACGCTTCTTACTAGAAGGGAGTGAGCTTTCTCAAGGAAAGAAGACATGAGAGAGAGAAAGCTGATAAGACATATGTGAACATATTCAAGGTCATTATTATAATTGGGATCTAACATCTTTCTAGGTAAAAGGTGAAATTTAATACAGATACATGTATTAAAGCAAAACAAGCAAAGAGATACAAAATGGAGTCGCTGTAGTCTATTATTAAAGCGTCGGCCCTTACACGTATAAGCTTAAACCTTTAGCAGAAGAAGACGCAAATTATAAACACATAAGTATTCTGTGAAATACACTTATCAATTTAAAGGCATAAACCTGAATTAACCCCTCACATTCCCCCGTTTTGGACATGGAGTCAAGACAAGTATGACTCCTAGTCCATAAACACGTGATTCATATCGGCGAAGAGAAAGCTTTTTCAGTACATTTAGAAATACATGAAATTATAACCTTAATTGCTCTATAAATGCATAATAAAATCATCACAACTTGTAATATACTTTGTAGAATCCCCATAAACCAACCTCCTAAACCAGAAAACCAATTGGCAGGGTTCAAAGAACTAAATGTGTTACCCCACCAGCTATCTCTGGTTTCTGAGTTTTCATTTGTCCATGCAAACAGTTCTTTTGACGGAACAGGAACAGCCAAGAAAGGAAAACCAGTGGCACCAGGTGTGTGTACAAGTCCAACAGTACTTGGTGGTGTCTAACAAGGTGGTTCTGGGCATTGTCCCTTTGCACCCTCTCACAAGGGCGAAGCATGGAGTGAGGAGTCCAAAAGTCCATCAATAAACAAAATGTCCTTCATTTTCCTTCTCATGGGGGGGCAAAGGTAAGGCATGAAAAGTCCATTAGTCCCAAAACAAACAACAATTCCTTCAACCTTTACCAAAGTAGGTGCGATCAGCAGGACTCGATAGGGCCTCTCGAGTCCGGGCTCTAGGGTTTCCGGACACGCCTCTTTACGACCACCCAGTTTCCAGGTAGTAGGGAATGAGATCCCTCTAGGTTGTCTGGGCCTGGAATGGGAGAAAAAGACTAGATTCTGGGTTACCATTAGTTGGTCACACAGGTGCTTTACATATCCGGCTACTATGTCATAGCCCTGCTGTAGGGCTTGTGGATGATACAGCCCCAATCTTGGCATAGAGCCAAACAACACTTCTTTTAACTTAAGCGTACCATTTAGTCTTTTAACTTTGTCTAAACTCTGCAGGTGTGAAGTGTGTACCTTTGTTTGAGTCAATCACTTCCGGTGCCCCATCTCTGCAGGTTACCTCATTCATCAGCTCCTGTGCGATTACCTGCTTATTTACTTTGGTAACAGGGTAGGTCTCCGACCTGAAAAAACATCAACAACAACAAGCACGTATTCATACTTCCCAACAAGTGGGAGCTGAGTGTAGTCAATTTGCAATCCCTGAAATGGGTAGAGTGGTCTAGGCAAGTGTTATGTGGCAAATTTACTTCTGCCCTGTTGCTTACGGCAAAGATCATGCAAAATTGGACAAGTGATGATGCAGCAACTACAGAAAACCCAGGAGCCACCCGTCCTTGTTCAAGCGTCGACATCATTGCTGCTAGAAGGCCTGGAGTACCTGCATAAGAACGGCCAGATCCTCAGGGATGTTAAGGCTGGGAACATCCTCCTGGGTGAAGACGGTTCCGTGCAGATCGCAGATTTCGGCGTCAGTGCGTTTCTAGCCACAGGAGGCAACATCATCAGGAATAAAGTCAGAAAGACCCTCGTGGGCACGCCATGCCGGACGGCACCGGAGGCGACAGAGCAGACCAGAGGACACGACCTCAAGGCGGACTTCTGGACCCCTGGTAGGTGTGTCTTTCCGTGCATTCGCTGGGCCATCATGGGGCACAGGGACCGTGGTGGGCAAGTTCTGTTGACTGTTCGCCATTCACCGTCCCATTTCTGCTGCTCCCATATTTAGTCCATTTGTCTTTTTCTTCATTGCTGGCTTGTAACTGTAAAGTCTTTAGCATGTCAAAGTCCAAAGTTTGTATCAAAGTCCAAGGTTTATATCAAAGTCCAAAGTTTAGTCAAAGTCCAAAGTTATTGTTAAATTCTTCTTTTCTTCCACGGCTTAAGGGCCGCTGCCTTTGCTGTGTGATCTGTGATGGCGTTGCCTCTTGTTTCTCTGCTGTAGGAATTGGTGTGAGCTTTCCACTTTGTCACCGCTGCACCATTCTTAATTGGCTGTCCTGCTGAGGTAACAAGCTGTCTGGCCTTCCATGTTAGGCCGTAGTCATGAGCTATGCCAAATGCATACCGGGAGTCAGTGTAAATGTTTGCCGTCTTACCTTCTACCACTCCACACGCCTCAGTGAGGGCCTGTAACTCCGCTTCCTGTCCTGGGACATGCGGAGGCATTCTGCTTTTAGGACATCTTGTTGCGTGACCACTGCATATCCAGCGTGGAGTCGTCAATTACCCTGGTACCATCTACAAAAACAACTCAGAATATGCATTATTAACAAGGGCTTTCAGTTAACATAAAGAAGAGACAGTGTCTGCAATTGCATCTTCCTGGACATGTGCCAGGGGGTACTGACGGACCAAGGGGGCTAAGAGCTTGTTCCTCTGCGTACGTAAGAGTGAGGACGGGTAGAGGTGTCGCTTGGTCTGCTGCCATCCGACATAAGGTCGGGTGACTTTCAGACCCGGGGTGTATACAAGCCTCACCGGACAGGTGAAGTTTGATACAACATCCCAAGGGTCCCATCACGCAATTCTCAATATGCTTTCAGGACCTTCCAGCATAAGGAAGCGCGTGAGGCATCGCAACCCTTTAAACATTACCTCAAGCGGTTCAGTTTCTGCCAGCTGAATTGGCACTTCTGAAACCCCTTGCACCGATTACTGCTAGACAATCAGGCTGGTATTCTATTTCAAATAGATCATAACCTTTGTTGTAAGAAGGAAAAGAAAAAATTTTAAAAAATTTAAAAATAGCTGACCTGCAATACCTAGATCACCTATATCTTCTCTCCCCCCCCTTTTGAACTAGGGTACTTAATTGGAAGGGTAACCGAGTTCAAGGTAGTAGCAACAGTGAGACGAATGACAAGAGCACATTGTAGCTGGATCTGACGGGCCAGAAATAAGTGCTTGGGTTGCACTTGCGTGTATATGCTCCGGGTGTCATGGGGGGGTGAGGACCACTAAGGGGGGGTTGGTTCAATACCAACTCCGAAGATTTGTTAACCATTGCCTGTACTGCTGCCACCGCACAAACACATGAGGGAGCTCCTCGAGCCACTGGATACAGCTTCATGGAGTAGCATCCAAGTGGCCGTGGTTGTCCCCTGTGCTTTTGTGTCAATACTGTCGTCCCCTGGCCAGAAAATTCCGTACAGAAAAGAATAAAGGATAAAGTGTAAAAGGGTGAGAAATGAGCTTCAGGGGTGAGAGAGAGAAAAAAAAAGAATGATTGAAAGGCAGTCATAGAGTAGTTGTATAAGAGCGAAAACAAAGTGGACCCATGGGCGGCAGTATGAAAACAAGGCCCAGAAAGGTGCGGAGTTTGGCAGCAGGTGTAAGTACAGGTATGGCCGTCCATACGTTTCTTCTATAGAGCATTCTCAGAAACAGTATAATTGTGACTTGTTGGCAGGCTTCCAAATTATCAGCACACAGCGCCTACATCACACATTAACTCTCATCCGTTCATGCAGTCAAGTCTCATTCAAATATTAGTGAGAGTTCACACAGGACGTAACGCGTATGATGCAACTGTCCTCAGCTTGCAAACAAATGCATTCAATCACTCCCACCCCTCCCTGGAATCAGTCAAACTTTAACTGTCTGTAATACTAGAGAAGTATACCAGATTCCACAACACTAATATTTCCCATAAAAGGAACACACATTTAGCAATTATGCACACGTCCGACCAGTTACAGAACTGACATTTACACAAAGAACAGTAAAACTAATATTCACTGGATTCATTACGGGTTTTATTCTATTCAAGCAAGCAGGGTTACTTGTCCAGTGTTCTCCGCTCTAATCTTTGGCCTTGAGAAGCACACATTCCTTCTCTGTAAATCTCACTATACCCCCTTTCAGAGACAAGGGGGGGGCGACTTGCAGCTGCGGCTTTTCACAAGAAGTACACATTAACCCTCTATCTCTCTTATATTCTTCCATTTTCAAAACCATACAATTCACACAATACATTCAACGTCTGTCTTTCTTCTCTGACTTTGAATTTTCATCTCTCTCTGGAACAGAACAATAACTAAGATTTTTGGAAAACAGCCAGAATATCCAGGCTCCAAACCACAGCAATCATTAGCAGCAACAAGAAAAAACTAATATTTCTCTACACAGACTATCAAACCCAGACGGCAGAGGAATAGTTAAACTCATAAAAGAAAGGACAAAACGTATAGATTACATAACATGAAGACATACAGACAATATTGGTTATTTGACACATAATTATCCACAGATTCTGCATGAACTTGCTTTATGTCCCAAAGGAACACAAACTATAAAAGAATTCCCTTTTTCTGATAATTACCGTATCTACACGTGCCTTACTCCATCTATCTAACATACGTTACCCAACTTTGGCTTATCTCTGAATCTTTTTGAGACTTGTGGGTCTCAGATTCCCAAAATTCTAACTTGCTTTTCTCAACAACTTGCTAGATCCTCTCCCCACGGCTAACTTGCTTTGTCTGTCCTTTGTTATTTCTCTAGCTGTTTCCATATAGGCATACTCCTTGCCTTAAACATTTCTACTATTTCACATGAATTTTTGAGACAGGATTTGTAGCCCCAGTGTCTATAAGGAAGGGCACTTCCTCACTTCATATGGAAGCAGGCTCAAAAGTCTGAGTGCCTCTATCCTCTGTTTCCACTGTAGGGATACTGGGGCGGGATCGCCGGGGCTTATGAAAGCAATCCCTGGCCAGGTGGCCTATCTTGCCGTAATTATAACACTTGCGTGTTCCTCTATGGGGTCTGTCCCGGGGCTGAACCTTCCCCTCCTGGTTGCTATAGTATTTAACCGCCACTGCGGGGCGCTCCTCATCCATAGCAAACCCTACTGCCCTTTTATACAAGTCTCTGGGCTTGGCCTGTCGCCAGTCAGGGGTGCATGCTTTTATTTTATCTGCCAATGATGGGCCAATGCCTTGCATGAACGCTTCACACATCATTGGGTAGTACACTTCATCTGCACAGAGGGTGAGACCCATGTCTCTAGCCTTCGTTTCTAGTCTGCCAAAATAGCATTCAACGGTTCCATTCTTTTCCCGTTTACACATAGTTAAAGCTGTTTGTTTTTGTAAAGGGTTTTGTTGTCCGCACCTGGGACAATGCCAATAAGGTTTTTCTCTTTGGGGCTCTTGTGGCGGAGTTGCAGCAGTACAACTCTGATACTCAGGAAGAATTCCAGAGCTGTTTGCGGTTGGTAAGATCGGGTGCATTCTGGCTGGATCAGGCACCGGGGGTGCATACACAAGTATGCCCTCATTCCTCGGTTCACAATCCCACCATTCTACGTTTACCTTTCTACTATATTTGATTATGGCCTCTATTCCTTTATCTAGACCGACGTCTTTGATAGCTTTCATGTGTTTTGTTCCGTACTGCCGCCAGAACTCATAGTTAAAAGTTCCTGCTCTTTTAAACCCTATCCGCTTGTAGACTTTACAGGCTTGCCCATAAATATCCTCCCCCTCTCTCTCCCTAATTATCTCAATAGGGGTCAAGAAAGTCTTAGACTGTCCGGACCCCATACTAATAATTGGACTTGCCATTTTTGATTTACCACAATCACGGAGTAGTGAGGATGTACAAAACGTCCTCTGGGTAAATCTGGCGGTCGCAATGACCTTTTAGTCCCTTCTGCCAGGTCGCGGCTGGCAGGACACGAATGTTTACTATGGACTTGATGTCCGCTGTTTCTACCTCAGTCCTTCGGGTAGATCAGGACAGTCCCTTCTGCCAGGTACGCGGCTGGCAGGACACGTATGTTCACTTATTAGTAGACCTTTTTATGGAGAGAGAGGAGACCACGGCTCACCTCTATACGCGGCTTTTGTAATCTTATAACAAATTACAGCTAGGAAAATGAGTGCGGCAGTTAAAGTACAACAAAAAGCTATCAGTTCAATGCTTGCAGCAGACAGCATGGCAATATACACATGTGGGTTCTTCCGTCTAGCACGGTTACCAAGAACACCGTAAATAACAGGCAGAAGTATCCTATAAACATGCAGCAACAAACCGTTCTGTCGACACGTGACTTTTGAAGACAGGGGAGCTCAGATCTAGGGCGGTAAGTCAAAGGCTTACCTTACACCGGTGTTTTGTAGATCTGGGGTCCCGTGGCCTCTGGTCCAGGTGGTCGGCAGGCAGGGTCGTCAGATATCGGCTGCAGGTAAGGAGTTAAATTCTGGCCCTCGTTGGTGCGCCAAGTAATGTGGGGGGTCAAACTCAGACCGTTGAGCGATGCTGTCTGCTTCCAAATTGGTCTTTAGGGGTGAGTACTCAGACGACACAAATGGACAGCCACATGCGAGATGGGATTGCCATGAGTGAAGTGAAAGTTTATTCAAAGAGTTTACAGTTATAGAAGATTTTTGCTGACGTAGTTATTTGATTACTGCGCATGCCCAAGGCTACATAACATCTGCAGATTTTAATTGACAATACACATCTTTCAAAGAAGTCTCCTACATGAGCAATACATCAATGTCCGGTGACAACTGTATCAAAACAAAATGTTCCTGGACGCTTCTTACTAGAAGGGAGTGAGCTTTCTCAAGGAAAGAAGACATGGGAGAGAGAAAGCTGATAAGACATATGTGAACATATTCAAGGTCATTATTATAATTGGGATCTAACATCTTTCTAGGTAAAAGGTGAAATTTAATACAGATACATGTATTAAAGCAAAACAAGCAAAGAGATACAAAATGGAGTCGCTGTAGTCTATTATTAAAGCGTCGGCCCTTACACGTATAAGCTTAAACCTTTAGCAGAAGAAGACGCAAATTATAAACACATAAGTATTCTGTGAAATACACTTATCAATTTAAAGGCATAAACCTGAATTAACCCCTCACACATCTATAGATCCCCATAACAGTGTGAAAGCCAGAAATCCTGCATAACAGTGTGCTATCCACAGAACCCCTTTAACAGTGTGATACCCACAGATCCCCCCATAACAGTGTGACATCTACAGATTCCCATAACAGTGTGTTATCCACGGAAATGACTATAGCAGCAAGTTATCTACAGATCCCCCATACTAGCGTGACACCCACTGATGTCCTATAACAGTGTGTTATCCACAGATCCCCATAACAGTGTGACACCTACAGATCCCCCATAACAGTGTGTTATCCACAAATCCCCCATAACAGTGTGTTATCCACAGATCCCCCATAGCAGCGTGACAACCACAGATATCCTATAGCCGTGTGACCCCCACATATCCCCCATAACAGTGTGATACCCACAGATCCCGTGTAACAGTGTGCTATCCACAGATCCCCTATAACAGTGTGTTATCCACAGATCCCCTATAACAGTGTGTTATCACAGATCCCCATCACAGCGTGACACCCACAGATCCGCCATAACAGTGTGACACCCACAGATCCCCTATCATAGTGTGCTATCCACAGATCCCCCATATCACTGTGTTATCCACTGATCTCTCATATCACTTTGTTATCCACAGATCCCCCATAACAGTGTGACACCCATAGATCCCCTATAACAGTGTGTTATCCACAGATCCCCCATAACAGCGTGACACACGCAGATTCCCTATCATAGTGTGCTATCCACAGATCCCCCATATCACTGTGTTATCCACAGATCTCTCATATCACTTTGTTATCCACCAATCCCCCATATCAGTGTGTTATCCAAATATCCCCCATAACAGTGTATAATCCACAGATCCCCCATAACAGTCTGTTATTCAAATATCCCCCATAACAGTGTGTAATCCACAGATCCCCCATAACAGTGTGACACCCATAGATCCCATATAACAGTGTATCAACCACAGATCCTGCATAACAGTGTGACACCCACAGATTCCCCATAACAGTTTGTTATCCACAGATTCCCCATAAGAGTCTGACACCCACAAATCCCATATAAAGTGTCTTATCCTCAGATCCACTATAAGGGTGCCTACCCACTTGCGATTTTTTTTCCTGTGATGTTTTGCGTTTTTTCTCAAGAGCAATTAGTATAGAATGTGTTCTTGTCCATCTGGGGTTTTTTTTCCGTTTCATGGGGTTTTTTCACATAGGAACTGTCAGTTGCATATGTCTCCTTATTTTTCTCTTAATGCACCCATAATTGTCAATGGAGGGCTGCAAAAAACGCCGCGAAAAGGCCGCGTTTTTCACGCGCGAAAATCGGCAACGCAAGTGGATAGGCGCCCGAACAGTGTGACATCTACTGAGCCCCAATAACAATGTGACATCTAAAGATCCACTATAACAGAGTGCCACACCAAAAATTGCAAAAGCACAAATTTGCGATTTTTGTGCAATGCGATTTTAACATTAGAAAGTCCCATTGAAAAAAAAACAGCGATATCACAGTGTTAAAGTAAATGTTAGTGGGTAAAAGCCCTAACAGTGTCTTAACAGTGTAATACCCTTTAATCCCTCATAACACTGTGTCATCCACAGATCCTCTATAACAGTGTGTTATCCACAGATCCCCCATAAGTATTTCATGCAAAGATTCCCCTATAACAGTGTGACATCTACTGAGCCCCCATAACAGTGTGACATCTACAGATCCACCATAACAGTTCATCACACACAGATCCCCTATGATAGTGTGTCCTCCACAGATCGCCCATAACAGTGTCACCCACAGATCCTCCATAACAGTGTGAATCTACAAATCCCCCATAACAGTGCCCTCCGCAAATCCTCCATAACAGTGTCCTCCACAGATCTTCTATAACAGTGTGCCACCCACAGATCCCCCTTAACCCTTTCCAATCCAATTTGTATCCTGGTTTTCCTAGGGGACTTACTCTTTTTCTGCCGTTATACAACGGCGCTATATGCTGGTTAAAGCCAGTACTGCATGAGGTGACACGTTGGATAGGCTCCGATAGCAGACAGGCTGGCAATATTTAGTAAGAGAACCCCGACAGATGTCTTCCAACATCGGAGCTGTACAGCCTTAAATCATAATGTCTTCAGACGTCAGACAGGGAATTGGAAAGGGTTAACAGTGTGACATCTACAGATCCCCCATAACAGTGTGTTTCTAAAACCGCATGTTCTATGTGACTGCGGGTAAACTGATGCATTTTTCATCGGCACTTTCTTCTCTTTTTGTGCTTTTAGTTGATGACACTTTATTTGTTATTTACTGGTAGGTGATTTCGGAAGAAAAATCTTTTTTTGCAGGTGTCACCGGCGGCTCCGTTGTGGCACTTAGTATTTCGGATTTGCAGTTTTTTCCTTTCTGATTTAAGCCGATCTCACACACCCAGATACGAATTGCGGATTTATTTCATCATCATCGTAGTTACCTCATCAAAAGTGCCAATATAGTGTGTAGGTAATTACACAATCATAGTGTCCGATCAATAGCACCATCGTAGTGCCCCCATAGTGCCACTGTTGTGTCACACATCTCTATAACATAATTTCTAGAAGAGCTAAGTGACTAATTTGCTGCCATTATCGCCCTCGCAGGGGTCATCACCCCGCTATCCCGAGCTCCTGGATGGTAAATCAGGCCATTTATGTACCGGGGCAGCAATATTGCAGACTACCATTCAGGACTCTGGGAAAGCTGGATGACAACTACTGGTAAAGAGTAATCACGGCCATATTAGTTGTCACCAACTTTCCCAGAGACAGAAGGGACTGAGAAGCATCTGCACAGAACGCAGCAGACGTCACACCGATGATCAGGGGGCGAAGACGTAACGCTGGGCGCTTCTGCTGTAATGCCACCATCGCTGAGTGCGTCCTTCATTCATCCCGGTGACAAGACGCAGATTTCTTGGATCTTCTTATCTTCAGTCTCCACTTATCCCAAGGTGCATAAAGTGCAGGATGCGGGGGAGGTGGCGTCACAGGGAGTGATAATTGGTCATGAAACAGACCCTGCTTTCTTCCCCGGGCACAGCTGGCATACATGGAGAGCTGCCCAGTGTGGAGCTACTCATCACCCCTCCAAGCAGAGTCAGGCAGAGCCAGACAGGAGACCCAGATAGAGACCCTCTGTCAGCGGTCATTACATACCATGCTGTGACAGAGGTGGAGAGCTCGGAGAACTGTATACTGTCCGTCAAGATCTATAGGTCTGGTCTATGGACAGTGGCCGGCAGAGGTAATCATATAACATTTCCACTGCCCGCTGTAGGACTCAGAGCGCTGTGTTATGTGATACACCGCTCCAAATCCCCTTCATAGACATGATAAAATCCTGAATGCCTGC
This sequence comes from Eleutherodactylus coqui, assembly GCF_035609145.1. NCBI lineage: Eukaryota > Metazoa > Chordata > Amphibia > Anura > Eleutherodactylidae > Eleutherodactylus > Eleutherodactylus coqui. Next base: position 51,770,391 of record NC_089838.1, on the reverse strand, counting down.
AGCCACCACTTGGGGGAGTTCACTGCATACACTGAACTCAATAATAAGTCTGTATGTAGTGTGCTCCCTCTAGTGGTGGCTATATAAATATGTATTTGGAGAGCTCCCTCTAGTGGTGGCTGCATAAATATGTATGCAGTGTGCTCCTTCTATAAGAAATGGAAAAATATGAAAAGTAATGAGCTCCTCCTAGTGGTGGCTATATATATCTATACACAATATGCACCTCTTAGTGGTGGCTGTATACATCAGTATGTAGTAAGTTCCCTCTAGTCGTAGCTGTATAAATATGTATTTAGAGAGCTCCCTCTAGTGGTGGCTGTATAAATATGTATGTAGTGAGCTAGTTCTATAAGTGATGTAAAAATACGTATGCAATGAGCTTCCCCTGGTGGTTGCTCTAAATATCTGTATAGTGATCTCCCCTTAGTGGTGGCTATATACATCTGTATGTAGTGAGCCCCCTTTGTGGTGGCTGTATGTACTGAGCTCCATCTAGTGGTAGCTGCAGACAGCTAGAATTTTATTATGTAATTCTATGGCTGTGAAGGGGATTTGGAGCTCTATATCAGAAAAATGGAGCTCTGAACTCTTATGAAAGATAAGTATAGAATTTTGTCCCTATCATTGCATGCTGGGACTTGTAGTCTGACAACAGCTTGAATGCACAGCTGATCAATTTCATAATATACAGTGTTATAGAGTTTTTTTGTGAGAGATTGAGCGGAGCCTGTACATGTCCTGACAGAGCGATAGAGTCGCAGCGCAGCCATCAGTCAGCGCCGTTCAGCTCTGCGCACTTTAAATATATAGTTTTCGGCTTACTTTCCCTACAGCAAGAACTCTCCCAGTGATCTAATCTGCTGAGGCCTCGTTCACGTCTCAAGTGCACCGTGACTTTCTAGGGCTGTCATGAATCACATCCTGCGCTATTCAGGAATTTTAGCTGCTGCGGAGCCTGAGGTGATGGTGAAAAGATGAGGGTTCCACCTCATAAAGTTCACACTGGTGGGATTATCTACATTTAAAGGAACAGCCTACCTCTATATTTATAACCTGCATGTAGTTCAGTTAGAAAAAAAAATTGCTATATAGAAATCAGCAACAAGCAGGTTGGAAACTGTAGACAGATCTCATCAAGACTTTGCGGATCTTGTGTGAATACCTAGAACTACCTTAGCAAACAGACATCCAAATAGTCTGATACAGTGGGTGCGCATGGAGGCTCTAGTATGCTATTGGGCCACCTCCAGTTTAGATACAAGATGTGATACGGATGAGCATGGAGGCTCTAGTACCCTGTTATACGGCCTCTAGCTTGGATACAAGATCTCATAAGGGGGCATGGAGGCTCTACTACCCTGTTGTACCACCTCTAGCTTGGATACAAGATGTGATAGGGGCAGGCATCGAGGCTCTAGTACCTGTTGTACCGCCTTTAGCTTGTATACAAGATGTGATGCGGTTGAGCATGTAGGCTCTAGTACACTGTGGTACTGCCTCTAGCTTGGATACAAGATGTGATACGGTCGGGCATGGAGGCTCTAGTATCCTGTTGTACCGTCTCTAGCTTGAATAGAAGATGTGACACAGTCAGGCATGGGGGCTCTAGTACCCTGTTATACCGTCTCTAGTTTGGATACAAGATGTGACTCTAATGCTCTGTTGTACCGCCTCTGCCTTTTATATACGATGTGATATGGGCAGGCATGGAGGCTGTAGTACTCTGTTGTACCGCCTCTTGCTTGGTTACAAGATGTGATACGGGCGGGCATGGAGGCTCTAGTACCCTGTTGTACCGCCTCTAGCTTGCATACAAGATCTGATATGATCGGGCATGGGGGCTCTAGTACCCTGTTATACTGCCTCTAGCTTGGATACAAGATGTGATATAGTCGTGCATGGGGGCTCTAGTACCCTGTTGTACCACCTCTAGCTTGGTTACAATATGTGATATGGCAGGCATGGAGGCTCTAGTACGCTATTGTACCGCCTCTAGCTTGGATACAAGATGTGATACGGCCGGCATAGAGGCATACAGGTTCTGTATGGTATCCGGCAGCATATTGCTCTATTTGCTGTAACTGAGCCTCTAGATCGTGTAAATTCGTAGGCTGTGGAAGTTGGTACCCCAGATGGTCCCATACATGTTCTACTGGTGATAAATGTGGCAACCGGGCAGCCACGAAGTGTGACAATATTGTGGGGGCTCCTGTGACCCACTTGTGTGTGCGGCCGAGCATTATCCTGCTGGAAGCCACCATGAGAGGAACACATGTGGCTGCAGGATGTCCTGAACATATCGCTGAGTAGTCATTGTCCCTCGTACCACTACTGGGGGGGACCAGCTGTCATATGCAATGGCTCCCCAGACCATCACACCAGCAGGGGACAGTGTGTCGCTCCACAGCAAACTCTCTCCAGACACGAACACGGCCATCGTCAGCAGGCAAACTAAACCTGGATTTATCGCTGGAGACAATCCAGTTTCCCTCCGTATCATCCAGTTTTATCATTCACAACATCCCTGCAAACTGAGATGATGATGGGGGTCAGAGGCCGTACATGTAATGGGGGTCGCAAGACCAAAGGTCTTTCAGCCAAGTGCCTGGAAATGGTTTTGACAGACACAGGGGTGTGACGATAGTGCCCCCTGTCTCTGGATGGAGGATAATGGAACAGTTGGAGCTGCTGATGCTTGTTGGACAATCAGCCGCTCCTCTCTACTGTAGAGGGCGTCCTGAGCACGGTCACCTTGTGTGCCCTTACACATCCACTGGTCCAAACACCCGCTAACAGTCTGGTCAGACGCTTCTCTCTACTGGTGGTCTGTAGGGGGCATCCTGAGTCCTGTCACCTTGTGTGCCCACACATATCCACTAGTCCCAACATCTCCTAACAGTCTGGTCAGACGCTCCTCTATCCTGGTGGTCTGTTGGGGCGTCCTGAGCCCGGTCACCTTGTGTGCCCCCATCCACTGGTCCCAACACCCCCTAACAGTCTGGTTAGAGCGGCCCCGTGGGGGACAATTCATCGATACAACCATCCAGCTTCTCCCATCCCAGTAATGCGCCCCCTCTCAGATTCTGTTAAAGGGGTGAAATCTCTTCTCTGCGTCGTAGAGGCGTCTAGTGGTCAACAAGCTTTACACAAGCGGAAGAAGAGGTCACTAAACACAAGGAGCCTCCAAGAGCCAAGGGCCTAGAGGGGAACCACTTTTAGGACCTCCGGTGACAAGACCCTTCATCCAATCACACTGCAACTTTCATCATTTTAACTGCATGCTGAGTTTTGGGGCAAAATGACAACTCCATCTAGGGGCGGGATTGTTTTTGACAATGAGTGTAAAAAGGAAAATAGATCAATCAGCAGCAGCTTGCTGACAGTTTCCCAATGTATTCTCTACACAGCACAGAACAAAACAGAAAAAAAAAATAAACGACAACACACCAAGTAGTTGCTGGTAATAAACCTGCACTTGTGACAGTTGGACATACTCTAGATTTAAAGAATGTTCTCATTCACTGACAGCAAAGAGAGATCTTGAGAACGATAAAAGTGAGACACCATTTCTATTAGATAGTTGCAGATCGGATTATGTCTGATATGGTTGGGTCATTGCTGTGGATAAAATGTAACAAAGCTTGGCACAGGTAAGTGTCATTGCGGTCGAGCATAGAATTTCCTGGAACGTTCTGTCTTAAGATTCTTAGTTTCTCCCTGTGATGTTCTGAATGGATGGGAATTATCATTAGTGCTTCACAATTATACAGATCCTGCTAGTCTGCCCCAGGGACTCAGCACCTCCATAGGTAAATATACCATTAGCATGTCAAATACCCCATGTGTGTCATGTGACCCGACACCTCTGCAGCATGTGTCACGCAGGGCAGCGGATCATGTGCAGCCTGTGCAGCCGAAAGCGCTAATGGTATCTTATAGAGTAATGCAAAAATATCTATCTATCTATCTATCTATCTATCTATCTATCTATCTATCTATCTATCTATCTATCTATCATATCCATGTATATCTGTCTGCCCACCAGCACCCCCACTACACAATCATTTAGTTTTGTTACTGTATTTATTTACTGATCTTGTATTTATGTTATGTGCTTGGTTCTGGTGCTGTATTTATGTACTGAGGTTTGTCCTGATGCTGTATTTGTGCTTTGAGCTTGGTTTTGGTGCTGTATTTATGTTACAACCTTGGTTCTGATGTTGTATTTATGTACTCAGGTTGGCTATAGTTGGTACTGTATTTATGTAGTGAGTTGGTTCTAGTCCTGTGTTTATGTTTTGAGCTTGGCTTTTGGACTGTATTTATGTGCTCAGCTTTGTTCTGGGTCTGCATATGTTATGACCTGGACTCTGGTACTTTATTTAGGTTATGAACTTAATTCTGTGTTTTGTTTGTGTACTGAATATGTTTCTGGTGCTGTATTTATGTACTGATCTTGGTTCTGCTGCTGTATTTATGTACTGAGCTTGGTATTGGTGCTGTACTTATGTTACGACCTTGGTTCTGATGCTGTATTTATGTACTCATGTTGGTCCTGTTGCTGTATTTATTCACCGAGGTGTTCTGTTATGGGTGCGCTGTTATCTTGCCGCTTTCTGCAGAAGCAGTATACTGACAATATACATTCAGTGCAATGTATAGCATTTTTATATGATGGGCAAAAAAAATTGTCACCGGGGGCCATCCAAACTATTGCCGGCAGTGTGCTCAGCACATTGATACGTACCCTATGGTCAGTGAGTTATGTGCACAGCTATGGATGGCGTCAGATGCATCTCTAACTGTGGACTAGAAACATGCGCCATTTGGATGGACAGCTTATGACTTTTTTTTATAAAATGCACTACCGCTGCCATTTTGCGATATACCCATTCCTCCAGATACCACATACACATATTAGTCCCTTCCAGTTAATTTGGCATCAGCTTGGCCTGTAACACTTTATAAACACTTGCAGCATGTGGCGGTATTTTCTGTACAGTGGGATGTGGTAACACTGTGGACCCGGATATCCTCTATCTACACGGGAGGATTTGCGCTCCTCATCCTCCGTTGCTGCGCTCCCTGGCCTCTATCACACAAGCCTTCCATTCCTGCCGCCTCTATACATGGCATTTCCAGGCCTGACTCATATGAAACACAAATCGAGCGCACACACATTACCAAGCCAATGAGGGCATCTCATTTATTTTATCATGGACCGGTCAGAGCATGCTGGGAGTAGTAGTTACACACTAGACAAAGAATAACAATATGCAGACGCTCGCTATTAGTGATCTTTCAGGGGTTTATGGTTTTCGGATTGCTAGAATTATAACCTATAAAACAATAACTCCCAGCCTCCACTATGGGCAGCAATTGCTGGAAGTTGTAATCGTCTCATCAGGTCGCAACCACTGTGTGTCATCGCAGATTTCTCCGATCCTTGCAGAGAACGTGTTAAATATCTGGCAGTGCGCACAATGAGGAATCTGTGCTCCCTGCTCCGGGGATTGCGTCCCATTCCAGCTGGATGAATGGTACATGTGTGCGTCCAGCTGTGCCCACGCCCAGAGAACTGCCCCCCGCCTCCAGGACCGTGCAGCCACAACAGCAGCCGAAGAAGAACATATATCCACCGGAGCACAGAGAATGGGCACTGAGGGGGAGAGAATCAGCATGGAGGTAAGTAGATCTGGGAGGAGGCAGCAGTGCGACAATGTATCAGATGCCACATCACTTTTTAGTTACATAATAGCAACAAGTTCATCCAGTCAAGAAGACCCCAGACTACTGTGAGAGCCTATTCCAAGGAGCTGGAGCCCAAGACGAGAGCACAACAAGCCCCCTAGGACTCTAATCATTTAACAAATAGGGACTGAGGCTCAAAAAACTCAGCAAATTTCCCAAGGTAATATTGGAGACTGGAGAAACCTTGTAAGGTCTCTGAGTAGCTACGAAACTGAGGCCTCCTAATTCTAGACTCTCCAAGAGCACTAGAAATGAGAGCACAGGGTCCAAACAGACTACTAGGCCCCCTTAAGAACCCTCCAGAATGGACTGTCAGAGCCCTGCCATACTCCAGAGTTTCTTATGTAGAATATTTAGGACCCCAACTAAGGGTCACTATTACTAATGGGGACCCCAACGGAGTCACTATAACGACGGAAGCACCATGGGGGGTCACTCTTACTACTTGGAACTCTATGGCAGTCACTGTTACAACTGGGACCATTATGGGGGCTACTATTGAGGGCACTATTACTACTGAGGCGACTATGGGAATCACTTACTACTGGGGTTCCTAATGAGGTCACTATTACTACTAGGGCTACTGATGGGGTCAATATTACTACTGGGGCCATTATTGGGGGACACTTTCTATTGGGAACACTAATAGGGTCACTGTTACTATTGAGGCCACTATAGGGTTTCTATTATTACTGGAACCACTATAGGGGGCACAGTTACTACTGGGGCCACTACGTGAGTTATATTTCTATTAGGAACACTAATAGGGTCACCATTGCTATTGGGGCCACTACTACTCTGTAACTTCAGACACGTCTCAATGGCTCAAATATGTGTTGGGTATCTTGTGTATTGGTGTTTACAATGTCTGTAAAATGAGAGTTTGTTTTTTTGCGTTTATGTCTGTGTGTGTGTGTGTGTGTGTGTGTGTGGGGGGGGGGGGGGGTTGTATTTCACACTTCGCATTAGGCAGTATAAAGGCTTGAGGCACCTCTGCAGACAAACGTACTTACAAAAGTGATAACCCGAGCTTCTAAGTCATGGTCCTTAGACAGATGAAAGACTCAGGGCCCCTTGTCAAGGATACTTAAGGTCTCAGGTCAAGACACTCTAAGGAAGCATCTGAGAAAGGTCCTCGGAGAGAAGTGATAAGAGGGGTCCCTCATCTAGGGTCCTCCAAGAAAGAGGAGATCAAGGGCCCCCGAACATGAGTGTTCAGGAACTCTTTATAAAGATCTAAAGTCCTTCTACAAAGTTCCTTAGAGACAAGAGAGTCACAACCCCAATAGAATATAACTGTACCATGGCCCTGCCTACAATTTTTAATACGTGGTCCATGGGGCCGCACCTATAGCATCTTTTCCCCTTGGCTCACTCCTCACAGAATATGGGTAATATGTTGGCAATGTATGGCACTATATGAGCATTATATGTAACCACATTATGGCTCTGTATGGACAATGTATGATGACATGGGTTACTGTTTAGCAATACATGATGATGAGAGCACTGTATGGCTGTGGGTTTGCACAGTATGTGCTCACTATATAGCAATCTATGCATCCACTATGCACCGCCGTTCCTCCTATTCCACTGTCTCGCACGTGTCCAAATCACTGTTTACAGAAGAGCTGTGAAATGCTGGTGCACGAGAAGCCTTCAATACAGAGAGGAGTACAAGTGCGGACACATCCCAGCATTCACATCACTGTTACTGTAGTAATTAGTCCATGAATAAAGACTTTGCGCTCCACGCCCCTTCTCTGGTTCTGGCTTGTGCTCAAGATCTGATCAGATGAAGAAATACTTGAGTCTAAGGATATACCTGACCTCACTATTTGTACAGTCACCAAACCCCAAACCAGCATACACAAAAGGCCCAGAAGAATAAAAAGTAGTACTCTAGTAGTTATATTCTTCTACATAGGGGGCAGTATTATAGTAGTTATATTCTTGTACATAGGGGGCAGTATTATAGTAGTTATATTCTTGTACATAGGGGTCAGTATTCCAATAGTTATATACTCCTACATAGGGAACAGTATTATAGTAGTTATATTCTTGTACATAGGGGGCAGTATTATAGGAGTTATATTCTTGTACATATGAGCAGTAGAATCCTAGAATCATAGAATGATAGAGTTGGAAGGAAGCTCCAGGGTCATCGAGTCGAACCCGCTGCTCAATGGAGGATTCATTACATTATCCCAGATAGATGTCTGTCCAGCCTCTGTTTGATGACTTCCAATAAAGGAGAATTTCCCACCTCCCGTGGTAATATGTTCCACTCATTGATCAGCTTCACTGTCTAATATCTAATCTGTATCCCCTCCCTTTCCGGGAGTTATAGGAGTTATATTCTTGTACATAGGGAGCAGTATTATAGTAGTTATATTCTTCTACATAGGGTGTAGTATTAAAGTAGTTATATTCTTGTACATAGTAAGCGGTATTATAGTAGTTATATTCTTGTACATAGGGGAGCAGTATTATAGTGGTGATATTCTTGTACATAGGGGGCAGTATTATAGTAGTTATATTCTTGTACATAGGGGCAATATTATAGTACTTATATTCTTGTACATGGGGAGCAGTATTCTAGTAGTTATATTCTTGTACATAGGGGGCAGTATTATAGGAGTTATATTCTTGTACATAGGGAGCAGTATTATAGGAGTTATATCCTTGTACATATATGGGCAGTATTATAGTACTTATATTCTTGTATTTAGGGGCAGTATTGTAGTAGTTATATTTTTATATATGGGAGCAATATTATAGTTGTTATCTTGTACATAGGGGCAGTATTATACAGTGTTTCCTCTAAAATAAGACCCTGTCTTATATTAATTTTTGCCCCAACACAGGCACTAGATCTTATTTTCGGAGGATGTCTTATTATAATTACCTAGCAGGTTCGGTTCACGCAATGGCTGTGATTGGTTCTTGATCGCTGCTCAGCCATTTAATGCAGCGCTCGATGAGCTAATGTGATGACTGGGATTGGTTCATCCAGTGCTGCATTGATTTGCTGAGAAGCGATCAAGAACCAATCACAGTCATCGCATTGGTTCATGAAGTGCTGCATTGATTGGCTAAGCAGCACTCCAAAAACAATTAGAGCCATTGCTTCCTGGAGGCGGAATTTATGAATTCAAATAACTACAAAGCGATCTTCTGTGGGCGTCCGAGGCCTGCAGGAAGTATGCTGAAGCTCTGGAGAGCAGTGGGAGGGACCTGGCCTGAGACTGCTAGGTAATGTATTGCTTTTTTAAGGTAATGCATCTAGGGATTATTTTTTGGGGTAGGGCTTATATTTTAAGCCTCCCTGAAAATCCTGAAAAATCAGGGTAGGTCTTATTTTCAGGATAGGTTTTATTTTTGGGGAAACATGGTAGTAGTTATATTTTTGTGCATAGGGGGCAATGTTATAGTAGTAATATTCTTATATATAGGGGGCAATATGATAGTAGTTATATTCTTGTACATAGGAGGTAGTATTATAGTAGTTATTTTCTTGTACATAGGGGATAATATGATAGTACTTATTTTCTTGTACATAGGAAATAGTATTATAGTAGTTATATTCTTGTACACAGGGGGCAGTATTATAGTAGTTATATTCTTGTACATAGGGGGCAGTTTTATAGTAGTTATATTCTTGTATATAAGAGGACAGTATTACAGTAGTTATATTCTTGTACATAGGGGGCAGTATTACAGTAGTTATATTCTTGTACATAGGGAGCAGTATTATAGTAGTTATATTCTTGTACATGGGAAGCAGTATTATAGTAGTTATATTCTTGTACATAGGAGCAGTATTATAGTAGTTCTATTCTTGTACATAGGGGGGAGTATTACAGTAGTTCTATTCTTGTACATAGGGGGGCAGTATTATAGTAGTTATATTCTTGTACATAGAAGCAGTATTATAGTAGTTATATTCTTGTACACAGGGGGCAGTATTATAGCAGTTATATTCTTGTACATAAGAGGACAGTTTTATAGTAGTCATATTCTTGTACATAGGGGCAGTATTATAATAGTTATATTCTTGTATATAGGGGGGCAGTATTATAGAACTTATAATCTTGGTCATGGGGAGCAGTATTATAGTAGTTATATTCTTGTACATAGGAGGCAGTATTATAGTAGTTATATACTTGTACATTGGGGGCACTGTTATAGTAGTTCTATTCTTGTATATAGGGGCAGTATTGTAATAGTTAAATGTTAAAATATACAGTAGAAGCAATATTATAGTTGTTTTAATCTTGTACATAGGGGCAGTATTATAGTAGTTATTTTTTGTGCATAGGAGGTAGTATTACAGTAGTTATATTCTTGTAAATAGAAGGCAGTAATATAGTAGTTATATTCTTGTACATAAGAGGACAGTATTATAGTAGTTATATTCTTGCATATAGGGGGCAGTATTATAGTAGTTATATTTTTATATATAGGAGCAATATTATAGTTGTTATATTTTTGTGCATAGGAGGCAGTATTATAGTAGTAATATTTTTATATGTTTGGGGCACAAGGATAGTACCGTTTTTTCCGGTGTATAAGACCACTGGACGTATAAGATGACCAACAACTTTTCCAGTTAAAATATAGAGTTTGGGATATACTCGCCATATAAGACTACCCCGGGCGTCCCAGGTTAAAAAGTCATCTTATACGCCGGAAAATATGTCCAGAAATACCACCGAGGAACTACAACTCCCAGCATGCCCCGCGCTGCCCGCTCTTACCCTCGGTGGACTTGCACGCCTCGCAGAATGTGTCGCCCAAGAAGTTAAAATATAGAGTTTGGGATATACTCGCCATATAAGACTACCCCGGGCGTCCCAGGTTAAAAAAGTTGTCTTACACGCCGGAAAATACATCCAGAAATACCACCGAGGAACTACAACTCCCAGCATTCCCCGCAGCGTTGTCAGTACACACCGTCCCGGCTTACCACAGAGGAACTACATCTCTCAGCATGCTCCGCACTGCCTGCTCTTACGCAATGTGGACTTGCATGCCTCGCAGAAGGTGTCATCCGTGAAGCGCTCCATCAGGCTGGTCTTTCCCACTCCCCGGGAGCCGTTAATAATGACCTGTAGCTTGAAGTCCCCTAGCCGGGGAGGCTGCTTCCGAATTATTGTACTTTGACGCCACCGGAAGCTAGGGGTTTGACAGGAGGTACGCCCCTCTCACACCCCCAACTCCCAATAGGGTGAAGGCTTGAAGTTCCTAGCAGCATTGGGATGAACTTCATGCTGGGATGGAGGATTAGACTTAGGCCTCATGTCCACGGGGAAAATCAGATCCGCTGCAGATTCTCCATGTAGAATCTGCAGCGGGTCCCTCCTGCCCCGCGGACATGAGCGCCGAAAATAAGAATTTAAAAGTATTTACCATCCGGCGCGGGCGGAGAAGATCAGCTGTTCCTCACGGCCGGATCTTCATTTTCGGCCGGCGGATGAATTCCTGACGCCGGCGGCACGTCGCCGGCACGTCGCCGACGTGCCGCGCGCATGCGCCGGGCACATCCGCCGAGCCGAAGCAAGGAAGATGCGGCCGTGAGGAACAGCTGATCTTCTCCGCCCGCGCCGGATGGTAAATACTTTAAATTCCTATTTTAGGTCTCCCGCGGATCCGGACGGCTTCCATAGGCTTCAATAGAAGCCCGCGGGAGCCGTCCCCGCGGGAGACCCGCACGAAAATGGAGCATGGTCCGGATTTTTCCATGCTCCATTTTTTTTAAAATGCCTTTTATTGACGATCCGCGGGTATTTATCTACCCGCGGGTGGTCAATGCATCCCTATGGGATGCGGATCCGCATGCGGGAGATCCGCTGCGGATCTTAAATCATAATTTGCCCGTGGACATGAGCCCTTAGGGCTTGGTTTCAGTATTAACCCCAACCCTGAAACCAACTCTTACCCTAACCCTCCATGCCAGGCACAGTCTCACCAAGCATTTTCCCAGAACTTAGGTCGCCTGCAGACAACCGGGTCGGATCCCGCTGCAAGAATCTCGCAGCGGAATACGAGCCGTGCCCCTGCAGTGACCAGTGCGGCTCACCTGCTTCCACGTCTGCTTTGGGATGTGCCTGGCTACCACCCAGCCGGCACATGCGCAGAGTGGAGCCGGTGCGCCGGTAGTGACATTTCTGTGCACAGAGACCTGCACAGAAAATAGAACATGCTGCAATTTGTTTTCTGTAGGTGTTTTCACATGAACAAATCGCGGCTCTGTGCATAGGATTGCATTTTGTAATGCAATCCTATGCAGACGGGCACGAGCGGAAATTCTGCGGGAAATCCCGCAGCTACCTTCCAGCTCCCGCGTCCCCCTCCCTCCCTAATTCACTGTCAGGCAGTGCTGTGCTGCCGCAGGTCTCCCGCTCCCTCAGTGTCCTCCTGCGATAGCCAGTCCAGGGAGTCTGGCAGGGAAGTCGGCGTCGCTCCCTCTGTCTGCACCGCCGCTGTCCAGTGGAGGGAGGCGGTTCGGGGAACGTGCTGTCCATCGCCAGTGCATAGTGCAGTGAGGCCGCGGGGAAGGCGCTCTGCCGCCGCCGCACCCTCACAGTCCCCTACCACAGCCCAGTACAGGCAGGCCGGTGGGAAAGCCGCTCTGCCGATGCCGGTCCCTCACTGTCCCGTCGTATAAGACCCCCGACTTTTGAGAAGATTTTCCTGGGTTAAAAAGTCGTCTTTTACGTCGAAAATATGGTAGTTATATTCTTGTACATAAGGAGCAGTATTATAGTAGTTATATTCTTGTACATAGGAGGTAGTATTATAGTATTTATATTCTTATACATAGGGGGCATTATTATAGTAGTTATATTCTTGTACATAGGGGGCAGTATTAGAGTAGTTTTATTCTTGTACATAGGAGACAGTATTATAGTAGTTATATTCTTGTATATAGGGGCCAGTATTATAGTACTTATTATCTTGTACATGGGGAGCAGTATTATAGTAGTTATATCCTTGTACATAGGGGCAGTATTATAGTAGTTCTATTCTTGTACTTGGGGGGGGGGCAATATTATAGTAGTTATATTCTTGTACATAGGGGGCAGTATTATAGTAGTTATATTCTTGTACATAGGGGACAATATTATAATAGTTATATTCTTGTATATAGGGGCCAGTATCATAGTTCTTACTATCTTGTTCATGGGGACCTGTATTATAGTAGTTATATCCTTGTACATAGGGGCAGTATTATAGTAGTTCTATTCTTGTACATAGGGGTGCAATATTATAGTAGTTATATTCTTGTACATAGGGGGCAGTATTTTAGTAGTTATATTCTTGTACATAGGAGGCAGTATTATAGTAGTTATATTCTTGTACATAGGGGGCAGTATTTTAGTAGTTATATTCTTGTACATAGGGGGCAGTATTTTAGTAGTTATATTCTTGTACATAGGAGGCAGTATTATAGTAGTTATATTCTTGTACATAGGGGGCAGTATTTTAGTAGTTATATTCTTGTACATAGGAGGCAGTATTATAGTATCTCTATTCTTGTACATAGGGGGGCAATATTATAGTAGTTATCTTCTTGTACATAGAGGACAGTATTATAGTAGATATATTCTTGTTCATAGAGGATAGTATTATATTTGTTATATTCTTGTACATAGGGAGCATTATTATAGTAGTTATATTCTTGTACATATGAGCAGTAGAATCCTAGAATCATAGAATGATAGAATTGGATTGGGACCTCCAGGGTCATCGAGTCCAACCCGCTGCTCAATGCAGGATTCATTACATCATCCCAGATAGATGTCTGTCCAGCCTTTGTTTGATTACTTCCAATAAAGGAGAATTTCCCACCTCCCGTGGTAATATGTTCCACTCATTGATCATCTTCACTGTCTAATATCTAATCTGTATCTCCTCCCTTTCAGTTTCATCCCTTTGCTTCTAGTCTTTCCTTGTGCAGATAAAAACATGGCTGATTCCTCTGCATTGTGACAGCCCTTCAGATATTTGTAGTAAGCTATTAAAGGGGTTGTCTCGTGAAATCAAGTGGGGTTCAGCACTTCTGTATGGCCATATTAATGCACTTTGTAATATACATCGTGCATTAATTATGAGCCATACAGAAGTTATTCACTTACCTGCTCCGTTGCTAGCGTCCCCGTCGCCATGGATCCGTCTAAATTCGCTGTCTTCTGGCGTTTTTAGACGCGCTTGCGCAGTCCGGTCTTCTCCCTGGTGAATGGGGCCGCTCGTGCCGGAGAGCTGGTCCTCGTAGCTCCGCCCCGTCACGTGTGCCTATTCCAGCCAATCAGGAGGCTGGAATCGGCAATGGACCGCACAGAGCCCACGGTGCACCATGGGAGAAGACCCGCGGTGCATCGTGGGTGAAGATCCCGGCGGCCATCTTGGTAAAGGAAGAAAGAAGTCACCGCAGCGCGGGGATTCGGGTAAGTAATAAACTTTTTTTTTTTTTAACCCATCCCTTGGGTTTGTCTCGCGCCGAACAGGGGGCCTATTGAATAAAAAAAAAAACCGTTTCAGCGTGAGACAACCCCTTTAAGTCTATTAGTTATATTCTTGTACCTACAGGACAGTTTTATAGTAGTTATCTTCTTTGATATAGGGAGCAGTATTATAGTAGTTATATTCTTGTACACGGGGGAGTATTGGAATTAGTGTATCTTGACGTCACCATCTAGTAGAGCTGGAGAAAGCAGTGACAGGCCGGTGACGCCCGCTAAACCTGATTAGCTGCCAAGATGGGTGCCCTGCAGGTCCTGGAAGCTCAGTATGAATATACCCAGGCACCTGCTGCTGTCCTCCCCACTGCTGCAGTAGGTATTAATACTCCTGGCTTCCTGCTGCTGTCTTCCCCGCTGCTGCAGTAACTCTCCTAGGGTCCCCGCGCTGCAGTTTTCTGTTCCCTGGCTGTCTCCCTTCTCTCACCTTCCCCACTGATGCTGCTGTCGAACGCCGCTGATTTCCGGTGTCTGTGTCGCTTAGTCTCCTTGCCCGGTCCTGCTCATCGCCGCTGTCCTTCTCTTCCCAGCGGCAGCAGGACATGCCACGTATGATCATCCAGCGGCGGCACGACAGTGGAGTGCGGTCCTTCCCTGCTGCAGCTGCTCCTACCCGCTGACCCTGTGCCTTCTGTCCGGACTGACCGCTTGCCCAGGGGAGATAGAAGGGGCCGCCTGCTAATGCCAAACACATGGCTGAATGCTGTGTAGTGCTTTTTGCCTACCGTGAACACTTAGGGTTAGGGATAATTTTCCTGTTAGGCTTACGTTACTGTCAATGCTTCCATGTTACAGGTGTAACATGGAAGCATTTACTAGTAATCATTTAAGGCTTACAAGAGAATTATCCCTAAACCTAACCATCCACGGCAGGCAAAAAGCCCAACACATGCTGCTGCTAGGACCTTAGACAAGACAGCCAATGGGGAGCTAGGGGTGTTGCTGTATCCAAGCCCTATCAACCCCTAGCTTCCTGGTGGCGTCAAGATACACTAATACCGGCAGTATTATAGTAGTTATATTCTTGTACATGGGAGTAGTATTATAGTAGTTATATTCTGGTACATAAGAGGCAGTAATATAGTAGTTATATTCTTGTACATAGGGGTCAGTATTATAGCAGTTATATTCTTGCATGAAGGAGGCAGTATTATAGTAGTTATATTCTTTTACATTGGAGCAGTATTATAGTAGTTATATTCCTGTACATTGATCAGTCACAGAGGCAGAATTGTCTAATAATCAATCAAAAAAAGCCCTTCACAGTTTAGACAAAGTGAAATTAAAATCAATAAACTTTAATAGATATATTTAAAACCAAAAACACAAATAGGGCACTACACACACAGCCTCTATATATCAAGAGGTTTACAAGTCTCTATGACAAAAGAGACTATCACCACGATTTACTATATATCCGGAGGCCCTTATATGGGTACACTCCTGGTACGTGGTGAAAAGGAAACGCAGGAACTAATAGGTCAAAAAAATTCCTTTTCAGATTATTTTTTTCACACTTTTTGTCCTTGCTCTACACGTGTTCATATTTGGGAATATTTTCCTGGGGTAGATTAATTCTCATCATTACCCCAAAATTTCCTCTAATACGTGTTTATGAAAAGATGCAAGGTAGGGAAGTATTTTTTCTCCTTTATTTTAAGGTTATGGAATTATTTAGGTGATAGTATGGTAGAGACATTTATTATGAGATGCTATATTGTCTCCAAATATCTCAACACTATCACCTCATATACTTCCGTAGTGTACAAAGAAGGTACAGACAGTAATCTACTTTTTGAACAGAATTACTCTTATAAACAGCACTTTTTGTTTTCACATATACTTCAGATGTCAACTAGTAGTACTATATATAATCTCGATCTAGGTCTTAGTTTTCTCTCTCTCGACGCGTTTCACCGTTCTTAGAACGGATCATCAGGAGATCTTATTAGTTAGTACCATCTGTATTTAATCGTATCTGTTCCAGTATTTTAAAGAACAGTAACATAAATCAATATCTGTTCCGGCGTTTTTGAGAACAGTGATATATATCATATGTTACACTTCTACATCCCTTCAGTTATAGGAGCAGAAAGACAGTGGCCGATGTCGTCACTATACTGTTTGGTTGTTTAAGCAAGTAACCACCAATCACATAAGAAAATTTTCTTATGTATAAGTGGTATTGGATGTATTGTCTCTTTTTTATATATTTTTTGCATCCAGCTGGCCAGGGTAACAAGACCCTATAATATATGCGATTGCTGTACCAATTGAGGAGTATGGCCTATATTTCATTGGCATCTCCTTAGTAACCCAATCGCATCTATGTTCGTTGTGCAGCTGCAAAGTGTATGCAGGAAACACAGTATGCTAGGACGCAAGCAAAGTCAGAGACTAGCATAAGTAGATTGTCATTCTGACTAGAGATATAGTTTTCCTTGCTATAGGTTGTATAGTCTTTTCTGCTATGCTATAGAAGTGTCCATATGTATAGGATCAGAGAGGTAGCGCCTCTGGCCTTAGTGGTAGGTCAGGGCTATCTGTGTGGTGTTGGATTGTTCAGCCTTATAAGGCTATCTTCTTCCCTCCTCTAGGGGAGGTGTCTCAGGTCTTTGGCCAATGGTTATGTGGGTGGGCGGGAATCTTTCTAAACTATCATATTTCTTCACTTTATATTTCTATATTCCCTCTTATGGGATATCAATATTGTTTGTTCAGTCCTCAGGGAGAGGGGATATATAGGTCGATCGTTTGTATCTTTCTTTAGATTGTATCTATTGCTATCGCTGTACTAAGTATTGTTTACATAACATTCCCCAGCATGAGGTTGTGCCGTATTTGCCTTCTTCCTATAGGTTGATGAAGGGGGCGCTGCCTCCGATGCGTTATAGCAGCGCCATACTGCCAAGCTCCTCCTCCCATTCAAGTGCGCGGCATACAGACCTGGCCCCGCTCGATAGTGCAGCGCGTCATATGACGCGTCAAGAGCGCGTCGCTTAGCATAGACGCTGCCGGGACTGTTTTGTCATGTGACTCAGTAGCGTTAGTGACGCGATGACGTCATGCGGGCGTCACTACGTTCATAGTCATGGTGTTCTGTATTAATGCAGCGTTTAATAAAGTTGCAGAGTGGAACGCATAGTCACATGACTTGGCTATGATTGGTCCATAATGCTCTGAGAGATTTCTGAAAGAAAATACGGTGTAGTAAAGGTCTAGTGATCGCTCAGCACTACTAAAACGGGAAAGGTATAGCTTGGCATAAGTCATATGGGGAAGATATGAAAACAACCAGTAATATATTAAAGGTTGCTATAATTAAAGTATCGTCTTTATTTTTTATATACATATATGTTGTTTTTCAGCCTTCATCTAATTGAAAATGTCATTATGCAGGATGTTTTAATATGATTTATTGAACGATTATGCATAGTTAATATGCCTGTCGATAGTCCAACCATTCATCTTAGGAGGATGGGACCACTTTTATGGCTCCGCTATTTAAAGGAATAAAGCGTCATAGCTGCATTATTCACATGAAAAAAATCAGGACAACCAGTAATAAATTAAAGATGTATTCTAGTTAAGGTGCCATATTTATTTTTGTGGTTTTTCAGCCTTCATCTAGATGGATATTTGACTGTACATGATATTCTAATATGATCTATAGCGGCAAACTGGTAACAATATGCATAATTGGTATATATATTAATAAATTAGTAACGAATATGCATAATTGGTATGTATATTGCCAGTCCAACCATTCATCATAAAAGGATGGAACTAAGCAAGTCATAGTTATAGGTCGTGATTTGCAGAATTTGGTAGAATATCAATTATTGTATTTTCCTCCCTTTCTTTTTTATTTATTTATTTTCAATCATATTTTATCGATCCTTTCTATATATCCTTTTTAATAGTTTATAAGTCCCAATCTCAGTATATGGCCACATGTTCTATGGTCGAACCTATTATGTTAAGCCAGATTAGTCGCTTTGGCATTCTCTGTTTATCCTCAAATAAAACAGTTAAAGGTAAGTTGTTCGTTTAGCCCATTGGGCTGTACTGTTTCCATCCTATAGATCCACTTAGTTTCTTTCTGGAGGAGTAACTTCTCAAGATTTCCTCCTCTTATATCTCTCTTTATCAGTTCTATCCCCTGGAACTTGAGACAGAATTCGTTGCCTTTATGTACATCCCAGACATGATTTGATACTGGAGTTTTCTCCTTTCGCCTGACATTACCAATATGTCCAAGAATCCTTCTTCTGAATTCTTGTCGGGTTTTACCGACATATTGTTTTTTGCATTCACAAGTTATGAGGTAAACCATGTTACGAGTAATGCAATTAAAGAAGTCTCTTGTCATATATGTTTTACCCGTTGTGTTAGACATGAAAGAGTTGCTTTTTTCAATGAAATCACAGGCGGTACATTTGGAGCAACGAAAAGTGCCATTGGGAAGTTGTCTTGATAACCAGTTTCCATCGGATTTTTTTCTTTCAAAATGGCTCTTTATGAGGTGGTCTTTTAAATTCATACCTCGTCTATAGGTAATTCTTGGACCTTCAGTAATACTGTCCTTTAGATCTTTGTCATGAAAGAGTATATCCCAGTATCTCTTGAGTATTTCTTTTACTTCAGTATGGGCCGTATCATAAGTGCCTACAACTCTCATGTTGGGGATTTCTTTTCTTTCTCTTGGAATCAGTAACTGCTGTCTGTTCTGTTCTGCGGCAAAGTTATATGAACTTTTTAATACTTCAGATGGGTATCTTCTCTCTTTAAACCTGTCATGTAGTTTTTTGCTCTCATTTTCAAAATCTGTTGTCTCAGAGCAATTCCTTCTTACCCGCAGGTATTGTCCTTTGGGTATTCCCCTTTTTAGGGGGTATGGGTGGAAGCTATCCCATCTTAGTAGGTTGTTCGTTGCCGTTGGTTTTCTATATAAGTTGGACGAGATGGAGCCATCTTGTTGGATTTCGATGGATACGTCTAAGAATTCAATAGATTGTTTACTGATATTAGAGGTGAACCGCAGATTTAGCTCATTTTGATTCAGGAATCTCACAAAGTCGTTGAATTTGTCTTCGCTGCCAGACCATAGGATCAGTATGTCGTCGATGTATCTCGTCCACAGGACGACATACTGAGACCAGATGTTGTTTTCTTCAGCAAAGACGATCTTTTCCTCCCACCAGCCCAGGTACACGTTGGCGTACGACGGGGCACATGGTGTCCCCATCGCCGTGCCCCTGAGCTGGTGGAAGTACTTCGAATCGAATATGAAGAAGTTATGGGTTAGAATAAATTCTAACAATGCAAGCACAAATTCCGTGTGTCTGGACATGTATCTACCTCTTTGTGCAAGAAAATGTTTAGTTGCTCTGATGCCACCCTGGTGTGGGATAGAACTATATAGTGCTTCCACATCCAGGGTGGCAATCAGGGTGCCAGGGTCAACCGAAATATTTTGTAGCTGTCTTAGAAGATCCATAGTATCTCTGGCAAATGATGGTAGAGATGAAACAAAAGGCCTTAGAATCCTATCTATATACTGACTTGGATTCTGGGTCAAGTTGTTAATGCCCGATATGATAGGTCTACCTTTCAATGGGTTCAGGCCTTTGTGCACTTTTGGGAGGGAATAGAAAGTAGATGTCCGCGGAGTGTCATTAAGCATGAATCGATATTCTGATTCACTGATCAAGTTGTCATTTTTTGCTTCGCTTAGGAGATTTCTGAGCTCGGTCCAGTACTTTTGTGTGGGATCGGATGCCAGTTTGGTGTATGTTTCCCGATCTTCCAACAGTCGGTTGCACATTTGTATATATTGTTCAGTTTGCATAAGGACTATATTACCTCCTTTATCTGATGATTTAATAACCACGTTGTCCAGATTTTTGAGTGTATTAAGTGCCTCAAGTTCCTGTTTTGACATATTAGGGAACCTGAAAGTCCGAGGTCTCAGAGTCTTCAAATCCCGAAGGACAAGTTGTTCAAACATGTCTAGCTCTGGACTGTGGACTTCTGGTGGGGAGGTTTTGTTTAATATTTTTAAGTCGGTAAAAGGCCCGTTCCCTATTATTTCATTTTCTAGGGACTCCAAAATATCAATAGCTTGGAGATCGCCAGGTTCTAGGCCTAACTCTTGTGCTTTTGTTTTATCCTTCTGGATGAAGTATTTCCTCCACCTTAATTTTCTGATGAAGAGGGAGATGTCCTTCGCCCAGACGAACGAATCGTATTGGGTCGTCGGGACGAAGGACATCCCCCTCTCCAGTATAGAACACTCAGCCGTGGTAAGTATATGTGTCGATAGGTTAATTATTTGCAAATTTTCATTATGCTGCCGAACTGTGGAAGCCGTGTTTGTATCAGGGATTTCCATTTCTACCGTTGTGTGTAGGTGTCTCTGCCTCCCCTCAAAAAATATCTTGATATTGGTTGATCAAGAAAGTTGTTGGTATTCTGTCTACCTCTTCCTCTTCCCTGTTGGGGTCGACGACCTCTATTATGTCGAGGTGGGAGGTATGTTCTTCTACTGGAAGTTGCCTCGCTATCAGATGGTTCGATATCAGAAGAACTCGCTTCTGTCTCAGAGGGAATTTTTGCGTTCTCATAGGCTTTTTGATCTCTAAAGTCTTGGAGATCCCTCATAAACAATGAATGCTTTCGTTCTTTTATATGTTGAATGTACTTCTCAATTTGATTTTGTAACGCTTTTTCTCTTGATGGGAAGTCAGGGTCTGCAACAAACTTTTTAGCTTGTTCTATACTCTCCTCTAGTGCCTTTTGGTTTAACACAAGAGTGTTCCTCTCCTCATCGAGTAACAGTTGTATTAACTTAAGGGAGGATTCAGTAGATGTTTCCTCCCATTTTCTCATAAATTCTACAGTTCTAAGTCTCGGTGGGGGTGACACTAAGTTACGCAGACCTCTAGGAACAATCTTCTGTTCTGCGTATTTTTGGAGACCCTGAACTTCCCACCAACAGCGGGCGTATTCTTTATAGTTCTTAGTGAGGGTTTTGAAGCAGGAATTAATTGTAGGATAAGGATTACTGGGACTGTATACATCTCCAGAAAATACAGAGCTTGCTTCTGTTAGCCATTCGTTAGGGTTTAGGTTCGACGAAAGGAAACCTGCCATAGTCTATATAGATCAGTCACAGAGGCAGAATTGTCTAATAATCAATCAAAAAAAGCCCTTCACAGTTTAGACAAAGTGAAATTAAAATCAATAAACTTTAATAGATATATTTAAAACCAAAAACACAAATAGGGCACTACACACACAGCCTCTATATATCAAGAGGTTTACAAGTCTCTATGACAAAAGAGACTATCACCACGATTTACTATATATCCGGAGGCCCTTATATGGGTACACTCCTGGTACGTGGTGAAAAGGAAACGCAGGAACTAATAGGTCAAAAAAATTCCTTTTCAGATTATTTTTTTCACACTTTTTGTCCTTGCTCTACACGTGTTCATATTTGGGAATATTTTCCTGGGGTAGATTAATTCTCATCATTACCCCAAAATTTCCTCTAATACGTGTTTATGAAAAGATGCAAGGTAGGGAAGTATTTTTTCTCCTTTATTTTAAGGTTATGGAATTATTTAGGTGATAGTATGGTAGAGACATTTATTATGAGATGCTATATTGTCTCCAAATATCTCAACACTATCACCTCATATACTTCCGTAGTGTACAAAGAAGGTACAGACAGTAATCTACTTTTTGAACAGAATTACTCTTATAAACAGCACTTTTTGTTTTCACATATACTTCAGATGTCAACTAGTAGTACTATATATAATCTCGATCTAGGTCTTAGTTTTCTCTCTCTCGACGCGTTTCACCGTTCTTAGAACGGATCATCAGGAGATCTTATTAGTTAGTACCATCTGTATTTAATCGTATCTGTTCCAGTATTTTAAAGAACAGTAACATAAATCAATATCTGTTCCGGCGTTTTTGAGAACAGTGATATATATCATATGTTACACTTCTACATCCCTTCAGTTATAGGAGCAGAAAGACAGTGGCCGATGTCGTCACTATACTGTTTGGTTGTTTAAGCAAGTAACCACCAATCACATAAGAAAATTTTCTTATGTATAAGTGGTATTGGATGTATTGTCTCTTTTTTATATATTTTTTGCATCCAGCTGGCCAGGGTAACAAGACCCTATAATATATGCGATTGCTGTACCAATTGAGGAGTATGGCCTATATTTCATTGGCATCTCCTTAGTAACCCAATCGCATCTATGTTCGTTGTGCAGCTGCAAAGTGTATGCAGGAAACACAGTATGCTAGGACGCAAGCAAAGTCAGAGACTAGCATAAGTAGATTGTCATTCTGACTAGAGATATAGTTTTCCTTGCTATAGGTTGTATAGTCTTTTCTGCTATGCTATAGAAGTGTCCATATGTATAGGATCAGAGAGGTAGCGCCTCTGGCCTTAGTGGTAGGTCAGGGCTATCTGTGTGGTGTTGGATTGTTCAGCCTTATAAGGCTATCTTCTTCCCTCCTCTAGGGGAGGTGTCTCAGGTCTTTGGCCAATGGTTATGTGGGTGGGCGGGAATCTTTCTAAACTATCATATTTCTTCACTTTATATTTCTATATTCCCTCTTATGGGATATCAATATTGTTTGTTCAGTCCTCAGGGAGAGGGGATATATAGGTCGATCGTTTGTATCTTTCTTTAGATTGTATCTATTGCTATCGCTGTACTAAGTATTGTTTACATAACATTCCCCAGCATGAGGTTGTGCCGTATTTGCCTTCTTCCTATAGGTTGATGAAGGGGGCGCTGCCTCCGATGCGTTATAGCAGCGCCATACTGCCAAGCTCCTCCTCCCATTCAAGTGCGCGGCATACAGACCTGGCCCCGCTCGATAGTGCAGCGCGTCATATGACGCGTCAAGAGCGCGTCGCTTAGCATAGACGCTGCCGGGACTGTTTTGTCATGTGACTCAGTAGCGTTAGTGACGCGATGACGTCATGCGGGCGTCACTACGTTCATAGTCATGGTGTTCTGTATTAATGCAGCGTTTAATAAAGTTGCAGAGTGGAACGCATAGTCACATGACTTGGCTATGATTGGTCCATAATGCTCTGAGAGATTTCTGAAAGAAAATACGGTGTAGTAAAGGTCTAGTGATCGCTCAGCACTACTAAAACGGGAAAGGTATAGCTTGGCATAAGTCATATGGGGAAGATATGAAAACAACCAGTAATATATTAAAGGTTGCTATAATTAAAGTATCGTCTTTATTTTTTATATACATATATGTTGTTTTTCAGCCTTCATCTAATTGAAAATGTCATTATGCAGGATGTTTTAATATGATTTATTGAACGATTATGCATAGTTAATATGCCTGTCGATAGTCCAACCATTCATCTTAGGAGGATGGGACCACTTTTATGGCTCCGCTATTTAAAGGAATAAAGCGTCATAGCTGCATTATTCACATGAAAAAAATCAGGACAACCAGTAATAAATTAAAGATGTATTCTAGTTAAGGTGCCATATTTATTTTTGTGGTTTTTCAGCCTTCATCTAGATGGATATTTGACTGTACATGATATTCTAATATGATCTATTAGCGGCAAACTGGTAACAATATGCATAATTGGTATATATATTAATAAATTAGTAACGAATATGCATAATTGGTATGTATATTGCCAGTCCAACCATTCATCATAAAAGGATGGAACTAAGCAAGTCATAGTTATAGGTCGTGATTTGCAGAATTTGGTAGAATATCAATTATTGTATTTTCCTCCCTTTCTTTTTTATTTATTTATTTTCAATCATATTTTATCGATCCTTTCTATATATCCTTTTTAATAGTTTATAAGTCCCAATCTCAGTATATGGCCACATGTTCTATGGTCGAACCTATTATGTTAAGCCAGATTAGTCGCTTTGGCATTCTCTGTTTATCCTCAAATAAAACAGTTAAAGGTAAGTTGTTCGTTTAGCCCATTGGGCTGTACTGTTTCCATCCTATAGATCCACTTAGTTTCTTTCTGGAGGAGTAACTTCTCAAGATTTCCTCCTCTTATATCTCTCTTTATCAGTTCTATCCCCTGGAACTTGAGACAGAATTCGTTGCCTTTATGTACATCCCAGGGCAGTATTATAGTAGTTATATTATTGTACAGAGGGGGCAGTATTATAGTAGTTATATTCTTGTACATAGGAGGCAGTATTATAGTAGTTATATACTTGTACATAGGGGGCAGTATTACAGTAGTTATATTCTTGTACATAGGAGGCAGTATTATAGTAGTTATATTCTTGTACATAGGAGGCAGTATTATAGTAGTTATATTCTTGTACATTGGAGGCAGTATTATAGTAGTTATATTCTTGTACATAGGAGGCAGTATTATAGTAGTTATATTCCTGTACATTGGTGGCAATATTGTAGTAGTTATATTCTTGCATATAGGCGGCAGTATTATAGTAGTTATATTCTTGTACATAACTGACAGTATTATAGTGATTATTTTGTACCTAGGGGCTGTATTACTTATAATCTTGCACCACAGACTGCAATAGTGAGTTTGGAGTGCTGGCAATGTATACTATGTCATATTTGAGTTGGAGGCTCCCAGTGTGAAGGTGTGCCCGTCTCTCGGTGCTGCCCACACACACACAAGGCTGTTCACACGGGCATTGGGCCATAATGCTAACTAGAGAACTTGAGTCACAAGTGTGAGGAATTAAGATAAATGAACTTGCTGCCAATACTAATGTTTATGATAATACATTGCATACAGAAGGCAGACATGTCAGCTCACCCCAAGTCACTGGGAGATAGCGATGTGATTAGGGGATTTCCTTACGTGTTCATTTCTTGCAAGAGATGAACAAAAAGTCTCAGACCTGGACTGGAGAGTTATCTGCACTAGCAGCACTGGGGCTGAGACGATCCTTTGAATCAGGGAGATCATCATGTACAGTAAGTCATTCAGGATACAGTTTACACATAAATCACACATGGGGCTGAGCTATTAACTTTATATGACAGTTTTCTGGTGTACAAAAATGACAGTTGTGGTGCCGAAATTGTGACTTTTTTGGTTTTTATACAAGAACCCACCATGTTTTCAAAAAGTGGATGTGGCCTCTTAACACATTTGTGGCAGGAACTCTGGTGCATAGTTTATTAAAACAGGATGCAAACCTCTGGTTTAAGAATTAGTCCCTACAATATATATTTCTGAAGTGCAACACTGCCACCTGCTGGCTAAAAGTAATTTTCTTTTCATACTCTTGTACTGTGTAGCGTATACAAGATTATTACAAATAATCATTAAACGGCCGTTTAATGACACTCAGATACAAAAATCAGTGCCATACACATTGTAGCGGATCTCGACTAACTGATGCAACGGCTTCTGGGATGGGGGGCATGTAGACTCTAATCTCAAGGTGTAAAGTCCGGGGAACGTGGAGAACGAGAAAGAAGTCACTACGTCACCATCTGCACGGCACATCTATCTGTTTGGTAGGCGCAGCACACTTCTGACGCCATTGTGATAATGCGGGGGAGGGCGAACTGGTGGGATTTCCTGTCCTGGCTGCAGTAGAAGCCATATCTGTAGGACGTCCAGGAACTAAATCTCTGGGACTGTTTCTCGTGGAAGAAGGGGCCGAACACTTCCCTTCCCTCATATTCTGATGCTACTTTTGTTGCCCGAAAGATGGAAGGCGGCTTTATCACTAAACACTAAAGACTCCATGAAACCATCGCTTTCCATTACAGTCTGCATATTCTCGCTGAAAGAACGTCACCGCGCTTTGTCATCCGGCTTCCGGGCCGTTAACTATTAAAATCGATAGGGAAAGCATTGCAAACACTTGCGCAGAATCTTCCTCACAGTCGACGGCGGGATGTCCAATCCTCTTCGCTCTGACGGTGGATTTCTGAGAACTTTGTGTAAAACTCGCACAGACGCACTCCGCTGTTTGCACACTTATTGGTGGACAGATGGATGATTATCGCTTACATATGTAACCGTTTTTCTTAAAATTGGAGTACCGCTTACAAATTGTGCGCCGCTGGACAGAGCATCACCAAACTTAGTTAGAAAATGACGACCTACACTAATAGACTGGCAGATGGGAAAATCAAGGACACAAAATGCTCTCCTGCTTCGTTGGCAGCAATTTTGTCTCAAATCCCCCAACGAAGACAATGGCAGAATAAAACTTTTTGGGCCTCATTTAGCAAAACTGTCTACCAGTAAAACTGTCTGTGTTGCTGTTCACTAGGAAAAAATGTGAGAAATTTAAGTTATACTTTCTTCACACAATTGCTGCAAGTCACAAGGAAGAACTGCACTGCAAAAAATCCTTGTTTTGCCTGCAATGACACATCAGGGCCTTCATCTGTTTAGTTCTACCTTTACAGTCTACCCTCTTGCATTTTATCTGTATTTGTCCTCATCTGCAAACATTAAGGTAACTGATCATAGGGTTGAAAATCGCTGAGTTACATGATTTCGGCATGCTATGTTGGCCATAGTGACTCAGCCATGACACAATGTCTGTGTTGCAGGGAGCGGTTGGGAGGCTCTATGTCAAGCTGGCAGAGATTAATTACAGATACCCCAGGAAATGTCACTGTAAAACCAAAGTGATCTGACCAGTCCAATAACTTCTCACAAGACTGAAATGCACATGCGCAGAACAGCCTGAGAATTTAAGGACACAAGGGGAGTTAAAGACATGAAGTAACCACAGAGAGGATGTGGGAATGTAATAATGATTTAGATTCCATATCGGAGTGCTGTACAAAGCTCCCCCCCCCCAAAATGTATAAGAATATAAACGCTATAATAATGTAACAACTATAATACTGCCCCCTAAGTACAAAAATGTAACTACTATAATACTGCCCCGTATGTACCAGAATATAACTACTATAATACTGCCCCTATATAGAAGACTATAACGACTATAATACAGCTCCTATGTACAACAATATAACTACTACAATACTGCCCCTATGTACAAGAATATAACTACTATAATACAGCTCCCTATGTACAAGAATATAACTACTATAATACTGCCTCCTATGTACAAGAATATAACTACTATAATACTGCCTCCTATGTACAAGAATATAACTACTGTAATACTGCCCCCTATGTACAAGTATATAACTACTATAATACTGCCTCCTATGTACAAGAATATAACTACTTTAATACTGCCCCCTATGTACAAGAATATAACTACTATAATACTGCCCCCTATGTACAAGAATATAACTACTATAATACTGCCTCCTATGTACAAGAATATAACTACTATAATACTGCCTCCAATGTACAAGAATATAACTACTATAATACTGCCTCCTATGTACAAGAATATAACTACTATAATACTGCCTCCTATGTACAAGAATATAACTACTGTAATACTGCCCCCTATGTACAAGTATATAACTACTATAATACTGCCTCCTATGTACAAGAATATAACTACTATAATACTGCCCCCTCTGTACAATAATATAACTACTATAATACTGCCCCCTATGTACAAGAATATAACTACTATAATACTGCCTTCTATGCACAAGAATATAACTACTATAATACTAACCCCTGTGTACATAAACATAACTACTATGATACTTCCACCTATGTACAAGAATATAACTACTATGATACTGCCCCTTATGTACAAGAATTTAACTACTATAATATTGCCTCCTACATATAAGAATATAACTATTATAATACTGCTCTCCATGTACATGAATATAACTATTATAATACTGCTCCTATGTACAAGAATATAACTACTATAATATTGCCCCTATGTACAAGAATATAACTGCTATAATACTGCTCCTATGTACAAGAATATAACTACTATAATACTAATCCCTGTGTACAAGAATAGAACTACTATAATCCTGACCCCCAATGTACAAGAATATAACTACTATAATACTGCCCCTCATGTGCAAGAATTTAACTACTATAATACTGCCTCCTATATATAAGAATATAACAACTATAATACTACTCCCCATGTACAAGTATATAACTACTATAATACTGCCCCATATGTACAAGAATATAACTGCTATAATACAGCTCCGTATGTACAAGAATAGAACTACTATAATAATGCCCCTTATGTACAGGAATATAACTACTGTAATACTGACCCCCTATGTACAAGAATGTAACTACTATAATACTGCCTCCTATATACAGGAATGTAACTACTATAATACTGCTCCTATGTACAAGAATATAGCTAATATAATCCTGCGCCCCTATGTACTAGAATAAAACTACTATAATACTGCCCCTCATGTACAAGAATATAACTGCTATAATACTGCCTCCTATATATAAGAATATAACAACTGTAATACTGCTCTCCATGTACAAGATTATAAGTACTATAATACTGCCCCCTACATGCAAGAATATAACTACTATAATGCTGCCCCCTATTTACAAGAATATAACTACTATAATACTGCCTCCTATGTACAAGGATGTAACTACTATAATACTGTCCCTATGTACAAGAATATAACTACTATAATACTGCCCCATATGTACAAGAATATAACTGCTATAATACAGCTCCGTATGTACAAGAATAGAACTGCTATAATAATGCCTCTTAGGTACAGGAATATAACTACTATAATACTGCTCCTATGTACAAGAATATAACTACTATAATACTGACCCCCTATGTACAAGAATGTAACTACTATAATACTGCCTCCTATATACAGGAATGTAACTACTATTATACTACTCTCCATGTGCAAGAATATAACTACTATAATACTGCCCTATATGTATAAGGATGAAACTGCTATAATAGTGTCCCTATGTATAAGAATATAACTGGTACAATACTGCCCCTATGAACAAGAATATAACTACTATAATACTGCCACCTGTGTACAAGAATATAACTACTATAATACTGTTCCTTATGTACAAGAATATAGCTACATTAATATTGCCCTCTATGTACAAGAATATAGCTACTATAATACTGCTCTTTATGTACAAGAAAATTACTACTATAATACTGCTCCTTGTGTACAAGAATATAACTACTATAATACTGCTCTTTGTGTACCAGAATCGAACTACTGTAATACTGCCCCCTATGTACAAAACTATAACTACTACAATACTGCCCCCAATGTACAAGAATAGAACTATTATAAAACTGCCCCCCTGTACAAGAAGGTAACTACTATAATACTGCCTCCTATATATAAGAATATAACTACTGTAATACTGCTCTCCATGTACAAGAATATAACTACTATAATACTGCCCCATATGTACAAGAATATAACTACTATAATACTCCTCCTTATGTACAAGAATATAGCTACATTAATATTGCCCTCTATGTAAAAGTATATAGCTACTATAATACTGCTCCTTATGTGCAAGAAAATGACTGCTATAATACTGCTCCTTATGTACAAGAAAATACCTACTATAATACTGCTCCTTGTGTACAAGAATCGAACTACTGTAACACTGCCGCCTATGTACAAAAGTATAACTACTATAATACTGCCTCCTATATGCAGGAATGTAACTACTATAAATCTGCTCCTATTCACAAGAATATAACAACTATAATACTACCCCCTATGTACAAGAATATAACTACTATAATACTGCTCCTATGTACAAGAATATAACTACTATAATACTGCCCCCTATGTACAAGAATATAACTACTATAATACTGCCTCCTATATAAAAGAATATAACTGTAATACTGCTCTCCATGTACAAGATTATAAGTACTATAATACTGTCCCCTACATGCAAGAATATAACTACTATAATGCTGCCCCCTATTTACAAGAATATAACTACTATAATACTGCCTCCTATGTACATGGATGTAACTACTATAATACTGTCCCTATGTACAAGAATATAACTACTATAATACTGCTCCCTATGTACAAGTATATACCTACTATAATACTGCCCCCTATGTACAAGAATATAACTGCTATAATACAGCTCCGTATGTACAAGAATAGAACTACTGAGAGGGGGGCGTGGCTAGCGACCAACATGGCGAGTCGCAAGTGAGAAGAGCTCCCCAGGGGAAGCATAAATCCTGCTAAAATCCTAGCCTTATTAGAACCTAACCACGCAAAAAACAGACTAAATCCTGCCGTGAAGTATCGGGACAAAGCTGGGACAGAAGAAATATCCTGAACTCACCATAAGAGCCGTCGAACCGAGCCGGAGGCGAGACCGCGCCAACACCCTGTCTCCTTCCCGCCACTACGGACCCCCGGAGAGACGGCTGCAAGATACTGCCTTGCCTGCAAACGGGACCACGTGACAGAGCCGACCATCCCACCAACCCGCCAGAACAGAACGGAGACGCCGATTTGCCTACCCGGTCCACCCGACTGACCGATCGGAGCTCCCGCTCCCCCGCCGCTGCGGAACAGTTGCTTGCCGGTCCAACCGGACGTCTGGAGTGGGGGACCTCGCGGCTGGAGGTGATCTCTCCTGCATCCCGACTTGCGGACCGCGTCCCGCCCGGTCTTCTTTCCGGGCCTGCTGCGCCGGACATTCCCGCGGCCGCTGCGAAGCGGCGCCGCTAGACATCCTACATAGGACCGCGCGTGGTGCAGCGGCTGCTCCTCCGTCCCCGGCACGGACTGCCCGCCGCCAGTAACTGGAGCTCAGTCAACCCCTTGACAGACCAGCCGCCCTGGTCCTTCTGGGGCCGTGGGACTATAAGCCCTTACACCTGGCTAGACACTGCTTCCTTGCCCCCTGGCACGAAGCAGCTGAAACCATACCCCTGGAAGTCCGCGGTCAGCCAGATCGAATCACTCGCCGATTGCTCGCCATCCTCCCCCCGCTGCCGGCGGGGAGGCAACACACTGACCCTGGTCGGACATTGAAAGAGGAGCACGGTGCGCCCGGAATCGGCCCCACACCCGAGGTCGCCCCAATCCTACATCTGGGCCCAGCAACACCGTGAGCTGCATCCTTCCTAATCAACCCAAGAAGCCGAGATCCCCTGCTGCCAGCGTGAGGCGACACTTCTAGGCGACCCGATCACGAGGAGGGTGACGGGCTACCTCTCCCCCCCTCGACAGAGAGTACCCCTACAAGTGCCGTCGGCGGCCGAGACCTAGCTGACCGACCAACGATTCCACCGCCTCAGCCCTCCTTACCACCGTGAGGGGACACCTCCTAATAAGTGGCTGGAAGCTGAATGTAAGACGGCCCGCCGACCGTGAACCGGCCCAGTGGAGCCGGCACCAAGAACTCTAAGTGGGGACGGTGGTTGGGGGACAACACCTGGGAACAAGGCCGAACCACCCGTGCTGACCTCTCCGAATTGGCCCAGATCCAGGCCCAACAAACATAAAGGGGCCACGACACAACTCTCCCCCCAGTGACTCTGTTTTAAGCCCTGCCCGCTACTGGGAGACCCGACACTACTTGGCAATAGGACCGGACCACCCGGACGGACCTGAGCCCTAAACAGAACCTCCCCACACCCGTGACACGGTTCTTAAACTCTTCAAACTTCTGATAACTACTGTGGCTCAGCGGCACCAAGCCCTTTGCGACCTTAACAATTTAAACCCTCTGCCAGGCCGACGCACCAGCCAGACCACGACAACACACTCCTTCACAATACAGCTGGAACCCGGCGGGATTCCCTGCCTCCACCTGACTCACCTTATATCTCAGACCAACCACCAAAATCTATAAAGAAGAAGGTTCATCACACATAACACATTTGATATCTTGAGAAATCAATAACAACTTGAACGGACTGCTAGCCTCCGTTCTCAAGCAATACGGACAGACCTGTAGCCTAACGTGTCGATATAGAGAAAGTAGTACATATCTCGCTAACAACCCCTACCATACAATCACCTATCATGAGCACCCGAAATAAAGGCGGAACTGCAGCGGAAAAACTAAAGGAGTTCTCCCGGACAGAATCCACCGAACATACACCGCACTCGACACGAACTGCCCAAACAAAAGACAACGAAACGGAATCGGGACAAAGCCCAGAACCAACAATGCGCCAATTATTAGAAGCAATAAATACTTGTAAGTCCTCCCTGACTGGGAAAATAGAAGAAGTTATATCGGACGTTACCCTATTAAGACAGGATATGCAGAACATACGAGGCAGGATACACGAAATGGAAGACCGAATCTCCAACATAGAGGACACTCTACGCCCTCTCCCGGCAGCCGTTCAGAAGGCAGTGAGACAAGTAGAATTCTGCCAAACCAAAACAGACGACCTGGAAAACCGATTACGCCGCAACAATCTGCGCATACCGTATAAACCCGGCGTATAAGGCGACGGGGCGTATAAGACGACCCCCCAACTTTCACCTTATACGCCGGTATACAGTGGAGAAAAAAAAAAATCATTACTCACCTCCCCCAGCGTCCTGTCGCGCTCCGGCAGGATGTCGCTCGCTCCTCGTCCCCGGCGCAGCATTGCTTTCTGAATGCGGGGCTTGAAATCCCCGCTTCCAGAAAGCTAATACACACGCCGTCAGCCAGTTACAGCCATTCAATGACATCATTGAATGGCTGTGATTGGCTAAAACACACGTGGCTTCAGCCAATCACACTATTCAATGACATCATTGAATGGGTGTGATTGCTAACACACGTGCGCCTTCAGCCAATCACAGCCATTCAATGCTGTCATGGCTGCCGGCGTGTGTATTAGCTTTCTGGAAGCAGGGATTTCAAGCCCCGCATTCAGAAAGCAATGCTGCGCCGGGGACGAGGAGCGAGCGACATCCTGCCGGAGCGCGACAGAACGCCGGGGGAGGTGAGTAATGATTTTTTTTTTTTTTTACACTTTTTTTTTTTTGTATTACCGGCGCATAAGACGACCCCCGACTTCAGAGCAGATTTTTCGGGGTTCAAAAGTAGTCTTATACGCCGGTATATACGGTAATTGGACTCCCAGAAAGAGCTGAGGGCTCCCAACCAGAATCCTTTGCAGAAAATTGGCTTAAAACCACGCTAGGCGAGGATACCTTTTCTACCTCCTTCACGGTTGAAAGAGCCCACCGGGTCCCGACCAAACCTTCGCCACCCGGAGCCCCCCCACGCCCATTCTTGACAAGAATCCTGAACTGTAAGGATCGCGATGCTGCTCTACGACAAGCCAGACAGAAAGGCCCGCTTAAATACAATAACTCGACGATTTCTATATTCCCTGATTTTTCGGCGGACTTACAAAAACAGAGAGCTACCTTTATGGACGCCAAAAGGAAATTTAAAGATAGAGGTATCCCATACTCGATGGCGTACCCAGCCCGTCTGCGGATTGTCGCGGGCGACAAAGCGATCTTCCTGCATTCTCCTGCTGAAGCCATGGAGTGGCTTCATATGCACCCGGCGTCACCCGATGCTATATAACACCATGCAATAAGTTTAAACAATGTAAATTTTACAAAGTAGGTCTGGGGCAGTGGTCCAATGGCCTACAGTAGATACCATGGGAAGCCGGGCTGAGGGGATATATTCCTCTCATCACTATCCTCCCCGACTCACGGCACATGTTCTGCATCCGCTGTAGTGGTGGTAACCTATAGATTAACTTTGTTAATCTACTATAGGCCAATGGAATATCCCCAACTTACAACAACCGCTACTCTCAAGTAGTTTGTAGCTTACCGTTTTTTTTCCAGACACCCGCAATATATTAACGTTAAGCAGAATGTCAACTGTTAGTTGTTTAAGTCGTTATAATGTAGTTACTGTTAAGTTGCTAATAAGTCTGTGCTGGCATAATTTCTTCCCTCCTAGAATGGTCAGTGAATTCCTACACCCTAAACACCCGATTGAGCCACATATCATCACACCTCACAATGACGCTGTCATGTCTTAGCTGGAACGTCCGAGGCCTGGGAACAACCAATAAACGTAGCGCAGTTTTCTCTTACATCAAACAGTTTAATCCCCACATTGTAGGTCTGCAGGAGACCCACCTCACCGCAGACAAGGCGGACTCCCTTAAGAAACCGTGGGTGCAGTGGCTATGCCACTCTTTTCACACCTCCCTATCTAGAGGAGTTTCACTCCTCATTCACAAATCGGTAAGATGGAACCCCATAAACGTCAAAAAAGACCCTGAGGGCAGATTCGTATTTGTACACGCGGAAATTGACTCCAAACCTTATGTAATCCTATGCATATACAACCCACCCCACAATAACCTTCAAATTATACAAGCCGCCATAGTATACGCCCACCAATTCCCTACAGCAGACGTAATATGCATGGGAGATTTTAATCGAGTTATGAACCCAACCAAGGACAGATTCCACCCACCTCTTAGAGCTAATACCACAGATGGTTCCCCCATGCAACAACTCTTCGAGAGTGTAGGCTGGATAGACCCCTGGCGCCTGAGACATCCAGACATACTCGAATTCACTTGCCACTCGACAGGCCAGAACACACTGTCGAGAATAGACTACATTCTATGCTCCCCAACACTGGCACTTTACATATCTGATATAGTACACTGCCCACGGGGCATCTCGGACCACAGCCCGATACTAATAACTCTAAAATTTCCAAACACAAAGATCATCCCTGCCTGGAAAATACACCCATTCTGGCTTAAACTCCTGAAGGCAAATGATCAAACACCAACCCATATATCAATGTTCCTGGAAGCCCATGAAGGCAACACTCACTATGCCCTGAAGTGGGATACATTTAAAGCATACCTCAGAGGATGTCTTAAATCCGCCATATCCTATATCAAAAAATCAACTTCCGAAATAGATAAAGAACTCGAATCCCAAACATTGAAGGCGGAAAAAACATACATCTCTAACCCCACTGATGCCAATAGAGCAAACTGGCTCGGCCTCACCCGCCTGTATAAACAAGTATACGTCAAAACTAAACGCAAACTATTCTTTACGAAACAACATTATTTTGAACTAGGCAATCAATCTAGCCACTTATTGGCAAATCTTATCAAAAGAGAAAACCAAACCAACACGATCCTGAAAATAAAAAACTCACAGGGCATAGAATTCACCGATGCGCAATCTATAACAACCTGCTTTAAGGAGTACTATGCAAACCTTTACACTTCCTCCACAAACAAAACCTCCTCCGAAGTCCTTAATTACCTACAAGACCTGACATTCCCAACACTCACCACAGAACAAGTGGAATTTCTAGATGCCCCAATTACTCTGGAAGAAATCCAACAAACAGTTAAAGACATGGCACTTAATAAATCCCCCGGACCAGACGGCCTCCCAATAGAAAAATACCGGAAATACAACGAACTAATAACCCCACTCCTGCACGAAACCCTACATCACGCCTCATTGGAAAAAACCCTACCTCCCTCCCTGTATGGAGCGACCATCATAGTCATCCTAAAACCCGATAAAGACCCAACAGATTGTAACTCTTATCGCCCCATCTCCCTAGTGAACGTAGACTATAAAATCCTAACAAAAATCCTAGCCACCAGATTAAACCAAGTAATCCTATCCATAATACACTCTGATCAGACCGGCTTCATGCCAGGGAAATCTACTACGATCAATATTCGCAGAGTTCAGACAGCCATTCAACTAGGCAGACAGCATAATATGCCCTGGGCCCTCGTATCGCTAGATATGAGAAAGGCTTTCGACTCCCTGGAGTGGAATTTCCTGGAGGCCTGCTTAACCCGCTTCGGATTCGGCCCTAAATTTAAACAATGGATCAACACAATATACAAATTCCCGAAAGCTAACGTAGTAGTAAATGGCGTTCCCTCAGCCGAATTCCCTCTTTCAAAAGGTACTCGCCAAGGATGCCCCTTATCCCCAGCCCTGTTTGCTATAGCCATAGAAGCCTTAGCAATCCGTTTGAGATCCTCCACTAATGTGAGCCTTTTGTCACTACAAAGGCCAAAAGACCAAGCAGGAATGGCCCTACCAGACCTCCGGCTATACTACCTGGCAGGACAGTTACGAAATATCCAGTCGTGGTTCCGAAACCAGGAGATGCCTATTGCAGATCAATACTTAGCAATGCAAGTAACAGGCAATAATCTATTAAATTATTTAGAATTCCCAGATTGCACACATTCATCAGGAACTCTACTACTACACAGATTGGCGCTTAGTGTATGGAGAGAGACTAAATCACTTCAGAGATACCGAGACGTGATGCCGGACTTATCTCTTTGGGATAACCCTGGCCTAGCGGCCCTACACTCCGTTCCAGACATTTCATACTGGATTAATCTCCGAGTCCTTTCAGTGGGAGACATATACACTGATGGAACGTTCCCTACGTTCACCCAGCTGCGCGAGAAGCTGCAATCCCCACATCTGCAATTATTTAGGTTCTTCCAGCTGAGACATGCGTTAAACACCCAATTTCCCCCGGCCTCGACCCAAATTTCAAAATACCCTACAATCGGGATTCTCAAGTCACAGGGCCCCAAGGGCTTAATTTCAACATTGTATACACACTTACTCTCAGCCAAAATGGGCCCCAACCCACTCCCAATCTTCAATAAATGGAAGCTCCACATCCCATCCCTGACACCTGAAGAATGGCAGGAAATAGAGGAATCCCATCTGTCAGTCTCCCCTGCCATAAATAATAAACTGATTCAATTATACATTATTCATCAATCATACCTCACCCCCAGCCGTCTATTCAAAATGGGAAACAACCACTCGAACTCCTGCCGCAGATGTCGTCAACCAGACGCGAACTTCTGGCACCTGATGTGGGACTGTCCGTACATTAAGACCTTTTGGTCCAATGTAGTCTCTCTCACAAACCAACTTCTAATACCCCCTTACAACATAAACTTAGACCCCAAAATAATTCTATTCGGCCTATTAAAAGAAGAGACGTGGTCAAAATACACGTGCATATTTCTTAAAGAGGCATTATTCCTAGCTTGAAAAACAGTAGCCATGCACTGGATGGCCGCAGAACCACCAACAATTACAAAATGGATCCAACTAGTAAACGTCATAATCCCCTACGAGAAAATCATATATCAAAATAAAGGGTGCCCAGACAAACATCAAAAAATTTGGGGCCCCTGGCTAGACACACACTCCACATTACCCACTGGACCAATATAACCTTAATCGAAATAAGACCAGCACAGACCGCTTTAGTTTAATTAGTTTTGTTTTATCCCCAATTTCAGATAATAAGTTTACAGTTGCAATCGCTGAATACAATACCCGAGAATCTTGCATGTTTCTCTCAATAAGAAAACTACCCCCCTACCGTGGTATTCTTCAATGTACAGAACACAAATAATACGCTGAATGTTATATGATTGGCAACTTCCATTGTAGTCTGTACTGTACCATTTTATTTGTGCAAATAAAGCGAGTTTAAAAAAAAGAATAGAACTACTATAATAATGCCCCTTATGTACAGGAATATAACTACTGTAATACTGACCCCCTATGTACAAGAATGTAACTACTATAATACTGCCTCCTATATACAGGAATGTAACTAGTATTATACTACTCTCCATGTGCAAGAATATAACTACTATATTACTGCCCTATATGTATAAGGATGAAACTACTATAATAGTGTCCCTATGTATAAGAATATAACTGGTATAATAATGTCCCTATGAACAAGAATATAACTACTATAATACTGCCACCTGTGTACAAGAATATAACTACTATAATACTGTTCCTTATGTACAAGAATATAGCTACATTAATATTGCCCTCTATGTACAAGAATATAGCTACTATAATACTGCTCCTTATGTACAAGAGAATTACTACTATAATACTGCTCCTTGTGTACAAGAATATAACTACTATAATACTGCTCCTTGTGTACCAGAATCGAACTACTGTAATACTGCTCCCTATGTACAAAACTATAACTACTACAATACTGCTCCCTATGTACAAGAATAGAACTACTGTAATACTGCTCTCCATGTACAAGACTATAACTACTATAATACTGCCCCATATGTGGAAGGATGTAACTACTATAATACTGTCCCTATGCACAAGTATATAACTACTATAATACTGCCTCCTATGTACAAGAATAGAACTACTATAATACTGCTCCTCGTGTACAAGAATCGAACTACTATAATACTGCCCCCTATGTTCAAGTATACAACTACTATAATACTGCCCCATATGTACAAGAATATAACTACTATAATACTGCACCCTGCGTACAAGAATGTAACTACTATAATACTGCTCCTTATGTACAAGAATATAGCTACATTAATATTGCCCTCTATGTACAAGTATATAGCTACTATAATACTGCTTCTTATGTGCAAGAAAATAACTACTATAATACTGCTCCTTGTGTACAAGAATCGAACTACTATAATACTGCCCCTATGTACAAGTATACAACTACTATAATACTGCCTCCTGTGTACAAGAATAGAACTACTACAATAATGTGCTCTATGTAGTAGAATATAACTACTATAATACTGATCCTATATACAAGAATAAAACTACTATAATACTGCCCCCCTATGTACAAGAATAGAACTAGTATAATAATAATAATCTTTATTTGTATAGCGCCAACATATTCCGCAGCGCTTATGTAGACAGGGGGGAATACAGAAAGACCAAAAATACGAAAATTACAGAACCACGGTTACATAGTAATCAGTATTCAACGAGCTTACATGCTACAAGTAATGAGGTGATACAGAATCTAAAAGGCTGGAGATGTGCACGGTATGGCGAGGTGGAGAGTGAGGGATGCTATACACATAGAAAATGGTCAGGCATTTGGCCGTGTGACAGCAGAATTGGTATGACTGCAGGAGCGGTTTATTATGGCTAGCAGAGATTGCAGTCAATACGTTAGGGAGCATGTTATCAGGCGGCGTACAAAGGAGTTTGTTTAGGGAATGCGGTATGCCTCCCTGAAGAGGTGCGTTTTTAGAGCATGCCTGAAGTTCTACGAGTCCTGGATTGCCCGGGTAGCCTTTAATAATGCGTTCCAGAGGACCGGTGCTGCTCTGGAGAAGTCTTGGTGGCGGAAATGAGAAGTTCGAATTAGAGGGGTGCGCATTCTAGTTTCGTTAGCAGAGCGGAGAGCCTGGGCTGGGTAATGGATTGAGATGAGGGAGGCAATATAGCGGGGCGCTGCGCTGTGGAGAGCTTTGCGGATGAAGGTAGCGAGCTTAAATTGAATTCTGTATTTAATGGGCACCCAGTGCAGTGACCGGCACAGGGCAGAGCCGTCTGAGTAGCGGCTGGACAGGAAGATGAGCCTGGCTGCTGAATTCAGGATGGATTGGAGGGGGTAGAGTCTTGAGCAGGGAAGGCCGATCCGCAACGAGTTGCAATAATCGAGACGTGAGTGGATGAGGGCAACAATAAGCGTTTTTAGCATGTCTATAGTGAAAAAAGAGCGGATTCTTGCGATGTTCTTGAGGTGCAGCTGACATGTTCGGGCCAGAGATTGGATGTAGCAGGTAAATGATAGATCAGAGTCGAATATGACCCCAAGGCAGCGGGCATGCTGTCTGGGAGTTATGGTGGTGCCACGCACTGAGATGGAGATGTCAGGATGAGGTCGGTTAGTGGGGGGTGGAAATACCAATAAGTCAGTTTTAGAGAGGTTTAGTTTTAGGTAGAGAGAGGACATAGTGTTTGAGACAGCGGACAGACAGTCGGTGATGTTTTGGAGGAAAGGTGCAGAGATTTCACGGGAAGAGGTATATAGCTGGGTGTCGTCAGCATAGAGGTGGTATTGGAGGCCAAATCTCCGATGGTTTGTCCAATAGGGGCTGTGTAGATAGAGAAAAGCAGGGGGCCGAGGAGCGAGCCCTGGGGGACCCCAACAGCAAGGGGAAGAGGAGGAGAGGTAGATCCAGCAAAGGAGACGCTGAAAGAGTGGTCAGATAGGTAGGAGGAGAACCAGGAGAGAGCAGTGTCCTTTAGGCCGATGGAGCGAAGCATACTGAGAAGAAGTTTGTGGTCAACAGTTTTAAATGGTGCCGAGAGATCGAGGAGGATCAGTAGGGAGTAATCGCCCCTCGATTTGGCTGTCAGTAGGTCATTGGATACCCTTGCAAGGGCAGTTTCTGTCGAGTGCTGAAGTCAGAAACCAGACTGTAGGGGATCGAGGAGAGAGTTCTCTGATAGATAGCTTACAAGGCGGGAGTAAACTAGGCATTCTAGTAGTTTGGAGATGAAGGGGAGATTAGAGATGGGTCGGTAGTTGGCGGCATCAGTCGCGTCAAGAGTTCGCTTCTTTAGCAGTGGGGATATGATAGCGTGTTTGAAAGAAGAGGGAAAGATGCCAGAGGTCAGGGAGAGGTTGAATATATTGGTGAGATGGGAGATGACCACTGGGGAGAGGGATCGGAGGAGGTGTGAGGGGAGAGGGTCACTAGCGCACGTGGTGGGGCACGCAGAGAATAGCAATTTGGAGACTTCTTCCTCTGTCGTTAGTCTGAGTACAGGCAGTGAGCAGGAGCTAGATGCAGTGCTGACAAGACTAGGGTTAGGGCTAGTCTGGAGTTAGGAAGTTATTTCCTGACGGATGTCATCAATTTTCTTTTTGAAGTAAGCAGCCAACTCTACAGCACTGAGATCCGTCACACGGGGCTGTGGTTTAGGGCTGAGAAGGGAGTGAAAAGTATATTCAAGTATATACATTGCAAAAGTATATAAATAATACTGCTCCTATGTGCAAGAATATAAGTACTGTTATACTGCTCCCTATGTACAAGAATATAACTAGTGTTATACTGCTCCCTATGTAGAAGAATATAACTACCGTAAGGCCCCCTGTCCATGACCGTGTATTTGCCGGCTGTAAATTGCTGGCGAATCACGCAGGCTGAAGCTTTCCATAGCGTTGCTATGGAAAGCGCCCGGCCCTGTGTCCACAAGCGGAGAATAATTGCAATTCTCTGCTCGCGGCGGGCAATTCGCAGCATGTTGCAAATTGACACGATTCTCCACAGTCAGCCTATATATTAGATTAGGTTGACTGGCGGAGATTCGTGTGCGGCTCCTGCTTCTGGGCGGCGGCTCCCGCGGCGGAGATCTGCCGCGGGACTTCGCAACGCTTGTGGACAGCCGGCATTATACTTCTCCCTGTGTACAAGAATAGGTAATGCTGAGCCCTGGTGGGGAGATTTGTAAGTTCAGGCTATTTGCATTAATAAGTTGTTACAGATAAATCTCTCATCGGTTCTCCTTAGATTATAATAACCGATTCCCATTGCTTTGACTTAGTTATAATTTACAGCTTTTGACTGTGTGATATAGGCGGCTGGTAATCCTGCAGGACGGGGAGCGAGATCTGCAATCAACATTAATCATTATGCCACCAAGAAGAGCCTGGCGGAGAGCATGCTGGATGTGGCGCTGTTTATGGCGAACGCTGCGCAGTTGAAGGCAGTTCTGGAGCAGGGTCCAAGCTTCACTTATTACGTCACACTCATCACTCTCATCAGCCTGTCTCTGGCTCTGCAGGTCGTCATCGGGATCCTGCTGATTATCATCGGTAAGACGCTGCACGGAGAACATTACCGCTGTACAATGTCAATGTGTGCTTCATTATCATCATGCAGAACACTACAGTTAGCCTCTCCTCAGCCTGTAATGGCTGATAACAGGGAGCACTAGAATGCTTCATCAGTTCTACATTCAGCCTCTCACTGGCATGTAATGGGTGATAACAGGGAACAATAGATGTTTTCATCATTTCTACAGTCAGCCCCTCACCAGCCTGTATTGGCCGAGAACAGGGAGCAGTAGATAGCTTCATCAGCTCTGCAGCCAGCCTCTCACCGGCCTGTAATAGCAGATAACAGGGGGCAATAGATGGCTTCATCAGTTCTATAGTCAGCCTCTCACCACCCTGTAATGGCTGATAACAGTGAGCATTAAATGGCTTCATCAGTTCTACGGTCAGCCTCTCACCAGCCAGTACTGGCTGATAACAAAGAGCAATAGATGGCTTCATCAGCGCTGCACTCAGCTTCGCACTGGCATGTAATGGCTGATAACAGGGAACAATAGATGGCTTCATCAGTTCTACACTTAGCCTCTCACCAGTCTATAATGTCTGATTACAGGGGGCAATAGATGGCTTCATCAGTTAGTACAGTCAGTCTCTCACCGACTTGTAATGGCTGATAACAGGGAGTAGTAGGGAACTTCATCAGTTCTACGGTCAGCCTCTCACCGCTCACTAATGGCTGACAAAGAGTAATAGATGGCTTTATCTGCGCTGCAGTCAGCCTCTCACCGGCTGATAATGACATTGAGCTGTGCTTGGAGAGAGCAGATGGTCAGCTGCAGTATCATTCTTGTCCACAAGATGGGGATAGATCCACAACCATCCTATGGCTATAACTGAGGCTCATCTCTGCAGCACATTGCTGGTCGACTTCATTAGTATATGAACCCAGTGCATCAAAGTCCCCCATTTCTTTGATGAAATGTGTAACCTAAGGGCGCCCACCCACTGGCGATTTTTTTCCCTGCGAAATTCGCAGCATTTTTTTCTCTGCAGGGGTCTATGGGACTTGTAATGTTAAAATCGCGATCGCGCAAAATCGCGATTTCGCGGTAAATTGCGATTTTGCGCGATCGCGATTTTAACATTACAAGTCCCATAGACCACTGCAGAGAAAAAAATGATTGTTCCCAGCAAGAGAAACGAGGTAATCTTGTAGATATGATATCTTTTAATGGCTAACAAAAATATATGATGTTACAGCGAACTTTCGAACCTCTCAAGATTCTTCCTCAGGCATAATGAAATAGATCCGAAGAGGCATATATATATATATATATATATATATATATATATATATATATATATATATATATATATACACATACATAAAACAAGGTACAGACATGGATGTGAATAATTTGCTCTTAAAAGAATATCACAACTGGATGAGTAGAGAAATAAATAAATACTTCAATAGTCCACTGATAAAGATGTAAAGGTTTTATGGTCTCTGAATTACTGTTAGGGGGGTCACCAGGCCAGAGTGTTCTCTGTGCTATAGATTTCTCATACTTCCCAGTCACGCATGAATCCTCGTGAAGAATTTAACCCTCTGTTGAAAGTGTGAAAAGTTGTTATAAATTTGTATTCCCAAATTCTTCTATGGCTTTGTGACTTGAAAAGTATAATAACTTTCATGTGTTCTATGTTGTGTCCATTAATAGAAAAGTGCTCAGCCGCAGGTAATTCTGTCTTTCTTTAATCATGTGGCAATGAGATCTCATCCTGGCTTTCAGTTTTGTCCTGTTTTCCCGATGTAAAGCCCCCAAACAGGACATTAACTGCACTGGATCAGGTACACAACATCAGACATGGAACATGTGAATGTCCCAGGGATCTTATAGTCCTGCTGTGTGTTGGGGATCTGTATCCTGTCTGCAGTCAGTATATGTGAGCAAGTCTTACAGCTCCTTACGTTACAAGGATAAGTTTCTTTTTGTGTGTCGGAGGGCAATGCACTATTGATTTTAAAGTTCCTCAAATTTGGAGGTTGCCTCTAACGCAGAAGCGCAGGGTCCGGCAATATGGTTTTCAGACGGTCATCCTTGTGTAGGGTATGATGGAGTTGCTTTGCAGTTTTTTGTGAGGATGAGATCTCATCCCCACATGATTAAAAAAAGAAAGACAGAATTACCTGTGGCTGAGCATATTTCTATTTGATATAAAATAACATAGAATACATGAAAGTTATACTTAAATGCAATTTCAAATCACAAAGCCATATAAGACTTT
The DNA here is from genome assembly GCF_035609145.1 of Eleutherodactylus coqui. NCBI lineage: Eukaryota > Metazoa > Chordata > Amphibia > Anura > Eleutherodactylidae > Eleutherodactylus > Eleutherodactylus coqui. The sequence goes on along the minus strand of NC_089838.1, from coordinate 51,726,228 downwards.
GGGAGTACAAATTTATTAAAACTTTTGGCACTTTTAACAGAGGGTTAAATTTTTCAAGAGGATTCATGCGTGACTAGGAAGTATGAGAAATCTATAGCACAGAGAACACTCTGGCCTGGTGACCACCTAACACTAATCCAGGGACCAAAAAAGTGTCACATCTTTATTAGTGGAATATTTAAGTATTTATTTATTTCTCTACTCATCCTGTTGTGATATTCTTTTAAGGGCAAATTTATCACATCCATGTCTGGGCCTTGCCATAAGCATGTGTGTGTGTGTATATATATATATATATATATATATATATATATATATATATATGTGCCTCTTCAGATCTATTTCATTATACCTGAGGAAGAACCCTGAGAGGTTCAAAAGCTCGCTATTACATCATATATTTTTGTTACCCATTAACTAAAAACTATAATATCTACAAGATTGCATGAGTTCTCTTGCTGGGAACAATCACATTTTGCTCTATTGGCTAACACGGTACCAACGTTTTTCATTATCCCTGGATTTTTAACCCCTCATGTCGCTTCTATCTGTAGCTCGCAGAAACCTGAATGACCTTTCCAAGCAGCCACGCCTGGATGTAATGAACAACGTGGCGACGGCTCTGGTTTTCGTCATCGTCCTCATCAATATCTTCATTACAGCATTTGGAGTGCAAAAAACTGGTCTCTATCCATCACGGGGGCCGAGGGAAGTTCGCTGAGTGCACGAGACTGACAGGTAACACCGTGGTACAAGTAATGGCGCGATGACGTACAAAGTATAGAAAGGTTCAATTGAAAATAATCCTATCCTATCCTGTGTAATACTCTACACTGAGCTGTATATCTAAGCCCATTCTGTGATACTGTCTGCTGATTTGTGTATCTAAGCCTATCATGTAAGATACTGTCTGCTGAACAAGTGTATCTTATCCTTCTCACTTACCTTCTAGGTACTCTCCCTAAGAAGAAAAAAATTTAGTTCCTGACCCACGTCACAGGCCTCTTGATAGCCAAGCCAAGAAACCTACTGCACACTGATAAGGGGCAAACACCCCGAAACAGCTGTCTATATATAGATTCTTGCTTGGTTTTTAATTCCCAATCATTGTTACAAGGCTTGTATAAAGAATCTAACACTGACTTGCAGGAATGCTGCCATCCAATAGGTGGCGCTGCAGAGGTATTGTTCTATCTCCCTTACTTGCATATTACCCAGAGGAGCATGAATAGCCTTTAATTCTCCTAACTCAGTCATCTTCTAGGTGCTCTGCCTAAGGAGAAAAGGTAGCGTTCCTAATCCTATTGTTTGATACTATCTGCTTTGTTGATGAACCTAAGGCCGGCTTCACACAAGCGTGACGGGCTCCGCTGCGGAATATTCCGCAGTGAAGCCCGTCACGGCGCCCCCCAGAGACCCCATACTTACCAGCGGAAGATAGCGTGAAGACGCTTCCCCGCCCACCGCCGTCGCGTCATGTGACACGCCCACCGCGTCACATGACGCGGCGGCGGTAGGTGGGGAAGCGTTTTCACGCTATCTTCCGCTGTTTACAGCGGGAGATAGCGTGAACGGACGGCTTCCATTGACTGCAATGGAAGCCGTCAGCGCGTACACCCGCGGCAAATAGAGCATGCTGCGGGTGAGGACGGGAGATTTCACGGTGCGAAATTCCGCGGTGGAATTCCGCACCGTGAGCATTGTGCTATTAGGTTCAATAGAACCTAATAGCATGGGGCAACGCAGCGGATTTTTGCCGCGAATTTACGCGGCGTAAATCCGTTCGTGGGAAGGAGGCCTAAACCTATTAATGTGCCATACTGTGAGCAGTGTATCTAAGGCAATTTTGTCATATTGTTTGCTGAGTTGGTGTATCGAAACCTATTCTAATTTATAGTGATGTTGAGCTGTGTATCTAAACCTATCATCTGGGATACTATCTGCAGTCGCTGTACCTAATCCTATCATGTAATTAATACTGCCTGTTGAGCTGCTGTATCTAAACCTATCCTGTCTGAAATTGTCTGACAATGTGTTTCTAAGTGTATCCTGTGCGATACTTGTCTGCTGAATTACTAAGACTACAGTGTGTGATACTGTCTGTTGATTCCTGTATCTAAGCCTGTTATGTGTGATACTGTCTGTTGAGTGAGTGCCTTCAATTCTTATCATATGTGATACTGTCTGCTGAGCTGTGTATCTAATTCTATTGTGTGATATTGTCTCCTTAGTGCTGTATCTAAGTCTATTGTGTGCAATACTGTCTGTTGAGCCATGAATCTAAGCTTATGTGTAATACTGTCTGCTGAGCTGGTGTATCTAAGCATATCCCGTGTGATACAGTCTGCTGAGCTTTGTATCTAATCTGATGTTGTGTGATACTGTCTCTTGAGTGTATCTAATCCTATTGTAATGTTGTCTGAGCCCAAGTCACTGCATTCTTCTCTCTTGTGTTGCAGACTTCCCTGCGGTGGAGACCCTGGGATCTTCGGCCCCTGTGGACTAAGTGTTCCTGAGTATTAATGTTGATAATTAGTGGGGTCGTCACCTCTCCGCTTCTCTCCTCTTCACCTTCCTCCCGCAATTATTAATTTATTTTCTCTCTTCTGTTCTGGATCTGCTGCATCATCTTCTGTGTCCATATAAGTGATCAGAGACTCATCATGTCTGTTGACTCTATGCTGCATTGGTGGAGAACAGCTTCTCTATGCTGCGATGCTGGTGGAGAGTTTCTGCATACTCTGCGTTGATGTAGAGGAGCTTCTTTATACTGCGCCGATGGAGACAACCTTCTCTATACCGCTCTATTATAAAGGATCTTATCTCTAGTCCTCCATACACAGTCTCCATCAGCTCCTGATGTTGGTATGAGTCCCCTGTAATAAATGTGGGGTGGGGGGTGTTGCCTATATTATGAAGTACAAGCTGCACCTCAGCAGTAAAGATATGAGGTTCCGGTCTGCTAGAAAAGTAATTCTAAATAAAAAACAAAAATTATTTTATTGAAAACATTTTGTAAAAGTCTTACATTTTTGCGGCGATCAGAAAATTATTCTGAATTGGTTGTATCAGGTTAGAAAACATGGCTGCCTGTTTCAGAAGCAGCGCTACTCTTGTCTATAGACTGGCTCTGGTATTGCACCTCGATCCCATTCAAGTCCTTAGAAGAGATCTCATACCCCATAAGGCACGTTTTCCCGGGTCTAAACACTCTTATGTTCCTTGCAGATCCAAGTGCCGACCCAATCCATACAACTCCCTCCAACCGGGCTTATACAGAACAGCCCTGATGGTGGGTCGAGGTCAACTATACAGAGTTTCTTGCCCAATGTGGAATGTCCAGTTGTTACCCCTCCAGAACAAGTAGCATCAAATGTATCTGCAATAACCATATAAAACTATAGGTGGAACCGTGCATCATGACGTACAAGAGCTCCATGTCCTAGATAAACTTCCGCACCCAACAAGCCTGGTTTTTCACTATAAAGAATTGCAAACTTTTATGGACAGCCAATGACCATTCACCCCTAAAATTATGGCCACCTCTATAGCTTTCTTAGGCCCATGAAAGTTAGAGATGCCTAGTTATGTAGCATTGGCGCCCCAACTCCTCTATCATGGAGTCACTAAGCTGGTAGATCACAAGGTTTATGAGTCTTATTACATGTATCTGCCACTATAAAATAGACCATAGCCAGTGGGCTCCAAACCAGTAGGCCAGCACAGCTCCATCTGCCACTCATTCATCATCAGTCTCTGGCAAGCCCCCAACATGTTACTCCTCATGTCCCTCTGCTGCTCGTGCACTTCCTTGGTCAGTCCTATCCAGCCGGGGGCAAAGACATAATGAGCAAATCTCACAGGATGGTTCAGTCTGTCTCTAAACTCCACATCCAGGAAATATCAACTCTCACAATCTAGGTGCTTTTCTATATGAATGATCTTGTGGAGTTTATACATCCTGCGAGCAAAGTAATATGGATGTTAGACAAGTATATTAGTTGGACGGTCCAATCTAATCCCCCAGATAATTCCATACACAGCGGGTCAGTATCACTATGATCAGCGGACAGCTTGTTGGCCTCACAGGATCTGCACACTCTTCTCCTGAAATACTCTGTGCTACAGCAGAACTGCAGCATCTATATGTTACTACCCCTCACATACTGACCCTCAAATGATGGAACAGATTATATGAATATTCTTGGCTTTTGCAAGTTCTAGATATAGAGATTGTTCCTCACGGTCTTAGTTCTTATGTTCTCGGTATACAAAGCGGTTCTAGATATAGAATTTTGTTTTCATGAACTATATATATGTATCAGTTCTTATGTTCTAGGCATATAGAGTAACGAACCCCATTGAAGTCAATGAGCGACTCGAGCATTTTTGTATATGACCCATGCTCCGCTAAGGTTTTCATTTGTGAAAATCTGGAAAACCCAAGAAAGTGATGGAAACGACACAGAAACGGATAGGGCAGGCGAGGGGCAACATGCTGGGCTGCATCTCAGGTTCCCAGGTCCCACTATTAAGCCACAGTAGCGGCAAGAGTGGGCCCCCCCACACCCCTTACAATTTTTACTTCAGACAAACCCTCATTAGCAAGGCACACCTTAGCTAAGCACCACACTACCTCCAACCAAGCACAATCACTGCCTGCGGGACACACCGCTGCCTCTTCTCCTGGGTTACATGCTGCCCAACCCCCTCCCCCCCCCCCCCACACGACCCTGCGTCCGCAGCGCACACAAAAGTGTCCCTGCGCAGCCTTCAGCTGCCCTCATGCCACACGCTCACTTCATAGCCACACCACCCTCATGTCTATTTATAAGTGCGTCTGCCATGAGAAGGAACCAGAGGCACACACTGCAGAGGGTTCACAGGACCAGGTAGCGACCCTCTTTAAAAGGGGCGGGGCGATAGCCCACAATGCAGTTGAGAATCGATGAGAAATTGACGTTCGATCTTCATTCCAATAAAGTGCCAACCTCCGTCAGGAGATGCAAATGTGGGCATGAGTTACATAGCTATGGGGAATCCATGTGCCCACACAGTATTCATTCTGTCTAGGTGTCAGATAGCTCAATCAACACCGCAAGGGGAAAGCCACCTGCACTCTGCCCCCTACCTAACTCAGTCAGTGTCTTTGTGCCAGACAGGTCAAACACCGCGATGGGAAGTCTGTGTGCACCAACGCAACACAAGACATGAACAATAGAGAAATCAGAGTGGCCAAACATGGCAGACTTATACTCCGCCGACGACATAGGCCTTGGGCCACAGCTTCAGCAATCGTAGGCATGCAGCGGACTTCAATGCTAGTACACCTGTGAAGGTCTCAGTAAATCCGTTACGTTTTCTTTCACCGCTCCAAAGACTGGATTAGCCAGGAAAAAGTTCCACAGGCCCAACCTGGCGCCGTTGCAGTTCCCGCGGGACATAGGCCTTGGCCAACAACTTCAGCAATCGTAGGCAGGAAGCGGACTTCGATGCTGTGAAGGTCTCAGTAAATCCGTTATGTTTTCTTTCACCGCTCCAAAGACTGGATTAGCTAGGAAAAAGTTCCACAGGCCCAACCTGGCACCGTTGCAGTTCCCCCGGGACATAGGCCTCGGCCAACAGCTTCAGCAATCGTAGGCAGGAAGCGGACTTCGATGCTAGTACACCTGTGAAGGTCTCAGTAAATCTGTTACATTTTCTTTCACCGCTCTAAAGACTGGATTAGCTAGGAAAAAGTTCCACAGGCCCAACCTGGCGCCGTTGCAGTTCCCCCGGGACATAGGCCTCGGCCAACAGCTTCAGCGATCATAGGCAGGAAGCGGACTTCGATGCTAGTACACCTGTGAAGGTCTCATTAATGCAGTTATGCTCCTCTCCTGTGGCCCAAACGAGTTTCTCAGATAACTGTGGTAACACGAGAGAAAATACATGATGCGCAATGCTGACCCCCTGACCCCAAGCAGGAGGAGGAGGTGGCCCCACAAGGCCAAGAAACCATGACCAGGACCCGCTGTAGCCTGTGCTGGAAGGATATGAGCGGGCCCTTGGCCAGGCTCGGTCCCAGCAAACATGTTGTGTGGCCCAAGGTGCTGCGAGTGACATAGCAATAGGGAATCTATGTGTCCACACACTACTTATTCCGTTTGGGTGTCGGATACCTCATCGACAACGCAAGGGGTAAACCATCTGCACTCTGCACCCTACCCGAGTCTGTCAGTCTTTTGAGGACAGACAGGTAAAACACCCCTATGGGAAGTCTGTGTGCACCCACAGCATGGGTGGGCCCAAGGAACTTAAAGACAGTACACATAAAGAAATCAGAGTGCCCAAACATGGCAGACTTTCACTGCGCCCAGGACATGGGCCTCTGCACAAACCCTCAGCAATCGCGGGCATAGAGCGGACTCTGATGTTAGCGTAGCTGTGAACGTCTCATTAGCGCTGTATCGCTCCTCTTGTTTGTCCCAATGCAGTGCCCCCGATAGCTGTGGTAACGTGAGAGAAAATGCATGCTGGCTTCGGCCCACACTCCATGCCCTAGTCAGTCTGGGTTTTTTTCAAAGTGCTAGGCAGGTACAACTCTGCTATGGGAAGTCTGTGTGCACCCACAGTATGGGTGGGTCCCAGGAACCCAGAAAAGGTACATAAAGAAATCCCATTGCAGTGCCCCGGATAGCTGTGGTAACGTGAGAGAAAATACATGTTGGCTTCGGCCCACACTCCATGCCCTAGTCAGTCACTGTTTTTTTGGGGGCCATATAGGTAGAACACTGCGATGGGAATACTTAGTGCACCCATAGTATGCACAGACCCCTGTAATATTCCTGTAGCAAAGGTATAAGCTGACCCCAGTAACAGTTATGTTGCAGAAGTCTAGGGAGACCCCAGTAACATTTCAGTAGTAACAGTATAGACAGACCCCAGTAACATTTCTGTAGTAACAGTATAGGCAGACCCCAGTAACATTTGTGTAGCAGCAGTATAGGCAGACCCCTGTAACATTTGTGTAGCAGCAGTATAGACAGACCCCTGTAACATTTCTGCAGCTGAAGTATAGGCAGCCCCCGGTAACATTTCTGCAGCTGAAGTATAGGCAGACCCTTGTAACATTAATGCAGTTACGCTCCCTATTCCTTTAACCCAAACAAGTTTCTCAGATAACTGTGGTAACACGAGAGAAAATGCATGATGCGCATTGCTGATCACCTGACCCCAAGCAGGAGGAGGAGGTGGCATTACAAGCCCAAGACACCATGACCAGGACCCGTTATAGTCTGTGTGGGAAGCACATTAGCTGGCCCAGGGTCAGGCTCGGTTCCAAGCCTCCACCTTTGTGACCCAAGGTGCCCTGAGTTACATAGCAACGGGAAATCCATGTGTCGCAACATAGACAGCTCAACACTGGAAGGGGCAGTCTTTGAGTTCCTTGGCCTAGCCTATGCTGTAAGTGCACAAAGATGGTATTACACAGGAAGAAATCGGAGTGCCCAACCATGGGAGAGTTTCGCCCCACCAAGCAACTTGGCCTCGGCCAGCAATTCTGGCCTAGTCAGTCACTGTATTATTTGTGCCACATAGGTAAAACACCGCGATGGGAAGACTTAGTGCACCCATAGTATAGACAGACCGCTGTAACATTCCTGTAGCAAAGGTATAAACAGACCCCAGGAACATTTCTGTAGCAGCAGTATAGGCAGACCCCTGTAACATTTTTGTAGCTGCAGTATAGGCAGAACCCAGTACCATTTCTGTAGTGGAAGTATAGGCAGACCCCAGGAACATTTCTCTAGCAGCAGTATACGCAGACCCCTGTAACATTTATGTAGCAGAAGCATATGCAGACCCCAGTACCATTTTTGTAGCAGCAGTATAGGCTGTGAGGAAGGAGGAGCAGCAGCCAGAGGATTCAGAGTTTCAGCAGTGGACTGCGTAGAAGACTGGGTGCCCGATACATTGCTGGATGCATTTTCTGCCGTCCACGACAGGACCTGCTCACACTGCTTTGTTTACAAAAAAGGTCTACCACATGGACCCATAAGTTGTGATATGAAGCTGGGGACCCCAGAAACTTGCCTCTCTCCTAATCCCGCAGCAGCCGGCTGGGATACACCTGGACCAGGAACTCGGCCTGTGCCCACACCCTCACTTGGAACTCCGCATCCTCTCCTGCGTCCACATCCTCGACCCCTACCCCTCAGCTTGGGGGATTACGAATAGAGCAGACACAGACCGCTGTAAATAATTATGCAATTATATGCATACACTTTCACGCAGAGAGCGGAATCATAACGCTAACTCCAGGCAGAAAAAAATGGAAGGAAGGCCGCAAACAGGCCTAGCAATGCAAGAGTGATGCACCAAAACTCCCACCAGGCACCCAGTAAAATGCAGACGGTCAGAGGTAGCCCAACGTGGGAGCTTTTTGTTGTTTTTTTTTTTAAAGAAGACAGGCTATATACTGTGTATATCACTTTCCCTCTATAAGTACCTGTGTTGGCCGTACGCTGAGCGTCAAATTCACTGCAGACACAGGCCGGTGTAAATAATCTTGGAATTATGTGCATAGACTTTGTCGCTGAGAGCGTTATAGTAAGGCAAACTCTAGGCAGAAAAAAATAGTCAGGAAGGCCGCAAACAGGCCTAACTGTGCAATAGTGATGGACTTAAACTCCCACCAGACACCCAGTAAAATTTAAATGGTCAAAGGTAGCCCAACCAAGGAGCTTTTGTTTTTTTTAAAAAAAAGAATACAGGCTGTATAGTGTGCATATCACATTCCCTCTATAAGTGGCTGCGTTGGCCATATGCTGTGCATCTCTAATTCACTGCAGACACAGTCCGGTGTAAATAATCTTGGAATTATGTGCGTAGACTTTGTCGCTGAGGAGAGCATAGTAAGGCAAACTCCAGTCAGAAAAAAAATAGCCAGGAAGGCCGCAAACAGGCCTAAGTGCAATAGTGATGGACTTCAACTCCCATCAGACACCCAGTGAAATTTAAACAGTCAAAGGTAGCCCAACTGAGGAGCTTTTTGTTTTTTTGGGGTCAAAGAATACAGGCTATATACTGTGTATATCACTTTTCCTATATCACAAGAAGAAAAAGAGTTACAGCAGCACTCCAAAAGTTCAGTCACACCGTTGGTGCAAGGCACTATGCAATAGCCCAGTTAGGGTCCCGACTCCTCGGGTCCACCGTTAGTCATCAATGCAGAAAAGGAGAAGAACCAGGCAGCATTCATTAAAAATCCTCTTCTTTATTGAAATAGCATGAGGAAGCAAGCATGCTTGCTTCCTCATGCCATTTCAATAAAGAAGAGGATTTTTAATGAATGCTGCCTGGTTCTTCTCCTTTTCTGCACTTTTCCTATATCAGTCGCTGTGGCCGTATGCTGTGCGTCTCTAATTCACTGCAGACACAGGCCGCTGCAAATAATCTTGGAATTATGTGTGTAGACTTTGTCGCTGAGAGCAGTATAGTAAGGCAAACTCCAGGCAGAAAAAAAATAGTCAGGAAGGCCACAAACAGGCGTAAGTGCAATAGTGATGGACTACAACTCCCATCAGACAACCTGTAAAATGCACACGGTCACAGGTAGCCGTAAGAAGGAGCTTTTATTTAAAAAATTTTTTGAAAAAGAATACCGGCTATATAGCATGTATATGACTTTCCCTCTATCAGGGGCTGTCACCGTACGCTGTGCGTCAAGTTGACGGCAGACACAGAGCGGTGTAAAAATTTTTGGAATTATTGGCGTACAGTTGGAGGCTGACAGTGGTTATGTTACGCTAACTGCAGCCAGAAAAAAATTATACGGAATGCTGCAAACAGGCCTAGCTGTGCAATAGTGATGGACTACAACTCCCATCAGACAACCTGTAAAATGCACACGGTCACAGGTAGCCCTAAGAAGGACCGTTGGGGTTCTTGTACACAGGATCCTACACTACCACTCTCCCTATCTCAGCAACGCTGTCCCTATACTATGTAGTACAGACTGCAGCCTGAGAACGCTATAGCTGTAATGGGGCTGCACGCCTGATATACAAAGAAAAAAAGTTGCAAAACTGCTACCAGCAGCCACAACAGTAATGCACATGGTCAGATGTGGCCCTAAGAAGGACCGTTGGGGTTCTTGTACACAGGATCCTACACTAACACTTTCCCTATAGCAGCACCAGTGTGTGACTGTGGCGAGCCGCGGGCGGCCCCACTTTAAATACTCGGGGGTCACTTGATCTCGCCAGCCACTCACTGCAGGGCGGTGGGATGGGGCTGGAACGTCACAGGAGGAAGTTGTAATGCCTTCCCTGCGTTTCTATTGGCCAGAAAATGGCACAAAACTTTCAGGGAAGGAAATGGAATTGACTCGAACATCGCGTGGTGCTCGCCTCGAGTAACGAGCATCTCGAGTACCCTAATACTCAAGCTCGGACGAGTACGCTCGCTCATCTCTAATTGGTTCTTATGGCCATCATATAGATTATATATATATATATATATATATATATATATATATATATATATATATATATATATATATATATATATATAGGTGAAAGCCCTCACTGACTGACTGATTCGCCACTAAATCTTTCTCGGTGTTGTACAAACATGAAATTTGGGATGAGCATTCTTTAGGTCCTAAATAGGAAAAGTAAAGGTGTCACAACTGGATTATTCAATGATAATTGCAAAAGTAAGTGCACCCCTATGTAATGTAACTCCCCACTGTCCTATAAGTGGGAAATTTGGCACAAGCATTCTTTAGGTTCAAAAGGAGGAGAGTGGGAGGGGTGGCACATTCTGCAGAGGATCTCAAACCAGAACTTGTTAGGACAGTAGCCAAGTTGATTGCGGTCAAAGCCTTGGACCAGGAATGCCTGTCACAAATGTGCGCATGGGGAAAGTGGTGGGCAGAGGGGAGACACCCTGTCCCAGAGAACATCCAGTGCAGTGCTAAAGCAAGTAGGGATCCCTGAAGACCAGCCAACCTCTGGGAGGTAAAAGCACTAGAGAAAGGGAAGAAAACAAATACCTGCGCTCAGAGTGTCCTAAAAGATTCCACAGCCTTTGGTCTCTACTTGACCTTGCTTTGCTGTAGAATCTTTTGGGACACTCTGAGCGCAGGCTTTTTTCCCCTTTTCTCTAGTACATTCTGCAGGGGAACATCGGTACATGCAGCCTGAGGAGAATCCGACTCTCCTCTATTTGTATACAGTTCCTCAGTTCCTCTGAAGTAACCACGACTTCATAAAATGTTCCATGCGAACAACATGTAAACAAACACCCTTATCAAATTAACTGTTATATCAGCTAGTCATATATACAGTTATTGTCACAACCAATCCCTCCCCTAGAAGGAGTGTATGTGTCAATATATATACACCCATACACACTCAATGGCAGTAACAACCCTCCCCTAGGAATGTGTGTATATATATATATGTATATATACACACACACATACATACATACATATATATACACATATATATATATATATACACATACACACACATACATACACTTGCTAGCTGATATACCTGGCTTCGTTACAGAGTTACTTTGCTACAGGTGTTTACCTGTTGTTCACACAGAACATTTTATGAAGTCGTAGTTACTTCAGAGGAAGCAAGGAATACAATATGCATACACATAGAGGAGCATTAGATTCTCCTCAAGCTGCACGTACCGATGTCCCTCTGCAGAATGTGCCACCCCCCGCACTCTCCTCACTTATTCAAATTTAACCCCAGACTGCAGTCTATGGTTGCTTCCTTATGTACTTTACAGCCTTTCAGTATATTCTCCTCAGTATATACACATAGAGGTCAGTTATATTCTCATCAGTATATACATACACGAGTCAGTTATATTCTCCTCAATATATACACATAGAGGTAAGGTAGATTCTGCTCAGTACATACACATAGATGTGAGGTAGATTCTCCTCAGTATATACACAGAGGTCAGTTATATTCTCCTCAGTATAGACACCTAGGGGAGCGTTTGATTCTCTTCGGTATATAGACACATAGGTGAGGTAGATTCTCCTCAGTATATAAACACAGAGGTCAGTTATATTCTCATCAGTATACACACACAGAGGTCAGTTAGATTCTCATCAGTATATACACACAGAGGTCAGTTACATTCTCCTCACTATATACATACAAAGGTCAGTTAGATACTCCTCACTATATACACATAGAGATGAGGTAGATTCTCCTCAGTATATACACACTGAAGTCAGTTAGAGGTGAGGTAGATTCTCCTTAGTAAATACACGTATAGGAATCACTAAAATAGTCCTTATGCGCTTGTGCTGTAGTGAAGATGACAATGAGGTACTTTGGATCAAGTAAATCAATGGTGATCCAGGAGATATGACCAGAGTTATTTTAATCTTGCATATAAAAATGCAGCAGAAAAAGTCCAAGATAGAGTGCACATAAAATACAATGTGTTTTGGTGAATGCAAACACCTTTCTCAAGCATATATGACAAACAAAAACTTTTTGTTTGTCATGTATGCTTGAGAAAGACTTTTGTATACGCCCAAAACACATTGCATTTTATCTGCACTCTATCCTGGACTTTTTCTGCTGCATCTTTATAGCAAGATTAAAATAACTCTGGTCATATCTCCTGGATCACCATTGATTTACTTGATCCAAAGTGCCTCAATCCCATCTTAACCACAGCATAAGCGCATAAGGACTATTTTAGTAATTCCTTCTTGAAGTGTCCCCATCTTGCTCATTTTGGGGCATTTCATATTTGATGCTCTCCATGTACAGTGGATTACCTGTGGGACCCAAGAATCGTATTATCTGAGCCTGCCGTACCTCAGGCGCTAGCTGTGGGCTCTTGTTTTTTATTACAGGGGGCCCCGCGCAGCACCAGGTGAGTCCTTCCATTTTTTTCATCTATCTACTGGATTGCTATTTAATTTTCATGTTGCATCAAGGCGCTGTCCTAGTTACACTGTAACTCATATACACATAGAGGTGAGGTAGATTCCCCTCAGTATATACACAGAGGTGAGGTTGATTCCCCTCAGTATATACACATAGAGGTGAGGTTGATTCCCCTCAGTATATACACATAGAGGTGAGGTAGATTCCCCTCAGTATATACACATAGAGGTGAGGTACATTCCCCTCAGTATATACACATAGAGGTGAGGTTGATTCTCATCAGTATATACACACAGAGGTCAGTTATATTCTCCTCAGTATATAGACATAGAGGTAAGTTAGATTCTCCACAATATATAAGCACATAAAAATAAAGTAGATTCTCCTCAGTATATAGGGTTGCCACCTTTGTCACGAAAAAATACCGACCATAGTAAAGAAAAAAGGGGGCGTGGCTTATCACAGCCTTTTTTACCTCATTTATCTCCTCCATCCCGTCCAGCGGCTGTGCGCATGTGCGGGGTCCAGGCCAGCATGTTCTCGCGAGTAGATGACGTTTAGTGTGAATCACACGTCATCTACTCGTGAGTACACGCTGCAGACGCTTACATCGCATACAATCTACACATATATAATTATATACATGAGATACCCAGTTTACCCTAGCATGTCTATATCACTACATACAGGAGATATACCTTACCTGTATATAGTGATGCTGATGTAAGGTAGATATGTCCTGTATGTAATTATATGTACAGCTGGTATAATGTATACCACCTAAACATACAAGATTACATGCAGTACATGGTGCATACCTCGTACCGCATGTACTGCTCCTCCGCTCTCCTCCTTGCTCCCGACACTGTCACTGCAGCGCCGGCCAGGCATCCATCCTGCCCCCCCCCCACACACACACACATCGCACACACACACACAACTACACTACATCGATCCTGATCCACAGATATCACACACACAGCTCTGCTACATCGATCCTGATCCCCAGACATCACACACACAGCTCCGCTACATCAATCCTGACCCCCACACATTGCACACACAACTTCACTACAGCAATCCTGACCACACACATCACACACACAGCTCCACTACATCAATCCTGACCTCCACACACATCTCACACACACAGCTCCGCTAAATCCATCCTCATCCAAAGACATCACACACACAGCTCCACTACATCTATTTTGACTCCCACACACATCACACACAGCTCTACTACATCCATTCTGAACCTCACACACATCACACACACACAGCTCCACTACATCAATCCTGACCCCCACACACATCACACACACACACAGCTCCACTACATCAATCCTGACCCCCACACACATCACACACACAGCTCCATTACATCCATCCTGACCTCCACACACATCACACACACAGCTTCACTACATGGATCCTGACCCCCACACACACAGCTCCGCTACATCAATCCTGACCCCCACGCACATCAAACACACAGCTCTGCTACATCAATCACATGACATGACATCATTGGAGGCCGTGGAAGCTGTCAGCTCTGCAGGTCTGTGTTTCCTCTGCCGGAGGAGAGTTATTCGGAGCTAGATGGCAGTGCAGGCTCTGAAAATACCGGCCTGTAATAAGGCCAGTAAAAAAAATACCGGCACCAGCCTGACAGAAAAAAATACCAATCAGGCAGGTGGTTTACTGTCTGGGTGGCAACCCTATCAGTATATACATATAGAGATCAGTTAGATTCTCTTCAGTATGTGCATATAGGGGGAGGTAGATTCTCTTCAGCATATACACATAGAGGTAATGTAGATTCTCCTCAGTATATGCACATAGAGGTGAGGTAGATTCCCGTCAGTATATACACAGAGGTGAGGTTGATTCCCCTCAGTATATACACGTAGACGTGAGGTAGATTCTCCTCAGTATATACACATAGAGGTGAGGTAGATTCCCCTCAGTATATATACATAGAGGTGAGATCCATTCTCATCAGTATATACACACAGAGGTCAGTTATATTCTCCTCAGTATATACACATAGAGGTAAGTTAGATTCTCCTCAATATATAAGCACATAGAAGTAAAGTAGATACCTTCTCAGTATATAGGGTTGCCACCTTTGTCACGAAAAAATACCGGCCATGGTAAAAAAAAAAGGGGACGTGGCTTGAGGGCATGGCTTATCACAGCCTTTTTTTCCTCCTTTATCTCCTCCATCCCGTCCAGCGGCTGTGCGCATGTGCGGGATCCAGGCCAGCGTGTTCTCGCGAGTAGATGAAGTTTAGTGTGAATCACACATCATCTACTCGTGAGTACACACTGCAGACGCTCACATCGCATACAATCTACACATAAATAATTATGTACATGAGATACCCAGGTTACCCTAGCATGTCCATATCACTACATACAGGAGATATACCTTACCTGTATATAGTGATACTGATGTAAGGTAGATATGTCCTGTATATAATTATATGTACAGCTCGTATAATGTATACCACCTAAACATACAAGATTACATGCAGTACATGGTGCATACCTCGTACCGCATGTACTGCTCCTCCACTCTCCTCCTTGCTCCCGACACTGTCACTGCAGCGCCGGCCAAACATCCATCCTGCCCCCCACACATCGCACACACACACATATACACAACTACACTACATCCATCCTGATCCCCAGACATCACACACACAGCTCTGCTACATCAATCCTGATCGCCAGACATCACACACAGCCCCGATACATCAATCCTGACCCCTACACATCGCACACAGCTCCACTACATCAATCCTGACCTCCACACACACAGCTCTACAAACATCAATCCAGACCTCCACACACATCTCACACACACAGCTCCGCTACATCCATCCTCATCCAAAGACATCACGCACACAGCTCCACTACATCAATCCTGACCCCTACACATCGCACACACAGCTCCACTACATCAATCCTGACCTCCACACACATCTCACACACAGCTCTGCTACATCCATCCTCATCCAAAGACATCACGCACACAGCTTCACTACATCTATTTTGACCTCCACATACATCACACACACAGCTCTACTACATCCATCCTGAACCTCACACACATCACACACACACACACAGCTCCACTACATCAATCCTGACCCCCACACACATCACACACACACAGCTCCACTATATCAATCCTGACCTCCACACACATCACACACAGCTTCACTACATCAATCCTGACCCCCACACATATCACACACAGCTCCGCTACATCAATCCTGACCCCTACACATCGCATGCACAGCTCCACTACATCAATCCTGACCTCCACACACACAGCTCCACTACATCAATCCTGACCTCCACACACATCTCACACACACAGCTCCGCTACATCCATCCTCATCCAAAGACATCACGCACACAGCTCCACTACATCTATTTTGACCTCCACATACATCACACACACAGCTCCACTACATCCATCCTGAACCTCAAACACATCACACACACACACAGCTCCACTACATCAATCCTGACCCCCACACACATCACACACAGCTCCACTACATCAATCCTGACCTCTACACACATCACACACAGCTTCACTACATCGATCCTGACCCCCACACACATCACACACAGCTCCGCTACATCAATCCTGACCCACACACACACAGCTCCACTACATTAATCCTGACCTCCACACACATCACACACAGCTTCACTACATCGATCCTGACCCCCACACACATCACACACAGCTCCGCTACATCAATCCTGACCCCCACGCACATCACACACACAGCTCCGCTACAGCAATCGCATGACATGACATCATCGGAGGCCCTGGAAGCTGTCAGCTCTGCAGGTTTGTGTTTCCCCTGCCGGAGGAGAGTTATCCAGCACTAGATAGCAGTGCAGGCTCTGAAAATACCGGCCTGTAATAAGGCCAGTAAAAAAAATACCAGCACCAGCCTGACAGAAAAAAAATACCGGCCAGACAGATGGTTTACCGTCCGGGTGGTAACCCTATCAGTATATACATATAGGGGTCAGTTAGATTCTCTTTAGTATATATACATAGAGGTGAGGTAGATTCTCTTCAGCATATACACATAGAGGTAATGTAGATTCTCCTCAGTATACACACATAGAGGTCAGTTAGATTCTCCTGTGTATATACACAGAGGGGAGGTAGATTCATCTCAGTATATACACATAGAGGGGAGGTATATTCTCCTCAATATGTACATATAGAGAGGAGGTAGATTCCCCTCAGTTTATACACATAGAGGGAGGTAGATTCTCCTCAGTATATACACATTGAGGAGAAGTAGATTCTCCTCAGTATATACATATAGAGGTGAGGTAGATTCTCCTCAGTATATACACATAGAGGTGAGGTAGATTCTCCTCAGTATATGCACATAGAGGTGAGGTAGATTCTCATCAGTATACAAATCATTTCACTAGACTTTATAGTTCTTTTCTCAGAAACCATCTCATGTATCACAGATTTTCACACTTAGAATTGAATATTGAGATTGTGACCCGTTTACTTTTCCTATTTAGCATCTAAAGAATGGTTGTGCCAAATTTCACATTTGTGCGGTACAGATGTGTGGTATTGGTTACATTACATAGGGGGTCACTTCAATTCTAAGCGTGAAAGTAATAATCGTTTTGAACCCGTTACTTTTCCTATTTAGGACATTTGTACGACACTGGGAACTTAGAGAATTAGTGGCGAGTCAGTTAGTCAGTGAGGGGTTTTGTCTTTAGAGATAGAGTAACATCGCTCTCCTAGAAGAAGTATATTATATATATATATATATATATATATATATATATATACAGTCATTGTCAGTAACATCGCTCCCCAGAAGGAGTGTATATATATATATATATATATATATATAATAGTGATGTAATACCACAGAGATTGCTAAACTCCAGGCTATAACTCCGGAGTTTGCATGAGACAAGGGCTGTCCGGGTCACGCGTATACTCCAGTCCAGGAAGTACCTGAACCTGGAACACGGATGAAACCTAATTGGGAAAGGAGCAGGCAAACGCTCAGTAAGAGAGACATGGTGGCAGAGTGTGGTCAGCCAGAACAGAGTGAGGATAGACTTTGTGCAGAGTCCCTGGAAAGCCGGGTGGAATTAACCTGGAGAGCTGAGGGAGGCTAAACCCTGAGGAGAAGGGTTGGGTGAGAATCCCTGCATAAAGTTACAAGGACTGTTATTTTGTGTGACATATGGACATTATCTTGCTGGAGAAAGCCTGTGTTTGTTTATGACTGAGAGTTTGGCAATAAACCACCCTGAATTACCGTCACCTGCCTCTGCTGCCGCCTGATTTCCAAACATGGGAACATACCTGTTGTTGGATATACATACATATATAGTCATTGTCAGTTACATCCCTCCCTTAGAAATTGTTGGATGGATGAAACTTTGTGTGTGATTATAACGTTGATATAAGTGATTACAATATCAGAGCAAAAGGATCATTTATTATGGAGAACTGACTTCTTGTAAGGAGGCTCTAGTACCCTGTTGTACCGTCTCTAGTTTGGATACAAGATATGATATGGGGGGCATTGAGGCTCTAGTACCCTGTTGTATCGCCTTTAGCTTAGATACAAGATTGTAATACGGGCGGGCATGGAGGCTCTAGTACCCTGTTGTACCACTTCTAGCTTGAGTACAAGATGTAATATGAGAGGAACACGTTTGGCTGTAGGATATCCTGAACATATAGCTGAGCTTTCATTGTTCCTTGTATTACTACTAGGGGGGACTGACTATTGTATGCAAACCATCACACCAGCGGGGGGCAGTGTGCCGCTCCACAGCAAAGGCAGGATTGAGGCACTCACCCCGAGGTCTCCAGACACAAACACAGTCCCAACACCCCCTAACAGCAGGGGTGTAACTATAGAGGATGCAGGGGGATGCAGTTGCACCCGGGCCCAGGAGCCTTAGGGAGCCCATAAGGCCTCTCTTCTCCATATAGGGAACCCATTACTATGAGTAAAGCATTATAGTTGGGGGCCCTGTTACAAATTTTGCATCGGGGCCCGGGAGCTTCAAGTTACGCCTCTGCCTAACAGTCTCGTCAGAACAGCCCGGTGGGGGACAATTCGTTCACTTCTCACATCCCAATAATGCCCCCCCCCCCTCTCAGATTCTGGTATTAGGGTGAAATCTCTTCTCTTTGTCATAGAGACATCTAGTGGTCAACAAGCTCTAAACAAGCGGAAGAAGAGGTCACTGTTGCGTCCCACTAGGAGTGCAACCTCCAAAACAAAGAAAAAGGCACAACTGCGCAAAGGAACATAAAACTAAGGGAAGTTCTCTCCCTATAAACCCCTAACCCGGGAGTCGGCCCTGCCTACTCGGCGGGCCGATCGCTCCGATAGGTGCGAGCCCACACTCGTGCCTGGGCCACTGACAAGTCCCTACCCGGGAGCCCTAGCACCAAAGGGAAAACAAATAACCAAATAAAGCAGAAAAGGACTTAGCTGGAATATAGGAGCTCCAGCCAGGATGTGTTCCTCCGTCGCCGTCCAGCGGCAACTGAAGCATTGATCAGCACAGGGGTCAATGCTAGCACAGTTTAAATAGGAGCTAAGCTAGTCAGCACCAGGTGCTGACTGACATCACTCCTGCAACTACCACACCCCTCAGCTCCAGGAGAAGCAAGGGCACACCCAAAACCTGGTCTGGCTTGCAAGCAAGGTGCAGGCATCAGAACGGCTGCAACAGTACCTCCCCTTCTAGAAGGGGCCCCAGGACCCTTAGGACCAGGACGACCAGGGTTTGATGTGTGAAAATGTTTTACCAGACGATCCGCATGAACACCTGCTTCAGGAACCCATGACCTCTCTTCTGGGCCATAACCGCGCCAATGCACCAGGTACTGCAAGGAATTCCTGACTCGATGGGAGTCCAAAATGTGACTTATTACAAACTGCTCCTCCCCATCCACTAGCACAGGGGCCGGGGGTGGTGGGTCATTCCCAGAATCGACGAATCTTTTGAGCAGAGATTTGTGGAAAACATTGTTAATCTTCATCGCACTGGGAATTTCTAACCGAAACGCCACCGTGTTAATCTTCTCAATTATTTTAAACGGACCTATAAATCGCGAGCCTAGTTTAGCAGACGGTTGTTTGAGTTTTATAACTCTGGTAGACAACCAAACCAAGTCTCCAACGCAGAATCCCGCCCCCTCTGAGCGATGACTGTCTGCAACTCGCTTTCACCGCCGAACTGCTCGTAGTGACTCTCTCTGGACCACAGCAATAATAGACCCAGAGGAATCTGGCTGCACTAGTACCGGAGCCGTAGCAACACACATCTTCAATCTCTGAAATGACTGCATTGCTTCCGCCGACCATTTAGTAGGAAAGCACCCCTTGCTTTGTTTGCCCACATAATGCCCCCCCACTTACACAAGGGGGTGCATTATGTTCTGGTGTGGATTATGTTCAGGTGTACATTATGTTCAGGTGTGGATAGTCCTGTTCTGAGGATGTTGTGTGTGAACAGTGACAGGTCTAGTGTCTGTGCAGGTGGCCAGACATCAGGTGTGGATAGTCCTGTTCTGAGGATGTTGGTATTCATATGTATGTTAGACACACTGGGTTGTAGTGTCCGTTGCATGCAGTTGTTGGAGCATGTTTCCCCATATTTCCCCGCAGATGGTTTGGACACCTGCTGCTCCTTCCCTTCCTGGCGTTCTGGGGTGGTGCACTCAGTAGGTGCGGTACGGTGACCGCGCAACTGTAGCCACTCGCAGATTTCTCCTTTCCCTTGGCAGGTGCGGCCTCCGAACATCTGATTTTGTGTGCGTGGTGCGAGCTGGTGACGCCGGCCACGATTTTCCTTATAGGCCAGATAGGTGTTCTGGCGGTCCTTCCCCTTGTACGGTGGGTGTGGTGGCTCCATACAACTTTAGTGGCATGCAGGTTGTGTCTGAGTTCCCTCTCAGTCTGTATTCCTGTTCCGGTGTCCGTTTTGTGGCGAGGTGCACCCTGCGGACGTAATTTGCTGTAGACCCCTGTTTGGTATGTACCTGAGCCTTTTCCCTTCTCCTGCTGAATGGCTGGCGTCTGCATCAGGCCCGTACTGATAAGTCCTGTTCACGCTATGTCAGTAGGGAGGGTAGCTATATTTTCCCTCTGGATTGTGCATATTCTATGCAGGCTACTGTTCGGTGGCCTTTTGTATAAGGTGCAGTGGTCCTGCTTAGTAATTTCCTTACTCTCTCCCATTTTGCCATCTTTGCCTTGGTGTCAGGTCCTTTTTAGATAAATCCTGTACAAGTGCGCGGTTTGGAGGAGTTGCATAATTTTTTTTTTGGTTATGCTTAAAGGGTCCAGAGGCCCCTTTTTTTAAGGGGAGGTACTGTTACGTGTGCTGCTGAGACATGTTGTACTATTGTGATTCCAGCAGCACAGCACTCTCAAGGTTAATGATTGAGCTGGCTGGTCAATCTGTTGCGTCCCACTAGGAGTGCAACCTCCAAAACAAAGAAAAAGGCACAACTGCGCAAAGGAACATAAAACTAAGGGGAGTTCTCTCCCTATAAACCCCTAACCCGGGAGGGGGCCCTGCCTACTCGGCGGGCCGATCGCTCCGATAGGTGCGAGCCTGCACTCGTGCCTGGGCCACTGACAAGTCCCTACCCGGGAGCCCTAGCACCAAAGAAAGGGAAAACAAATAACCAAATAAAGCAGAAAAGGACTTAGCTGGAATAGAGGAGCTCCAGCCAGGATGTGTTCCTCTGTCGCTGTCCAGCGGCAATTGAAGCATTGACCAGCACAGGGGTCAATGCTAGCACAGTTTAAATAGGAGCTGAGCTAGTCAGCACCAGGTGCTGACTGACATCACTCCTGCAACTACCACACCCCTCAGCTCCAGGAGAAGCAAGGGCACACCCAAAACCTGGTCTGGCTTGCAAGCAAGGTGCAGGCCTCAGAACGGCTGCAACAGTCACTACACACAAGCAGCCTCCTAGAGCCTTTCATAGGCCAAGTGGGGAATAACTTTTGGGGTCTCAGGTAACAAGACCATTCATCTAATCCCACCACAACTCTCATCATTTGTATATCTGTCTGATATGTAACTGCATGCTGAGTTTTGTAGAAAAATGACAACTTATAGGGGCAGATTGTTCTCATGACCGTGGTCAGGGTTCTAATCTAGGTTTTCAAGTTCTAGATTTAAAGATCATCTAAATTCTGATGGTCTGTACATATTGCTTCTTATATACTATATACCGTGTTTTCTCAAAACTAAGACCCTGTCTTATATTAATTTTTGCCTCAAAAGTGTCAGTAGGTCTTATTATACTTATCTAGCAGGCTCGGTCCACATCCCTCCTGCTGCTCTTCACAGCTCCAATGCGCTTCCCGCAGTCCTCGTCCGCTCGTACAACATCACTTCCTGGTTATGGGATCATAAATACCGCCTTCAGGAAGTAATGGCTGTGATTGGCTGAGTGGCGATCAAAGAACCAATCAATACAGCCCTGAAGAACCAATGTGAGGGCTGTGATTGGTTTATCCAGCGCTGTATTGATTGGCTGAGTAGCAGTCGAAGAATTAATCACAGCCATCGCTTCCTGGAGGTGGGGTTTATGAATCCCGTAACCAATAAATGATGTTTTACGAGCGTCTGAGATCGCTCAGTCGAAATAGTGGCCATTCAGTACTGAACGGCTGCTATGTTAGTGAATCGAAAGGGGCGAGAGAGCGCAAGGAGAGAAATCTCTTCCAGCCACCCTTCTGCGAGCCAACAATACTCACTCCTGTGCAACAGCACAGGAGCTAGTATGTGCGGGGACGAGTGTTCGGCAACATTTGCCCGACATTTGTCCCATTTAAATAGACCTTAAGCTCAACTGATTCAAGGTCTTGGCTTTTCTCCACATTTTCTTCCAAGCCCATCTTTTCAACATGATGTATTCCTACATCATGATCTTAATGTCCTTGATTTTTCCCCACAAGATCTGGTCTTGTCCACCCACCATGTTGAGGCTCCAACCTTACATCTTTACCAAGTAATATCACCAACAAAAACCAGCCAGTACATGGTTACAACTTGCCTATGTACATACATATATAGCACCAAATAAAATCCACACACAGGGCAATAAAAAAGCGCATAATGTAACATATTTTAACAAAAAGTTAAAACTACATAAAAAGATTTGGAATAAAGAATGCAATGTTTATAATGTAGGTATGTCTGAAGGCTGGTCACCAAAACATATATATCAGTTATATGTCATAATCAATGCATAGAAATGTAAATAACATAAATCCAGTGCAAATGAGCACTGTCACCACATTCAGCCAACCCAGAATCCATACCAAAGCTCCAATTCATATTTTGCTTGTTGCTTCTTCCAGGGGTTAATAAGCAATGCAAAAAAGTCAGGTTTTTATCTCCCCTAGGTGGATGATGTAATAAACCCACCCCCTCGGAAAAAAACAAGAAGGAAAGGGAAAATTACACACAATTATATATGGCGTTTCCAATGGTCTATAAGGAAAACCCCCGTTTAAGGCAATAGAAATAACCCAGATTCTAAGAAATAGCAATGACCTCTCAAGTATAGGGCAGGGCCATAACAAAGGATCACATAGAGTTGAAAGATATCATAGAAATTACAAAAGGTGCGTCAGGAAGTATAAAATATCACAAAAATATCAAAATAGTAATAAGGTGGATAGTACTAATATATAGAAATGATGATATCTTAAGTTTTATGATCATTTATATTTATTTATGTTTTTTCATGTGATATCGTCATTTCAATATATTGCCATTTTTTAGAAAGGATGCAGTGTCTATTCTGAGTGATGATTGTAGGGGTATTAAAGAAAATAAAGAGACAATTTGTTAGGTCAGCTACCAGTGTCTGCCGCCCACTTGCTATTCCGGGCAGACACGGGCGTCACTCTACTCCTTCTGTCTGACTGTACTCTTTGTTTTTACTTTCTATCAGTACTGCAGTAGTTAACTCTTCTCAGTGCTCACAACCCAGCTGCAGCTTAATAGGCAATTACCCTCCTTTTTAAGTGAGCTGGGGACCCTACCTCTTTTCCTGAGTGGTGTTGTGTGTTTGTCTCACACACCCAGCATACATAGGTCGCCTGTCTCTGACTTTATAGTCAGGATTAGAGTCCTGAGAAACGGCTCCACACTGAGCCGCTTGTCCCGATGATGCGGCACGCGTGGTGACGTCACGACGCGTTACGTCGTGACGTCACATCACCAGGACGTGAGGTCTCGTTGCTATGAGACGCAGATGCGTCCCACGAGACGCCGCGCGTCATGACGTCCCCCCACGTCTCTGCAGCGCTGTGCGTCGGGGGGCGGTATGTAGGACGCGATCCACGGCCCACCTGAGTGCACGGACCTATACGAGCGCCGCGACTGATAACAACAGACCCAGTCCGGCCCTGTGTCCGCTACACTGCGCAATACACATGCCTGATGTTACGGAAGGAGGTTGGATCCAGCGTCGCTCAGGTTGTCATGGCACCATGACACACGTCACGGGAGTATACACCCCCTGACGTTAAGCCGGACTCGGATTGGCCAGCAAACACCGAGGAGGCGGGGACAAAATAGCGGGCCCCCTCTGATCTTTCCTATAGACCACATCAGTAGAGGCATAGCCCGCATCGATCGTCACACTAAGGGACGATCGTTTCCACAACATCAGAGGACCCACACTCCAGTAACCATTGAGGACTCCCGATCCAGTGCTGGGTTTACATGGAGTCTAATAATAACAAATGAGCCCTTCCCATCCACATGATGTGTACACAAGGGGGCGTAGTCTATCTTGATAGGTGGACAAATTGATCACACCCTCTTGAAGGAGGGCACTGCACTATATAAGGCAAGCACCTTGCAT
This sequence comes from Eleutherodactylus coqui, assembly GCF_035609145.1. Taxonomy (NCBI): domain Eukaryota; kingdom Metazoa; phylum Chordata; class Amphibia; order Anura; family Eleutherodactylidae; genus Eleutherodactylus; species Eleutherodactylus coqui. The sequence goes on along the minus strand of NC_089838.1, from coordinate 51,701,349 downwards.
CCAGAGCTCATTCCCTAGCCTACCATCTGGGCTATGGACACCAACTTTTGTTATTTTCATCTTGTATCCATCTTTTTCTTCTGTCAATTCTGACACTCTGGGAAAAGAAACTCGGGCGGGTTCTGTTAGATAAGCTCTTACACGTAACGGGCTAGTAAACCACTAGTCTGTTTATGTGATAGCCAAAGAAGCAGCAGATTGGTGAACGGGGTGTTCTCTATAGAGAAGCAGGGGGCTAGTGCTTCTCTCCTTTTTCTCACCTGGGGATATGTGTCCTGAATAAGCACAGGCACAAAAACCCTTGCGATACCGGCATAGCGTCCCAGTATGCATATTGCATAGGACGAACCAGCTATCCTATCTCTGGACAGAGACGGATTGCTCTAATACTACTTTACTCACAGCATAACACTGCATCCCTATGGTATGTTTCTGTGAGTAGTAGCAGCTTGAACATTCCCGTATCAGTCCTGAACACCCCACGCCAGACATTCGCATTCAAGGCTGATTTGGGTCATTAGGATACGCTATCTCTGGCAAATCTCAAATTATTGCTTTTGTCAATAAGAGAAATTTGAGTATCGAACTTTCTACCCAGGCTAGATCCGATCCTTCGAGAAACCTGCTGCAAGAACAGGCCCTCCAAAAATTAAGATATTCGTTTCTTTACCAATTGGTCTATTGGTGACCTCATGATATCATCTATACTGTCTCTACTCAATCCCGATTTATAATGCTCCTGATGATCCACGAGAATTGAAGTGGTGAAACGCGTCGAGCAATTAAATACGAGAATCAGCATACTAAAAAGGGAAATTCGAATACGCTTGGGTCAAGTATTTATACTACGACCCTTATCTATAGAGGCGAGGCCGTCCTATATTAACCGGGAGACTATCCATTTAGGAATTGGTCAGGTACCTCTACCCTCCTTTGTGCCTGTAAAAAAGAATTGTGAAGAAACGAACGTTCAAATCACTAAAAATTGCATCCATCTACGGTGTGTGGGCTTTATAAATAAAAAAAGACCAAAACAACTGGGGATAATCTTATAAACCCCAAGTACCAATATACCCCTGCCTCATACATTACCGGCTTTAAGCAGGACAAAAAAACTTCGTGGTCGCCGGTGACCAGATCACACAAACACCCACACACACAGTACAATTGGATGCCCATCTTTAGTGACGGTGTGGTTGGATGGTATTTACCACTCCCCTTACTTATCTTTTTTTGTTTTTGTTGTTTTATGTGTTGTGCCCCTATATGTGCATTTTAAAAAGTTCAAAATAAAAATTATATTTTTTAATTCAAGTCACCACTGTGAAAGGGCTACTCAAGTTAAATTTGGAGACTTTTTGCTCTGCCTACTCTGTGAAATATTGTTGGCTCTGTGCTCGAATGGCAGGATTTCTATCCCAAAGCATTAGCACGACACAATGGATGTCAGACGCTGATACGGTTTTTTCAGAAACAGATTATACATCTAATTCCAACTTTTCAATTCAGGCCACTTTCAAAGAACTCACTCGCACCTACCGTGAATACGTCAGGGGGTGGTGGGAAATCAAGGGTCTCTCTAAATACGAGGAACACAAAATCGTTCCTAGGGGACTAAGAAATAACACACTTCCTCCCCCTAGGTGTAGGAACCCTGACTTCCTTAAAAAATGGGAAAATGAGATTACAGAGTCCTCATTACGACTTATTAAACTTCTAATTGATGAAGAACAAGTCACCCTCACCAAAAGTATAAAATTATTAGAGGAATCTATTGAGAGATCGAAAAAATTCTCATCAGACCCTGAGTATTCTAATCTTGAAAAAAATCTTCAGGATAACATTGCAAAGTACACCCAAAATATCAAAGACAGAAAACACGCGCTATTTACCCGTGACTTGACTGATTTCCGGGAGAATCGGGGATATATCAGTACGGGCAGACAATCCGGTGCCGAGCCGAGCTCCTCAGAAACCGAGCAATCGGATAACAAAAAATCTAGAATACAACGTAGACAGCGGCCACCGAGAGTGGGGCGTGATCAGGGGAGACGGAGAGGTCAGGGACGTACTAGGTCCCAATCACAACATCCCTCAGAGTTTCCAATATCACAATATTTTTTGAGGGATCGCCGGAACCCCCTAGACAACTACTGACGGCACCCGACAGTCCAGACGAACCCGACAACGATAAAATGCAGATCATCAATATATCCAAACACCAACTTACCCATCACGAAATCCGGGTCTTGGAGAGGGGGCTGTCCTTTGTCCCGACGACCCGCTATGAGCCGTTCGTCTGGACAAAGGACATCTCCCTCTTCATGAGAAAGCTCAGATGGAGGAAATATCATGCGATCCAGGATCGCAAACTGGCCAACGAACTAGGTGTACCAGTCTCTGATATCCCCGCAATTAGGGACCTCCAAAGTCTGGAGGAAGACTCATCTGGACCAATTATATACACTGATTGCAGGCCAACAAATAGATCCCATCCCCCTGCAATGAGTTGTCCAGAATTGGATATCTTTGAGAATTTGGTCCTAAGGGATATAAAAAAGATTCAAACCTCCAACATCAAAAATTATAACATGAGCATAAATGAAAAGAAGGCCCTGAAGGCTCTAGAAAAGAACGAGGACATCATTATTAAACCGTCCGATAAAGGCGGCAATGTGGTTATATTAGACAGAGACAGCTACATCAAAATGTGCACCGACATTCTTGATGATGTAACCACATATGCTGTTTTGGAGGAGGACCCCACAGACAAATTTAAACAAGTATTAGACCAAATTCTCATGACCGCCAAAGAATCGAGACTCATCAATGAACGTGAGCTGAAATTCATGACTGTAGACACACCTAGACTGGCCACCTTCTACACCTTGCCAAAGATACACAAGGGGACGAACCCCCTAAAAGGACGCCCTATTGTCTCTGGCATTGATAACCTAACACAGAATGCCAGCAAGTATCTAGACAAGGTCCTGAGACCATTTGTGTCATCGCTTCCGTCATTTGCGCAGGACACAATGGATGTCCTGCGTCAAATTGAGGGAATAGTGGTGGGTCCGGAGACAATGATAGCGAGCCTCGACGTCGAAGCCCTGTACAGCTCGATCCCGCATAACATAGGACTAAAAGCCACCTCACATTTCCTAACTCAAAGAGGCCGACATTTACAACAGCATAGTGAGTTCGTATTGGAACTATTGAGCTTCATCTTAACACACAACTACTTCCTCTTCAACTGGAAATTTTTCCACCAGCTATGGGGCACCGCGATGGGGACCTCTTGTGCCCCCACCTACGCAAATTTGCTCCTGGGCTGGTGGGAAGAGAAAATCGTCTTTTCCAGCGACATGCCATGGTCCACACATATCCTTACATGGATTAGATATATTGATGACATCTTAATACTGTGGACCGGCACTAAACGGCTTTTCGAAGAGTTTGTAATGTGGCTCAATGATAACAATCTAAACTTACGATTTACAGCTGCAATAGACGAGAATACGATGACATTTCTGGATATCATTATCAAAATCGAAGCAGATGGCAAACTCACGAGCGATTTATATCGTAAAGAAACCTCTACCAATAGCCTCTTAGCCTGGGACAGTTACCACCCTTTCCCCCTACGACGAGGCATCCCTAAAGGCCAGTTCCTAAGGGCAAGGCGCAACTGTTCCAACGACAACTGCTTCAACAAGGAATGTGACAAACTCCACAATAGGTTTCGACAACGTAAATACCCTATTGAAATTCTAAACACAGCTGAACAACATGCCCGCATTTGCAACAGGAGTTCTCTCCTTATCCCAAAACAACGACCAGATAACAAAAACGTAATTAGAATTATTGGCACCTACGACACTGGACACCAGGAAATTTTCAACATCCTTAAGTCCTATTGGGAAATTCTTCAGAAAGATGATGATATCAAACAGCATATCTCCGATCTCCCTAAAATCACCTATAGACGTGGCCGGAATATTCGCGACCACGTGGTGAAAAGTCATCTGAAACCAACCACCTCTTGTAAGAACTGGCTCACACGCTCAATCCCAAATGGGACCTTTAAATGTTCCAAATGTCTGGCATGCAAATATATTCTGAAAGGCAACTCCTTTACCGCGAATGCTACAGGCAAACAGTATGAAATACGTGATTTCATCAATTGCCTGTCAACCAATGTAGTATATTTGATCACATGCAGCTGTAAAAAACAGTATATCGGAAAAACGCGTCAACAACTGCGACGGAGAATACTGGGTCATATTGGCAATATAGGGAGGAAAGAGATCACCTCCGTAGCAACCCATGTGTGGGAACACCATAATGGAAATGCTGAATGCTTGGCTTTCCAAGGGATTGAAGCAATTAGATCGGATGGTAGAGGCGGCAACCCTGACAGCCTGCTACTTCGTAAAGAGGCCAATTGGATTTTCCGGTGCGGAACCACACAACCAGTTGGCCTAAATGAAATTCTGTCATTTAATTGCTTCATCTAACAGATAACCTTCTAGCACCTTTTCTGTTTTTGGGCCTAAAAACTATAATTCTGAATCAACCTCCATCCATGGTCGTCATGCGACACTATATATAAGACCACAAGTGATGGTCCATCATTCACCCTTACCAAATCTTACGGTTTTACCATATTATCCGCCACTATCTTTATGTTTTGGATCAAGATCGTATTATACTTACCTTAAATTTCTGGGTCATAAATATAAAACTAACTAAATGAATCCTGTAATACTTATTACTGTATTATCAAAGAGGACCTATTAAATACAAACAACACCCAACACGGGGTCTTTTCCCATGGAGCATCTGCAATAAGAAAAAACCTTGTTGATAAACATCTTTATTTACACACTTCAAACTCTGGATAATATAGTGAATATTGTGAAGTCCATCACTCGCCCTGAACATAGGGATCCTATTATCCCTCACGGACCCGTCCGACTATTCTTGGTCTTTTCGGGGTATCCATCACGGGTCAGATGCATTCTTTGCATCTCACCGTGAGCGCCCGTAGGTGGCCACACCCCCCCATCGACAACGCTATGACAGCACGCCAATTAGAGTCCTGAGAAACGGCTCCACACTGAGCCGCTTGTCCCGATGATGCGGCACGCGTGGTGACGTCACGACGCGTTACGTCGTGACGTCACATCACCAGGACGTGAGGTCTCGTTGCTATGAGACGCAGATGCGTCCCACGAGACGCCGCGCGTCATGACGTCCCCCCACGTCTCTGCAGCGCTGTGCGTCGGGGGGCGGTATGTAGGACGCGATCCACGGCCCACCTGAGTGCACGGACCTATACGAGCGCCGCGACTGATAACAACAGACCCAGTCCGGCCCTGTGTCCGCTACACTGCGCAATACACATGCCTGATGTTACGGAAGGAGGTTGGATCCAGCGTCGCTCAGGTTGTCATGGCACCATGACACACGTCACGGGAGTATACACCCCCTGACGTTAAGCCGGACTCGGATTGGCCAGCAAACACCGAGGAGGCGGGGACAAAATAGCGGGCCCCCTCTGATCTTTCCTATAGACCACATCAGTAGAGGCATAGCCCGCATCGATCGTCACACTAAGGGACGATCGTTTCCACAACATCAGAGGACCCACACTCCAGTAACCATTGAGGACTCCCGATCCAGTGCTGGGTTTACATGGAGTCTAATAATAACAAATGAGCCCTTCCCATCCACATGATGTGTACACAAGGGGGCGTAGTCTATCTTGATAGGTGGACAAATTGATCACACCCTCTTGAAGGAGGGCACTGCACTATATAAGGCAAGCACCTTGCATCCAGAGCTCATTCCCTAGCCTACCATCTGGGCTATGGACACCAACTTTTGTTATTTTCATCTTGTATCCATCCTTTTCTTCTGTCAATTCTGACACTCTGGGAAAAGAAACTCGGGCGGGTTCTGTTAGATAAGCTCTTACACGTAACGGGCTAGTAAACCACTAGTCTGTTTATGTGATAGCCAAAGAAGCAGCAGATTGGTGAACGGGGTGTTCTCTATAGAGAAGCAGGGGGCTAGTGCTTCTCTCCTTTTTCTCACCTGGGGATATGTGTCCTGAATAAGCACAGGCACAAAAACCCTTGCGATACCGGCATAGCGTCCCAGTATGCATATTGCATAGGACGAACCAGCTATCCTATCTCTGGACAGAGACGGATTGCTCTAATACTACTTTACTCACAGCATAACACTGCATCCCTATGGTATGTTTCTGTGAGTAGTAGCAGCTTGAACATTCCCGTATCAGTCCTGAACACCCCACGCCAGACATTCGCATTCAAGGCTGATTTGGGTCATTAGGATACGCTATCTCTGGCAAATCTCAAATTATTGCTTTTGTCAATAAGAGAAATTTGAGTATCGAACTTTCTACCCAGGCTAGATCCGATCCTTCGAGAAACCTGCTGCAAGAACAGGCCCTCCAAAAATTAAGATATTCGTTTCTTTACCAATTGGTCTATTGGTGACCTCATGATATCATCTATACTGTCTCTACTCAATCCCGATTTATAATGCTCCTGATGATCCACGAGAATTGAAGTGGTGAAACGCGTCGAGCAATTAAATACGAGAATCAGCATACTAAAAAGGGAAATTCGAATACGCTTGGGTCAAGTATTTATACTACGACCCTTATCTATAGAGGCGAGGCCGTCCTATATTAACCGGGAGACTCTCTCTGGAGGTTGGCATCATACATATCTAGCAACCTCGGAAGATGATCCCTACGGCCAAGGCCAATTCCGACTATCCATTTAGGAATTGGTCAGGTACCTCTACCCTCCTTTGAAAAAAAGGGGGGGGGGGGGGGTAAAAAAGAATTGTGAAGAAACGAACGTTCAAATCACTAAAAATTGCATCCATCTACGGTGTGTGGGCTTTATAAATAAAAAAAGACCAAAACAACTGGGGATAATCTTATAAACCCCAAGTACCAATATACCCCTGCCTCATACATTACCGGCTTTAAGCAGGACAAAAAAACTTCGTGGTCGCCGGTGACCAGATCACACAAACACCCACACACACAGTACAATTGGATGCCCATCTTTAGTGACGGTGTGGTTGGATGGTATTTACCACGCCCCTTACTTATCTTTTTTTGTTTTTGTTGTTTTATGTGTTGTGCCCCTATATGTGCATTTTAAAAAGTTCAAAATAAAAATTATATTTTTTAATTCAAGTCACCACTGTGAAAGGGCTGACTTTATAGTCTGTTCTAATCCTGTTCTTTTATCTCTGTATACATTTATCTGCTGCCAAATCCTGTCTCTGTATTATTTTCTGCTCTTATCCTGTAGGTTTATCTGTATACGTATGTTTGCCACCGGATCCCATTTGCAGTCCAGCCCGTTTCACGGTGCCTTGCATCGGTGCTTCTGACTCTCGGTGGGTCAGCTGCCAACCACAACGGGACTACTCCAGGAGGTAGCGGCCTGGTCCGTTTCCCACAGCAGAGGCTAGATCCCTGTACAGGGATTAAAGGGTGAATACCAGGGAGCCACCAGGATAATGCCCTTAGATTTAGTCAAACTGGTTAGTTGGTACAGTGGGTCCACACTCGCTGTCCGTAACACCATTAAGAATTTAGCACAGAAACTTATCAGGACCTGGTGGAACAGACTATCGCTGCAAAATTATATACGTAAGAATTTGATCCCTAGAGACTTGAGGGTCCAGATCTTCCCTTGGTAAGGAGGATACTGATTTTGTGAGCAAATGGGAAGAGATATGTAATAAATGTTTAAAGGACCTTATGGAACCTACTATGCCTTCGAATACTAAAACATTGGAACAATATTATACTAGGATAGCCGAATTGGAGGGACAGTTGTGCCCTACCTTTTCAGCCACAGAAGTGGATAATTGGCAAGCTGAGATGAAGGAGGCCATTACCATATGTGAGAAACAAATACAAACATTAAATCTAAAAAATATCAGAGGGATGTTAATGATTTTGAGAATGATCGTGTGTATAAATGGAAATGGAGCACAAAAGGGATGAGCAATAGGTCCATTTCCTCGATGTCATGCTCCATAGGTGGGGATTTAGAAATAAATTCCTATGAAATCTCAAAATTTTCCATCTTTATTGCTATATCCAAATATTGATTTTTGTCAAATTGGTTAGCAGAGATTTTTAAAAATTAACCAGTCAAGAGGACAGAAGCTGCTGTTTTTTAAATTCCTATATAAGTCAAAGGGAATCATGCAAACAGCATAGCATAGAGACCTACACTGTTTCTGTAATTTAGGAGCTATGGAGACAACAAAGCTCACTCTGCTATGTTGTATGCAGAACTCAGATTGACTTCTGTGTGAGTTATGGGAACACTGTAGCTCAGCCGAGCTTGGCAATACCCAGTAATCCTCTCGGCCATGTTTGGCAAACATGGGAACACCCATTTAATGAAAGGGGAAAAAATTATACTCCCAATTCTTATATGGTGCAGTTTGTAGCAATACTCCACCATGGAGTGTCAGAAAAAAAGGCAAAGTGAATACATAAGACTGGCCCGTTCTGCATACTTCCCAACTTCTTAACAATGAGAAGAGGAAACTTTTAGTGCCACATGTAGCATGGCAATTTTTTTACATTTAGCTATGCTCCTTTTTTGCTAAACCAAACCCTTTGTGTCTCCTCACAATGATCACACCTCACAACCATCCCGGATTCAGTGGGACAGTTGCGGATTTGGGACGCTGTCCTGCAGTCCCAATCTAAGAGCCCTTTTACATGGACATCCAGTGTGAATCTGAGATTATCATTCAGTGTAAATGCATGACCAAACTGAACACCAAACAAAAATGTGTTTGCTTCTCGTTGGTCGTTCAGTTCCTGCATGCATAAGACTAAACAATGGATCAGCCCGTGTAATCAGGCAGTCAGTCATTTACAAACGACTGCCTGCTTATTGTGAATGTAGGTGGACTGGAACAATCCCCGGCCCACTTTGCCTCCATTCACTGAGCGATGTGTAAAATCAACGTGTTGTACTGTTGTACTTTTATTTTCGTTTAGGAAATAAATCTTCCATTCTTAGATTTCATTGGTCAAGCTTCTTTCTGTTGGTGCTTCCAAGGAGGGGGTTTCTATGTGTAGATCCCCCTCCTTCCACAGTGAGTACTGTTCTTCATTTATACACGTACCTTATTAGGGCAGGTATTTTTTTCTTATTACTTTCTTTGTTCGCCATTTTGGATTTCACCCTGACGCTCTCCGGTATTGGAAGTTTTAGTACATAAGAGGTGTATCAGTTTCTTGCATATCAGGACTCAAGGTGTGGTGGCTGCCTTCCCCTTGGTTAGACATCCACACAATGTGAGTCCTCCTCTGTTTTTGTTGCATTTTTTATACAAAAAAAACATAATCTGCATAAGACGCTATCCTATTGATTTTCTTTCTTTTGTGTTTACAGGTCCCATCCTCTGGAGTGTGGTCCATTTATTCTGTGTACGGCGACTTGTGCAATGGAAGTTTTGCAATGGAAGTACGGGTGGCTGGAACCTTAGGAGGCAGTGATTATGCTATTATTGAATTTTGGATAACCAGGGGATAAAGATCTGAGAAGACTCAGACCTCAAGGTTGGATTTCAGAAACACAGATTTTAATGGACTAGAAAGAGGATAGAAAGGATCCAATGGCTAGATGTTCTTACAGACATAAATATCCAAGAAGGTTGGGAAATATTGCGAAATGAGATTCTCAAAGCACAATCGTTCACAATCCCTAAAAGAAGGAAGCATGGGAAACATTTAAAGGGACCAGGATGGATGAACACAGAACTTCCACACATGTTAAAAATGAAGATAGACATGTTTATCAAATGGGAATATCTAAAGAAGAATATAATGCGGTCTGCAGAAACTGCCAGTGTCAGAAAAGCTAAAGCTGGCAACAGAGGCCAAAAGCAATACAAAAGGATTTTGGGGGTATGTCAAAAGCAAAAGTAAAGTCAAAGATGCTATTGGATGTTTACAAGATGAAAATGGTGAATTGGTTAAAAATTATGTTGAGAGGCCGAACTTTTAAATTTCTATTTTGTTTCTGTTTTCTCTCAGACAGTAGATGGAACATCAGCTGATCTTCCCTGTGCTATTGGGGTAATAAAAGAATGCGGGCTATTTAAAAGCAGAGAGATGGTGAGGGAACACTTAGCTAATTAAAATGAATTCAAGTCTTAAGGTCCAGATGAATTACATCCTAGGATACTAAAGGAAGCAGCAGAGGTAATTGCTAAACCACTCTTTATATCCATAATCTTTGAAAATTCCTGGAGAACAGGAGTCCCAGAAGATTGGAAAAGGGCAAATGTTGTCGCTATCTTCAAAGAAGGTAAAAATGTGGACCCAAGAAACCACAGGCCTGTGAGCCTGAGGGTGGACACCCACTGGCGTTTTTTTCTCCACTGCGCTGCGAGAGTAAGTGAAAAGTCTCTCAGCGCAGTGCGAGAAAAACGCTGGTAAATCATTGGAACATCGCCAATCTTTTCAATGGGGCCAGCGGCAGCAGCGCTAGCCCTATTGAAAAGATATGGAGAATGCAGCTGACTTCTGCTAAGATAGTGCTATTTATGAATGAATAGCTAAACACTATCTGTAATTGGCTGAGCGCTCAACCAATAGCTAAGCACTAGCTGCTATTGGCTAAGCGCTCAGCCAATCAGCACAGTCCTTTCAGGAGGCGGGGATTTTTAAATCTCTGCCTGCTGAAAGTGCTGGACAGCAGTGTCGGGGAGCCAGCCGGAGGACGCATCTGAGCGGCGGAGAGGTGAGTAATTTTATTTTTTTTTACCACTTATTGATGATTTTCAGGGAAGGGCTTATATTTCAAGCCCTTCCCCGATAATCATACTGCGGGGCTTGCCAAAAAGCACTGCTTTCAATGGGATCGGCAGCAGTGCCGATCCCATTGAAAGTAATGGGATATCATTCTGCACTTCTGCCACAGCTGTCACAGCTGTGGCAGAGGATTCCTTCATCCCTGTGGTCCCCGCGGGGATGAAGGAAACTCCTGCCACAGCTGTCACAGCTGAGGCAGAAGTCCGCGGCATTCTCCATATCTTTTCTATGGGGCTAGCGCTGCTGCCGCTGGCCCCATTGAAAAGACTGGCGATGTTTCAGCGATTTACCAGCGTTTTTCTCTCACTGCGCTGCGAGACTTTTCACTTACTCTCGTAGCGCGGTGGAGAAAAAAACACCAGTGGGTGTCCACCCTGACTTCTATACTAAAAAAGATCTTTGAACAAATTATTAAGCAGTATGTATGCAAGTACTTGGATAAAAATCGAGTAATTAACCAGAGCCAGCATGGGTTTCTAACAAACAAGTCATACCATCCGGTTTCAGATTACGTAACTATATATAAGTAAACTATTAGTAATGTAATACACAGAGTTGTAGTTGTCACTTTCTTACAATGTTGTCTCACATTCTTCTTCTAGGTTAATGGAGAAGCGCCCCCTGTTGAAGAACCCTCCATCATATGGGACATATGCATTAAAGAATCCATTGTTCGGGTGAGTCAGAATAGAACATTATACCCTTTCATATACAAGCTCTATTCTCCATCAAGCATATTACTGACTTCTAGATGAATATCATGGGCTGTCGCTCCCTAATTTCTTTTATGTTTTATTGCAGTTGTCCCACCGGCTGTTCTGCCACCAAAACACATTTATTCTTTACTTTGGGACTGCTGGAAAGACAAATTTAGGGCGATTAATAGAGATGAGCGAACGTACTCGGTAAAGCCGATTTCGCAATCGAGCACCGCGATTTTTGAGGGCGCTTTGGGTGAGCAGGGGGTTGCAGAGGGGAGTGGGGGGGAGAGGGAGAGAGCTCCCACCTGTTCCGCACTGCTACCCCCCGCTCCACCACGCCCCGCCCCGCCCCACAGCGCCCCCGAGTACTTTTCACCCGAGTAGTGAAGTATTCGAAAATCGCGGTGCTCGATTGCGAAATCGGCCTTACCGAGTACGTTCGCTCATCTCTAGCGATTAACTATGTTATATAATTAATGTCCAAATTCCTTGACTTTATCACTGCCCATTACACATCATACGTTTTTAACAGACTGCGCTGCTGTGGCATTTCTGCTGCTTTACATTGACTCCTTATTTACCATCGCATTTAGGCCCTAATGAACCAATTTTTCAATTTTTTCTTTTCATCGTCACATTCCTAGAGCCGATATAACTGTATGAGGGCTTGTTTTCTGCAGCATAAGTTGTACTTTTTAATTGTAACATTTGGCGATCCATATGACTTTTAGATCGCTTTCTATTCCATTTTGTTGTGAGGTCACAATTAGGTACTTTTACCGAGTTTATAGATTTTTTTATTTGTATGACGCTCTCCATGTGGATTAAATATACTATTGTGTTTTTCATGAGACATTACAAAAGCGGCGATTCAAAATTTGTGGATCTTTTTACCTTTTTTTACAGCTTTTATATTAGCCTATAAGACCCCCAGTGTCTTACTAAATCTCCTAGTTCACCATAGATGGCAGACCTGGAGGCAATCTTCAAGCCTTTGAATGCCATAGCAAATCATCTGTATCCCACAATCACATTGCAGTTTTCCAATGTGCAACAGACAGAGCTTCCTCCTTCTGGCTGGGATCGGAGATTTTCCAACCCAAACCGTTAAAGCTGGAGTCCAGCTGTCATCAGACGTTGAGCCACTGCTTTCATCGGCACTGGAGACATCTGCCAGTATTATGATGCATTGTCATAAAAAAAGTACATACATTGGAATAAGGCTCATTAATGACTGCCAGAAAAAAAAATGTACGAACGCTCACTAAAGGTTAATATGAGAAACAGTAATGTTGAGCGACACTCACAATTTTCTCTTACAGATTCCCATAGAAACATCTGTCTCACCCAAGCAAGACCCGTCTCTAAAGCAGATCATCTTTGAATGGATAGAAGAGAACATCTTTGGAGTAAGTGAAAAATTGGGATTAATAATCTCTAAATATTATTCTTTTCACTTTTTTTTGAATGGTCCACAGGAGTGCACACTGCCCCCATTATCCAGACCTCTCCCAAACACCATTAATCACATCTGCCCACTCCAGCCTTTGACCCCCAGACATTTAATCTCACGGTTATTTGTTGCAGGTTACTCCACCACTGGAAGTACCCATGGAGTCACCATGTACGGCCTTCATCACCCACCTGAAATACAAGTTCTCGTGGGTGAGTATGATAAGGACTTACTACTGTAACCTGCCAATACTTCCTATAAGGTGACAGTAGAAGTGGGGGACATATGAGGGGTCGTCATTTCCACCTTCCAACTATCTTCACAAGATATACCAATGATTTTGTTGCAGGTTACCCCAATCCAAACTCCAGAAACACCACAACTGGGACTCCAGAAAAGAATAAACAGGATTCTACAGAAGATTCATGAGGTAAGTATGCAAATAAGAAAGATGGAAGATGAGGTAAGTATGAAATGTGCTTTTGCATTGTCCCGTAGGGTAACTCCGGACACAGGGCATATGTTGTGGAGCTGGGAGGGTAGAGCGGTCACTTGTCATGGTGGCACTTACCAGGCTCCCTCCCAGAGGGACACACGTAGCATCGGCCAGAGCACCTCTGGGCCTCTTCTGGACACCCCTAGGTGTCCAGAACAGGATATAAGGTTGTCACGGGTGACACCACCGTTCCATTACCTACTGGAATGACCCTCAGTGGTAAATAAATAAAGGAGCTGCAGACAGTATTAAAGTACTTCAGGTCCCTGGGAATGGTCAGGGCCTGGCAAAACTTTACTTGCAGAAAGTCACAAATGCAAAAGATTTCCATGCAGGCAAAACAGCAGATTTGAGATCAGGGAGAAAACACAGGATGACACCAGTCCTGCAGTCTCACTTATTTAACAGGAACCACTCCGGGCAGAGGAACTCTCCAGAGGAGAATAGGGGTAGGATCACTCCACAGACACTCACGTAGGTCAGTACCTCTGTACGGTGATCTCGGCCTTTTCTGGACACACTCACTCTCAATCTCTCTCTCTTACTTCTCTTGCTCTCTCTCCTCCACGGTTCCTGGTATCTGGACCCTCAGGAACCACTCCTCCTATTCCATCACTTCACCACATGAGGGTTAAAGGTACCCCTATGTGTCTGGCACTCCTAAGACTCTGTGATGGACTCGAACTTATTACCGCACCCAAATCACTTATACTAAGGCTGCCTGTCCACGGGTGGGTTTTCATTGCATTCCCCCTGGCGATTATCTGACCACGGGGAACACAGTGAAAGATCTACATAATGTTGCTATGGAGAGCGCTTCCCCCCTGTCCACGAGCGGAGATAGGCTGACCGTCAGAGGTCTGTCTGCCGGCACCTGCTCCTGGATCTCCGGGGTGGGATATCACAACGCCCATGGACAGGCAGCCTTATTAGCAACATAGAGCACGTGAATAGACATAAATTGATACATTGCAGGCATTTCCCAGTCTCATGCAAACAATTAATGTCTCACTTGCTGTAGCTGTGCAATACACATAACAAAATGACTTGACAACTTTGCACAGCGCATCTTCAAAACGCATCTTCAAAAGACATGACATGTATGACATTTATGGAGGGGCCAGCAACATAGACTTCTGGTCACTACACTTTCTGTACTATCATTACTAGTAGAACTAGATATTCAGTTGTATTGGACGCTATCAGTTTCTTTACTGTGTGCATACATATCATTTCTACCATTCATTTATCCATACCATCCTCAGGTTAAGGTCACCTCAATCCCTCTAATTCTGTTCCTTCTTATCTCCCCGAGTTTCTATGATTCACAATATTCCTCTAATGACTGTCTTCTTTTTATGCAGAGATTAACTCCATACACCTTTGGAGAAACACTTGATGCTTTATGGGCCAAGATTGTTGCATTTCGAGATCTACTTTATAGTCCTATATGTGCACAATGTCATTATGAAGTCTTTCTGGTGGGGGATATTTGGAAACAAAAAACAAAGCAGCGATAAAGCAGAAATAGACAATGCTGCTGTTTCCTGCAGCCAACCACCGAGAAGGAGAATCCACATGGACATTCGTGGACCCTAGAAATACATCACTGAAGGTAAAATGTGGTGGTAATCTACCCGATCCCCTCCTGGAAACATAATAATGTAGAATAGATGGAGATCTTGTCATAAGAATCTAATCAGAAACATTTTTCTTCCTAAGGCTCAGCACCACCTGTGGCTTATGACACTCAAGACGACTCGCTTACCAGAATAAGCGGAAGTGCTTTTCCGTCTTTGCTCAACACTACTTCTCTACCGCAATGAGCAGAAGTGCTTCTATGCCTTTACTCAACCCTACTCATGAATTCTGACTTTTTTTGTGCCTGTGGCTTGACTGTGTCACAGTGCCATACCGAGCTTGAGATACTTGGACTATAGGTTCAAATCCCAGACGTTTTTATGAAGGAAGCTCACAAGGAAAGACAAATGTCTCTGCCCGTGGCTCACCTGCGTTATGGCACGAACCCGGACTTTATATCATTGGATTGTAGATCCAAACTTCGGGACTTTTTCTGAGGTACCCTCACAAAGAATGCCTGTGGCTTGGCTGAGTCAACCTGGGTTCTTAGACAACACGGTGGCTCAGTGTTTAGCACTGTTGCCTTGCAGCACTAGGGTCCTGCCAAGAGCAACATCTGCATTGAGTTTGTATGTTCTCTGGGTACTCCGGTGTCTTCTCACCTTTTAAAAATATACTAATAGGTGGTCATGAGACCTTCCAGTCTACAAGCCATGGACAAGACTTGCCAAGCTTCGATATCCTTCATCACCATCACAGCATCAAAAGAGAATTCAATTACAGACCGTCTCAAGATGAAAGGAGGAATCTCAGGATCGGCATGTTCATGGCTGATTGACAAAGTATTGTAGTGGCTGTTACAATAAAACATTACAAATCAGCTGGGTTCACGTCTTCTTTGAACTACAGTTGCAAATTATAGTAAGTGAACCCTTAGGCCTCATGTCCACGGGGAAAATCAGGCCCGCTACGGATTCTCCATAGAGAATCCGTAGCGGGTCCCTCCTGCCCCGCGGACATGAGGCATAAAAATAAGAATTAACTCACCTCTCGCCCGCTCCGGATCTTCCCTTCGCCGCGGCTTCATCTTCTCTCCGTCGCGGCCGGATCTTCTTTCTTCGGCTCGGCGGATGGGCAGGGCACGTCGGTTGCGTGCCCCGCGCATGCGCCGGCCTGAAGAAAAAAGATCCGGCTGCGACGGAGAGAAGATGAAGCCGTGGCGAAGGGAAGATCCGTAGCAGGTGAGTAAATTCCGATTTTGGTCTCCCGCGGATCCAGACGGCTTCCATAGGCTTCGATAGAAGCCCGCGGGAGCCGTCCCCGCGGGAGACCCGCACGAAAATGGAGCATGGTCCAGATTTTTTCATGCTCCATTTTTAAAAAAATCACTTTTATTGACCATCCGCGGGTATTTATCTACCCGCGGGTGGTCAATGCATCCCTATGGGATGCGGATCCGCGGGCAGGAGAAGAGTTAAAATCCGCTGCAGATTTTAATTCTTCTTTTGCCCGTGGACATGAGGCCTTAGAAATTCCCTGAATCTTGCAATGTGGTCAGATTGTCTATAATTCTGATTTAGATACAATGTAACAGACAGCTGTACCGCTCATGTTTTTTAGTGAGCACACTGAATAATCACCCACAGTACAGGGAGACAAAGTAACTGTGTTAATGACAAGAGCTACTTGGTTAAAGGTGTTTCAGTCAAAAGGGTTGTCCATCTTTACACTGTTGATGGTCTATCATCAGGACAGACCAGCAGTAATAGATTGTCAGGGGTCATCCGCCTGTGACCCTGGCAATCAGTTTTTTTCGGGTTGGTGCACAAATATATTGGTGGAAACATGGAACTCTGATCCCACTGTAGTGGTCCAGGTTGGTATTGCAGGCAAAACTCCCACTAAATTCAAGGATGAATGATGGCTCAAAGATAGGCTACCAGTAGTGTAAAGATGGACAAGAAGAGATTTGAAGTGCAGGTTTCACAGGTGCTTTATCCCACTTCTAGCTGTTTTGCTGCAGGAAGCAGACAGCTCCATACATTGTATAGTGGCCTAGGTTGGTACTGCAGACTGAGTACTATTGCAGTACCAACCCGATAAACTGCATAATGTATGGAGCTGTCTGCTTCCTGCAGTACAATTAGAGACAGTAATATATTGATTAGAATGGAGTAATATATTGAATAACTATATTGTAGGGGGATTGTACAGTAAGATATCAATATTGGCAGATGATACAAAACTATTAAAAGTAATTAAAACGAGAGGACAAGATACAGTTACATATAGATCTGCTTGTATACACTGCCCACCGGATACAGGAACAGGTACACCATAAACAATAAAAACAATACTCTGGCACTTCCAAGGATTCCAGAATAAAAACAGCATTTTATTTAATGTTTATGGATTAGTGAAATTTAAGAAGATGTTTTTACCCACAAAATTTAAATAAAATGCTGTTTTTATTCTGGAATCCTTGGAAGTGCAGGAGTTTTAATTCTACAGATCTGTGTACGATTACAAATGGATCTGGGTAAGGGATCCTACACACTGGCGAGGGTGATTCACGGCCCAACATCAGGCTCGCAGTCCTTCTGAAAATCCCTAGTTGTGAGGCGTTTTCACATGGAAACAGCCTCACATCCATGCGAACGTGAGCTTTATCCCCGCCATGGCTGTCACAGATGCGGCAGAAGATCTCTATGTTCTCCAATTTTTTTCAATACGGCCGGCACTGTTGCCCCCAGCCCCATTGAAAACACGTGGAAACCCCTGGATGCAACAGTCTCGCATCCCTGTGGGGCTGAGGGAATTCCCCATTGCAGCTGTCACAGCTGTGACAGAGGATTGTAATATTCTACCATTGTTTTCAATGGGGAAGGTGCTGCTGCCATCGGCTCCATTCGAAATACAATGGAGGATATTGCAAAAAGGAAGGAGATGCTGTAATTTTCTTTCCACACAACATCTATGGAGTGAGAACATGGCAAATGAAAATGAAACCATTGAAATTCTTTGGTTTCATAATCATGTGTTTTCACTCACTTGCTGTTTTTATTCTGGAATATAAGGACATGCTGTTGTTTTGGCTCTACAGATAATTAAAAAAAAAGGCTAGATACCGTGTTAGCCAGTAGAGTAAAGTGCGATCGTTCTCAGTAATAGAAGCCAGGTAATCTTGTAGATATATCTTTTAATGGCAGTGTGTATATATATATATATATATATATATATATATATATATATATATATATATATATATATATATATATATATATATATATCAAGGGTGAGTACAGAGATCTATACCATCATATATTTATATCCAGAACTGTAACAAGGGAGTGCTCTCCACATCCAGAGGAAAAAGTTTCTACACAACCTAGAAAAGGGGTTTTAATTGTAAGAACAGAAAAAATATGGAGCTCTCTGCCTGAGGACGTGCTGATAGCGAACCCTCTATAATAGTACAAGAGGGACCTGGATGTCATATCGCTGATTACTTCAGAAGAGTCATGATCCAGGGATTACACACAATGTTACTATGTTTAGAGCAGAGCCTAGAAATTACTAGCAGGCCACAGTGGGACAAATAAACTACGAAGGAAACACGTAACTGCTCCTATGTACAAGAATATAACTACTATAGTACTGCCCCTATGTACAAGAATATAACTACTATAATATTCCCTTCTATGTACAAGAATAGAACTACTATAACACTGCCTCCTATGTACAAGAATAGAACTCCAATAATACTGTCCCCTATATACAAGAATATAACTCCTATAACACTGCTGCTATGTACAAGAATATACTTACTATGATACTGCTCCTTATGTACAAGTATATAAATACTATAATACTGCCCCCTATGTACAAGAATATAACTACTATTATACTGTCCACTGTGTACAAAAACACAACTACTATTATATCGCCCTCTATGTACAAGAATGTAATTACTATAATACTGCTCCTATGTACAAGAATATTACTGCTGTATTACTGCCTCTTATATACAAGAATGTGACTACTATAACACTGCTCCCTATGTACAAGAATATATCTACTATGATACTGCCCTCTAGGTACAATATAACTACTATAATACTGCCCCCTACGTACAAGAATATAACTACTATTATACTGCCCACTGTGTACAAAAACACAACTGCAATAATATCGCCCTCTATGTACAAGAATGTAATTACTATAATACTGCTCCTATGTACAAGAATATTACTGTTGTATTACTGCCTCTTATATACAAGAATGT
Organism: Eleutherodactylus coqui; assembly: GCF_035609145.1. Lineage (NCBI taxonomy): Eukaryota > Metazoa > Chordata > Amphibia > Anura > Eleutherodactylidae > Eleutherodactylus > Eleutherodactylus coqui. Next base: position 51,681,930 of record NC_089838.1, on the reverse strand, counting down.
AACTACTATAATACTGCTCCCTATGTACAAGAATATATCTACTATGATACTGCCGTCTAGGTACAATATAACTACTATAATACTGCCCCCTATGTACAAGAATACAACTACTATAATACTGCCCCCTATGTACAAGAATACAACTACTATAATACTTCCCTCTTTGTACAAGAATATAACTACTATAATACTGCCTCCTAAGTACAAGAATATAACTACTATAATACTGCTCCCTATGTACAAGAATATAACTACTATAATACTGTCTCCTACGTACAAGAATATAACTACTATAATACTGCCTCCTAAGTACAAGAATATAACTACTATAATATTGCTCCCTATGTACAAGAATATAACTACTATAATACTGCCCTCTATGTACAAGAATATAACTACTATAATACTGCCCTCTATGTACAAGAATATAACTACTATAATACTGCTATCTATGTACAAGAATATAACTACTATAATACTGCTATCTATGTACAAGAATATAACTACTATAATACTGCTCCCCATGTACAAGAATATAACTACTATAATACTGCCTCCTAAGTACAAGAATATAACTACTATAATATTGCCCCCTATGTACAAGAATATAACTACTATAATACTGCCCTCTATGTACAAGAATACAACTACTATAATACTTCCCTCTTTGTACAAGAATATAACTACTATAATACTGCCTCCTAAGTACAAGAATATAACTACTATAATACTGCTCCCTATGTACAAGAATATAACTACTATAATACTGTCTCCTACGTACAAGAATATAACTACTATAATACTGCCTCCTAAGTACAAGAATATAACTACTATAATATTGCCCCCTATGTACAAGAATATAACTACTATAATACTGCCCTCTATGTACAAGAATATAACTACTATAATACTGCTATCTATGTACAAGAATATAACTACTATAATACTGCTCCCTATGTACAAGAATATAACTACTATAATACTGCCTCCTAAGTACAAGAATATAACTACTATAATATTGCCCCCTATGTACAAGAATATAACTACTATAATACTGCCCTCTATGTACAAGAATACAACTACTATAATACTTCCCTCTTTGTACAAGAATACAACTACTATAATACTTTCCTCTTTGTACAAGAATATAACTACCATAATACTGCCTTCTAAGTACAAGACTATAGCTACTATAATACTGCTCCTATGTACAAGAATATAACGAATCTAATACTGACCTTTATGTACAAGAATATTACGAATATAATACTTCTATGATCTCAATCATTGGGAACAGGCAGTGACTGGAACTTTTACTTCTTTAAAGATCAGGGAGAACACAGGATGACGCCTACAGTCCTAGTTATCTGTATGACTCAGCTCCTGGACACACACACTCCGGGACACAGGATGACACCGGGCCTACAGTCCTAGTTATCTGTATGACTCAGCTCCTGGACACACACACTCTGGGACACAGGATGACACCGGGCCTACAGGCTGGGTTATCTGTAAGGCTCCACTCCTGGACAGACACACCGGAGGTGGAAAGAATGCTCCGCTGACACTCACTTGTAGACGGAACACTGCACAGAGGGCTCCTTACTTCAACTCACTAATGGTAGGGGTCTGGGGAGCATGTATCTATATTAAACCCCAGTTCGGCACTATGCCTCATTGGTTCTGCTTTCAATAGGGGAATGTTATCCCCATTAAAATCAGTGGGAGAGCTTCGTGATCTGGAACGGATTAATGGCTTTTCCATTCATTTCAATGGGGAAAACTAATTTGACTTACGAGTGTTTTGGGTTAAGAGCTTCGTCACGGGACAAATTAAACTCTTAACCCAAGGCACTACTGTACTTTATTTGCCAATCAGCATTTGCTTACTATTAGTACATATAATATATATTGCCACCGCTGCACATCAAACCTGGGTTGATGAAACAATGTGTAAAGACATTACAGAGAAATGGAACTTGTTTCCGGTACAAATGTAGAGAATTTCCTGCCTTGAGCATGGAGAAGCTAAGAGCAGATAAATTGTATGGACCACAAATCCGGGAACACATGGAAGACCAGCGTTTCCAAGATTCAGTTGACAACTTTGAGGCTTGTGCACGGTAGTTGTCTTGTGGGGTTGTAAAGCATTTCCTTAGTATAAGGACATATAAGGACTTGTAGAGAATGTGCTCACTTCTGGTTCTGAACACTTGGTTGTAACATGAGCATCAGATTGGAAACAATTTGACCAGGAAATAAGGGGTTTTATTGTATCTTGACGCCACTGGAAGCTAGGAGTTTGACAGGAGGAACACCCCTCTCATACCCCCAGCTCCCGATAGGGTTAAGGCACCAAGTTCCTAGCAGCACAGTGTGGATTGATTTGTGCCAGCGGTACAGGCTTAGGCTGAAGCTAACTTTTCTTTTTAGGCTTACAATGTAATAATGTAAGGCTAACAAGAAAAGTTACCTTCAGCCCAAGACTGCAGTGCTGGCACAAATCAATCCACATGCTGCAGCCCCCCCCCCCCCCCCTCCATCTGCAGGGTAACAGCTGACGCCTCCAGCCCGGGCTCACCTCCGTGCCGCCTGTGTGCTGCATCCCGGCAGCCGGCAGTAACCTCTGTGGCAGCCGCTGCATCTGTGGTCCCTGACAGCTGCTCACCCCTTTATAGCTCCTAATAAAGGCGCAGCCCATAAATTCGCCCATGAAGGTGGGTGGAGGAAGAAGTCCGCTTGTGGAGCAGAGCTGCCGGCAAAACCGCTTGCTGCTGCAATTGCTTAGTGGCCTTCCAGGACCTGCAGGCCAACGAGCTCTGCAGCCAATCACCTTTAGAGGGCGTCACCCCCCTGTCAATCTTGGCTCCGCCAGAACTTACTAGTGGCATCAAGATACAATAATACCGAAATAAGGACTATGGAAGAACAGTACTGCGGACAATGTGAGACACATATGATAGCGGACTACTTTTAGAACATCCAGCGGGAATGTCTAGGAACATCTCATCACAGGAAATCACAGAAATGTAGTTTCATCAACATCTCAATGAAAAAACTTTTTTGTTTTGTTCATATTCAAGGCTTCTTGGGATTTATCTTACCTTTAACTTTTAACTCCTTAATGCTGCAGGGCGTACAGTTATGTCCTGCAGCTTCGGGGTATGTATGAAGGGAGATCGCGGTGCGCTTTTGCTCCATACAGCGCAGATGGTGGCTACTTCTTACAGCCGGCACCCGCCCACAACAGCTCCGATAAGCAATAACAGGGAGCAATAGAATGCTTCATCAGTTCCACAGCCAGCCTCTTACCAGCCTGTAATGGCTGATAACCGGCAGCAATAGATAACATTGAGCTGTGTATGGAGAGAACAGATGGTCTGTAAAGTTCAATAGCTGCAGTATCACTCTTGTCCACAAGATGGCAATAGTTGCACAACACATCCTATGACTATAACTGAGTCTCAACTCTGCAGCACATTGCTCATTGACTTCATTAGTAAATGAACCCACTGCACCGAAGCCCCACATTTCTTTGATGAAGTGTAATACCGTAGTAGAACCTTAGGTGGTAATGTTATTATTGCGTACAGGCTCACTTTGCTATAGCCATAACTGTAACAGTGAAATCCCTGGATTTACGGAAAAAAAAAAAAAACGCTTTGGTACGATGTTAGCCTGTAGAGCAAAATGTGATTGTTCCCAGCTGGAGAAATCACGCAATCTTGTAGATATGATATTTTCAGCCATTAAAATGTATCATATCTACAATATTACTTGGTTTCTCTTACTAAGAAAAATCCCTGGATTTTTAACCCTTCATGTTCCTGATACAGTCTGCTTAGCTGATGACTCTAAGCCTATCATGTGATACTACCTGTTGAGCTGTTGTATCCAAACCTATTCTATCTAAAATTGTCTGCCAAGGTGTTTCTAAGCCTATTGTTTGTAATACTGTCTGTTGAGCCATGAATCTAAGCATTATGTGTAATACTGTCTGCTGAGCTGGTGTATCTAAGCCTATTCTGTGTGATACAGTCTGCTGAGCTTTGTATCTAATCTGATGTTGTGTGATACTGTCTCGAGTGTATCTAATCCTATTACTTGTAATGTTGTCTGAGCCCAACTCACTGCACTCTTCTCTCTTGTGTTGCAGACTTCCCTACAGTGGAGACTTTGGGATCTTCGGCCCCCGTGGACTAAGTGTTCCTGAGTATTAATGGTGATAATGAGTGGGGTCGTCACCTCTCCGCTTCTCTCCTCTTCACCTTCCTCCCATAATTATTAATTTATTTTCTCTCTTCTGTTCTGGATCTGCTGCATCATCTTCTGTGTCCATATAAGTGATCAGAGACTCATCATGTTGTGAGGGTATATGTATATATTGCCATATGTTCTTTATGCTTTTATACCTGTATGCAAGTTCTATTCAAAGCTAAAATGAGAAAAACTTATATGTCGCCTTACATCAGATATTCCAAAGGCCTTGCCAGGCGAAGACAAAATGTACAGCAAAGAAGAACCAGACGAAGGCCGCGTGTACTTGGCCATTTTCCCAGAAGCGCCATATCAAGATGTTCAACTATGCATCTGAACTTTCACTGTCTCAGGCCGGAAATCCGGACTTCCCATATATGGTTATGCTGTGAATTTTAGCCAATGAGCCCATCACCCATTTCTAGTGATGAGACCAAAGGGTATAAGATCTCATGTAATCTGTAATAAAGCGCGCAGCGCAGTCATGTCCCCGTGTGAGGAACGATACCAGACCTCCGTGTGGTGTTTTCTTCTTTACCCCCGTCCAGCGGGGCAAGTGGGGTGGGCCTGATTGGTGCTGTACTTAGAATATTTCTCTGACAATTGGTGCCGAAACCCGGGACGACAAAACCGGAGCCGTGCAGCCCCGTCCACCCGGATCCACGCCACGGGGAAGCCGTCCTGCTGCAAACCGAGCCTGATCAACTCACAGAACTCCAGGTAAGACCGGCATATATTTATGTTGTGTTTTACACTGCGAGTCTTGCAGCAGGAGGGACTATCTGTGTTTTGTGACCGGATGGGTTGGGTTAAGAGTTCTACACGGTAACTCGTGTGGGCTTCGCGTTTGCCGTCATGGACCACTGACCGTGATATGCGCACCAATCGCTCACCCAGAAACTAGTCTGTAGTCTATTTGTACTTTGAAGTCCGTAGCGTTTTAGCAATAGTGAAGGTTCTTTGTTGTATCTGCAGAATTTTTTTTCTCTTTCTTTTCATTTAGTCTCACAAGAGAAGCGACCCTCGGTTGTTTTTCCAGTATATAAGGGGCTAACAATTTGAAAATTAAGAGGGATGCATTTTGTGAGACAGGCTTCATAGGAGAAGGGACTCTCGGTTGTTTTGCCTTATATATGGGGCTAACGATTTGATTTCAGAGAGATGCATTCTGTGAGGCTGGTTCCATAGGAGAAGGGACCCTCGGTTGTTTTGCCGGTATATAAGGGGCTGACAATTTGAAAATTAAGAGGGATGCATTCTATGGAGCGTGTTATTATTATTATTGTTGTTGTTGATGTTCTAATATGCGTAAGACCTTATTAAAGAAGATAGAGCCCCTCAAGGGCTGCCGCCGTGCGGATCAATTGATGGCGGAGAGACAAAAGTTACAATCTGTAAAATGTAAGAAAACTTATGAAAATGTGTAACAAGGACCCGCACGGTAGATTACAGTATGGTGTCTGGGAAGGAAGTCTTTAGGACCAAGAGGTGCCTTGAAAGACCAAGGTTTGCTAGAAAGTGCTGGAGTGAGAGAGAGAGAGAGAGAGAGAGAGAGAGAGAGACAGTCAGAGAAAGTTAAGTATGTACACATTATTTGTTTAAGAAAGTATCCGTAAGTGAAATGTTGGAAAGTACAGTAAGTGATCAAGAGGGTGTCGGGAGAGTGTCTATTGAAGGTTATATTGGCAGCTAGGTAGGGAGAGAAGTATGGGAAACAAGCAAAGTCGAGAGGAAAGTTACAAAGCATGTGATTTGTTGGCAGAGAGAAAGAAGAAAAGGTGTATAATACAAGATAGATAATAGATATGTATATGTGTGTATATATGTATATATATGTGTGCAAATGGTTAACTGAGCTTGCTTTTAGATGAGAAAGATTGTTTATGTAAAGCTGCGAGCTTGTGTTTCGTTTTCAAGCTCAAGCGATAACAAAGCGAGAGAAAATGCAATAATGACCTTGGAAAATATCTTTGCTTGCTTAAATGGAATGGAAGCTTGAAAGGAATTTAATTAATTATACTGTCTTAGTAGGCAGGAAATATAGCAATTTCTAAGGTATATTCTTACTTATACAGGGGTTGAAAATGAATGTTGCAAGGTCCCAGGATATGTGTTATTTATGAGTTCAAATGCAGGCAATAGTTAAGCTAAAACAACTCTATTCAGTCTGTGTTTCATATTCCTAGAGAGATAACAGATGTTTTGAAAAGGTGGGGGCTTTCAGACTTGACTCAAACTCAGGGTCACAGAAACTAAAATACTTCAGCGTTTAATACAGCATATAATAGCTTCAGTAAATAAGAAAAATAGAATGTCTCAGTCATTCAGCAAATTTTTTCCACATAATTTGTCAAAGATAGCGCTCATTCACAATCTCATCTCAATAGAATCATGTACTTTATAACATTATAGCACTCACCTCAATGTTTTTCAACTGATGTATGTATGTTTGTTTGTTACACTTTTTTTGTCTGTGCATCTGTATGTACTGGTACACCTTCAATGGGGGGTGACGGGGCAGACTTGAGAGCATGGATGGATGAGAGTTAGTGACCCGTGCTCAGGCTGTGATGTATGTAACATGTGTGATGTGGATATTGACTGGGGATAAAAGTTCCCCACCCATGCATGGGACTTTGCTTGGTTGTGGTGTGGATGCTTGGACTGTTAAGCTGAAATGAAGCTGTGAAAAAAGACGCACGCAGCCAATATCGAGGGGGTGGAGCTAGATGATGTAATAGTACGTAATGTGGGTCATCCCTCTTGTCCACAAGGGAGGGGGTGAGGATCTTGAGCAGCTAGTAAAAGTTTTTTTGTTTTTTGTTTTTTTTTTCTCTCTCAAATTTGATAAGACATTGCAGGCAGGATCAGACTAATAATGAATTTGCTTAAAGGAATATCACATTTCCAATATTAATAGGTGTTTGTAGATTATTCTGCCCCGATGTAACTCATGTCTCTGTTATTGGTGCTAACATCTTACAGGCCTTATCTGCATCCATCAAATCTTTTTACAATGTTATACTACCTTGAAACCCGGTACTCTTGTTCCAATTGAGTACCCTGGTTTAAAAGGGGGAGGAGAAGGCATAGGTGATCTAGGTATTGCAAATCAGCCATTTTTAAATTTTTTGCAAGCCATTTTTAAATTTTTAAATTTTTTGCAACAAGATTCTGATCTTTTTTGAAATAGAATACCAGCATGATTGTCCAGCATTGATGCAACAAGAAAATTTAAGTTTAAAAAAAGTTACTGAAAGCCCTTGTTAATGCATATTTTGAGTTGTTTTTTATAGATGGTACCAGGGTGATTGACGACTCCACACTGGATATGCAGTGGTCACACAACAAGATGTCCTAAAAACAGAATGCCTCCACATGTCGCAGCACAAGAAGAGGAACTAAAAAGGCCCTCGCTGAGGCGTGTAGAGTGATAGAAGGTAAGACGGCAACCCTTTACACTGACTCCCGGTATGCATTTGGCATAGCTCATGATTACGGCCCAACATGGAAGGCCAGACAGTTTTTTATCTCAGCAGGACAGCCAATTAAGAATGATGCAGCGGTCTCACGGAGGCCCTACTTCTACCTGACAAAGTGGAGAGCTCACACCAATTCCTACACCAGAGAAGCAAGAGGCAACGCCATCACAGACCACACAGCAAAAGCAGCGGCCCTCAAGCCGTGGAAGAAAAGAAGAAAAGAAGAATTTAACAATAACTTTGGACTTTGACTAAACCTTGGACTTTGATATGAACTTGGACTTTGATAAAAATTTGGACTTTGATAAAAACTTTGGACTTTGATAAAAACTTTGGACTTTAATATGAATTTGGACTTTGATAATAACTTTGGACTTTGATATGCTAAAGACTTTACAGTTACAAGCCAGCAAGGAAGAAAAAGACAAATGGACTAAAAAGGGACGGCATATGGTGAACAGTCAACAGCACTTGCCCACCACGGTCCCTGTGCCCCATGATGGCCCAGCTGATGCAAGGAAAGACGCACCTCTCAAAGCAGCAATGATGTCGACACTTGAACAAGGATGGGTGGCTCCTGGGTTTTCTGCAGCTGCTGCATCATTTGTCCAATTTTGCATGATCTTTGCCGTAAGCAACAGGGCAGAAGTAAATGTGCCACATCACACTTGCCTAGACCACTCTACCCATTTCAGGGATTGCAAATTGGCTACACTCAGCTCCCACTTGTTGGGAAGCATGAATATGTGCTTGTTGTTGTTGATGTTTTTCAGGTCGGAGACCTACCCTGTTACCAAGGTAAATAAGCAGGTAACCGTACAGAAGCTCATGAATGAGGTAATCCGCAGATACGGGGTACCGGAAGTGATTAAGTCAAACAAAGGTACACACTTCACAGGTGAAATAATGCAACACATCATGTCTGCTTTGGGTATATTCCAGGCTTTTCACACACCCTACCATCCGCGGAGTAGTGGGAAAGTAGATACAAAAGACAATAGAGGAAATGGGCAAATTTTGAATTGAGTGTCGTTCATTAGTTTTTCTTTTCTCCGGAGGATACATGCCACAGTATCAGAGTTTGGGGAATGATTTTCTTGTTAATTTTGTCATAAGCCTCTCCAAGGAATTGTCAATAATGCATTCTGCAGTCTCTGCTTTTCTCCCAGGTCCTACAGATGAGTGTCACAATCTAAAACCAGGTGACAGGGTCTATGTGGAAAAGTTTGAGAGAGAGACCTGGTTTAAATGTCCTTACCAGATGTTGTTCACCACCCCAACTGCAGTCAAGCTCAAAGGAAAGTCCACTTGGATCCACACTTCGCACTGAAGAAAAAACTAATGATCTTGCATATCCTTTACATGCTATAATGTGGTACAATTCCTCTAACACACACCTTTGACTACTGTACACTAGCCCCGTTTCAGGGATCAGAACAAATTAATACAATCAGATGTGCAATATAAAGGCTACACTGAGGGTGAGAATCCAACACCGCATCGTGCTAAGAGGGAAGTTGACACTCCAGGTGGTAACTTTGATCCACATGTATACATAGATGTAATAGGAGTGCCAAGGGGGGTGCCAGATTAATTTAATTCTAGAGATCAGGTTAAAGCAGGTTTTGAGTCCTTATTTGCTATTGTCACTGTTAATAATAATGTAGATTGGATGAATTATATCTATTACAATCAGCAGAGGTTTGTAAACTACACCAGAGATGCTTTACAAGGGTTAGCTGACCAGTTAGGGCCCACTGCATCCATGGCGTTCCAAAATAGAGTGGCCCTGGATATGATTTTAGCAGAAAGAGGTGGGGTATGTAATTTCCTGTACGTGTATTATCCCTTTGATCAAAAAGAGTATGAGTAAGGGACTGGATAATGTGACACCAAAATTTCCCTTGTTTGAAAAAGATGAAGAGCCAGTTCCGATAGTGCCAACCACGTACGTTACCAGAAGAATGGAGAAATGTACTAGTGCTGCGCCTGCCCCGGTCTCATAAGATGGACTGTCAGTGGACTTCCCATTTGCCTAGGGATAGTGCAGAAGACCTTAGGTTCCGGCGAGGGCACACCCTGTGGGGTGTTAACTCGTACAGATAGAGGGTATGGATGCCCGGAAATAAGCCCAGGGAATCCATGGCCTCCTTCTGAGGTGAGGTAGGGATCCCCCTCCTAGGAGTAGGGCCTTACGGGCAGTGGAGAAACCCTGACGCAAGGGAGAGACGACCAAGGAAGAGTGCAAGGTCTGATGCTTGATCTCCATATGAGTTTTTAGGGGGGTTTGTGAGGGTATATGTATATATTGCCATATGTTCTTTATGCTTTTATACCTGTATGCAAGTTCTATTCAAAGCTAAAATGAGAAAAACTTATATGTCGCCTTACATCAGATATTCCAAAGGCCTTGCCAGGCGAAGACAAAATGTACAGCAAAGAAGAACCAGACGAAGGCCGCGTGTACTTGGCTGTTTTCCCAGAAGCGCCATATCAAGATGTTCAACTATGCATCTGAACTTTCACTGTCTCAGGCCGGAAATCCGGACTTCCCATATATGGTTATGCTGTGAATTTTAGCCAATGAGCCCATCACCCATTTCTAGTGATGAGACCAAAGGGTATAAGATCTCATGTAATCTGTAATAAAGCGCGCAGCGCAGTCATGTCCCCGTGTGAGGAACGATACCAGACCTCCGTGTGGTGTTTTCTTCTTTACCCCTGTCCAGCGGGACAAGTGGGGTGGGCCTGATTGGTGCTGTACTTAGAATTTCTCTGACAATGTCTGTTGACTCTATGCTGCATTGGTGGAGAGCAGCTTCTCTACACTGCTCCAATGGAGAGGACTTTCTTTATGATGCGATCATGTAGAGGAGCTTCCCTACACTGCGCTGGTGGCGGAGAGTTTCTGTATACTATGCGCTGATGTAGAGAAGCTTCTTTCTACAGGGCCGGTGGAGATGACCTTCTCTATACCGCTCTAGTGTAAAGGATCTTATCTCTACTCCTCCAGACACAGTCACCATCAGCCCCTGATGTTGATATGAGCCCCCTGTAATAAACATGGGGCGTTGCCTATATTATGAAATACAAGCTATATAAGCAGTGAAAATACGAGGCTCCAGTTTGCTACCAAAGTAATTATAAATAAAAAACACGAAAACCATTTTAATTTTTGTAAAAATTTGTCCTACATTTTTGCAGCGAACAGAAAATGTCTCCAAATTTGTTGTATGAGGTTAGAATAAAATGGCTGCCTCTTTCAGAAGCAGCGACACTCTTGTCTATAGGCTGGCTTTGGTATTGCACCTCCATCCCATTCAAGTCCCTAGAAGAGATTTCATACACCGTAAGGCACTTTTTCCAGGCTCTAAACACTCTTATGTTCCTTGCAGATCCAAGTGCCGACCCAGTCCATACGACCCCTCCAACTGGGCTTATACAGAACAGCCATGACGGTGGGTCAATGTCAGTTATGCAGAGTTTCTTGCCCAATGTGGCATGTCCAATTGTTGCTCCTGAAGGGCAAGTAGCATCAAATGTATCTGCAATGACCAAGGTTCCTTTGCTCCATATAAAACTACAGGTGGAACTCTGCATCATGACGTAGAGCTGAGGTGGATGTTGGGGTGACCGAGTGTCTCCCACTTTCACTCCAATAAACGCAACATTTTTCAGACCTCCTGCTGTATGTTTGTCACTGTCTGGCGGTTCCACATGCCACGCTTGGAGTGAAAATAGTGGTAAAAGTTCCGGACTGCCAATCGTTCTACTTCCAGCCCAGCATATATTATCCTATTGGGAAAACAAAGAAATAGTCTCATTACAGGATGAAATTTTGCACAGGTATCTAATAGTTAATGGTTAGCAGACTGATTTGCGATCTGACCACCATTATTAGAAATGAGCTTGTTGATCTTGAAAAATTACAGCAAATCAGAACAAAATCTTCAGCTAAAACGATTTTCCTGTCTCTGTGATGTTGCTCTGGGGTGTTGCCTTCTTAGTGCCCGCCCCCTGGTCCCATCCAAGCTCATCATAACTTTGTAGGCGGAGTTATCCTTTAAACCTCTTACCTGTCCAGCAGCTCCCAGTCTTCTCCTCCCCACCTGTCCCGAAATTCTTCAGTGTTCATTCCTCCAATCTGATCCAGGTCAGACTTGTAAATTCCCAGCAGACCGAATCCATTCACCTCCCAGTATCCTGCAGAACAATGTTACCTAATTAAGGTCCCCCACCTGAATGGAATGGTCTAAATGGGGAGGAGGGAGACTTAAATATAACCTTATAATAATACAAGCAGAGCCCAGATCTCACCTTCAGGCCAGCGAGGAGAAGCTCCGCAGTTCAGCCTCATTACAATAGGGGCATACACCATCTTACCCTCCACCGTGTGAGTACGCACCGAGTCAATGATTGACGAAGGAAAATGCATGTGAAGGTCGCACAGGAAGAGGATACTGTGAGGGTTCTGGAGGGGATAGGATAGGGTTAATAATATGGAGGTCATGTTGGTCTGACATTACTAAACAAATGGTCTTCAATCGTGCTCTCTGATGTGTCTAGGGGATATCTGCTAAAGCAAGTAGTCATTCAGCTTTCCCAGAGACCTGACTGCAGGTCTGTGTAGGTATATGGGGTTAACACCCCATTAATTTACACTGTGGCCCGAGACTTCACCAGACTCACCATCACCAGGTCTATTCCAGCCTGTAGGCCTGCAGAACGCTCAAAGTTTCCCTCAAGTTTTACAAACTGATATCTGCAGAACACAAAAGATGATCAGTATTAAATACAGCGTCCCCTTGTGGTTAGTACCACATCCAGTAAGAATGGCTGTTTTTGTCCCTACTTTCCATTCTTTTTTGAGGTGAAAGGTGACATGACTGTAATGCAAGAATGGTCTTGTCTAGGTTCATGCCACGGGGAAGGAAATTCCAGCCACCTGCCGCCACCACTAGGGGGATTTCAATAATAAAACCTTATGTGGCATGCTCCTTATAGCTGTGCCTGTATAAATATGTACAGTATGTAGTGGGATCCCTCTGGTGCTGACTGTATAAATCTCTTTGTAGTGTGCTCTCTCTAGTGGTGGATGTACAAATATGTTTGCAGGGAGCTCCCCCTAGTGGTGACTGCAAGTAGCCAGATTTTTGTCATATAGCTCCATATCTATGCGGAGGATTTGAAGCTCTATTTGAGAAGAAAGTAGCCATGACCACTATGAGTGCTTTAGATGGAAAGATAATTTCTCTCCTTACCGAGGTAAACTGGACCGTTTCAAGGCCTCCCGAACATTTAGGTCGTTGCTGCTGAAGTCCACAATGATGACGCTGAAGTTGGGGTCCCCTGTGGTCTGATACAAGAGCTCCATGTCCCAGATAAACCTCCGCACCCAGCGAGCCTGGTTTTTCACTACAAAGAATTGCAAACATTTCTGGACATCATTTTATATTTTTTGAACCCCCTCTCCACAGCCTACGACCATTCACCCCTAAAATGTCAAATATGGCCACCTCTATAGCTTTCTTAGCCTCAGGAAAGTTAGATCTGCCTAGTTAAGTAGCAGTGGCGCCCCCACTCCTGTATCATGGAGTCACTAAGCAGGTAGATTACAAGGTTTATGAGTCTTATTACATGTATCTGCCACTCACCTGGCACTATAAAATAGACCATAGCCAGTGGGTTCCAGACCAGACCAATAGGCCAGCACAGCTCCATCTGCTGCTCATTTGCCATCAGTCTCCGCCGTGCCCCCCACATCTTACTCCTCATGTCCCTCTGCCGCTCGCGCACTTCCTTGGTCTGTCCCGTCCAGCCGGGGGCAAAGACATAATGAGCAAATCTCACAGGATGGTTCAGTCTGTCTCTAAACTCCACGTCCAGGAAATATCGACTCCCACGTGCGTAATCCAGGTGCTTCTCTATATTAATAATCTTGTGGAGTTTATACATCCTGCGAGCAAAGCAAGATGGATGTTAGACAAGTATATTATTTGGACGGTCCAATCTAATCCCCCAGATCATTCCATACACAGCGGGTCAGTATCACTATGATCAGCGGACAGCTTGCTGCCCTCACGGGATCTGCACACTCCTCTTCTGAAATACTCTGTGCTGCGGCAGAGCTGCAGCGTCTATATGTTACTACCCCTCACATACTGACCCTTAAGTGATGGATTAGATTAGATGAGTATTCTTGGATATTGCAGATTGGCTCCCAAGTTCTAGATATAGAGATTGTTCCTCACAGTCTTAGTTCTTATGTTCTTGGTATATAAATCAGTTCACTTCTAGATAGAACATTTTGTTTTTGTGAACTATATAAATGTATCAGTCCTCATGTTCTAGGCATACAGATTGGTTCTCATGGCCATGGTATAGATTCTTATATATACAGTTATTGTCACAACCAATCCCACCCCTAGAAAGAGTGTATGCATACACAGTCATATTCTTGCACTGTAAGAAGTGTGTGTGTGTGGATATATATATATATATATATATATATATATATATATATATATAAAATCTACACACACACTCATTGTCAGTAATATCCCTCCCCTAGATATACCTAGTATATATAGCTTGGATACAAGATGTCATATGGACAGTCATGGAGGCTTTAGTACCCTGTTGTACCACCTCTAGCTTGGATACAAGATGTGATACGGGAGGGCATAGAGGCTCTAGTACCCTGTTGTACCACCTACAGCTTGGATACAAGATGTGATATGGGTGGGCATGGTGCTCTAGTACCCTGTTGGGCTGCCTCTAGCTTGAACAAAAGATGTGATACGGCCAGGCATGAAGACTCTTGTACTCTGTTGGACCGCCTCTGGCTTTCATATACAATGTGATATGGGCAGGCATGGAGGCTGTAGTACTCTGTTATACCGCTTCCTTTAGTCCTGTTTCCAGCTTGGATACAAGATGTGATATGGGTGGGTTTGGAGGCTCTAGTAACTTGTTGGGCTGCCTCTAGCTTGGATGCAAGAGGTGATACAGACGGGCATGTAGGCTCTGGTACCCTGTTGGGTCACCTCTAGCTTGGATACGAGATGTCATATGGACGGGCAATGGAGGCTCTAGTACCCTGTTGTACCGCCTCTAGCTTGGATGCAAGCTGTGATACAGTCGAGCATGAGAGGCTCTAGTACCCTGTTGTACTGCCTCTAGCTTGGATACAAGATGTGATACAGGTGGGCTTGGAGGCTCTAGTACCCTGTTGTACCACCTCTAGCTTGGATACAAGATGTGATATGGGAGGGAATGGAGGCAAATAGGTTCTGTGTGGTATCCTGCGGTATACCGTTTCACATTTGGTGTAACTGATCCTCTAGATCGTGCAACTCGTAGGCTGTGGAAGTGGGCAATGTTGTGGAGACATTCCCGTGCCCCTCTTGTGTGTGTGGCTGAGCATTATCCTGCTGGAAAATGCCTCTTGGAAGCCGCCATGAGAAGAACACGTGGCTGCAGGATGTCCTGAACATATCGCTGAGCTGTCATTGTCCCTCGTACCACTACTAGGGGTGACTGACTGTCGTATCTGAATGGCCCATAGTCCATCACACCAGGAAGGGGCAGTGTGCTGCTTCACAGCAAAGCCAGGATTGAGGCGATCTCCCTGAGGTCTCCAGACACAAACACGGCCGTCGTCAGTGCCCAAACTAAGCCTCAATAGTAGCTGAAGACAACCCGGTTCCCCTCCGTAGCACCCAGTTTCATAGTTCAAAGCCAGTACACGTAAGTGGGGCCCTGAGACCAAATGTCCTTCAGCCAAGCGTCTGGAAATGGTTCTGACAAACACAGGGCTGCAATGATGGTTCCACCTGTCTTTGGATGGCGAACAATGAAATAGTTGGAGCTTCTCGTGCTTGTCAGATGATCAGACACTTCTTTCTACTGGTGGTGTCTAGGGGCCCCTCACACATCCACTGGCCCCAACACCCCCTAACAGTCTGGACAGAATGGCCCGGTGGCGGACAATTAATCAATACGACCATCCAGCTTCTCCCATCCCAATAATCTGCCCCTCTCAGACTCTGGTAACGGGGTGAAATCTCTTCTCTGCGTCGTAAAGTCGTCTGATGGTCAACAAGCTCTATACAAGTGGAAGAAGAAGAGGTCACTACACACAAGGAGCCTCCAAGAGCCTCTTATCGGCCAAGGGGGGAACCACTTTTAGTATCTCAAGTGACAAGACCATCCAACCAATCACTCCACAACTCATCATGTGTATATCTGCCGGAGATAGAACTGCATACCGAGTTCTGCAGCAAAATGACAACTTCTTCTAGGGGCCGGAGTGTTTTTTTTTCTTCAGAGCATATATATATATATATATATATATATATATATATATATATATATATATATATATATATATATATATATATATATATATATACACAGTATATAGGTTCTAATGGCTATAGCCTATGTTCTTATAGTCTAGATATATAGTTTGGTTGTCATGGTCTTAGTTCCCATGTAGTGGATATTTACACAGGTTCTCATGACCATGGTCTAGCTTCTCAACTAGGTTCTCAAGTTTTAGATATAAAGACTGTCTAGGTTCTTGTGCTCTTTATATAGATTCGTTCTCATAGTCTAGATTGTCATTTCAATATAGTTAACCAGTTGTTAAGGTTGTGCGTCTTGGACCTGTGGTTCTAGAGATTCCCTTGTGCACACCTTCACAGATAGGGGTTAATTGAGTTGGCTCGGCGTGGTTTTCTCCAACAGTCAATCTCCCTCATCTGAGCAGATAAATACCAGCAACTCTTGTGAGAGATTGCTGGTCATTTTATGTATCACTGTTTATCTCTGTGTTAATCCCACTCAGAGCTGGTGTTTGCATGCTTGCCTGTAGTGTCTCTTTCTCCTTCCCTGAAGACGGTCTGGACACCTGCTGTCCCTCCCCTCATTGTGGTTTCTGGGGTGTGTGCGCATGCAGGTTTCTTCTTGTTCCTTGGCCTCCTTGGACGTCTGATGTGTGTGTTTCATGTGGGTGATGCCTGACACTGTTTCCTATGTCAGCATGGTGGCTGACTCTCTTTCCCCGTGGAGTGAGGACACCTGGACTAATTATGGTTTACCATCTTTATGCATGTGAGCTCTGTGTGGGGTTTCCGTTCTATGTTGTATGCACAACCATGTGCATTGGTGTGAACAGTGACATGGACATGTTTGGTATGTCTGTGCAAGTGGCCAGACATGTGCTCTATGTGCAGTCCTGTTCTGTGTGGTTAGTGTTACTCTGTATGTTGATGTGAACAGCGACATGTGTCATGTCTGTGCAAGTGGCCAGACATGAGCTTTATATGCAGTCCTGTTCTGTGTTCAGTGTGTGTGAACAATGCCATGTCCTGTGTTTTAGTGCTTTTCTCTAGGTTCCTAATCCGGGATAACCAAGTCCCAGATGAAAACAGTGGGGCTGTCCTTGTCGGGACAATTACTCCGCTTTTAGGCAGGGGTTCCCCACTTTCCCTGATTAGTAAGAGACAGGTATCCTTCCATCTTAGCCTGGAGAGGTGTAATTGGTCTTTGCAATTACTTTAAGTGTAGTTGCGGTTTTAAATAGGACACCATCTTGCATCTGTATTGAGGCGTGGCACTTTAGTGCGCCGAGCGGGTGTAACATCAGTATTGTGATTGTTACGATCGTGTGGGCAGGCCAAGCATGGGACACACACGGGATTCATGCAACTGGCCCTGGCTATAGGAGGAATGACCTAGCCCTACCTAAGCAGGGACATTGCCCCAATAAGGGCAGCCCAGCGGTCTTCGGATCTGGGCCCTAGCTGATCCTAGGAGCCACGCACCAGAACAGGATGCATTCACATGCCACATGACAGACCCAGAATACACTGCATACAACATGCAACCACTAGTAACAGATTGGAAGCTGAATATAAATACCAGGTATTGGTTGACATTTTGTACAAGATGTTGAAAGCTAGCAGGCCACTTCACGGCTCCTGGTTATACTGCTAGTCCCTACACTAACCAAGAGTCCAGCAGAACCGGACACCATTCACACCGCACACTGCAACAGGACAGGACACAGATTGCAGGACACACAGCAAACTAACACAAAACTGACAGAATTTAAACGTACAAACGGACATGAAACAAGTCACACTGCAAACTTCACAAGCCAAGCATTCATGACTACTCACCTGAGGGCCCATGCAGTGACTGACCAGGGGCTGGGTTTATATGTGAGCACAGATCCAGGGGATTGGCTAGCAGACAGTACCACACCCAGCCAGCTCAATCATTAACCCTGAGAATGCTGTGCTGCTGGAATCACAATAGTACAACATGTCTCAGCAGCACACGTAACAGTGATATAGCTGGATCAGTTTTTTTACTACACCCTTTACAGTTTGATTGTCATGGTCTTGGTTCTCATGTATTGCATATTTATATAGGTCATCATGATTGTGGTCTGGATTCTCATGTTCTAAATATAAAGACTGGTTCTCATTGTCTAAGTTCTTGTGGTCTATGTGTAGATTGGTTCTCATAGTACATTCATACTGGTTCTCATGGCCTCAGTTCCTGACCAGTGTTCCCCAACTCCAGTCCTCAGGGACCTCCAACAGCCCATATTTTCAGTATTTCCTCAGTATGGCACAGGTGATGTAATTATTGTCGGTGCCTCAGACATTGCCACAGGTGTTCTTACTCTAGGATATCCTGAAAACTTGACCTGTTGGTGGTCCCTAAAGACTGGAGTTGGGGAACACTGTTCTAGACATATGGTTTTCAATGGTCTACATATGCAATTTGTATTTGTTCTAATGATTATGGTCTTGGTGCCCCTGGCCTAGTTTTACAGATTGCTGCTCAGGATATTTTTCTATATCATGTCTTAGAACCTGCTGAACTCTCCTGTAACTCTTTATATTTTTGCAGCTTATCCTCCTCAAAATTGTCACCCAACCTCCTTCCTCTATATCTGTATGCACTCGGGTGACTTGCCCCATATTCTTACCCTCGATGCCATTGGTTGAGCTTCTTCATAAAAGATCCCACTATGGTCTGGGCTTCACTTTTTTTCAGCTGGAGATTCCCGGACGTATTACACCGCAGATCAATGGAGTCCGACCGAAGAACCTGGAAATCCGTCTGACTCACATTGAAAGTACGATTCCAGAACACCAGTTGCTCAGATTCAGCATACTCCAGCTCCTCCTCATCTTCCCTGTTAGACTGATATCTTCCCTCTTCTTGATTATCTCCAGCATTACTTTCTAGATTTTCCTCTGCATTGGGTGGTTGTATTTGTCTTTCATCCATCGCAGCTCCTAGTCTTTCATCTTCCATGTGAGCTTCTTCTTTGCCCATTTCTACATCTTCGTTTACTGCACCATTTCCATCTTTATTTTCAGATGGTGTCACCTGCATTGTCCCCTCTAAATGTTCAGTTCTTTGCTTCCTGTCCTGATAGTCATCAGTGACTGATGGTTTTTCTACGTGTTGCTCCATTCTCTGTCGACTAAGCTCAAGTGGTTGGCTTTTCTCCACACTTTCTTCCAAGCCCATCTTTTCACCATCATATATTCCTTCATCATGATCTTCATGTCCTTGATTCTTCCCCTCAAGATCTTGTCTGGTCCACCCAATGTTTTGAGGTTCCAACCTTACATCTTTACTAAGTTGCAGTCTCCTATAAGTTGTATAAGCTTGTTTAAGTGGATGTGTTGCATTTTCACCCGATTTACGATGTAGTTGAGATACCGTATGTATTTCCATCCCCCCATTGACTTGTTCTAAGTTCTTGTCCATTCTATGGTTTACTTGGGTAACAAGCCTCCCATCATTGTCTGGTATCACATCTTCACGTATCTTCAGTTTGAGTCTATGTTCATCATTCCAGTTCGATCTTTGCATTTTGTCTTGCCTAGCTCCTGCCATTTTAGGCTTCTGTTGTAACTTTGCGCCTGGTGGTAGCTCAGTCCTATCCAGTTCTCCTTGCAGCTCTTTCATGTATAACTTCTGTTTTCTATAAAAGTCCTCCTTCATCTTCTGGTGATCATTAATATCATTTAGGGTTTTGCCCTGTGGAGCGTTCTTCTGTCTACCATCACGTTGCACCTTTGAGTTTTTGTTTTGTCTTCCCTTATTCTTTGACAGACGTGACCCTTTTCTCTCTACTTGAGCATGACCCAGCATGTGAGTCACATTGATTGCTTTTCGGCGTTGGGTGTGCTTCCTTTTTTGAGGTCTGGCCTCACCGGGGACAGGGGTTTTCTGGTTCTTTCGCTCAGCTGTGGAGGGCTGATTTATAACACTGTTGGATCTTTTTGGACTTTGGTTTTGGAGACTTTCCGTGTCCCTGTTTCTAATATTTTCCTGCAGTCGTGCTCTCCTCCGGTGATTAGGTCTAATGGGAGTTGGTAGAGTGTCTTCATCTGCAACCAAGAAAAGCTCCCTCTGTCTTATTATATCATTTTCACTTGGTTCTTCCTGTTCTTCTCTATCCACTAATTGATCCTCGTCTTCATACTGGAAATCAGAGGGCTTGTAGTCCTCCGGCCAACCTGTTATAGGAAAAGAAAAGCGTGTTTACAACATTCTGCACGTCAAATAAAATGAACATAGCATAAAATAGTCATCAGTGGGACTCTGGAAGTCGAGACTCCCTCTGATTACATGAATAGTAGAGAGGAAGCTGCAAAGGAGACCAATGGGAGTGCCGTCACTGTGGAAAACCTTAACCCCTTCACATTTCAGGGTGTACATTTACGTCCTGAGTGAGCGGGGTTTGTATGGAGCGTGAATGGGAATGGATCTCCCTCCATACACGGCAGGTCTCGTCTGTCTTTGATCAGTGTTTGGGGGCCCCAAATGGCCCCTAAGTTATGAGATTGCAATGTGCCGTTTGATTGTCAAGGCAGCTGGGAAGCTACTAAAGCCTCCAGGGCTGCAATGACTGATGCCTTAACCCCTTAACGACCAGCCCATAGTGTTTTTACGTCCTCCCGAAGTGGGCTTTATTCTCTGAGGACGTAAAAACATGTGTCCTGCAGAGAATAAAGCCCCTCGGGCTGTGGACGTGACAGCTCCATGCTGTCAGTGTCCGCAGGTAGCTGACAGCATGGAGCGGTCATCCCGGGCTGTTCGGACCCCCCCCCCCCCGGCATTGCGATCAGCGCCGATCGCAAAAAAGTAAATAAAAGTGCAATAAAAGTTAAAGATTCAGCTGCTCTGAAGTTAAAAGTTTAAAAAGTTAAAGTTTCATCTCCCCTTATGGATCGTATCCGTAAGAGGGGATGAAATTACGTACCCAAGGTCCCGGATTTGTTCCCTGGTGGGATGTTGATCCGTGGACCTTACCCCAGCTTCGGCGCATGCGCCCGTCAGCATGATGGCGGACGCATGCGCAAAAGTGAAAGATTGCCCAAGAAATGTAAAATCTCCCTGCTGCTGGCTACCAAAGGTAGCCAAGAGCCTGGATATGTCACGGGGAGCCGCGGTATGCGGTTACTGGTCACATGATCGCCGTTATCCAATGCATAATGGCGATCACGTAAAAGTTCTTTAAAGAGTGGCAGTTTCATCTCCCCTCACCGATGCGATCAGTGGGGGGAGATGAAACATCTTCTCGGAGGCTTCTGCATTTGAATCCAGATGCGATTATCCTCCATGGAACCTTCCGGCTGCTGCGCATGCGCCCGCGGGCAAAATGCCGGACACATTCGCAGGAGCCGGGGAGCCCAGGAAATCTTAAATCTCCTTGCTCCCAGCGACCAACGGTCGCTGAGTGCTTGGACCAGGGACCGGTGGCCTCGCTGAGCGGTCCCCGGTCACGTGATAAAGTAGCAAACTAACATTAGGCCGGTCACACATGACCGGAGAGGAATTACAGGTTCTGCATGCGCTTGATCAGCGGTAATCCACGGATCAACCGCATGCATTGGATTACACAATTCCCCCCAATTAGCGGGTCGGAATTACGGAATCCCCTCGCAGAAAACAGAACACAGCATGTTATATTTTACCGCGGATATCGCCGACCTAGAGCCCATTGTGCTCTATGACCGCGGATATACCCGCAGCCCATATGCAAACACATTGTGCGGGTACCCGGGTCATCTCTAAGCGACGGCACGGGAAACATAAACAAAAAAACGCCTGTGTGAGTAGGCAGTTATGCGCAGTACATTACGCGGCCGTACGCAGGGTCACAGCCGGGTTCACAGCTGGGATCCGCTGCAGGCCTCCGCAAGCAGATTCCGCCTATGGCTGTGTGAGCCCGGCGTTATTCAGACCGCTACCTGTAATACGTAATTTACAAGAAGCCCCGGGAACGCTCGCCTTCCTGCAGTTCCAGGAGCAGCTTGTTGAGCGCCTTCTCTGTGAGACCGCCGCACCGCAGCAAAATTACAAAGCCTCACAGAGCGCCACTTTTTACACCCCATACCCGCCGCTGAGGTTACGAAATACCCCCCAAAATACATGAGAGCAGGGGGGGGATACCCAGTTTTCTTGCCCCATGTGCCCATCCCAACCAGCCTCCGTAATTACCCCTGTCTTCGGACATAAAACGCAGTTTATATTATTACCTTTATCTAATATTTAGGGAATGCCAAAAAAATGGGGATGGCAAGGGGGGGGGGGATTATTTTTAGGAAGTCAATTTTTTTTTTCTGTATAAGTGCAATGGGGCCTGGAATTTATTCAGTTCTGCCCTGAAATCCAGCGGGCATTCCCTCCATTATGGGCCTAGTCATGTGTCCTGTAAGTAGATTAGGGCCACAATGGGTATGTTTCTGAACACGGGACAAACAGGGGTATCCATTTTGGGGTGAACGTCTTCATTCCTATGTACATTGTCCAAGAAAAACAGTTTTTAAATTGACACAATTGCCAAAAAAATGAAAATCATAATTTTTTTCCTTCTGCTTGGCTTAGATTCATTCAAAAACTGTGAAGTCAAAAAAGTCATCATACCCCTAGATAAATTCGTTAGGGGGTCTACTTTTCAAAATGGGGTCACTTGTGGGGGTTCTCCATCGTTTTGGTCACTCAATGGCTTTACAAGTGGGCAATGGAGACTAAATCTCCATCAAGCAAAATTTCTGTTCCGAAAGCCACCGGTTGCTCCTTTGATTTTGGGCCCAATTGTGCATACAGACGTAATACTAGGGCGACATTGGGTGTTTCTGAGCACAGGACAAACAGGGGTATCCATTTTGGGGTGCAAGTCTTCATTCATATATGTGCGGTACAAAAAAAACTGCTTTTGAAATGACAGAATTACCAAAAAAATGAAAATCGTATTTTTTTTCCTTCGGCTTGGCTTAGATTCATTCAAAAACTGTGAAGTCAAAAAAGTCATCGTACCCCTAGATAAATTCGTTAAGGGGTCCACTTTTCAAAATGGGGTCACTTGTGGGCGTTCTCCATCATTTTGGTCACTCAAGGGCTCTACAAGTGGGCAATGGGGACTAAATCTCCTTCAAGCAAAATTTCTGTTCCGAAAGCCACCGGTTGCTCCTTTCATTTTGGGCCCCATTGTGCATACAGACATACAATTAGGGCCACAATTGGTATGTTTCTGAGCACGGGAGAAACAGGGGTATCCATTTTGGAGTGCAAGTCTTCATTCATATATGTGCTGTACAAAAAAACTGCTTTTAAAATGACAGAATTACCAAAAAAATGAAAATCGTAATTTTTTTCCTTTGGCTTGGTTTAGATTCATTCAAAAACTGTGAAGTCAAAAAAGTCATCGTACCCCTAGATAAATTCGTTAAGGGGTCTACTTTTCAAAATGGGGTCACTTGTGGGCGTTCGCCATCGTTTTAGTCACTCAATGGCTCTACAAGTGTGCAATAGGGCCTAAATCTCCTTCAAGCAAAATTTCTGTTCCGAAAGCCACCGGTTGCTCCTTTCATTTTGGGCCCCATTGTGCATCCAGACGTAATACTAGGGCCACAATGGGTATGTTTCTGAGCACGGGACAAACAGGGGTATCCATTCTAGGGTGAAAATCCTAATTTTCATGTGTACTATAGAAAAAAGTCCTGTCTTTAAAATGACATATTTGCAAAAATATGAAATTTTAGTTTTTCTCTTCTAAATTGCATTGACTCCTGAAAAAAAACTGTGGGGTTAAAATACTCCTGACACCCCTCAGTGAGTACGTTAAGGGGTGTAGTTTTTAAAATGGGGTCATTTGTGGGGGTATCTATCATTTTGACTCCTATGAGCCTTTCCAATCTTGGATTGGTGTAGGAAAACAAAGTGTTCCTCAAAATGCTGAAAAGTAATGTTACATTTGTACGTCTCCTAAATGGTTAAAAAAAACCGAAAGTTTTTCCAATGTGCGCCCAAAATAAAGTAAACGGATGGAAATATAAATCTTAGCAAAAATTTCTATATTATGTTTGCACATATTTGAGATATTACAGTTGTAAATGTGAAAAAATGACGATTTTTAAAATTTTTTCCCAATTTTGGCGCTTTTAATAAATAAACACAAATTCTATCGGTCTTTTTTTTCCAACTAAATGAAGTACAACATGTGGCGAAAAAACAATGTCAGAATCGCTTGGATATGCAAAACCTTTCTGGTGTTTTTCCATGCTAAAGTGACACGTGTCAGATTTGCAAAATTTGGCCTGGTCATTAAGGCGCAAACAGGCTTGGTCACTAAGGGGTTAATAGACTGCTTGTTAAAATGTGCTATAATGCAATACTATGGTATTGCATTATGCTATGGTATATGCACTATGGTATTGCACTATACTGTATAAGCAATCAAACAATCGCAAGTTCAAGTTGCCGTGGGGACTAAAAATAAAAAAGGAACAATTAGTAAAAAGAAGTTTTATTAAATATTAGAAAAAAATGAATAGTTATAATTTAAAAAAAAATACATATTTGGTATTGACACATCTGTAAAAGTACCACTAGGGGCTGCAGGGATTGCAACTGCGACCCGCTCCCTTGGCTAGGAGGGCATACGGGGCCCCGGCCATATACTGTCCACCACTGCTCCCCGTGGGTGACACTCAGGGAGGGGAGGGCCATTACCTGGGGCAGACAATTCCAGTTTTACATCCTTCATACAGTGACATGGAGCATGCTGGTATATCCTGGGTATCTTCTGTTAATAATTATATATGTACAGTTGGTATAAGTTGTACATCTCCTGTATATAGTGATATGGAACATGCGGGTATAACCTGGGTATATCTTATATATAATTGTATATATACAGCTGGTATAAGTCATACTTCTCTTGTATATAGTGATATGGAGCATGCTGGTATAACCTGGATATCTTCTGTTAATTATATGTGTACAGCTGGTATAAGTTATACATCTCCCTGTATATAGTGATATGGAGCATGCTGGCATAACCTGGGTATCTTCTGTTAATTATATGTGTACAGCTGGTATAAGTGATACATTTCCTGTATATAGTGATATGGAGCATGCTGGAATAACCTGGGTATCTCCTGCATATAATCATATATGTACAGCTGGTATAAGTTATACTTTCTGTATATAGTCATATGGCGCATGCTGGTATAACCTGGGTATCTCCTGTATATAATTATTTATGTACAGCTGGTATAAGTTGTAAATCTCCCCGTATAAGGTGATAAGGAGCATGCTGGTATAACCTGGGTATCTCCTATATACGATTGAACACTTTACACACAATTAAAAAACCTGTATGCGGGTTTTAAAAAAACTGCATGTATTGTTTAAATCTACAGCGTAGTTTTTAATAGAGTATACAGTTTCTTAAAATTGTATGTAGTTTTTGAATACCGCATAACATTTTTGATAAGTTTTTATAATTGTGGTTAAAAAATGAAGCAAAAACATGAACAGCCTATGGGGCTACGGACACATTTTCACATAGTCCAGGAAATGAGTCCTATTTGGAAAGTTTATGCCCAGCGGCTAGATCATGTATGCAAATTTGTTTTGCAGTTGTATGCAGCACAGTTTAGGTATGCGTACAGGTACAGATCAAGGGGGGGCCCCAAGATAAAATTTTGCACCTGGGCTCCTGATCCTTCAGTTATGCCCTTTTTGGGCTATATTTTCATATACTGTCCCCATAAAAAGTAATGCCGCCAAAGTATCTAAGCTCTGACTGCCACTACAACCTAATTTGCAGATCCACAGCAGCACATAGCATTACCTGGGTGATCAGCAGTTCCGGGCTGCGGTTGGTCCACCATCATGTATTTGTTATATCTCAGCCTGTGGGATAAGAGAGGAAGGTTTATTGCAATATCAGTTACGCGGCTTTTATACTGATCTATTGCCAGGACCACACCTCAAGTCAGGCTAGGTGGGGGGTGGAGCAATAGGCATATGGGTGGTCGGTAGTGATGGCGCTTATGGCAGGAAGGGGCTCCGGGCTACATGGCAATGCCCCAGTGGCCAACCTCTCATTACACCCTGGTGTAGTACCCATTTGCTGGTGCAGATACCTGTACTGAAGATTCTCCTGGTACAGGCACTCGTTGTCCTTCTCCATGTGGCTGAGCCGTGTGTAATCATTTGGATACACATATGTGAGGTGAACCTGCGGGGAACAGAATGCGACAGGGTAAATGCACATGTACAGTAAAAGCTGCGGGATTTCCGTACGGCAGTCAAGGCATGTAATTACACTTAATTACAGAATACAGTAGCCGCCATGCGGATGAGATTTGAAATCATGTCATCCTCACGCTGCAGATTTTTTCCATGACCCGTGGTGTGGACTTTTAACCCTTTCCCAACATGTGACTGGCATGTATGTCATACATTGCAGGGGAATGTATACAGAGGGCTCAGAAGCTGAACCCGCACCATACACACACAGTGGGTGCTGCCACCCTACTGCAATAGCGGTTATCAGAGAGAACAGCAATCCAGACCGCTTGACCCCTTAGTGACTGAAGAAGCTTTTCTGTTTACATCCAGCGGCTTTAACCTCTTAGTGACGTAGCCTAATTTGGACCTAAGGATGCAACAATTTTTGGGAGATTTTTATCTCCACTTTTCAAAAGCCAATTTTTTTTTTTTTTATCTTACCGTCAACATGGCTGTGTGATGGCTTGTTTTTTGTGTGACGAGCTGTAGTTTTTATTGTTACCATATTTTGAGTGCATATAATGTATTATATAACTTTTATAAATTTTTTGGAGGGCAGGGAGAAAAAGCATCTCAATTCTGCCATCGTTTTTTGAATTGTTCTACGGACAGAGCTCAGTGAGGGCTTGTTTTTTTGCGCAATGAGCTGTAGTTTTTATTGGTACTAGTTTGGGGTGCATATGGCTTTTTTTATGACTTTCATTGCATTTCTCCCGTGTTTAAGCTTTTATTTTTCCAGTGTTTTTCGTGCAGGTTAAAAATGTGTTCAATTTATTCTACGAGTCATTACAGATGCGACGATGCCAAGCATATGCTTTTTTGTTAAGACAAATAGAGAAAAGTGTGCAAAAAAGGTGTTTGTTAATTACAATTTTTTAATGTATTTTTAATATTTTTATTACTGTATTTTCTGGCGTATAAGACGACTTTTTAACCCAGGAAAATCTTCTCCAAAGTCGGGGGTTGTCTTACGCCGGATTAACTACCTGTAGAAAAAAAAAATCAATACTCCCCTCCCGCAGCGTTCTACGATGATCTGGGGCGCTGCTGCAGGCTGTCACTCCCTCCTCCATACCTTCAGAAAGCTAATGCTCCGATTGACTAACTCAATCACATGGTCAACCAATCACAGCCATTTAATGACATTTAGTACTTGTGTGCTGCAATGTATCATCTCATAATAGCGATCAGAGCCCATGGCAGACGTGGACACCATTGTCTGGCATTGCATCGGTCCTCTGCGATTATATATTGGAGGGCTGATAACATCACACAGGCTGCGCCCTCCCTCAGTGACCCCTTTTCATGCCGTTCTCTCCAATCCCCACTGTTGCAGCATGATGCAGGCTATCAATCACTGATGGCTCATGGGAAACAAGTTCCCTCCCAAGGGTATACATTTACGCTCTGGGGCAGGAATAGGTTAACCCCTTAGAAGCGCTGTCATTTGCAAGCTTGGCATCTAAGTGATTAGACAAAGGGAGAAGACTAAAAACCCCTGCACAGCCCCACTGACGTAAGAATAAAAAAAGTTATGGCGCCGGGGAGGGGGTGGGGGGCGGGGACTCAAAAATGATGCCGCTAAAAATTACTGTGATGGGAAGAAGTTAAGTACGCAGAATTGTCAATTTCTGCAGTGAATTTCCCTGCAGATTTCACCCGTTTCAGTGTAGGTGAGGGAAATCTGCAGAAAGATTCGCCACATGTATACCGAGCCTTATACCTACATAGATGCTGATATCATCGTTAGAACTGGAAATGACCCCCATAGAAACCCTTGTTATATACTACACTTCTACCTGCATTAATACTCATGTCATGACAGTCTCCAGGTTTTTAATATCGTACATATCAACATAAGAGCCATGATCTTGCGCATACGGTACGCCTGCCCCCTGCATGTCATGCCAACACCTCCACTTACAAACTGCAGTCCCTGGTATCGTTGCAGCGGGTATCCCTCTAGCAGGTAACTGGGCTTATATGTGCAGCTGGGAAGGATGCTGTGCACCCGCTTCATAGGCAGGAGGTGAACTGAAAATGAAGGACGGAGATTTACAGAATATAAAGCTTAAATGAAGTCTACTTTCCCCTTAAGTGTCTCTGCCCCGATCCCCACTGCTCGGAACCTGGAAGAAGCTGCAGGGGTCATGTGACCCAGAGGCACCCCCATACTGAGGCGACCTGATGCCGCAGTCTGAAGCACCACAGATGGGAAGCGTAGTGGGTTGCCACTAATGTGACTGCTCAGCCAATTACAGGCTTTAGCACACAGCTTCTTCTGGGATTGGAGAGTTGCTATGCTGGACAAGGGGCCACAAGAGAGACAAGGTGGTGTAGTCCTTTATTTTATCCCATTCCCTGCCCTTATTATTTCAGTCCTGGAAAATCCCTTTAATTATTGTATAATATAAAGCTCTGCGACTTTCTAATACAGGCTGTGTTAAAATTCCTCACCGGTATCAAGACCTCTGCTTGCTGTCAGCAATTGGGAAGTTCTTCTTTACATGCAGAAGCTAGAAACCTGTTTGGATCTAATACTTCTCACAGCTCCGGCTTTGTTACAGTTGTATCTGGTCTTGACAATCCTCTGGACTCCAGACTGATACATGTTACCTGCACTGATACATTGTAACAAACTATCAGGCCAGGGAAGAGATTTGTGCTGCTGATGGGTTTGACTCACAGAGCATTGTCCAGACTGGATACAAGGTAAAAGAAAAAAAAACAGCTGTGAGAAATATTAAGTAAAGGTAACTTTTAAAGTCACCGGATATATTCAATTACAGCAAGCAGAGATCTTGAAAACGGTGAGAAATTGAAACCCATAGTCTATTAGAAAGTTGGAGAATGTTATTTACAGTGAAGGGAGAAGCACTACAACGACTTATCAAGATACAAAGGGGCAGACAGTCTCACTTTTAAAGGCGCTGTCTCGGGGATCCTCTTTCAGCATGTCCGCCGGGTGCTGCTCCGGTTTCTCCTTGTGGTGACTTGCCTTACTAAGGGGTATTAGTGATGTGTTTCCCAGAGGTAGATTTACGTCATCTATAGATAGAAAGCAAATAAACATGGCAGATAAAATGGCCAGCATCATAGCTGTGACAAGACAATGTAAGGGCAGAGAATTTATATGGGGGGTGTGGCTTAATACAACCAAAGACTTCATAATTTCCACCATTACAACAAAGTCTATAGTATCTGATAGAGACAGACAGATATTTACTGTGTGACATCACACTTCGTAGTGGTTATATACTGCCAACATGAACTTACCAGAGAAGAGAGACAGGAACTGCGAGTCTATGAGCGTGAAATCCTCATCAAGCAAAGGCTGTCGCCACTGCCAGACAGAAACAAGCAATTTGAGAGACACAAATTATGAATATAACTACTAGTAATCCGTTGTACGTATATAATTATATTGGCTGCATGATCATGTGTGTAGGTCACGTGATCACACTACCTGGACGCCAGTGGGGGACCGATTCAGCACAGATTGCAGTGGCGGGAGGCAGTGACAGAGGTGAGTATGGGTGTTTTTTATTTCAGAAATGTCCCTATTGCTGAATAGTGGCATTATGATTGAGTGGGGGTATAAAAGGAGGAATTATTTCTGAATGGAGGCTTAAGGTGGCAATATTACTCAGTGCGGGCATTAAAGTTGGCATTATTGCTGAGTGGGGGCACTTATACTGTGTGGGGTCTACAGGGAGAACAAAAATATTATTACTATCTTGGGCATTATGAATGGGGAGATTGTGTAGATGTGTGAAAAATGTGGGTAGGCTGCTGGAAAATTTAGGAGCCAAAGATATCTATGTGTCAAATTCTTTAGAGACAAGCTGTGACCAGGAGAAGTCGTCATGATGATATGGACTGGATGGAAAAGAAAAGCAAAGGAAAAGTGAGCAACTCTTGTCAAAGATGACATCACCTGTGATCACTGGATATAATGGTACTGTAAATCACATATACTGTCTACACAGGGTCTGTGTAGAGCTGCTGACCATATGGTCACTGTAATGTAGAAGAAAATCCTGGCAGCATGTAGAGGTGCTATATAAAATGTACTCTTTATTCTCCCATCACACAAAGACAGCAACATTTAGGCAGTGAGGCCTTTCTCAAGCCTCACTGCCGAAACCTTGCTGTCTGTGTGATGGGAGAATAAAGAGTACATTTTATATAGCACCTCTGCATGCTGCCAGGATTTTCTTCTACATTACATGGACTTCTGTGGAAGTGCTGTTTGGACTCTTATCTGGCTGTTGCATTTGGTGGTCCTACCCAGATTGGGTTTTTCTGGTGTTGCTCACACACTTTGTTATTTTGCATATGGTCATTCTATTAGGGTAATATTGGTCTCTGCATAGTGTTTTTTTAAAGTAACAGTATGGTTGTATTAAGTGGTCACATATAGTATTATTGGTAATATTGATCTTTGTAGTCACCTTTGTTCAGTAACAGTATGGTGGTCTGGGCCAGATGGAGAAGAAAAGGAAAAGTGAAGAACTCTGGTCAAAGACAATGTCACCTGTGATCACTGAATATAATGGTACTGCAATCACTTATACTGTCTACATAGAGTCTTGTAGAGCTGGCACCTACCACTATATGGTCACTGTAATATTAGTCTTTGTATAGTAGTTTTTTCCGTAACAGTATGGTGGTATTATGTGGTCAAACTCTGGGGTACTATTTGACACTCATAGTGTTATTGGTAATATTGTTCTTTGCAGTGATCTTTGTTCATTATAGCGCTATTATTTAGTCACTGTGTGGTGGTGATATGTGATCATAGTGCGGCAGTATTATTTGGTTCTTCTATAGTGTTCTTGATAATATGGAACTTTGTAGTTGTCTTACTCTCAGTAAGAGTTTGGTAGTATTTGTCACAATGGGGAGGTAGTATGGGACTATGGTGTGGCAGTATTATTTGGCTCTTATATACTGTTATTATTGGTAATGTTGATACACTGGGTTTTGGTCAGTGACATTATGGAGGTAATGTGATTGGTGATAATATTAGCACCTTGTATATACGTTAGGCATTATTATTTTGGGGTCTGGTCTGGGATAACATATCAGTGAACTTTTATATGGTGAATGTTTATGCTCGAAAGGGAAGGGCGAGGCACCCATTCAGAACTGTGCTATGAGGCTCAGGGGCCCTTGGCACCACCCCTATTACACCAGCTATACATATATAATTACATATAGAAGATGCCCAGGTCACAATGTGTCCCGTTATATACCACCACTCACTGCCAACTCCACGTGGTCGGTCCCTGCATCATCTTGTTTGTGTAACAATTCAAAGTAATATCTTTTGGAAGCAGATAACCTGAAACATACGGAGACAACCATGGAAAGGCATCAATCACCAATCAGACAGAGCAGAACATTGTTACAGCACCTGGCAGGTGGGCAAACCACTGATTCCAAATTTCAATGGCACGTGTATCCCCACATATTGCAAAACACTACACACCTCAATCAGTGCTGATGCTCATGGGTGGGACTATTTTCTCCCCACCCACGCAGAGCCGCAGGATGGTGAAAATAGGTTAAGATGATATATCTCATAAGTTTGAGTTGGGGGCTGGCTGAGAGTATGCAGGAGGCATAATCCATTTCTTATGGGGTCCTTCCTCCACTATATAAGCACCTGAATGAGGGGTATTTGGGAGGTGTTTTTCTTTGTGTCTTACCTGACTGGTGTGGAGATTTGATCTTGAAATTTCCCATACTCCCCTGGAGCCGTCCATTGCTTCCCTGCCTATGATACAAAAAAAGAACAGCTGATTTGTTCATGGGGGGAGGGGGATAATTATTTTTCATTTACATCCAGAGGCTGAAAACCTGTACAGACTTTAATGCTTCTCACAGCTGAGGGTTTGTTACAACTGTATTCAATCCTCCATCAGCAGCACAAATCTCTCCTGTCTTCATAGTTGGTTACAATGTTGCAGGGCAGTGACAAAGTATCAGTCTGTAGACCCTATGTCCTATAAGACCTGCAGCTAAAAGGCTCAGGCTTCCCTCTTTGATATCCCCTGTAATAGCGAAATCTATGATGTGTGTCCAGCCCTGCCTTGAAGAACAGATGGAAATGTATGAAAGTAGGAGCCCCTGTTTTGTACATCTAGAATTGCCTCTCCATACCGGTCCTACTCTACACAGGAGCCGCAGTTTTCCCACCGACTGATCGTCACTGAGCCAAAACTCGGAGTTGTCATCGGAAGATACTGCAAACTGGAATTCACCTGCAGCAAAGAACGGGAAAAAGAGCTACGTGTTACATTATAACCTGCTACAGGAGTTTATAAACCATGGGAATTAGGAGCAAGCAATTACAGGGATATTTGTGTTTCCATCAGAAGTTGAAAAAAGGGTTACTGTGCCGCTAACACAACACTTCCTGTCCCTGTTCTTTAAAAATGTATCATCATAGGGAGACATCCTCATAGCAACTAATCACAATCCAGTTCTTAGCATTGCAGTGTATGAAAAAATAATAAGCCCAGTGTCCCTGTGATAACAGTGAGCCATGGTCAGCCTTAGCTACAAGCGATCACTTAGTTCTGCTGCTGAATACGTTATGAGCTTGGTTCTTCTACTCAATCTATGTGCTGAACTTGGTTCTGGTGCTGTATGTATGTTACGATTTTGGTTCTGGGTCTGTACTTATGTACTGAGTTTAGTTCTGGTACTGTATTTACATTCCAAATTTTGTTCTGGTACTGTATTTATGTTTTGAGTTTGGTTCTGTATTTGTTATGAGCTTGGTTCTAGTGTTGTATTTACTGTATGTTATTAGATTGTTTCTGTATTTATGTACTGAGCTTGGTTTTGGCGCTGTCTTTATGTTATGAGTGTTAGGTGCACTGTTCAGACGCAGTCCCCTGCCTCCGCGTCTGGCAGGCGCAGCGTCGTCTTGCTCACCCTGTTCCCTGAGCTTACACTATTCTCTTCCAGTACTACTGGGGTTAATTCCTTCTGGGTCTCCTGCTCAGTTGATGCACATTTCCTAATCACCACCCTTTATAGCTGTCCTGTGCCTCTGGGCTTCAGTGTTGTTGTGAGTTTGCTCTCTCTGATATGCTGCTTCAGCATTTGTTGTGTTGTTATCCGGCATCCCTCTGTTAGTTGTCTTTCCGCCTTTGCACCCTCTTTGTCAGTATTCTCTTTGCCTGTTCCTGTCTTGTCCTTGTAGGTCTGTCCATCTCTCTGTTTCCCTACTACTCCCAGCCCTGGTTCATCTTTTGGTGTATTGGAGTTCTACCTGGAAGGGTCAGCCAGCGCCTAGAGGAAGACCACGGGGTCGTCCTTATTAGGACAAGTGCTCCGTTCCTAGGCAGGGCTATCCCTCCTTTCCTGTACCAGCTTAGGGCAAGGTAATTTTCCTAGTTCACCCCCTCGGACTGGTTACAGTCATCTGGCGTTCTTACCTCCAATTACCTGAGGGTCAGCCATTAGCCTTGCTGGACTGGGCCTTGGCCCACCTGGTAGGTTGATCCAGTGGTTCCACAGTCCTAGCAATCAGTTTGGATCTGGGTCTGTATTTATGTACGGAGGCTGGTTCTGGTGCAGTATTTACTCTGTATTATGAGCTTGGTTCTGCTGCTCTATTTACTGTGTTATGAGCTGGGTTCTGGTGCTGTACTTATTGTATGGTATGAGTATGGTTCTTATGCTATACTTACGTACTGAGATTGGCTCTGGAGCTGCATTAGCTCCGCCCCTGTCCCGCACCCTCCCATTGCAAATAGTGCCGAAGGGCAGAGAGGGGGCTGGAGCTCAGTGCACTGCTCCCGGCTCTTCCAGCCTCCTCCTCCTGCAGAGAGGGACACCGTATATCAGCCGGACGTGAAAACCTGGCCGATATACGGTTGTCTGAATAAGCCCTAATGCAAACTACAGTACATCTCACAAAACCTGAGCCCTCACACAACTGTGTCGACGGAAATATAACGTTATTGCGTGAAGAAGATAGCGGCAGAAAATAATTTTTTTTTAAATGTCTTTGAAAAAAAAAATAAAAGTAGTATAACAGAAAAAAAATAAGTTTGGTGTCTTAGTAATCAGACTGACCCATAGAATAAAGTTATCATTGCAGTTTGTGTGCCGTAGAAACAAGACGCACTGAAAGATGGCGGAATGTTTTGTTTTTTTTTCATTTTACTCCACTTAGAATTTTTAAAAAGGTTTTCAGTACATTATATGGTACATTAAATGGTACAGTTGAAAAACACAACTCGTCCTGCAAAAAACAAGCGCTCATACAGCGACGTTAATGACTAAATAAAGGAGTTCTGATTTTTTTAAAAAGGGGAAAGAAAAAACGAAAATGTTAAAAAAAAGGGGCCTCGTAATTAAGGGGTTGAGAAAATGGATTGTGCCTACAACCACTTTTTACCTACACCAAGAGGTGACATTTTTGTGGACTGGCTGCACCCTCTCAGACTCATCAGGAATTGAGCAATCTTCCGCCCATACATAGAACAAAGAGAGAAGAGATTAAAATCCCCAAACCAAGACACTGGTTTATAGATCATGAGCTCCCAAATACATGCTCTGCTCCCTCTTTTTCCCCCTTATCTTTCATTAGCTACTGCATGTTATACGCTTGGTTCTCCTGCTGTATTTACTGAATATTATAAACTTGGCTCTGGTGCTGTATTTGTTATCAGCTTGATTCTATATTTATGCACTAAGTCTAGTTTTGGTGCTGTATTTATTTAATGAGCTTGGTTATAGTGCTGTATGTATATTATAAGTTTGGTTCTGGTGCTGTATTTACGTTATAAGCTTGGTTAAGGTGTTGTGTTTACATTATGAGCTTGGTTCTGGGGCTGTATTTATGTACTGAGCTTAGTTCTGGTTCTATATTTTTATGTTATGAGCTTGGTTGTGGTACAGTATTTATTCACTGTTCTGGTGGGAGTATACCTCTATCTTCCGCCTCTGTGCACAAGCAGAATCCAGGCAAACTGCCTATCAGTGTGTAATATATATTGTTTTTCATAACTTATGACGAGAAAGGGGGGACGCCCAAAAAAATCTGCACAGGGTACCACTTAACCTAAGGCCAGCATTACACTGAGCTGCCAGAACACAGATAGGAAGTGTTGAGTATTTAACTTCCAGCCCTTGGGCCTCATGCACACGAGCAGATTTGCACTGTGGAATCTGGAACGGACGTCCGCCTCCAGATTCCGCAGTAAGTACCGCCCATAGCATGCTATGGAAAAGTGATTCTTCATGCAACCAAACGGAAACCAATTGCGCTTTCCGCTTGCAGATGAAAAATTGCAGTATGCTCCATTTTTGGACGGATTAAGTCAATGGAAGCCGTCTTATCCACGGTCGCGGATTTCGTTTCATCGCTAGGCAATGACGTGGGAAAAGCATGAGTTAAAAAAAAAATCTGTACTGCGCATGTCCGATGGTGAGCTGTGCAGACCATCCGCAGTATAGAGAGGCTGGAGAATGACAGGTACGCAGGGTCGCCAGCATTCAGCCTTAGAAATGATAACACTTTTCTATATTTCCTATGACGAATCCCTCTGAGAGACAATTACATTTCTCCCCAGCCTGCAGTGGGTAATAACAGGAAACAGATTGCATTCCATTGCTCCGGAAATGTCATTTAGATAAGACCTGTGTCCTTACCAGGACAACGAAATATCATCCGCTATGGATTTCAGGTGAAGGAAATAATTGTTAAAGCGCCAAGGTCAAAGTCATCAAATAAATTCAGTGGTAGAAAGAAGTGTAATGACATCTGAGTGACTCAAGAGGGCGCTAAAAAGTCATAAGAGAAGGAGAGAGAGATCTACTGATGATCCACTAATCATAGAGTTGCACTTACCATCTGTGGCTGGGTGGAGGTAACCAAACATGCGGAGCCCGTAGTTGGTCCACTGTGGAGTTATCGCCAGTTTACTGACTGTTGTGTGAATCTGAGGAGACAGCAAAGTCTTAAAACAGTCTGGTGTCACAAAGAATCTGTAGCAAACACCTCTACAGCTGGGTCATTGAATATTGGAGAACAAGCCACTGGTCCAATAACATAAGTCACCATGTAGACACGTTTCCAAATCTTGGATGTGAATTGTCTCTCCTTAAGGAGAGCACCTAGAAGGTGAGTGAGAAGACTTATAAGGTCATGTTGCTCCTCTGAAAAATATGCAAATAAGGAAGAAGGAACAATAGGTCTGCAGGCCTGCAAATCAATGTCAGACGCTTTATAACAATGATTGGGAATTGACCAAAAAACTGAAAATCAAGGTGTCTCCTTATACACCTTCTTGGTACTCTCCTTAAGAAGAGATAATATCCCTCCTGACCCATGTCACAGAGGCCTCTCACTAGCTAAGCCAGAAAGCTACTGCACGTCCATGAGGGGCAAACATTCTGAAACAGTTGTCTGCGTATTGTTCTCTAGCTTTTGCTCAATTCCCAATCATTGTTATAAAGACTTGTATAAAGGGTCTTTGGGGGCTTGATAAAGATCCTGCTTGGGGTTGAAACGTTGCTGTATTGTATCATGGGGAATAAAGACTTTTTACTATCATAAATGAATGCAACGTGGATGCTGCCTTATTGCAAGTATTTCGAATTGTATGAAGGGTCTGCCATAGATTTGCAGGAATGCTACCATCCAATAGATGACGCTGCAGAGGTATTGTTACTTGTTCCTTATTTCCATCCAAGATTGTTACACGTAGATCAGGGTATCGTAATGTTACCTTAAAAGCACAAGCACAGCTCATGTATCTCAAATATAGACTCTTATCCATAACGCATGCTAAAAAGATCCAGCAATGGCGCACTTCATGTTAGATTTTCTTCAGCATAGCTGATACTTCTTGAAGTGAATCTCTAAATGCACAAGCCTGGCTGAAACATTTCACTTCAAAGATTCTCTTAGCTCATACATATTGAAAAAGATCCCTGACGTTTCAGCTCAGAGATTCTTACCCATAACTTCTACTTATTAAAATGAATCCCTAAAGGCACTGCTGACACATTTCAGGTTATCACTTCTTATAAATAACTCATATTTCAAAAGAAATGGAAAAACATCTCTAAAAGCAGAAGCAATGCTGATGTGTTTCACATTAAATATTCTTAGGATAGCTGATGCTTATTTAAAGGCGTTCTCCAGTTGTAGACTGTTAGCATATCCTCAAGTTAGGTTATAAAAAGCAGATTGGCAGGGATCTACTGCCCTGCGGCCCTGAAGATCAGCTGTTCACCAGGCCAATACGTTTGTAAATGGAGCTGATTTCTGCAGGAAGCAGACAGCTCCGTTCCCAATGCACTGTAGTGAATTGTCTGTAATACCAAGCCTGGCCACTGCAGTGGGAACAGAGCTATCTGCTTCCTGCAAAAATGTTCCTGCAAAGCACACCGGCACAGTGAACAGTTGGTCAGTGGGTAGGGGTCACAGATGACAGACCCGAGATCGCCCCCACCACAAAGTGACCTAAGACTAAAGTCTCTGCGGTAGTCTACAGCACCTCAGAGGGGATGACAGATTAAGACCCAGCTGGTAATTTTCTTTTATCATGGCCAGGAAAAAATAATTGCCAGCTAGAAGCCAGCCGGGCAGCAACCCAATAGGCATTTCACTCACCCAGCCTGTTTAGCCGATCCGGCGGCGGTAGCTGCTGCTGAGTCTGCGACCACTGACCTCTCCCCCCAGCATCTGTGTGCACCATCCTATACCTGGGGGACAATTAAGCGATCACACACTCAATTCTAGAGAGGACACCATTACTACTAAGGCCACTATGAAGGACACTATTACTACTGGGGCCACTAATGGCCTTACTATTAGTACTGGGTCTACTATTACTAGTGGGGTCAATATGGAGGACACTACTACTATTGTGTCCACTAATGGGATCACAAAACTACTGGGGCCAATATGAAATACACTATTACTACTAAGGCCACTATTACTATTGGGGACACCACTACTACTTGGGCCAATATGGAGGACACTATTACTACTGGGGCCACTATTACTGCGGGGACCATTATGGAGGCCACTATTACTATTGGGACAACTATGGATGATGCTATTACTACTGTGGCCAATATGGAGGATACTATTACTACTGGGGGCCACTAACAGGATCACTATTACTAGTGGAACCATTATGGAAGACACTATTACTACTGTGACCACTATGGGGATCACTATTATTACTGAGGGCCACAATTGAAGACACTATTACTACTCTGGACACTAACGGGGGTCACTATTACTACTGGGAACACTAACGGGTCACTATTACTGGGGCCATTAAGGGAATTATTGGGATAACTAAGAGGAAGAGTTACTACTGGGGCGACAATTATTTCAGACGAGTCTCAATAGTTCAAATATATGTTTAGTATCTTGTGTATTGGCGTATTCAATCCCTGTAAAATGAGTGGCTTTTTTTGCAGAATTGGGATGGAGGGGGCACTATTTAAAACTTTGCCTCAGACAGCATAAAGGCTTGGGGCACCTCTGGGTAGACCCCTACCAATCTACTACTGATGGCCTAACTTGAGGATAGGCTATGAATAGTCTACAACTGGACAACCCCTTAGAGTAATCTGGAAAAGGAGACATACAGCTGACACATTTCATATTACAGGTTCTTACAAGAATATGTTGATATCACAGATGTGTAAATATCCTTGGTATAAAACGTGTCAGTGAAGCCTGAGCTTTCATGGACCTGTTTCAATAAGTATGTGCAAAAACTTAAAACGCATCACCCACGCTTGTGCTTTCAGATCCATTTTGGTAAGCATGAAGTATATTATTTTATATTCTGGGACGCGTCAGTCCTTTTATCAGATTTCATCTTTTGGCTTTTTTTTTTTAAATGCAGCGACTTGTCGGGCTCACTTATGCCGGTCTGCCCTAAGCGGTGATCACGCGCTGCTTCTCACCGCAACCACAACTCCTCCTATCATTCATCTCCACATGAAAAGAACGTTCACAGCACAATACACTGCCATCTCGGAGAATGAAATATTGAGGCCGAGTCAAGACTGCGTAACGACAGCCACTGAGAACAGGTGCTCGGAATCACTATAAGCAATCTACCTATTGTTTGTCTTCTAGAAGGAACTAGACACAAAGTAACAAATGATTTCTTGCACAACTTGATTGTTACTTCATATCCAGTGCAGCCCAGTAATTTAACCCTCTCCTGCCCACCGAATAGCGATCTAGAACCCATTTTTTCTACCTCCCAACTTTCAAAGAAAGAAAAGAAGAACAATCGGGGAGCGATTGGAATGCCACTGTAAATGTAGCATTAAGCCATGCCTCTAACCACACCCAATCCCACCAACACACATTAGCGGTGTCCTCTTTTTGCTCCACCCAATAATCTATCCCATTTGTGCCCTTTATTCTTTCATAGTGCCATTTTTGTATGGTACACAGTAATGGTGCCCTCCACGCTGTAAGGATACACCCTCAGTGCCTGTCACACAAAGCATGCACCTTAGTGCTGCACTCACAGTAGTGATGCCTCCATACAATAAAGAGGACCACTTAGTGCCCCCAGTGATGCCTCCACACAGTAAAGATTGCCTCCGGGGTGCTGCCACACGGATGCCTTCTAAGTGCCTCTAGTAATGTCTCTGCCACGGTAAATAATCCCCCTTAGTGCCCCTAGTAATGCTCCCGTTAGTGGCCCCACATACAAAAGCCTCCTTAGCGTTCCAAGTGATGTCCTTCACAAGTTAATATTCCTTCTTAGTGCCCTCTGATATGCCCCCTCACAATAAAGAAGTCCACTAAACACCCCCAGGATAAATGTGCCCCGTAGTGCCCCTAGTGATTCCACTACAGTACACATTTACACTTACAGCCCCCTTGAGATGCCCCTCATAATAAAAATTCCCCCTTAGTCCCCCCACACAAAAATAGCTCCTTAGAGCCCCAGTGAAGCTGCCCAAAGTACAGATTCCCACTTTGTGCCCCTAACATGCCCCACACAATAAATATTCACCCTTAGTGCCTGAACATACAAATGCCTCCTTAATACCGCAGTGAAGCCCCCCTCAAAGTAAATATTCCTCAGTGCCTCTCCAATATGCCCACATTAAGATGTCCCTTTAGTGCGTCCAGTGATGCCCCTCACACTACAGAGTCCCGTTTAGTGCCCCCACACATAAAAATGCCCCCTGAATGCCCCCAACTTAAAACAACAAAATAAATCCTCCCCTGTCGGCACTCCCACAGAGGATATCACACTGCAGATCTCCGCAGCCTGTGGCTACGCTCAGATAGTTGCGGTGCTGTCACTGCATCACGCTGACCTGCTCCAAGCCGCTGGCTGGTTGAAAGGTGGTGCAAGAATCTGATGGCTCCCTGTCTGACAATTGCATTCAACTGTATCTTCATCCCATGGATCCATCTGACATCTGTCATGCCTCCTGGAATGGAGGGACAGTTCCTGAAATCCAGGACTGTCCCACTGGATCTGGGACAGCTAGGAGGTATGCCTTAAAATACTCTATTAGTCAATTCTGATTTAATAGAAAGAGAAATTTAGGATCTTCATCTCTTAGCCCCAGTGGCCACAAAAGAACATGTGTAATTCTTCATTCTGACTAAGGAGGAGCTGCAGGAAAACTGAACACTTGCTGCCTGATTGAGATTACTGTTAAATGTTCAGAGGTCCTAGCACATGAACACCTTCTGATAACATAAGAAACAAGAAACCCTTTAAAAAAAGGGCGATTTTAAAAATGAAACGCCCCTTTAACCCCTTAATGACGCGGCCCCTTTTTCTTTTTCCATTTTTGTTTTTTCCTCCCCCCTTCCAAAAATCGGAACTCCTTTATTTATCCATCAACGTCGCTGTATGAGGGCTTGTTTTTTGCGGGACGAGCTTTATTTCTCAATGGTGCTATTTAAAGTACCATATAATGTACTGAAAAACTTTTAAAAAATTCTAAGTGGAGAAAAAATGAAAAAAAAAAGACATTCTGCCATCTTACAGTGCGTCTTGTTTCTACGGCGCACAAACGACAACAAAAGCGACATGATAACTTTATTCTATGGGTCAGTACGATTACTACGATACCAAACTTGTATAGGTTTTTTTTTACTATACTACTTTTTTTTTTTTTCAAAGACAGTTATTTTTTTCAATTATTTTCTGCAGTCATTTTTTGTGCGCGATAACTTTTTTATTTTTCCGTCGACGTAGTTGAGCAAGGGCTCATTTTTTGCGTGATGTCATGTAGTTTATGATAGTACAATAATTTGGAATACATACGACTTTTTGATCGCTTTTATTGCGTTTTTTCTGGGAGACAGGATAACTTTAAAAATGCATTTCTGGCGTTCTTTATTTTTTTTTTCGGACGACGTTCACCGTGCGGGAAAAATAATGCACTACTTTGATAGACGACTTTTACGGATGCGGTGATACCAAATACATATTTTTATTTTATGATTTAGATTTTTTAATGATAGATATGGCAAAAGGGGGGTGATTTAAAATTTTATAACTTTTTTTAAATTAAAAAAACTTTATTTTTTTTTGGTTTTTTACTTTACTTTAAAGTCCCTCTGGAGGACTACAAGCAGCGATGCTTTGATCGCTCCTGCAGTATGACGTAATGCTTTAGCATTACGTCATACTGCATTCTGACAGGCAGTCTATCAAGCCACCCCACGGGGATGGCTTGATAGGCAGTCTGCTAAGGCAGCCCTGGGGCCTTTCTAAAGGCCCCCGGCTTACATGGCACCTGCATGGCTCCCCCGATCTCACCGCGGGGTGGCCGTGCGGTTCGGGGGATTTAAATGGTTCAAATGGTTAATGGCCGATAGCAGATATTGCCCGCGGGTGTCAGCTGTATTAAACAGCTGACGCCCGTGCTGTATGCAGAGAGGTCGTGCCGCGACCTCTCTGCATACATACGCTGCCGCTCCATGACGTACCTATACGTCATGGAGCGGGAAGGGGTTAAATGAATGCTCTGGGGGCGTGGCTTACCGATGGCGGGATAAGTTGCTCTTTAGCTCAGCTCCTGCTCCGTCCACCACATTCTCAAGCCAGGCATAAACATTTGGAGAAAGCAGGCACTTAAACCCCTCACAATGGTCAAGAAGACGACCCAGTCCCGCACTGCAGCGTCGGTGGAGAGAGATTCAAGCGGTATAAACCGCTTCTTCAGCCCCGCTGACAGACAGGCAGCAGACATGGAGGAGCATATCCCTGAGGCAGCGCCCACATCTCCACCAGCGGAGGACCAGCGCTCACACCGCAACGGAGAGAGAGCGGTGTCCCCGCAGCTCCAGACAACGGAGGTGAGGGAGGGGCGGGGGAGAGCTCAGCTGCCGCTGATGCCCCGATAAAGGCAAACATGCAGGGACAAGAGGCACACCCTACCTTCACAGCGACCCCGGGTATCTCTGCTGACGGACCACAGAGGCACATGGAGAGCACCCCATAGGTGGTGGGGGACAAGATGGGAGAGGGGGGAGCAGACCACGATCTGTGGGCAACAGCGGCTGTGATACACCTTTGTGGAATTCACCCCTCCCCCCAGGATTCCGGGGGGGACTTGGGCTCCTTGCTCCCTCTCCCCAAGCACGCACACGGAGGACATTGACTGGGACTGGAAGGCTTACATCAGAGCACTCCTTACCAAAACTGAAATTAACTCCTCATTCTCCCATCTTGTGCAGTCACATAGACAAGCAGTGACGCAGATTCAAAAAGATATACAACAGATCGCTTACAGAGTACAAGCTATAGAAGAAGCTCAGGAACAAACTAGCTCAATACTTGAATCTCACAGACAAGTCATTATGACCCATTCCACTCAGATATCTAATATCCTTGCGCATATCGATGATTTAAAAGAGAGACACAGGAGGAATAACATCTGCGTGAGGGGCCTCCCGGAAGACATCACCAATACACAGCTGGAGCGGTGGGCCCAGGATTTTTTCGAGTGACTTATCCAGAGACCCAGGGACAATCCTATTGAAATCGACCGTATACACAGAGCACTCAGCCCAAAGAGCCTTGACCCAAAACGCCCATGGGACGTTATTTGTCGTATACTTTTTTACAAAGTTAAGGAGGTCATTTTAAAACAAGCC
This sequence comes from Eleutherodactylus coqui, assembly GCF_035609145.1. Lineage (NCBI taxonomy): Eukaryota > Metazoa > Chordata > Amphibia > Anura > Eleutherodactylidae > Eleutherodactylus > Eleutherodactylus coqui. The sequence continues at coordinate 51,638,415 of NC_089838.1, read as the reverse complement.
AGGAGCACAGAAAATCTGTCCAACCACGATGTATCGATCCTCCTGCTACCAGACCCAGCTAGAAGAACACTACAACTTCGCAAAGCCTTAAAACCCGCTGTTGGAAGCTCTTAAAGGGAAGGACATACCATATAGATGGGGCTACCCATTCCAGCTGGTGGCATGGAAGAATGACAAATCCACCACTTTTTACTCTCCGGGGGACCTCCCTAATTTTCTGGGGACTTTTGAACTCCCGATGATTTCCCTCCCAGACTGGCCGGCTCTGCCCTCACTTCCGGCCCATACTGCAATAGAGGCATGGCATACTGTTGAACCCAAGCACAGAAGAGATGTTCGTGGGCACAGGCTTCCACCGACCTGAGGAAACCACCACCGCTCATGGGATTGCCGCGATCCGGTTGGATTGGTGTGGAGCCCCACCGTCTCCTGGTCTTCTGGGTCCTGGAGGAGGACCCCTCTTTTGGCTGGGCCCAACACACAGAGCGGCCCTATTTCTTTTCTTTTTGCTTTTCTTCCTTCCTTTCCATGCCCAGCTTCCCTCTGCTGGCTCTCTACGTCTTCACCCACTTGAACACTGCTGGTTTTGGTCTGTCTTCACATTATGTTCTGCCTCGCTTTCCATAACTTTCTACTATTAAGCAACCTGGTTTTCATTGGTAACCCCATTCGGGGTAATTTGTCTGTTCTCAGTGGTGACGGACGGGGCACCTTGCCCCGCTGTTGCTAACTACTCTCCCCATCAGGCTGGACGACACTATGTGTGGTCTGTCTCCCAACGAAGTTCAGGGAATAGCCTGCCAAGTTCCGGTTGTTTCTGGATGTATAGTTTGTTTATGTACTCTTCCCCCTCCATCCCCTCCTCTCCCCTTCCCATTAGGTCGCCAGAGGCGGGAGGTCAAAATTTGAACACATGACAATGGATAGTCTGACCTTTTAATCCTATAACACTAGAGGTCTAAATAAACCGTCCGAAAGAGGCCAGATTCTCAAACACCTCCACAAAAATAAGGTCACGACAGCGCTTTTACAGGAAACACACTTCTCTTCAGGTAACATAAACACAGCCCCCACCCAGAGAAGAAAGTCTGTTGAGCATCGATAGCAATACACAAACTACCACCTTATCAGGTTATCTCCTCGGAGATTGATCCAGAAGGAAGATATGTCTTTCTCAAAATTTCTATTGAAGCTAGAGTTCTAACCATTGCAAATGTCTATTTTCCCAACCATGCACAGGTTCTGTTCGGTCTCAGGATCATGGATGCACTTTCGAGCTTTGCGGCAGGATCACGAATAATCCTAGGAGGAGACTTCAACTTGTGCCTTGATCCCGTCCTGGACTCTGCAGCGGGTAGGTCCGGGGTCTCTTTCACTGATTTACGCAAATTTAAAAAAGCCCTTGTATCCCTACAACTAGTAGATCTTTGGAGTATCTTGCATCCAAAAACAAAAGATTTCAGTTTCTACTCACTAGCCCATAACAACTACAACCGCTTAGACTACCTGTTTGTATACCACGATCTTTTAGATCTATCCCCCTCTAGCTCTATGGGAGTCTTCCTTTGGTCTGACCACGGTCCAGTCTTTGGGGCCCTGTAGGGTTTCAGAGAAGGGAGAGCAAACCATTCTTGGCGCCTTAACGACAACCTCCTTAACGATCCTCTTTGCGTGGATGAGGTAAAGCAAACAATTCAGAATTTCATGGCCGACCATGCACAGGACTCCTCCTCCTGTCCTATCCAATGGGAAGCCCTAAAATGTGTGATTAGGGGAGTATTTATCTCTTACAGCTCCCATTTGAAAAGAGAACGTACGCAAGGACTTAGAGGTTTGCTGACTAGGTTGGGCAATCTGGAGTCCTCCAACAAGAGAGCACGCTCTGAGACGCTTAGAGCTGATATCTCAGACACCCGGGGTAAGATCCTCTCCACCATAGACCAGCAATCACTATGCGCTAGAGATAGATGGCGTGGGAGCTTTTACACACACGGGGACAAATGTGGCCGACTCTTGGCCAGGGCTCTAGATCCCAGGACATCTACCCCCTACATACCCTCACTAAACTCTCCATCCAAGGGAATAATTCACTCCAATAAGGACATATTAGATTGTTTTAGACAATATTACCAGAAGCTTTATAACTTGCGGGGGGACCAGGCTGATGGACAGACCCAGGATACATCAGCAATTAAGGAGTACTTGGATAGGTTCGCACCGGGGGCACTCCCTGAGGAAGTGGTTGACTGTTTGGAGGATAACCTCTCTGAACAAGAGATAAAGGAAGCATTAAAAAATTTTAAATTGGGAAAGAGCCCAGGCCCGGATGGTTTTACCCCGCGCTTCTATAAGATTCTCTGAAACTTTCAACTCCATCTCTAGAAAGTGCCCTTTTCCACCTCAGGCCTTACAGGCAATAATCACAATTATTCCCAAACAGGGGAAAGACCACACACTCTGTTCTAACTCTGTTCTAACATTCGACCCATTTCTCTATTAAACATTGACACCAAAATGTTCTCAAAGATTCTGACATCTCGTCTGAAACCCCTTATCCCAGTTTTGATCAAATCGAGAACAGTCAGGCTTTGTCCCGGTTCGTGAGGCAAGGGATAACACTATTAGAACAATCTCATTGATCTCGCATGCTCGCCTCTCGGGACCCCCTTATGCTTATTGTCTGTGGATGCAGAGAAGGCATTCAACAGGGAGCATTGGGGGTTCCTGAAGGCGACCCTGAGGAAGATCGGGTTGGGGCCCAATTCATTGCCTGGGTCATGGCCCTTTACCGCGACCCCTCAGCTAGAGTCAGAGTGAACGGTGCCCTTTCTGCCCCGATTAAAATAAAGAACGGAATAAGACAGGGGTGGCCCCTCTCCCCCTCTCTCTATGTCCTGGTGATGGAGTCCCTGGCCAACGCCCTTAGGAACAACCCAGACATACATGTGATCCAATCAGCTACTTCTGAACATAAGCTCTCCCTCTTCGCAGACGACCTCTTAATGTATATCACAAACCCCCGGATCGCACTCCCAGTAGCCTTAGAGGAATTTGAGAGATTCGGTAAAGTTAGCAATTTTAAAGTCAACATGAGCAAATTGGAAATTCTTAATATAACAATCCCATTGGAGGTCGTTTCGGCGGTCAGCAACTTCTCCGCTATGAAGTGGAGGAAGGACCACATTAAATACCTGGGCATTAATCCTACCAGCAACCCTAAAACCCTATTTGAAGCAAACTTTAAACCAATGATCGATAGTTTTGGAAGTGATCTGAAGAAATGGAGACCCCTTACGTTATCGTGGTTCGGAAGAATAAACGCACTAAAGATAGACACTTTGCCTAATTTCCTGTATCTCTCCCAAACTCTACCGATAAGACTCCCCAAAACGTACCTGACAAAACTCCGCAAACTCTCCATGGAGTTTGTTTGGGGTGGAACGAGACCGAGGGTTAAATTTAAGACCCTTATCAGAAGGAAGGGGGAAGCAGGAGTAGGCCTACCCAGTTTTTTCTGTTTATCATAAGGCGTCCATATGCAGATGTGTCCTAGATATCCTTCCCAATAACCCCGCCAAATTATGGGTGTAGCCGGAGTGTGATAAACGCTCTGCCCTCACGATGGGGTCTTTCTGGCTTCCACCCTTAGTGGCTAGCTGGACCCCTTTACTATCGCCACTTTTGAAACAGATCCTGGAGGCATGGAATGGTTTCGCCATACGTTCGGGTTTGGTCTCTCGCCCTGGCCCCTTAACACCACTGGTTGGTAACCCTGACCTTCCGGTTCTCCTAGAGGGTTCTCCTCTTTTGATGGAGAGGGATACCCTGGCTCTAAGAGTCAGGGATGTAATGTCAACTCTTGGAGACCGTCCAAAGGACGAGATCCTAACTGGGAGGGATCCCCCAGACCGGAGCGTGGTTCCAGTACTTGCAAATTACACATTTCATTTTGTCCCTGGGCCCTGCGGCCTCTCTTCGGGCCCCTCTCTTCCAGTTTAAACAAATGTGTCTTTCCTCTACAACTGGCCTGGCAAGGGTCTCCACATTATACAGTCTTTTACTGGCTGTGGAGACACGCGATAGCCCTCCGGGATTTGTTGGGGGCTGGGAGAGAGATCTGGGGAAATCCTTTCAAGAGAAGGCCCGGAACAAGGCCTTCACATTAACACACTCAATGGCAACCTCCTCTAAATTCCAAGAAACTAACTACAAGATCCTGTCCAGGTGGTACAGGACTCCTGCACGCCTGGCAAAAATGTTTCCCCGGGCCCTGGACACCTGCTCGAGATGTCATGGCAGGAGGGGCGATTTCTTGCATATCTGTTGGTCCTGACCCTTGGTCCTACCTTTGTAGCAAGATATTATTAACCTTTATAACGCGGTTCATAAAGACAACGTGATCCTCTCACCCGAGGCAGCACTGCTGTCCATGATTCCAGGACCCCTATCAAAAACCAAAAAAAGTATTCTAAAATTTTTTTCTCATCACCATGAGACAGACGATACCTAGGCTCTAGAAGTCCTCTTCCCCCCCACAAGGATCCTGTGGTTGGAAGCCCTCGACAACCTAAATCGAATGGAGGATCTTAGTGCAACGGATAAAGGTAACACCCAAAATTACTTTACCACATGGACGGCGTGGATTCTATTTAGGAACTCCACAGAATTTAAAATTTGGCTCCACACAGGAGCGATACCCCCCTAGGTTTAGCTGATCTGTTTCTTGATTGGAAACCTGTCTCTGGGCTCCCGACCTCTGACGATAGACCCCTCACCCACCCCCTCCCTCCCTTTCCTCACCCTATCCTACCCATGTTCCCCCTTGTCCGATTATGTGTACTTGGTTTCAGCATCTATTTGCCTGTATTCTATAAAGCAAAGCCGGTCCCGTGGCCCTGGACGTTTTAAGCCGAAGCCCAATAGGTGTGAGGTGGTTTGGTTTAGGTGTGAGGGACCCCGGCAACACATGTTCTTTTTTCTTCTTGTTTAAATAGGGTTCACCATTCTTTATTGCAACAGTTATTGCAATGATTCTGTAATATGTTCTCGCATTGGAAAACTCAATAAAATAATTTGAACAATACATGAATGCTCTGTAGTTCTAAGTTTGTATTCATTTCCACATATGGGTAGTTGCTATATATGATAATGTCATGAATTTCCCTATCTGCTAGGAAGGTCAGGGGCAACGTCTTTCCAGCATTTCACTATATACACACCACAAACTACAGAGATCACATGGCCAGCACTGCAGCCATCATTATTAAATGACCCTCAGGTCCTGGCCAAACAAAGATGGTGCATCATGTGAGCATCACTGGCCAGTCAGCAACACGTTGTGTCTTAAGCCCCTTTTAAACGGGACGAATGTCGGGCAAATGATGCCCCACACTCGTCCTCGCATGTACTCGTGCCGATGCTGTTGCACTGGAGTATCGTTGGCTCACAGTAGGGTGGCTACAGGAGATTTCTCTCCACGCTCTCCCCCGCCCCTCTCTATTCACTTAACATAGTGACCGTTCAGTACGGAACGGCTGCTGTTTACACTGAACGCTCATCATTCAGCTCATCATCCATTGTTTATGCCGCCCCGGCCCCCTGCTGACCGCCCTGTCAGAGAGCCAACGATACTCACTTCTGTGCAGCAACACGGGAGCAAGTGTGCGCAGGGACGAGTGTTGGGCATCGTTTGCCCAACATTCATCCCACGTAAATGGGCCTGTTGACTACCAATGTATGCTAATGTACAGGTAGTCAGAGAAGCTTGTGTGGCCATCTTTGTTTGTCCAGGACCGATGGGTCGTTTTACTAAGATCTACAAGCAATGCAGGAAATAACAGAGAGTGCGTCCTCCCTGCACACAACAATAGTAATAACCAGATCAAGAAAGAAAAGCCTCTTTCTGAGTGCAGCAGTCAAGCCTTGGTCATTAAGAGGTTAATCCAGTAACTATACCTGATCTATCATACATGTATTTCAGGTATAACCAGATAATTATCTCCTCCCCAAGGAAGAAATCTGATCAGAGTTCTGTAATTCTAGTGACTAAATTATGGTTCGTGATTTAAACCTCAAAGGGGAAAAGATGTCACCCGACCGCACCCTAAACACAACAAGGAGTGCTAAAGACGCTTCTACAGTGGCATATCTCCTATCTAACCCAATCAATTCCATAATCTTATCAAGAGGTGGCAGTATTATATTAGTAATATTCTTGTACATAGGAGGCAGTATTATAGTAGTTATATCTTGTACATAGGGGAGCAGTATTATAGTAGTTATATTCTTGTACATAGGGGGCAGTATTATAGTAGTTATATTTTTGTACATAGGCAGCCATATTATTGTGCATAGAGGGCTGTATTATAGTAGCTATATTCTTGTATACAGGGGGGCAGTATTATAGTAGTTATATTCTTGTGCATAGAGGGCAGTATTATAGTAGTTATATTCGTGTACATAGGGAGTAGTATTACAGTAGTTATATTCTTGTATATAGGGAGTAGTATTATAGTAGTTATATTCTTGTACATAGGTAGTAGTATTATAGTAGTTATATTCTTGTACATAGGGAGTAGTATTATAGTAGTTATATTCTTGTACATAGGGAGTAGTATTATAGTAGTTATATTCTTGTACATTGGCAGCAGTATTATAGTAGTTATATTCTTGTCCATTGGGAGCAGTATTATAGTAGTTATATTCTTGTACATAGGAGACAGTATTATAGTAGTTATATTCTTGTACATAGGGGGCAGTATTATAGTAGTTATATTCTTGTACGTAGGGGGCAGTATTATAGTAGTTATATTCTTGTACGTAGGGGGCAGTATTATAGTAGTTATATTCTTGTACATAGGGGGCAGTATTAGAGTAGTTATATTCCTGTAAATAGGGGCAGTATTATAGTCGTTATATTCTTGTACATAGGGGGCAGTATCTGAAGTTGATGCAGATGCATTAATTATTATGCAGTAGTCATAGTTTAAGGGATATCTACTTACATGGGGGAAAAGTGGAAAAAGCAGATTTCGACGGAGTTGCTGTATGCTGCTTCCACACCAGTCTTCAAATATGTGGAGATTGACCCTGCCAAGGAACTAAAGAAGATGTATAAAACATTTAGCAGTAGATCATAATGTAACCTATCTATAGGGAAGTCAGTATGTCTTACCTCTGGTCTCCAGGGGACAGAGAGGTTCCATAAGGTGGATTCTTGTAGCTGCAGAGATAAGGGAAGAAACAAGAATAAAATCAGCTGGTCTTCTGGCTGTGACCATCTAATCTACATTCTCATATACAGGAAGTGAACAGGTGATTGGGTATCTCAGAGGCTTAAATGTGAATTTGTGCAGGTGAGTCATGCTGAGAGTTATGGTCCCCCAGCATTCAGTAGAATGCAGGTAGTATGCAGCAGCTGGCACAGGACATGACATGATGGATGAGCGAACAGCAGGTGGTGGATGAACAACCTTCAAACTACAAGTGTGATGACACAGGAAGGTGACCTGAGAAGGATGCGGAGAGCACAGACACCCACGGCACAACCGCGCTTTATGTTCACCCATAGAATGTACAGGTCACCTGACACTGAGAAAAGCTCAGGTTTATTCCCCACTAGCATTAACCCCTTATCAGATGCATTTTGATAGTGTGCACTAAGGTGCTCGTCCTATATACCATCTTTAAAGTAGACAGTAAGATGCTCTAGTTCTTTGTCCCATCTTTATTTTGGGCAGTAAGGTGCTTTAGTCCTTTGTCCCACCTTTATATTGGGCAGTAAGGCACTCTAGTCCTATGCGCCACCTCTGTAGTGAGCAGTAAAATACTCTTATCCTATGTGCCGCTTTTATACGTGGCAGTAAGGTGCTCCAGTCCTATGTGCCTTCTTTATATTGAGCAGTATATTGCTCTAGCCCTTTATCCCACCTTTATGTTGGGCAGTAAAGTGCTCTAGTCCTATGTGCCACCTTTGTAGTGGGCAGTAAGATGCTCTTATCCTATGTGCCACCTTTATATTGGGCAGTAAGGTGCCCCAGTCCTATGTGCCACATTAATAGTGGGCAGTTAAAATCTCTAGTCCTATATGTCACCTTTGTACTGGCCAGTAAAGTGCTCTAGTTCTTTGTGCCACATTAATATTGGGCAGTAAGGTGCTCTAGTCCTATGTGCCACCTTTGTAGTGGGCAGTAAAGTGCTCTATTCCTTTGTACGAACTTTATATGGGGTAGCAAGATGGTCTATTCCTATGTTCTACCTTTATGTTGGGCAGTAAGGTGCTCTAGTCCTATGTGCCACCTTTATAATGGGCTGTAAGATGTTTTAGTCCTTTGCGCTACCTTTGTACTAGGTAGTAAGTCCTTTGTGCCAACTCTATATTGGGCAGTAAGAAGCTCTAGTCCCATGTGCCAACTTTATTTTGGGCAGTAAGATGCTGTAGATGCACGCTGTCTGTTTAGTGGATGGTAAGAGACCCTTGTCTTTTGAGTAAACATTTTATAATGGGCACAAGGAAACTTCTTTGGGTATGCCAACTTTGTACCATGGGCATTATAGGACTCAAATCATCTTGCTGGACAGAAGTGGACAGACGACCCCCTCCATAACATCCAAACCCATGAAACAAGTTAGAACATAGGAGCGTCAGACCCTGCTCACCTCCTGCGGCCTCTTTGGACGGTAGAACTGCAGATTAGGGCCCAGAGCCGGGATGTTATTGTGCGCCAGGGCCTTGCCCAGTTCCATCCAGCTGCTCTGTCCTGATACAAAGAGATTTGTTTTGCAATGGGGTGCCTATACTTTTGCAATAAGATATTATTCATGTAGCAGTAGATATAACAGTATAGCAATATACAGCGATGTACATAATCACAAGATATAAATAAGGTGGGGGGTATTTTATTCCTCAAGATCAGAGTCCGAGGATGGGGGGTGCGAAGGGATGGAGGGGGATCTTAGATGTACAGATGGACCGCCCACATACGACAGTGGGAGAGAGCTTTCATCTGTGGAAACAGGATTCATCTCTTCATCCCCCTCTTGTGACCTTATCCTACTGGCATAATTATGCCCGAAGCCCCCCAGAGATTGCAGCAGTCACTGATAATCATATAATTTATCATTTAGATACACATCTTAGCTCATGAATAGAATTCCGGAGCCACAGTAAAGACTGACAGAATCAGAAGATTGGTAATGAGGAACTGTATAAAGTATTGTGGAAAACCATAGGAAAACCCCTGTGGGCACAGGAATGGCAGAGTCGTCATCCAGCATGTTTGTCTCATGTAGGAGAAGTCAAAGATTTACATTTCTAAATCAAAGTAGTTTTCCTTTAAGGAGACAATGGAGGCAGATTACACAGAGATTAATTAGTTTAATCGAGAAGCTAATCCAGGTCAATGTGTGCAGAGCAGAGGAAAAAGATCCTGTACAGCAAAGATTAAGACAAAGGAAACTCGGTAAACAGCTGATATGAGAGCAAATACTGTGGAATATACCGGTGTAGAGGACAGAAGAAATGGTACCGTGTGGTGTGTATATATATATAATATACACACATACGTACAAGGTCTACAAAGTTGTGCTATGCAGTATATGCTATATGTATACACAAAGAAAAGAACTGATACTGTGCAGTGCTAAATTGGCTGGGACAGCTGTAGGGGCGGTGGTTGGAGGAGATAAAACCTCCAGACACACTGCTGCTGGGGAGGAAAACAGCTGAGCAAAGCTGGAAGGTTTGCAAGCCCGAGGTCTGGTGCGGACCGGTAAAGGCCCAGAGTCTGACAGGGAGGACACCCATAGACACACACCCTGGTGGGGTACAGATAATGAACTTTGTTGATGTTATAGCATTGTGATGTCGGTGAAACAGTGTGAAACTGAAATAAATGGCAGGTGAATCCAGATATTTTCTAAAGATACGGTCTCAAAGTGAAGTTCTTGATGTGTTGCCACCTGTCTTGTGGAGAAAGATGGCGGTCCAGAAGTGGGTAACCCTGAAGTTACCACAGTTAGTTCAGAATGCGGCAGGGAATGGTGCACAAAGTTGCAGTTAAAGAGCCAGGAAGGCTGAATATGTGGAAAGTTTGCTGTTAAAAATTGTAGGAATTTAAAGGGCCAGGAGGCCAGAAAGTGCAATTGCCGGGACTAACCAAGGTTGACAGCAGGTGGCTGTCCTAACTAAATGCAGTAACTTTTGTTCAAGATGCAACATAGGTGATGAAAGTGCACTTGAGTGTCCAAAGTTCAGGAGACCAAGAAACTGTCTCTGTACAGATCCTGATTGGAGTTCCATGGTCTGGTAATGTGAACTGTGTTCAAAGAGCTTCATCAAGGTGTCTTCAGAGGCTGCAGTGCCTCAAGACCAGTTTGAGAGGTGGTGAGACCATCCTAGCAACTGGTATAGGGGTGCAGAATGGACTTGCAAGATCTGAGAGGCTCCGTGTTGGACATGTGTTGCAGAATGTGTCTGTTGTAAACGTTTGTGCTGAAAATGACACAGAACAAAAATGAGATAAGTAGTTTGCTGAGTCTGCAAGCCAGATGAAAGCAATCTTAGCTGAGCTAGTTAACCCCAAAGTGCATGATGTGTTTCCTTTGCAGTTTGGTGTGGTGGAAGCTGCAGTGTGCATTAGCATCTCATGGTCAGAAATGCTATCTTTTTTCCTTAGGGAGAGCACCTAGACGCTGAGTGAGGAGACTCAAATCGCCATGCACGCTCCTCTGGGTAATATGCAAATAAGGGAGATGGAATGAAACCTCCACAGTGCCACCTATTGGAAGGCAGCATTCCTTCAAGCCAAAGTCAGACTTTTTATACAAGCCTTGTAACAATGACTGAGAATTAAAAGCAAAGCCAGACTCCATGTACAGACAGCTGTTTCAGGGTGTTTGCCCTTCATCAGTGTAAGGTAGGAGCCTGGCTTTGCTAGCGAGAGGCCTTTTAATTCCCGGTCATTGTTTTTAGGAGGAGGTGACTTTAATACAGTCATAAGGTGACTTTAACCCCTTGAGTGGCACGCCCGGAAAATTTCCGGGGCCGAGCTCCACTGCTCATAGCGATACTGCCCGGAAGATTTCCGGGCTATGTATCACTATGGGAGCTGCAGAGCACAATGCCACAAGCTGTGACAGTGTGCTCTGCCTGCACAGACCCACACAGAGCAGTGCAAGGGCTTTGAAAAACCAGCAGAAGATATTGCCGACATGTCGGCAATGTCCTGCTTTGTTTACAAGTTGCCATAGAGACCATCGGCTTGTCAGAAGCAAGCCGATGGTCTCTGTGGCAGGGAGAGCTGGTTGTTAGCTCTCAGAGGACAGCTAGGTACCAGCTCTTACAGCAGAGATCAGAGAAAACCTCCGATCTCTGCTGTGTTAACCCTTTACATGCTGCAGTCTATGTGACTGCAGTATGTAAAGGGTTGTCACTGCAGCATGTAAAGGGCTGTCACCATCGGACCCCCGGAATGTGATCAGGGGTCCTGATGGGTCCCTGTGGAAGTCCCCTATAGGGACAAAAAAAAAATTAAAAAATTAAAAAAATTTTAAAAAAAAGTTAAAAAAATTATTAAAAAAAAAAACAAAAAACACTTGTCTCCCTTTACTTTGTAAAAAATCAAAAATACAATCACACATGTGGTATCCATGCGTCGTAATGACCCAGAGAAGGAAGTTAATACATTATTTAACCCCTTAATGACATGGCCCCTTTTTTTCTATTTTCCCCATTTCTTTTTTTCCTCTCCCCTCTTTAAAAAATCACAACTTGTCCCGCAAAAAACAAGCCCTCACATGGCCATGTCAATGGAAAAATGAAAAAGTTATGGCTCTTGAGACGCAACTGCAAAACTAGTTGAAATTCAATGATTAGACCATTTTAAAAAACCTGCCCTAGTGGGCACGACAGGGTGATAGGAAACCCGCCACTCAAGGGGTTAATACAGTCCCCTGTGACAGGGGAGGCTTCAGAGGCAGACTCTTGGCTGTTGACAGTATCACGCTTAATAGCATAGCTAATTAGCGAGGCTTACCTGGTGGATTTCCACATCCGGAACACCCCAGGCCAAAAGGGATTCACCTTTCATAGAGGCAGCAGCGGGTCCAGAATAGACATGTTTTATTTGAAGGTGGAAGCCATCTCTTCGTCAGTGTCCATTGTTGAGGTGGAATTCTCCAACCACTGTCTAATATTGCTTTCTGAGTGTTGCAGAACAATTTCATGTCGCTATTGAGTAGTGAAATGGGACTAAAGTTGGCTGGACAGTCCGGGGACTTCCCCAGTTTAGGGATTGTCACTATTGTGGCTTGTAGCATTTATGAGGGGGGAGATGTCCAGACTGGGCAGCTTCATCAAAGATTTTTACCAGGAAGAGCACCAGAGTAGTGAGGAAACTTTGGTAATATTAATTTGAGAATCCACCAGGACCAGGAGCGTTGCAGCGCTTGGCATCTTTTAGTTATGTTGGTATTTATGTTATAGTTTGGTTTCAGTGAGGTGCGGTGGACATGAAGTTTTAGTTTCCATGGCTTTATATTCTTTTAGACATGAGTTATATGCTGTGTGCAAGTACGAGGGTGGGAAAAAGTCCGGACAAGGACTGATTTTTATCAAAAAACTTTTGTTTGTGGATATGGACAGGTGTGGAGGGCCTTATTTCCGTGGTGTATGGTTATGAGATTTTTAGTTTTGCTGTTTTTGTTATGCATTCTACATTTATAATAAAAGATTTGTAGTAATATTTATATACGGTATCACATTGTCTCTTCTTCCTAGATGACTGTACATCACATGATTTGCTGGCCTTGGGGACAGAGAATTCCTCCACTCTCTGGAGTTTTGGATTACCATGAGACTAAGAACCATTAACGTGTCGTGTAACGGTTACCCCGGATTACAGCGATGGGCGATGCTATCGTCTACCTGGAAACGTTCTCGCACTTTTGATGTGCAGCAGTTAATAGGTGCGTCTGGTCCTATCTGATGGACAGATTCACACGCGGGTCTCTGGGGTCTCACACAGAAGGTATAAGATGACAATAGAGGTTCTGTGTGCAGACAGACAGACTGTAATGTTAATACTCAACCGTTCGGCGAGACGCGGTTAAATAGGTAGCGGAGGTCGTAAAGGTCAATGCTAATGATGTACAGACAGAGTCATGTAAAATAACATTCATGGTTGCCTTAAAGGGCCCATTGTTCACCAAGCAGCCAGAGATAAAACTCTTGTGCTCAGAAATTCTCTTCAGATGGTTTCTAGTTATATCGGACTCTGGAAAAGTTGGGTGACAACAGCTTTGATCATCTTGTCAGCTTCCATGTCACCCGGCTTTCTTAGAGTCCTGATTGGAAGAGTAGGAGTATCTGTGGATAGGGAATAGCTTGCAATTATGAAACAACCCCTTTAAGGCAATTTCAGGCAGTTTTTTTTTAGGGGGGCGTTCCTGAGTAAGGTGGGGCTTAAAATGACCCTCCAATTTCGGGACTAAATTCTATCCCGGGATAGGAGGAGATGGAGGGATATATTACCTGCAGTTCTTCGTTGCTGCCCCTCTTATCCACCAGTTCCCGGTTGTCTTCAGCCATCCAAGATTGCTGCGGCAAAATTCTAATTACCTAATGCACACTGGGCTCTGCTCTGTGATTGGCCAGTGCTGATCACATGAGCAGCTCTGGCCAATCAGACAGCAGATCTAGTGCAGTAGTAGTCTAAGACTACCAAGGCAGTGTGGGGATTAGGTAGTCTGAAGATTGCGTTGGTCATCTTGGACAGCTGTAAACTGGACCAGAACCTGTCGATCAGACAACCAGCAGAGAAGAACTGCAAGTATTACGCTCCAGCCCCCTCTGGTCCCGGGACAGAAATTTATCCTAAAACTGGAGGGTCGATTTAAGATAGGCCACAATTTGGGATCCAGATGCTGGACATTATGGTGTACTAGGAAGGATTTAGGGTGGTTTCACATCTGAGCTAGAACCTCTGGTCATAGATCTGGCATAAAATGCGGAAGAAAAAGCGTTGCCTGTGTGAATGTAGCCTGAGGGTGTGATCTGGAGGACTCCGAGAGACCCTGGGTAGATGCAGCAGCGCTGCTGATGTCGAAGACGTTATGCATCCTGCTCCTCTACGTACTCAGATAGTGAGTGTCCCCCGCGGGGGCATGTGCTCACCTTACTGTACAGCCGCTGTGTATTTAACAAGGTATGAGAGTTTGTCGTCATGGTGCTTTTTAATGTCTATTTGCAGATGAGATGGTTCATCTACCCTCAGGCAGCAGGATACTCTCTTATACCTCCAAAATAAACATGTAGCCAACTAAGTGAGCAAACAGCGCAGGATACAGTGACACATGGGCACCATGTAACCTGCTGGGGAGGTTATGCTAATATCATTAAGGAGGTAATTGATGCCAAAGCCGATACAATGTTTCAGTTGTTATATCCCAGTGCTACAGTATATACCGTACTTGATATCATACACTGGAAGAAGCTCTGGCTGTAGGATATATTCACAGGGTACAGTTGTGCTGCAGCTTTTTGTTGGGCAGCCAAAAACACACATGGCTTTACCCCAGATTGCTGCGGTTTCAGATAAGTTCACCTGTGCCGTTAGCAAACCTCACAATCTATGGTAAAGTCGTGGCACAACAGCACCATGTGAAGGTACCCGCAGAGCTGCGAGCATGGATGTGTCCGTGGATGGGTTGCAATGAGCCCTGGGGTTGGTCCTGGTGGCCGCGCATCATACTATAAGGCTATATTTATATGGGCTGATATTTCAGGAGTAATTAACCAGAGCCAGCATGGGTTTGTAACAAACAAGTCATCCCAGATGAATCTAATTTCCTTCTATGACAGACTCACCGACTGCATTGACAAGGGAAATGCGGTGGATATAGTTTATCTTAACCTTAGTAAAGCATTTGACCAAGTATCTCATACCATACTTATTGCAAACATAACCAATATGGGATTCACAACTGGTTGAGTAATTGTACTCAAAGAGTGGTCCATAAGTGGCTGCACATCCAAGTGGAAGAATGTATCAAGTGGGGTACCACAAGGCTCTGTCCTAGGCCCAGTGTTGGTCAACATTTTTATAAATGATCTGGAGGAGGGAATTGATGGGAAACTGATCAAATTTGCAGACACAAAGCTAGGAGTGAGAGAGAGAGAGAGGGATAGCTAACACTAGGAGGGAGAGGGAGAAGGAGAGGGAGACATCTAGAAAAGCTTGAACAGTGGACGGCAACTAACAGAATGGTATTTGGCAAGGAGAAATGCAAAGACCTACATCTGGGCAAGATAAATGAAAAAAAAGCACATACAGAATGGGAGGAATTGGGCTAAGCAGCATATGTGAAAAAGACTTGGGTATACGAATAGATCATAGACTGAAGATGAGTCAACAGTGTGATACAGTAGCAAAAAAGGCAAACACAATTCTGGGATGTATTAAGAAAAGCATAGAGTCTAGATCACGTGGCGTAATTATCCCCCCTCTACTCTTCCTTAGTCAGACCTCATCTGGAATACTGTGTCCAGTTCTGGGTACCCCAATTTAAAAAAAACAACAACAAACTGGAGCAAGTTCAAAGAAGAGCTAAAAGGATGGTGAGCAGTCTGTAAATCATGTCCTATGAGGAACGGTCAATGGAAGCCATCTGTCTAGCGGCCATTCTGCAATTCTCATTGCAGAATGGTTGCAGGGAGCCACGTCTTTGCCATAGCAACAGCACAGCGTCCTTTGTACTGCGCATGTGCCATCCGGCGCTCTGGCCGGCAAATTCACAGCAGAGATGACGATGGCGGAGAGGTAAGTTGGGGTCAACGGCCGGGCACCGGGTCGAGCTCCGCTGCAGGAATCCTGCATGCGGGGTCTGACCCACCCGTGTTCAGGAGGCCTAAAGGATCTGGGAGTGGTTAGCTTGCAAAAAAAGAAGGCTGAGAGGTAACTTAGCGGTCTACAAATATCTAAAGGGCTGTCACAGTGCAGAGAGATCAGCTCTATTCTCATTTGCACAAGGTTCATGACCGTGACATCGCTTGGAACGATATTGCACTTGCCCGTGTAAAATGCACCCTAAGGCCACATTTACACAGCTAATATCACACTTGCAAACCTGCAAAGTTTTCTTGCAAGTGACGTGTGTTGTCCTCACTTGTGAAAATCGCTCATTAATCCCCTTTGGAAGCAAAACACCATTGCATGAAACTCGCATATACATGTGAGCGCAATACAAATTTTCTGCAACAGAATTGCCCAAAAATAGGTCATGCCGCAACTTCTCTAAAATCGCACTTTTAAATACACCCATTGAAAATAATGTGTTCTTATCCTTTGCAATTTTTATACCTCTCGTAACGCACAAAAATCGTACAGCAAAATTGCCCTGTGTAAATGATATTCGCTGTAAAATACGCTCTTGTGGACGAGCCCTCAAGGCAGCAATAGTGATACAAACATATGAGGGAGTTGTCATTTATGCAGTTCCCTTGTCTGCTACTTTGTGCTTCAATTCATTGACTTTTTTAAAGATCTCTGCTTGTTTAAGAGAGTAGAGCGGTATCAAGGAGTGGAAAAGGATACTGCTGCTTGGGGGGAATGACTATCCAGACTGGATATAACTGTAGCGCCCTCCGAAGTCTTAACTTGGAACATTAATCAGAACGTTTCCATTCACTGACAGCATGTGTAAATCTTGAAAATGGTGAAACAAACAAAAAAGAAGCTTTTCACTTCTACCAAAGTTTGGAGAATTAACAATTCCAGCAGGGGTTCAGGATGGGTATTTATGACTGTGTCTGTGGTTGCAGTTTGCATTGATCGTTGGCTTTGCCCACTTTAGTGGTGTCATATACAAGGGCTGGCTGTGCTACAAAGCCCAGAGGGATCAATTATAAGGAGCTGCTGGTGCAGGCAGCATATGGGCATCACTGCTAATGTTATACCTGCCACAGCTGATGCCTGCCCCACCCTGGACTCCAGGCTTAGGCCGCATACTGGTAAACAAGCTAGAACCAGGGAAGTGGAAGGATAAAGAGAACCGAGGCAGAAAAAAGAGGGGAACGGGGCGAAGAGCAAAACTGATGTGTGGACAACTGGTCAGAGCATCTCCGGTGGGGACTACCAGTATGTAGGGGTTACTGCTTTCCTAAAGTACTTCAAGGAAGGACTACTTCTCAATCACCCCCTCAAAGTATTTGTATACAGTTCTACACAGTGGTAGTCATTACAGTGCAGTTTCCTCCATTGATAGTGATTACAGTGCAGTTGCTTCCAGTGACGTCTTCTTTGACGAGTGACATCTGTTTTTTTTTCCCATCTCTCTGGGCACAGCCATGACATGTCTCAGAGGACTCTCTCCATCCTGCCTGAACCCACTCTGTGGCCCCCCTTCGTTATAGTGCCCCCTTCTATAGTGCTTCCGATCCACTAACTACTTTGCTCTATGGTAAAATCAACAGCCCATCTTAAGGCGGTATAGTGGCATGCCCTCCTGGGATGGCAGGACAGATGCCTCATCCAGGACGGTTGCCACCCAATGCAGTTGAAGCTTATGGTAGAGCAGGGTGCCACAGGCTCACTGCACTACCCTTCTCCAGCCTGTAGGTCACACGCAGCTCAAGGAATGCAGTCAACAGGAAAGTCAAGACTGCAGAAGGGAAATTGGCATCTCAACACATTCTAGGTTGGAAGACCCTCAATCGTCAAGGTTAGACAAATATTTTTTGATAATGCATAGATGACTGTTTGGGGGCATTCAAAGGCATTATTACTTTTTAAGAGGGCACTTGGCGCATTAATATGTCTTAGGGGACATTTAGGAAGTATTACTACCATCAAAGAGGCATACAGGAGACATTATCACTTTCAAGAAAGCATTATTACTTTCTGGGAAGCAAAAATGGGGCATTATTGCTTTATAAGTTGGAACAATGGGTATTGTGTATTTGCAGAATGTTCCTTGTGGTTTTGCATGCGTTTCGGTGTATTTTACTGTACTTTTTGCGTGCCATCAGCCATTGAAATAGCCAATTTTTTCAATGAGTTCAGGATGTTTTTTTTCCAGCACTAGTACACAGGAGAGTAAAGCATTTGGACACAAAATACGGGCGTGTATCACCACACATCCGCCGACAGCCGCTAGCATCGCCGCGCCGGCCGACAACCACAAGTTTTACTGCAGTACCTAACAAGGTTATTACTCTGCTTTTTCTTGACCCCAAATGTTAGTTACAGCCAACCCCTACTTATGTGTCAGTATTTACTGTAGTTATAGTATTGTGTTCATTCAGCTCAGAATGCCAATGACTACAACTCCCAGCCCGCTAGTGTGGAATTATAGAAGAGCATAGAAAAGAGCGGTGAACGATTTTATATAATGTATTCTTACATTCTGCATCCTCCACTCTTGCAAGGTGACAGATCTCTGTTCATCCTCATCCTACTTTTCCTCTTCTATGAATAGAATGCCAGAACTGCAGTGAAGACTGACACTTATGAAGGCAGAGCAGTAAGAATGGAGCAGGTGGAATGTCAACATAAATAATAATGCAGCATATCATTCAGGAGCCCAACGGGCATCATTGTTACCTGCTTATCTATAGAAATCTACTTACTGTGATTGTTGGGACTCCCACTGGACTGCAGCGCCAGCTGCAGATAGACCGTCCAGACCCCCAGGAGGAAAATGGTGAACAACAGTAACAGCCAAAAGTTTTTTTGCAACTTCTTTAGCGGCAGTGGGCGACTCCACATGGTGGTCGCCCGCTTTCCGTACGCCCGTTTCTGCAACATGACTTTGGTGCCCGATGGCTTTGGTTTGTGGGAGTCCTTGGGGGCGGCAGGGCCCTCATCCCTGTTATTCCTCCATGTGAAACAATCTGCGCCCAACCGTCCAGAAGAGCGGCAGATGCCAGCGCCGTGTTGCTGCGCCCCCCAGTGGCTGACGGCAGGTGTCTTCTTACCTCATGGGGATCTCGGACTGTTTTCAGCTGGAGGCAGTGTCACCTTTCATGCTGATATGGGGAGGGGGATCAGTACATAAGCGGCGGTGCTGGTGTCAGCGCTGATTCCTTTGTGCTCGGTCTCTTCCTGCTCTCACCTGTCTTACCTGCCTGACCCAGCCCCTCCCGAAGCGTCTTGCCTCCCTCCCTGGCAGCATCAGTCCCTCTCCCGTCGTTACCTTGGCGGCTCTTGCTGCTCCTGGGACTCGCACACCTCACCGGGGAGGGGTGACGCTCCGGCCCTCCTCCCTATGGACTGACAAAGTAGACGGTCACTCATCCATAGCAACAGCACCTGCCAGCCGCCATCTTGGGGGTCACATGCACCTGCCCTTACAGGGGGGCCGCTACTACAATTTCAAATATAGTAAATCTCATTGCTTTTTGATCTTTGCTTGCTGACAGTGAATGGAGGGCTGCATTATTTGCCACGTGACGGGTGCCCAGCTGGTTACAGTACAGTTCTCAGAATGTCGCCCTGGGCATCCATGGAAGATCACATGACCACGATGCAGTTCCATTCCCTAGAAGGCAACAAAGGTTTCTATTCACTGACAGCAGTAAACGACCCACATAGGATGGTTCTGTTAGTGGGTAGTCTTATAGGGGCACAGTAGCAGTTCTGTTAGTGATAGGGCAAAGTAGTGGTTCTGTTAGTGGGTACTGTTATACAGGTACAGTAGCCGTTCTGTTAGTGGGTACTGCTATAGGGGCACAGTAGCCGTTCTGTTAGTGGGTACTGTTATACTGGTACAGTAGCTGTTTTGTTAGTGGACACTGCTATAGGGGCGCAGTAGTGGTTCTGTTAGTCAGTACTGTTATACAGGTACAGTAGTGGTTCTGTTAGTGGGTACTGCTATAGGGACACAGTAGCCGTTCTGTTAGTGGGTACTGTTATAGGGGCACAGTAGTAGTTCTGTTAGTGGGTACTGTTATAAGAACACAGCAGCCGCTCTGTTAGTGGGTACTGTTATAGGGGCACAGTAGCCGTTCTGTTAGTGGGTACTGTTATAGGGGCACAGTAGCGGTTCTGTTAGTGGGTGCTGTTATAGGGGCACAGTAGCGGTTCTGTTAGTGGGTGCTGTTATAGGGCCACAGGAGCGGTTCAGTTAGTGGGTACTGTTATAGGGCCACAGGAGCGGTTCAGTTAGTGGGTACTGTTATAGGGGCACAGGAGCGGTTCGGTTAGTGGGTACTGTTATAGGGGCACAGGAGCGGTTCTGTTAGTGGGTACTGTTATAGGGGCACAGTAGCGGTTCTGTTAGTGGGTACTGTCATAGGGGCACTGTAGCCATTCTGATAGTGGGTACTGTCATTGGGGCACAGTAGTGGTTCTGTTAGTGGGTACTGTTATGCAGGTACAGTAGCGGTTCTGTTAGTGGGTACTGCTATAGGGACACAGTAGCGACTGTTAGTGGGTACTGTTATAGGGGCACAGTAGCTGTTCTGTTAGTGGGTACTGTTATAGGGGCACAGTAGCGGTTCTGTTAGTGGGTACTGTCATAGGGGCACAGTAGTGGTTCTGTTAGTGGGTACTGTTATAAGAACACAGTAGCGGCTCTGTTAGTGGGTACTGTTATAGGAGCACAGTAGCTGTTCTGTTAGTGGGTACTGTTATAGGGGCACAGTAGCGGTTCTGTTAGTGGGTACTGTCATAGGGGCACAGTAGTGGTTCTGTTAGTGGGTACTGTCATAGGGGCACAGTAGCGGTTCTGTTAGTAGGTACTGCTATTAGAACACAGTAGCGGCTCTGTTATTGGGTACTGTCACAGGGGTACAGTAGCGACTGTGTTAGTGGGTACTGTCATAGGGCTACAGTAGAGGCTCTGTTAGTGGGTACTGACATAGGGGTAGAGTAGAGGCTCTGTTAGGTGGTACTGTTATAGGGGGTACAGTAGAGGCTCTGTTAGTAAGACCCAGTAGCAGTTCTGTTAGTGAGTATTGTTATATGGGCACAGTAGGCGTTCTGTTAGTGGGTACAGTTATAGGGGCACAGTAGCGGTTCTTTAAGTGGGTACTGTTATAGGGGCAGAGTAGCGGTTCTGTTAGTGGGTACTGTTATAGGGGCACAGTAGCGGTTCTGTTAGTGGGTACTGTTATAGGGATACAGTAGAGGTTCTGTTAGTGGGTAGTGTTATAGGGGCCCAGTAGCGGTTCTGTTAATGAGTACTGTTATAGGGGCACAGTAGGCGTTCTGTTAGTGGGTACTGTTATAGGGGCAGAGTAGCGGTTCTTTAAGTGGGTACTGTTATAGGGGCAGAGTAGCGGTTCTGCTAGTGGGTACTGTTATAGGGATACAGTAGAGGTTCTGTTAGTGGGTAGTGTTATAGGGATACAGTAGTGGTTCTGTTAGTGGGTAGTGTTATAGGGATACAGTAGAGGTTCTGTTAGTGGGTACTGTTATAGGGATACAGTAGAGGTTCTGTTAGTGGGTAGTGTTATAGGGGCACAGTGGCGGTTCTGTTAGTGGGTACTCTTATAGGGATACAGTAGAGGTTCTGTTAGTGGGTAGTGTTATAGGGGCACAGTAGCGGTTCTGTTAGTGGGTAGTGTTATAGGGGCACATTAGCGGTTCTGTTAGTGAGTACTGTTATAGGGGCACATTAGCGGTTCTGTTAGTAAGTACTGTTATAGGGGCACATTAGCGGTTCGGTTAGTGGGTACTGTTATAGGGGCACAGTAGCAGTTCTGTTAGTGGGTACTGTTATAGGGGCACAGTAGCGGTTCTGTTAGTGGGTACTGTTATAGGGGCACAGTAGCGGTTCTGTTAGTGGGTACTGTTATAGGGGCACAGTAGCGGTTCTGTTAGTGGGTACTGTTATGGGGGCACAGTAGCGGTTCTGTTAGTGGGTACTGTTATAGGGGCACAGTAGCGGTTCTGTTAGTGGGTACTGTTATAGGGGCACAGTAGTGGTTCTGTTAGTGGGTACTGTCACAGGGGTACAGTAGCGACTGTGTTAGTGGGTACTGTCACAGGGCTACAGTAGAGGCTCTGTTAGTGGGTACTGACATAGGGGTAGAGTAGAGGCTCTGTTAGGTGGTACTGTTATAAGGGGTACAGTAGAGGCTCTGTTAGTAAGACCCAGTAGTGGTTCTGTTAGTGAGTATTGTTATATGGGCACAGTAGGCGTTCTGTTAGTGGGTACTGTTATAGGGGCACAGTAGCGGTTCTTTAAGTGGGTACTGTTATAGGGGCACAGTAGAGGTTCTGTTAGTGGATACTGTTATAGGGATACAGTAGAGGTTCTGTTAGTGGGTAGTGTTATAGGGATACAGTAGAGGTTCTGTTAGTGGGTAGTATTATAGGGGCACAGTAGGCGTTCTGTTAGGGAGTACTCTTATAGGGGCACAGTAGCGGTTCTGTTAGTGGGTACTGTTATAGGGATACAGTAGAGGTTCTGTTAGTTGGTAGTGTTATAGGGGCACAGTAGCAGTTCTGTTAGTGGGTAGTGTTACAGGGTCCCAGTAGCGGTTCTGTTAATGAGTACTGTTATTGGGGCACTGTAGCAGTTCTGTTAGTGGGTACTGTTATAGGGGCACAGTAGCGGTTCTGTTAGTGGGTACTGTTATAGGGATATAGTAGAGGTTCTGTTAGTGGGTACTGTTATAGGGATACAGTAGAGGTTCTGTTAGTGGGTAGTGTTATAGGGGCACAGTAGGCGTTCTGTTAGTGAGTACTGTTATAGGGGCACAGTAGGCGTTCTGTTAGTGGGTACTGTTATAGGGGCACAGTAGTGGTTCTGTTAGTGGGTACTGTTATAGGGATACAGTAGAGGTTCTGTTAGTAGGTAGTGTTATAGGGGCACAGTAGCGGTTCTGTTAGTGAGTACTGTTATAGGGGCACAGTAGCAGTTCTGTTAGTGGGTACTGTTATAGGGGTACAGTAGCGGTTCTGTTAGTGAGTACTGTTATAGGGGCACAGTAGGCGTTCTGTTAGTGGATACTGTTATAGGGGCACAGTAGCGGTTCTGTTAGTGGGCACTGTTATAGGGATACAGTAGAGGTTCTGTTAGTGGGTAGTGTTATAGGGGCACAGTGGCGGTTCTGTTAGTGGGTACTCTTATAGGGATACAGTAGAGGTTCTGTTAGTGGGTAGTGTTATAGGGGCACAGTAGCGGTTCTGTTAGTGGGTACTGTTATAGGGGCACAGTAGCGGTTCTGTTAGTGAGTACTGTTATAGGGGCACATTAGCGGTTCTGTTAGTGAGTACTGTTATAGGGGCACAGTAGCGGTTCTGTTAGTGAGTACTGTTACAGCAGCACAGTAGGCGTTCTGTTAGTGTGTACTGTTATAGGGGCACAGTAGCGTTTCTGTTAGTGGGTACTGTTATAGGGGTACAGTAGCGGTTCTGTTAGTGGATACTGTTAGAGGGGCACGGTACTGGGCTCTATGGTGGGTACTGTTAAAGGAGCAGGGTACTGAGCTCTATAGGTGGGTACTATTATAGGGGCACAGTAGTGGTTCTTTAGGTTCAAAATGTGTTTATTTATTTTGTATATTATAAAGCCATTAACAACAGGGCCTACACTCCAGGCCAACTTACAACATTGCATCAATCTTATACTTGTAAGTAAATA
Source organism: Eleutherodactylus coqui (assembly GCF_035609145.1). Taxonomy (NCBI): domain Eukaryota; kingdom Metazoa; phylum Chordata; class Amphibia; order Anura; family Eleutherodactylidae; genus Eleutherodactylus; species Eleutherodactylus coqui. Next base: position 51,614,826 of record NC_089838.1, on the reverse strand, counting down.
TATTAAATAAAATCTTCTCCGTAATTGGTTCTTGTGTTCTGTTCTTTGTTATCAGTTAACTTCACTCTTGCGAACCATTTTCAAAATACAACATAAACTAGCAAATCAATTAAATGTTCCAATGCACCTCTAGAAGAGGCACAAGGTGCATTAGCCCTAGAAATAGGAGAATTAGAGAGATAGGAAATTAGTAAGATTTGAATTTCTAAAGAGAGGTAAGAGAGAGGGAGGAATGGGGTAGTAAAAGGGGGGGGGGGGGGGGGAACCTTCCTGCCTTTCCCCACTAGTCCAACTCGCACCCACTAGTTCCATCTATAATTAAGTGGAATGGCCCCGCGGAGGAGGGATCAGCCCTGTTTGGGTCCAAATGGGTATTTCCGCCGACTCTCTCTGGGAGATCCAAGCACTCCAAGTCGCTATATATTTATTATGTCGCAATTCATCTCTAGCAGCTAATTCTTCCATGTAACTTATACGGTCCAGCGTTTCCAACCACATTAGTCTAGAGAGTGCAAACGTCGCCTTCCCTTTTTTCGTGATCACCTGACGTGTCGCTAGTATAAAAAATTTTAGCATTGATTTTTTAACGCTTGTTATGGAACATTGAAAGTAAAGCCACCTCCGGTGTCATCCGGTGGGGCCTCCCAGCAACCCAAGAGTAAAGAGCTCCCACCTCCTGCCAAAGAGAAGAGATCTATGGACATGACCACCACATGTGAATATAGGTACCTCTCTCCGACTGGCATCTCCAACATGAGTCCGAGTACTGGGGGTAGTTTCTGGCGAGTTTTTCCGGTGTTCTATACCATCTGATTAGGATCTTGTAGTTCCAGAAGTGGTTCTTTAAGTGGGTTTTGTTATAGGGGCACAGTAGCGGCTCTGTTAGTGGGTACTGTTATAGGGGCACAGTAGCGGTTCTGTTAGTGGGTACTGTTATAGGGGCACAGTAGTGGTTCTGTTAGTGGGTACTGTTATACAGGTACAGTAGCGGGTCTGTTAGTAGGTACTGCTATTAGAATACAGTAGCGGCTCTGTTAGTGGGTACTGTTACAGGGGCACAGTAGCTGTTCTGTTATTGGGTACTGTCACAGGGGTACAGTAGCGACTGTGTTAGGGGGTACTGTCATAGGGCTACAGTAGAGGCTCTGTTAGTGGGTACTGACATAGGGGTAGAGTAGAGGCTCTGTTAGGTGGTACTGTTATAGGGGGTACAGTAGAGAAGTCCAGTCACTGCAATCATATCTATAGCTGTATGAAGTACAGGGATACGGCTGCAATGTAAGAATTAACGACCTTGTGATTCTGCCTGCAAACCCTTTAAAATAGTGTACAGCCAGAAATAAACCACTGTACAGTGTATATATATATATATATATATATAGATATATGCAAACATTGTATACATACAGAAAGCTGAGTCAGTGTGTACTTACATTACGTATCCTGAGTTACAGCTGGTATTACTCCAGAGCTGCATTCACTATTCTGCTGGTGGAGTCACTATGTATATACATTACTTCTTCTGTACTGATCCTGAGTTTCATCCTGTATTATACTCCAGAGCTGAACTCACTATTCTTCTGGTGGAGTCACTGTGTACATACATTACTTATCCTGTATTATACTCCAGAGCTGCACTCACCATTCTGCTAGTGGAGTCACTGTGTATATACATTACTTATCCTGTGCTGATCCTGAGTTACATCCTGTATTATACTCCAGAGCTGTACTCATTATTCTGCTGGTGGAGTCACTGTCAAGTTTTCCGTGGATGAGTTTCAGTGTGAATCCACATTAGATGGGAAAATCCATCGACCTGATAGACTTCAAACGAGGCCATCGGTGCTAGACTACCTGGGGTCTCACTGCCGACCGCAGGGGATTCTCTCATGTAATGGTATGGAGAGAAATCAGGAATGACGCGATTGAGGAAAAACATTGAGCGAAAGGGGACACTGTGGATGGAAATAACTAGTTACCAGAAGGGTGCATAGTCAGCTGAATACAACGCTGGAGCTCCAACTAATGTGTCCGAGCGTACATCTCGCTGTTCCTTATCATGGATGGGCTATAACAGAAGGCGACCAGTTCCAGCGCCATTGTGTCCAAGAGAAACAGAAAGACTCCAGGGGGAAAATAAGAGCACAAAAATTGTATCACTGAGCAGCGGAATAACATCTCCTAGTCAGATGGATGCAGATTCGTATTGCACTGTGCTGATGGGAATTAGATGACCCCTTCCTGTCAGTCTGGTGGCGGTGGAGTGATGGTGCTGGGAACGGTTTTTCGGCGCACACTGGTTCCTCTGATACCTGTGGATGGACACCATAACAAATTCCTGCAGTTCTGAAGGCCAAAGGAGCTCCAATGTGGTACCAGATTGGGGTCCAATAAAGGGGCCATGTACGTCTCCCTGTGACAAGTGTTCACTTTCCATCACACCGTGGAGCAGAAGAGCTGTGATATCCCTGGTGGGGTCCTGACATTTCCAGTCAGTAACATTTGCTGTAACTGAGCCTCTAGATCGTACAAACTCATAGGCTGTTGAAGTTGGCGTCCCAGATGGTCCCACACATGTTCTATTGGTGATGGAACGGGCGACCGGGCAGCCACGGAAGTGAGAATGTTGTGGGGGCTTCCGGTGACCTCCTTGTTTGTGCAGCCAAGCATTATCCTGCTGGAAGCTGCCATGGAGGAATAGATGTGACTGCAGGATGTCCTAAACATATGGCTGAGCTGTCACTGTCCCTCGTACCACTACTAGGGAAGACCGACTGTCATATGCGATGCCCCCCAGACCATCACACCAGCAGAGGGCAGTGTGCCTTTTATAGGCCAGGGGAAAAACCACTTTTAGGGCATCCGGTGACAAGACCGTTCATCTAATCACCACAACTCTCATCATTTACATATCTGCCTGAGATGGAACTGCATGCCAGGTTCTGCAGCAAAATGACATCTTCTAGGGGAGGATTGCTTTTTGACAATGAGAGTATTATCATAAGATGTTCACCTGATCAACACAGTTACCCCACAGATTCAGTGGCCAATGCTGTGATAACGTGAGAGCCGCGTTTTGATAGCCGTTCTCCTGGTGATGTTTTTGCTTTTTTCTAACTGCTAACCTATCTATCCACAGTTCTGTGTTAGAGTGCCACCTGCTGTAACCACATGATGTATGCCGCAATCTAAAAAGGAAAGGTAACCATAGACACATAATTGTGCCAACAACAACCATCTCCTGTGCAATTAACTGTCTGGATAGGTAAGGCTGCACTCACATCAGTGATTTCCAGGTATTAGTTCTGTCCAACGGTGATATGAAAGCAACTTGCACGTGAAAACAACCTATTAATTCCAGTTTATTTACGAGTAACTTCTCTCTCGTCCCAACAATATGAAATCGAAAAATTGCAGTACCAGTGTCTCTGGTGGCGCTCTGCTACATTCACATCACACACACACACAGCTCTGCTACATACATTCTTCATACAACAGGGATTAAAAGCAGTATAGCAGAGTCCTGCACACACTGATGACCCCCTGGTCCTGTGACCCTGGACTTCTCCCACACAGGTTACTGACCACATGATGGTAATATCATCACAGGTCCTGTAAGCACATGGTTGCTGTAGGTGTTCATTAGTATTCCATCTCCTACAAACCCCGCGGCCTCAATTGCTATGGAATACTAACTAGCACCTAGCCGGACAGCAGCCATGTGCTTACAGGACCTTTGATGACGTCACAGTCATGTGATTGGGGGTGGAGCATATAACTCACTTTAGCTCCGCCCCTGATCTTGCTTGCATGTGGAATGAGGGCTATTGATCGGTAGTTGGAGCAATTCTGGGAGTCGCCTTTCTTTGGTAGAAGCATGAAGACAGATCTTTCCCAGTCCTTGGCCATAGTGTGGACGCCCATACTGTCTGGCACAGTGCTGTAATGGTTTTCACTGGAATTGGTAGCACTAGCTCTGCCGGTATGTTATCTATGCCTGGTGCTTTATTTTTGGCTTGTTGTTTCATCGCCATAACCACTTCTGACTCCAAAATGGAGGGCTCCAACTCCAATCGTCCACGTATGTGGTTGCAGGCACATACTGTGTTCCCCCGAAAATAAGACCTCCTGATTTTCTGGGTGAGACATATAAGCCCTAAAAAAAAACAAAAAAAACAATACTTACATAAGCAAGCGCCGCCCAGGTCCCTCCCACTGCTCTCAGGCAGGCTTCTGTGCAGTGCTCAGTACCGAAAGAACATCGTTTTCTGGCAACAGGGTTTGTCAACGCCGAATCCCACAAGTGATTGCTCAGATTAGTTCTTGAGCCCCCCGGCTCAGCCAATCAGAGCACTTGCTTGCGGGAGGCGGGGTTTACAAACCCTGTTACCAGCAAGTAATGCCGTTGAGGACTGCATGGAAGCCTGCCAAAATGCCAGAGACCAGTGGGAGGGACCCGGACGGCGCCTGCTGGGGGAGTATAAGACACCCCTGAAATAAGACTCTGTGCCTCTTTTGTGGCAATAATTAATATAAGACGGGGGTCTATTTTCAGGGAAACACAGTAGTTCCTCTGAGTATTCCCTCCACCTATCCTTGATACTCTGTTGGTCATTCAGTTCCTTCCCATTTTTGCCTTTGCATGTCAAGAAAGGTTTTCCGGCCATCTTGACTGGGAGAATAGGCCTTGCCTAGGGCCTTTCTTGACTTCTGCTTCGAATAGTTTGCAACATTCATTCTTTGTTGCCGGCTGCCTTTGCTGCTCTTCTTTTATCAGCTATTCTGAGGGTTGCACGGACAACCAATAGCGTCATTTTTTCTGCTTCTTATAAGTGAAATGCTTACAAAAAGGGGTCCAAAAGCAAGCCTGGTAACTACAGGCCAGTAAGTCTCACTTCAGTAACTGGAAAAATATTCGGAGTGGTTTCTGATACGCCATCGAAGAATAACTCATGGAGAACAACGGAATAACTCCTCACCGGCATCCAGCATGGATTTATGATCGTGCCGCATAAGAGACTGATATATAAAATGAGGCAGCTCGGATTGGGTGAAAACGTGCGTATATGGGTAAAGAATTGGCTCAGAGATAGGAAGCAAAGGGTAGTAATAAACGGTTCATACTCTGATTGGGTCACCGTTGCTAGTGGGGTGCCACAGGGTTCAGTATTAGGCCCCATTCAGTTCAATATATTTATCAACGACCTGATAGAGGGACTGCACAGTAAAATATCTGTTGCAGCCGTTCTGAGGTTTCCACCTTGCTTTCAGGCCAGACCAGGGTTTAGCAGCATTCCTACCTCTCCTGGAGCTGAGAGGTGTGGTGGTTGCAAGATTAATCTCAGTCAGCATCTGGTGCTAAGTAGCTCTGCTCCTATTTAAGCAGTGCTAACTGTTACTCCTGTGCTGGTCAATTCACTTCAGTCCTATGTTGGACAGTGACGGAGCAACACAGAGTGGTGGAAGCTCTGCTGGATAAGCTAAGTTCTTTTACTGTTTGGTTTTGTTTCTCCTTTTGTTTTGTGCTAGGGCCCCCAGTGAGGGACTGGTCAGTGGCCCAGGTTCGAGTGCAGGCTCGCACTTATCAGCGCGGTCGGTCTGCCGCGTGGGCAGGGCCCCCTCCCGGGTTAGGGGACGATAGGGAGAGAATTCGCTTTTAGTTTTTGTTTCCTTCTGCACAGTTGTGCCTTTGATTTATGTTATTGAGGCTGCACGTTCTTAGGACGCAACAGATTGACCAGCCCTTACCTACTCAGGGAGATTCTGTGCTGTTACTATGAATCCCCTTGAGGTTTTGTCGCACCAGCTTGGCACGCTGGCTGCTGAGCTCGCTGAGATAAAACAGCGACAAACTGCGCTGCAGGTTCCCAGCAAGGAACCAAAAAGTGAGCTACCCGACCGTTTTTCTGGTGATAGGCAGAAATTCGGATCCTTTCAGGATGCCTGTAAGCTTTACTTAAATTGCGTCCAGTGTCTTCAGGGGACGACGCCCAAAGGTGGGCATTGTCATGTCCAGACTGCAGGGGGCGCCGCAGGCATGGGCTTTTTCATTACCCCCAACGTCTGAGGCCATGGGCTTGGTGCATGACTTTTTTGCTGCATTGGGTCTTATCTTGTCTGGGTCGTCATAGATATCGGTGGCTGAAGGGAATATCAGACGTTTACAACAGGGTGACTCCTCTGTCAAAGATTGTGTTGGGTTCGACGTTGGGCAGCAGAAACCCAGTGGAATGACCCTGCTTTAAAGAGCCAGTTCCATTGGGGTCCATCCAATAAAATCAAGAATGTACTGGTAGGTTATCCAGTACCCCGCAGTCTTGATGAGGCCATGTCTTTGGCTATCAAAGCTGGGAGACAGAGCAGGGAGAGACATCAGGAACTCTCCATAGATTCTGGCTTCTTATCAGCGGATGTGGAGGAGCCCATGCAGTTGGGGTTTCTGGCTGCCAGGGCTAGGAATGGGAACAAAGTACAGTGTAAAGGTCGATGCTTTTCCTGTAACTGCATTGGGAGCATGGCTCAGTGTTGTCCCAGTCATAATTGCCAGCCAGGACTGGATGACCGGGAGATTACTGAGGGGGCCCCTCTAGGCCATCAAATTGCCTGGATATCACCCTCCAGACTGGTGCTTCCTGCTGAGATCCTGTCTGATAGTGTGGGCAACCCCATTAGAGTCCTTCTGGATTGTGGAGCTAGTATTAACTTAATTCATCGGGAGACGGTCAAACGTTTAGGCTTAGAGATGAAGGCTCTGGAGTCTCCCATCCCAGTATCTGCCATTGATGCTGCTCCACTATCGCAGAGAAGTCTGAGGTTTTGTGTGCCTAACATCCGTTTAAAAATTGGGCTGTTCCACATGGAGATTATAACATTATATGTCATAGAATCCCTCCCTTCGCAAGTAGTCTTGGGGCTGCCTTGGCTACGCCTACACAACCCGGTAGTAGACTGGGAGAAGGGGGACATTGTTAAATGGAGCCCTAGGTGTTTGTCTGGTTGCATTGCTGTGGATCTAGCTTCTATTCAGGCAGAAGAGCTGCCGGAAGTTTTCGCTGACCTGTCTGAGGTGTATCCCCCAATGGGGGCAGACAGATTACCACCGCACAGACAGGGAGATTGTGCTATTAAACTTTTCCCTGACTACGAGTTCCCCAGGAGCCGCATACCCCCTCCTAAGAGACTGACGCTCAAAGTTTATACCCAAGAGGATTTTAAGATGGATCCTGAGAGGGTTCAGAAATTGAAGAAGTGTGTTGCTACGGCTCCGGCACTGGGGCAGCTGGATTCTCCAGAGAGTTTCGACGAGCAGTTCAGCGGAGAAAGCGAGTTGCTAACAGTCACCGCCCAGCGGGGGCGGAATTCCGTGTTGGAGACTTGGTTTGGTTGTCTACCAGAAATATAAAACTCAAACAACCATCTGCTAAACTGGGCCCGCGATTTATCGGTCCATTTAAAATAAAAGATTAACGCGGTGGCCTTGCGGTTAGAAATTCCCAGGGCGATAAAAATTAACAATGTTTTCCACAAATCTCTGCTCAAAAGATTCATCGATCCTGAGAATGACCCTCCACCCCCGACTCCTGTGCTAGCGGATGGGGAGGAGCAGTTGGTAATAAGTCACATTTTGGACTCCCGTCGAGTCAAAAAATTTCACAGATCAAACACTGGTCGTCCTGATCATAAGGGTCCTGGGGCCCCTCCTAGAAGGGGAGGTACTGTTGCAGCCGTTCTGAAGTTTCCACCTTGCTTTCAGGCCAGACCAGGGTTTAGCAGCATTCCTACCTCTCCTGGAGCTGAGAGGTGTGGTGGTTGCAAGATTAATGTCAGTCAGCACCTGGTGCTAAGTAGCTCTGCTCCTATTTAAGCAGTGCTAACTGTTACTCCTGTGCTGGTCAATTCACTTCAGTTCTATGCTGGACAGTGACAGAGCAACACAGAGTGGTGGAAGCTCTGCTGGATAAGCCAAGTTCTTTTACGGTTTTGTTTTGTTTTTCCTTTTGTTTTGTGCTAGGGCCCCCAGTGAGGGACTGGTCAGTGGCCCAGGTTCGAGTGCAGGCTCGCACTTATCAGCGCGGTCGGTCTGCCGAGTAGGCAGGGCCCCCTTCCGGGTTAGGGGATGATAGGGAGAGAATTTCCCTTTAGTTTTTGTTTCCTTCTGCACAGTTGTGCCTTTGATGTTATTGAGGTTGCACGTTCTTAGGACGCAACAATATCAATATTTGCAGATGACACAAAATTATACAATACTAGCTTATATACCCGGCTTTGCCCGAGTTAATTTGGTACTGGTGTTTATCTGGTGTTCATACGGAAAATCTTATGAAGTCATGGTTACTTTAGAGATACCGAGGAAAAAAATATGTTCACCATTTTGCATGGTTCTTTGCGTTACCCAGGAAACACCACGTGGAGGAAACCATGCGACGTTTCCTCAGTGTATAGGCAGATAGGAGATTTATCTCAGATTGTATGTGAAAATGTCACCCCACAGAATGTGCCACCTCACACACGCTCCTCATTTTTACCCTGAAAGGTAACGTCCCTTTTTATCCAAATTTCCTACCCAGAGGAAGGTTGCAGCCCCGTGTTATACTTAACCCCTTAATGACGCGGCCCTTTTTTTCCATTTTCGTTTTTTCCTCCCCCCGTTAAAAAAATCATAACTCCTTTATTTATCCATCGGCATCAACGTATAAAGTTTTTTTTTTTTGCGGTACGAGTTGTAGTTTTTAACGGTGCTATTTAATGTACTGTATAATGTACTGAAAATCTTTGAAAAAATTATAAATGGAGTAAAATGAAAAAAAAAACGACATTCCGCCATCTTTCAGTGCGTGTTGTTTCTACAGCGCACAAACTACAACAAAAAAGACATAACTTTATTCTATGGGTCAGTGCGATTGCTACGATACCAAACTTGTGTAGTTTTTTTTTTTACTATACAATTTTTTTTCCCAAAGACATTTTTTTTTTTCAATTTTTTTTTCTGCCATCATCTTGTGCGCGTAATAACTTTATTTTTCCGTCGACAGTTGAGCGAGGGCTCATTTTTTGCAAGACGTCCTGTAGTTTCCGATAGTACCAATTCAGAAAATATACGACTTTCTGATCGCTTTTTATTGCATTTTTTCTGGGAGACAGGGTAACTAAAAGAGTGCATTTTTGGTGTTTTTTTTCTCTTTTTTCGGACGAAGTTCACCGTGCGGGAAAAATAATGCGCTACTTTGATAGATTGGACTTTTACGGACGCGGTGATACCAAATATGTATTTTTATTTTATGATTTAGATTTTTTTAATGATAGATATGGCAAAAGGGGGGTGATTTAAACTTTTACAACTTTTTTTTTTTACAATTAAAAAAAACCTTTTTTTTAAACTTTACTTTAAAGTCCTTTTTTTTTGTACAATTAGTAAAACTTTAAAGTAAAGTTAAAAAAAAGAAAAAAAAAAATCAATAAAGTCCCCCTGGGGGACAACAACCAGCGATGCTTTGATCGCTCCTGCAGTATGACGTAATGCTATAGCATTACCTCATACTGCTATTTGACAGGCAGTCTATCAAGCCACCCCACGGGGATGGCTTGATAGGCAGTCTCCTAAGGCAGCCCTGGGGGCCTTTCACCTGCACGGCTCACCCGATCTCACGGTGGGATGCTCAGGGGATTTAAATTTTCAAATTCAGAATTGACAGCGGCATTTAAAGGGTTAAAAGCCGCGATCAGTCAATCGCGGCTATTGCCCGTGGGTGTCAGCTGTAATAAACAGCTGACACCCGCGCTGTATGCAGAGAGGTCGCCGGCGTTTGGTGGGATGCTGTCCACGCGTACAGCCGGCGTTTGGTGGGATGCTGTCCACGCGTACAGCCGGCGTTTGGTGGGATGCTGTCCACGCGTACAGCCGGCGTTTGGTGGGATGCTGTCCACGCGTACAGCCGGCGTTTGGTGGGATGCTGTCCACGCGTACAGCCGGCGTTTGGTGGGATGCTGTCCACGCGTACAGCCGGCGTTTGGTGGGATGCTGTCCACGCGTACAGCCGGCGTTTGGTGGGATGCTGTCCACGCGTACAGCCGGCGTTTGGTGGGATGCTGTCCACGCGTACAGCCGGCGTTTGGTGGGATGCTGTCCACGCGTACAGCCGGCGTTTGGTGGGATGCTGTCCACGCGTACAGCCGGCGTTTGGTGGGATGCTGTCCACGCGTACAGCCGGCGTTTGGTGGGATGCTGTCCACGCGTACAGCCGGCGTTGCCTAAACCATGTGTTTGCTATCCTGAGCCGATTTTCTCGGAAGAACTGTACCAGATGATCAGTCTTCATCTCTTTCACCAAGCCCAAATCTTCCTATGATGGTTGCTTCTAGCAGGCTGCCGACTTTGGAATTTAATCGCCCATAATGTAAATGATGTCCTTTTTGGCACTTCGTTTAGAGTTTTCTGGAAGTCGGCATAAAAGTTACGTCATGAGGAAAACTAATACTACTTGTACTCAGACATGGTTCTTCCCGGGTCGCATTTACAGAATTCTTTGATCTGGTTGAACCTGCCATCAGATACCATATCTAAATCACTTGAGAGCTCTTTCATAGGGTTTCCAAGGTGAAGTTTTTACAGGATAGGTCGCTAGGTCTTTCTCTAACCCTCCCCATTTATCCGGGCTTGGGAACGGCGTATATGGATGACTCCTGCATGGCTCGGTTTGCTGCTAGTTACATAGTTACATCACGAATGCAGCGGGTGGCACCAAAGGCTTAAAGGGGTTGTCCCGCAAAAGCAAGTGCAGTTAAACACTTCTGTATGGCCATATAAATGCACTTTGTAATATACATCGTGCATTAAATATTGGCCATACAGAAGTTATATACTTAACACCCCCCCCCCCCCCCCGGTGTTGGCGTCCCCGTCTCGCATGCGCAGAAGACCTGTGCGGTGCGAGCACGCGGCACCATTCAACGGGACATAGAGGCAGACTGCGCAAGCACGTCTAATCGAGGCAGAAGGCGGCTTCGGTCGGCGCCATGGAGGGGGGGATGCCAACACCGGAGGGGGGGGGGGGGGGGGTACGTATATAACTTCTGTATGGCCAATATTTAAAGCACGATGTATATTACAAAGTGCATTAATATGGCCATACAGAAGTGTTTAACTTCACTTGCTTTTGCGGGACCACCCCTTTAAGGAACTCTTGCCTTCAAGCAGCTCCTAACCATATGGCTGAAGGTAAGTAACAGGTCTTCTCGGCGTACATTCTATAGGCTCCATGAGGAAGCAACGCAACATTCATTGTCTAGATATATTCTGGAAAATCTGTAAATCTACATCAGCTACATGAGTAAAGTGCATAAAAAGAACCCTTTAATCAACCAATAACTCCGCCCATAAATAGAAAACCCACGTAAAGGAACAATTTGCACAAAGAAGCACGTCTTATAAATAAGGTATCAAACAAATGCAGAACAGTCGATTCGCGTATTTCCTGTAATTCTATACGCTCTGACCTTTGTGTCCGCTCATAAAAACAGAAGACTCTCGGCTCATTAAAAAATTGATTCAGATAAAGTGTCCCGACGAGTAGTCGGAGGATCGCACACTTATCCGATTCTCAGCTCATTCTCCAGTCCGTAGATCTTGGCTTTTAAGTTCCGTAATTCTCCTTGAATTTTGTGGGTTCGCTTGTTTCCCTGCCGCAAAGCACCGAGGACGGCGAGATCCTGGTCTGGTCCAATGTTCAGGGTGACCTGTGGAGGCAGATTTAAAGCTCATTTATGTAATTATAGTAAAGGACAGGTGTACAATATAAGCTATGTATCCTAAATCAGGGACCCTGGCTATAAGATGAAGGTGGGAGGAGCTAGATGATATGGATGATAATAGCAGTCAAGTTTGGAAGGCCTTTCGCTATTACTACCATCATAATCATATTTCCTTTCTGATTAACTTGCTTTAAAAAGTTGCTTCTCAAGGTCCCGCAGACGCTGTCTGAGCAGCTTGATGTCCGTTTTGAAGCCTTCCACCTCCATGTTGCGCCGCTTCTCCAAGGCTTCGTATCGTTGGGTCATGAGTTGTAGCCGCTTGGCCACTTTATCGGAACGTTCCTGGAAAGACAAGGTGTGATTATCAACCTGGGGAAAGAAAACTTCTGTCCTCACTGAGAAACCATAAGGATGATTTTGTAGCCTGAGGTGCGATGCAATTGGTCGCTGTATCCGTTAAGGAACTCACATACATGAGTGCAGTGAGGATCCATATGGACACAGATTACATAAAACTATGGGCGAAGAAGGCTTGAGAGGTGCTCCCCCAAAATGCTTCACACAAGCCTTGCATACTAGTCCATGTGCTTGTGTAATCACCTGCCACTACAGTCACAACAAAGACCCTCTAGTCCGTTACGGACTACTTAAAATCGCCATCGGGTCAGTGTCCAAGATGGAGTAAATCTGCTACAAATATTCGAACAGTGCTGATAAATAATCCTCTAATATATAATGCAGAATAGAGAATTAGAGTGGAAGAAAAATAATTCTCCCACGAGTTATAAAGCTTCATCGATCATAACGCCCAGCGCAGCGCTCAACTCTGCAAAATTCCCTAACTCACAGAACTGGAAGAGCAACTTATTCATGGAGAAGCATGGGAAGTCCTCAGATCTTTACCTTCAGTCTCAAGTTTCAAGCTGGCTGTTCTGCAACTTCCTCTGAAGTTTGTTAAAGAGAACTTATGCCTAAAACGGGACCTTTAACCTCAAGTAACGACATCCTACAGGTGCCCCATAAACTCTGTGCTTAGTGGATTAGCTCGTAGACGGTCCTGGCTTGTAAAATGGCGGCCTAGTGACAATATTCCCTAAATGTACAGTGTGGCGCATGCGAGTCACACTGATGAATGAAACATTCTCACTAGTTGCTTGCGGCATCGCTGCCAACTTTACTGAAAGTGATTGTGGTTTACCTGGGTGGCCGAGTCAGGAACGCAGTCCAACTGACGGAGACAGGCACAGTTCTTAATTAAGTGCAGCAGATGAAAATTCCTAATGGCGCGCCAACGGTACATCTCTGTATGATGCTTCCCTGATATAGGAGTTTTGTGTCTGTCTTACTGGACAAGGTCTCTTCAAGATCTGCTTTCCTTTCTGCAGTCACATCACAGCCTGAAGGAGAAGGTGCACATGGCATCCGCTGCGATGGTCCATGTGTTGGCTTACCCCCCTTCGCGGTAGTGTTTATCAGACAGCTCAACAGAAGGGTCTTGTCAATGCCAGGACGTCCACCCTACTGTCTCTTATATAGAGCCTGCTACCAAGTCCACGTGAAGAACGACATGCACAAACGCTTATGCGTTATCTCGCTGCTGAGGGACAATTACAGTGTAGCCTCCCATCAATCAGTGCCACTTTGGTTTGCATGGGCAGGTTGCACCAGGAGACCACCACGATATAGTACGTATCTATTATGCAGTAATAATAACATTACTAACTCGAGGACCTACACGGTCATACGACCAAAAGTCCTTCTGACATATAATATAATGCAGTTTAGCCACTAGGTAGCAGCACAGCAGTTAACTCTTGGCTTGACTCTGTGACTATCTGCAAAAAGATAACATACACGCCCATTAAAGAGGCTTCCTTAGCTTTCTCTCCACATGAGTGGTCGCACACACGAACACAGACAGCAGAATAGAAGGCTTCTAATGTGTACACACGGTCTGTCTCTTGTACTGCCATTGTTATCAGTATTATTTGCATTGATTGGCACGGACATGGAGGGCCATAACGTACATGAACAGACTCAAAAAGTTATTTTTGAAGCAACTGTGGGCAGAAATAAAGGTTGTACTCAATATGCAGCATTTAAAGGGGTTGTCTCGCGAAATCAAGTGGGGTTAAACACTTCTGTATGGCCATATTAATGCACTTTGTAATATACATCGTGCATTAAATATGAGCCATACAGAAGTTATTCACTTACCTGCTCCGTTGCTAGCGTCCCCGTCTCCATGGCTCCGTCTAATTCTGAGGTCTTCTGGCGTTTTTAGACGCGCTTGCGCTGTGCGGTCTTCTCCCTTCGGCTCCACTCGGCAGCATCGGCGTTTTGGCTCCGCCCCCTTGTACGCGTCATCGCGTAGCTCCGCCCCATGACGTGGGCGGTTCCAGCCTCCTGATTGTATATTACAAAGTGCATTAATATGGCCATATAGAAGTGTATAACCCCACTTGATTTCGCGAGACAACCCCTTTAAGTTTTTTCTTTTTTGCACATTGATAGTGGCCTTACCCCTTAACGCTACAGGATTTACATCTACATCTTGCAGGTTTGAGGTATGTATGGAGGGGGATGAGGGGTCAACCTCACTCCATACAACGCGGGTGCCAGTTGTTTCTTATAGCCATCAACTAGCCAGCCAAAGCTCCGATAAGCAACACCGCTCGTTGGAGCTGTTAACCCTTTAAATGTCGCAGTAATTTCTGGCAGCGGCATTTAAAGGCCCCCAACTAATGTTCTGGGGCCCGCACTGCCCCCCGCAATGAGATCGTAGGTTGCCGTGCAGTTGACATGGTCGGGGTTCTTCTGAAAGGCAATCTGCAATGGCAGTCCTGGGGCCTAACATGCCATGCATGTAAAAATCGCGGTATAATGTAATGCTATGGCATTACATCATATTGTAGGAGCGATCAAAGCATTGCCTATTCTTGTCCCCTGTGGGAACTAAAAAAAAAGTAAAATTGTTTAAAAAAGATTAAATTTAAAAAAACAAACAACGCCAGAATTCCGCGTTTTTTACTCACCCAGTCTCCAAGGAAAAATTTAACAAAAGGCATAAGTACTCCAAAATGTTAACAATCGAAACTACAGGACATTCTGCAAAAAATGATCCCTCACACAGCTATGTTGACAGAAAAAAAAATTTGCGGTCAGAAGATGGTGGCAGAAAATAAATCGGAAAAAAATTAAATATCTTTGGGAAAAAATAAAAGTAGTACAGCTAAAAAAAAAAACCAAAAAAAACCAAAAAAACATAAACTTGGTATCAGTAATCGTACTGACCTATATAATAAAGTTATTGTGGCATTTTTGTTGCAGTATGTACGCCGTAGAAACAAGACGCACCCAAAGATGGCGGAATTTCATTTTTTTCCCATTACCCTCTATTTACATTTTTAGTACATTATATGGTACCCCATAAAAATACAACTCATTCCTCAAAAAACTACAACTCCGACATCTATATCAATAGAAAAATAAGAGTTATGATTTTTTTTTTAGTGTGAAGGAAAAAACGAAAATGAAAAAAAGAAGGGCCACAACCTTAAAGGGGTTGTCCCGCGAAAGCAAGTGGGGTTATACACTTCTGTATGGCCATATTAATGCACTTTGTAATGTACATTGTGCATTAATTATGAGCCATACAGAAGTTATTCACTTACCTGTTCCGTTGCTGGCGTCCTCGTCTCCATGGTGCTGTCTAATTTTCAGCGTCTAATCGCCCGATTAGACGCGCTTGCGCAGTCCGGTCTTCTTTCTTCTGAATGGGGCCGCTCGTGCCGGAGAGCGGCTCCTCGTAGCTCCGCCCCGTCACATGTGCCGATTCCAGCCAATCAGGAGGCTGGAATCGGCAATGGACCGCACAGAAGACCTGCGGTCCACCGAGGGTGAAGATCCCGGCGGCCATCTTCGCAAGGTAAGTAAGAAGTCACCGGAGCGCAGGGATTCAGGTAAGCACTATCCGTTTTGGTTTTTTTTAACCCCTGCATCGGGTTTGTCTCGCGCCGAACGGGGAGGCTATTGAAAAAAAAAAAAAAAACGTTTCGGCGCGGGACAACCCCTTTAAGGGGTTAAGCAAGGTACACTGGGCAAAGAAAGGAACGGCAAACATTTGGGAGGGAATGCCTCCACACCTTACATGTTCAGCTCTGATTGAACAGATGAATTCAAGTGTAAATACACAATGCTAGCCAACAGTTTTTCTTAATAACTACAGCAAGAAGTGATGCTGCGGCTTTTGTGCCATTTGTAAAGGTAGGTGCATTTGACTATTGCACAAAGGACATCATGATAGAATGAAAGAGTCCATAGAAGCAATACAACGTAATCTGAACACTTCCGTACACAAACGTGAGGAATGTCAACTACGAAGGTTATAAAGACGGTCTTAAGCAAACTATGTAACTGTGCCAAGTAACACTTCTGGAAGTACGAGTGCCATCACCCTGTTTGTATTCCTCCAAGTAGTAAAGAAATATTGCCTTCGGTCAGATCCACACTGTGCATGCAGTGCATGTTGGGAGCATTTCTCAATCTAAGCTCTAGCCATGCAGAAGCATGCATCGCTCTTACGCTAAAAAAAAAATAAAAAAAATATGTATACCACGCAGTGCTTCTTACAGAATGCCCTTCTATGGGATAGTGCTATTCAATGCAGGGGAGGAAAAAAAATGTATACCGACATACACCACCCCATCGGTGGACAAAAAGACACCATCGAATAAATTGAGGCTGATGGCTACATGTGAGGAGCTTGGTTGCTATCACACTTACTGTCAGTTGTATGGAAGCCTTTCCAGTATGTTTGCCTCATTTGTTCAAGCTTCGCACTTTATGTTTAATGATAAAGACCTCCCATCCGATGGGCATCTGGACAGCACTAGTTTATATCAAAGGTAAATATTACTTCTTGAGTTCAGTTCTCAAATTCTACAGATTCTTATCAATTTCTTGGAAACTTTCCCTCAAAGCTGTCACGCAGCTTTCCTTGACTTGTGAATGGCAGACACCTAAACATGGAGGTTTCCCATTCACGACATTTTGTGAGAGATGTAATGGTGACAGTATTTTTGCTGTGTGCTGGCCTCACCTTGAAGATTTCTCGCCCCACATCTCCTTCCTCACGGATCTTCGCTAGCTCATCCTCCAGGGCCACACATTGTTCCCGGTACATATCAGACAGACGGTGAGCTTGCGCCAGTTGTTCTGTTAGATTCTACAGAGACGGAGGACCAGACAAGCGTCACAAAGGTTCACAGCACGGGTGACATTAAAGCAGAGGATTTACATGCCAAGTGCAATCACCTTCACTTCCTCGCTGCGTGACGTGCGTGCCGTTCTCTCAGCTTGGGACATTCTCAGTATCTCAATCTCCTGCTCTCTCTCCCGCTCTGGGTCACAACTCTTTACCAGTTGCTCTCGGCATCGGTCAAGCTCCTGTAGTAGCCGATCCTTCTCTGCCATCCAAGACTTCTCATTGGCGCGGCCCTCAAACTTCAGCTGCAGAAAATCTCTTGTGCTCTCGTACAGGAGTTTCTGAGTCTTGCTTAACCTAGAAGAAAGACAGTATAACACAAGAGGGCGCAATTCACATTAGTGGTTTAAGTCATTTGGAGCTATGCTTATTCTTTGCTCTGATTTTAACACTTACACTGTAATACTTCCCCTATGTACAAGACTATAACTACTATAATACTGCCCCCTATGTGCAAGACTATAACTACTATAATACTGCCCCCTATGTGCAAGACTATAACTACTATAACACGGCCCCCTATGTGCAAGACTATAACTACTATAATACGGCCCCCTATGTGCAAGACTATGGCCGCCTGCACACGGGCGGAAATCCCATGGCGGGATTTCCGCCACTGAAAGCCTGCATAGGAGTGCATTACAATACGCACTGCTATGCAGACGGCCGCGGTTTGGCCGCGCGAAATCTCGCGTGGCAAACAAACCGCGGCATGTGCTATTTTTGTGCGGGGCTCGCAGAGCCTCGCACAGAAACGTCACTCACCCGGCCGCCGGCTCCGGTCTGCGCATGCGCGGGCTGCCCGGCAGCCGGCACATGAAAGAGTCGGGGCTGCCGGGCGCGGGACCCGACCCGCTCGTCTGCAGGCGGCCTATAACTACTATAATACGGCCCCCTATGTGCAAGACTATAACGACTATAATACGGCCCCCTATGTGCAAGACTATAACTAATATCGCTACTATGTGCAAGAATATAACTACTATAATACCGCCCCCTATGTGCAAGACTATAACTACTATAATACGGCCCCCTATGTGCAAGACTATAACGACTATAATACGGCCCCCTATGTGCAAGACTATAACTAATATCGCTCCTATGTGCAAGACTATAACTACTATAATACCGCCCCCTATGTGCAAGACTATAACTACTATAATACCGCCCCCTATGTGCAAGACTATAACGACTATAATACGGCCCCCTATGTGCAAGACTATAACTAATATCGCTCCTATGTGCAAGACTATAACTACTATAATACCGCCCCCTATGTGCAAGACTATAACTACTATAATACCGCCCCCTATGTGCAAGAATATAACTACTATAATACCGCCCCCTATGTGCAAGAATATAACTACTATAATACCGCCCCCTATGTGCAAGAATATAACTACTATAATACCGCCCCCTATGTGCAAGAATATAACTACTATAATACCGCCCCCTATGTGCAAGAATATAACTATTATAATACCGCCCCCTATGTGCAAGAATATAACTACTATAATACCGCCCCCTATG
Organism: Eleutherodactylus coqui; assembly: GCF_035609145.1. NCBI lineage: Eukaryota > Metazoa > Chordata > Amphibia > Anura > Eleutherodactylidae > Eleutherodactylus > Eleutherodactylus coqui. The sequence continues at coordinate 51,596,282 of NC_089838.1, read as the reverse complement.
TGCAAGAATATAACTACTATAATATCGCCCCCTATGTGCAAGAATATAACTACTATAATACCGCCCCCTATGTGCAAGAATATAACTACTATAATACCGCCCCCTATGTACAAGAAGATAACTACTATAATACCGCCCCCTATGTACAAGAAGATAACTACTATAATACCGCCCCCTATGTACAAGAAGATAACTACTATAATACCGCCCCCTATGTACAAGAAGATAACTACTATAATACCGCCCCCTATGTACAAGAAGATAACTACTATAATACCGCCCCCTATGTACAAGAATATAACTACTATAATACTGCCCCCTACGTACAAAGATATAACTACTATAATACGGCTCCTATGTACAGAAATATAACCACTATAATACTGCCCCCTATAGCTGAAGTGCACGTGAATCTTAAAAAATTGGAAACTCACTTATCAGTCATCTCTTTGATTTTGGCTTGGTCTCGTTGATGCTGAACCTGAGCCTCTTCCACGCGGATCCTTCGGTCGTCCAGAAGGGCCTCCACTTGTTCTTTGGAGAGTCGAGTTTGCTCCTCCAGTTGGGCCTGCAATGCCTCCACCTAAATAATGAAGAATGTGGGGAGAACAAGGGGATCAGCCACTGGGAACTGAGAAGTAGACACAGACTATGTAAGATTTCCATCTCTTCTTTCCCAATTTACCAATTGCGTCCCGTTACATTTCATGAGTCTCCTTTGAAACTACTGTGGTCTTACCTGGAGCAAAAGCGTTTGGTCATCGGGCTTTACTTGTGCCGGGGCTCTGTCATTCTTCCCGGATAATTTGATTTGCCCTCGTTTTCCAGCTACAGAGGGAGTTACATCTCAGTCATTTGACATTTGACTCTAAATAATTACATGTCACAAGTTACAGAATTCTCTGAAATGAAAACTATCCTTTGTGGGATTCCAAACGCCAATTCATCTAAGTGCCCCCGACTTCTATCTGTAACACTAGTCTGATCCCGCTGAGATGGCAGGTCTCGATTCTTACCTGTTGCTGTCCGGACAGGACGCTGCTCTTTTCGTTCATGGGGATCTCCAGTCTGGATGGAGCGCTGTGGTATGGTGACCTACAGCAGAGGAACCAGTGAAACGTAAGCAAAACATAAGCAAAAGGTGCATAGACTGTAATGACAGTGACACCTAAAGTCCATTGTCAGGTACTCCATACTGTAAGAAAAAAAGCAGAGAGGAAAAAGATTTTAAAAATGGTCTATTGATTTAAAGGGGTTTTCTGGCACTATAGTATTGACAGGCTGTCCTCAAGATAGGTCATCAATAGTTGACCAGCGGAGATCAGCCGTTCCGGATTTCTACAAATCAGCTGATTAAAGAAACCGTGGTGCTCGGGCGAGCACTATGGTATCTTCTCAGGCCTCTGATGTCAAGTACATCAATCACATGGTCTGAGAACAGCTCTAGTGAATGGGATCGAGCTTCAAGAGCAGGCACAGCCACTATGCAATCTACGGCAGTGTGTCTGGTATGGCCTGAAATGGCAGCCACCCGAGTGCTGCTGTCATTTTGATGACATGGCCCGAGGGTAGGTCATCAGTAGCGTAGTGCTGGAAAACCCCTTTAACCCCTTCCCGCTCCTGGACGTACCTGGTACGTCATGGTAGCGGGATACTTCCCGCAACATGACGTACCTGGTACGTCCTGGAGATAGCACGGGATCACATAAGATCCCGCGCTATCCCGCAGCGGGAGCCGGCTGTCAGTCACAGCCGGCGTCCCGCTCCAACAGCGGGGGGACATCGGAGATGTGCCCGCCGCTGTTAACCCCTTCCCTGCCGCGATCTAAGTAGATCGCGGCAGGGAAAGAGTTCACAGAGGGATCGCGATCCCTGTGTGTCTCCGGCCGGAACTCGCGATGTTATCCCGAGAGCCCGGCCTGTCACCATGGCAACAGGACGCCAGACACTGGCGTCCTGTATTGCCTGTGCCTATAAATCGCTGTACAAGCGATAAGGCATGGCAGTAGCTTTGCCATGCCTTATGACAGCGATCATAGGCACAGTGATGTAAGTCCCTCAGAGGGACTCAAATAGTATAAAAAAAAGAAAAGAAAAGTGTAAAAAAAAAAAAAAAGTAAAAAACCCCTTTTTTATGCTTTTTCTAATATTAGCATAAAAAAAGGGAAAAAAAACTAAAACCCCACATATTGGATATTGACGCGTCCGTAACGACGTGTCCAAAAAGTTGAACACGCTTTTTATTTTGTACGACAAAAAGCGTAAAAAAAAACGCTAAAAAACAGAGGCAAAATGCTAATTTTTAGCATTTTGCCTCACAAAAAATGCAATAAAAGTGATCAAAAAAGCCGTACATTTCCCAAAATGGTACCAGTAAAAACTACAGCTCGTCTCGCAAAAAATAAGCCCTTAAAGAGCTCCGTACATAGAAAAATAAAAAAGTTACATGACTTTGAATGCAGCTATAGAGAAAAAAAAAAAGATTTCCAAAAAAAGGGGGTTTTATTGCAAAAAATAATAATAATAATAATAATAATAAATCTTTATTTGTATAGCGCCAACTTATTCCGCAGCGCTTTGAAGTGTAAAAGTGTAAAAACCTAAAAAAAATATAACAATTTTGGTATCGTTGTTACCATACCGACCCGCAGAAAAAATTTAGTGTGTCATTTATGCTGCATGATTAACGCTGTAAAAAAAAAATAAAAAATCTATGGCAGAATTGATGCGTTTTCTCTCCCCGTTATTAAAAAAAAAAAAAAAAAAAAATTTTTACGATATTGTCTATATACCCAAAAGTGGCACCGATAAAAACTACAGATCGCCACGCAAAAAACAAGCCCTTATACGGCCGCGTCCACGGAAAAATAAAAAAGTTATGGCTTTTGAAAAATGGAGATGGAAAAATACCAAAAAATCGCTTGGTCCTCAACGCCAAAATAGGCCGTGTCATTAAGGGGTTAAAGAGGGTTTCCTAATAGACAAATTTATCACCTCTTCACACGATAGGCAATTAATGTCCGATTGCAAGTGGTCCAACTACTTGGGATACCCAGTGATCACAAAAGCAGCAGTCGAGTCCAACCTATGAACGAAGCATTGATGTGCATGCATGACCAACACTCCATTCACGGTCTATGGAGATAACGAAGTGTAGCGTTAGGCTTTCTACACAGTGAATAGAGCAGCGGTAAGAAATGTGCATTCACTAGGGGGACTCTGAACCCCTGTTCTCATGATATCTAGAGGTGCCAAGCAGCTGGCCCCAGCAATCATTCATTTATCACTTATCCTGCGGAGTGGTGGTAAACGTGTTTAGTGGGCACGAGAGAAGTAGAGAATTACGAGACTGACAATCTGTCTTATACCTCTACCTACATTTCTGCTTTTGTTACCCGTCAACTCTTTAATTCTCACCTTATTTGGTGGCTCCTTATGAAAATAAGTGATTTCTCCATTACAGGTACCAACCAAGGCAAGAAGTTGCTGGATTTTCTTCTTGTCCTCCAATTCTCTACAGAATGCAAAAAAATACAACAATATTTCACACTACATGAAATCTCACATCAATCAAAAAAGCTGCAAACAAGCCAAATCCCTAGCATGGGTAGTGACAGGTAGAAAAAAAATGAAGCACAGCAACCCCAGAACTGGATGGGTGATGTTGGATTGACATTCTCTGGGAGAGAAGGAAGCAGAGTATCTCCACTGGTCCGTGATAGATGATGCAGGTATAGCCATTCTAGATGACTGCTACACCAATAAGAGTAGCACTATCAAAAAGGAAAGAGTCAGTGGGGAAAAAAATGAGAATAAGGCTCAATCTGAAAATTTATTAGTAATGCTAGCATAAAGGATGCGTTTCAAAGCAGTAATGCAAGAGTACTTTAGTACTATTGGGGACACATTTGTTGAAATGCTGGATGTGTGCCAGCGAGTGGAGGAAGGCAGTAACCCTCAATCTGTAGGGTCATCGTGTGATGCAGCAGCCAAAAACACAATTCTGGGATGTATTAAGAGAAGCACAGAGTCTAGATCACATGAGGTCATCACCCCCCTCTACTCTTCCTTAGTCAGACCTCATCTGGAATACTGTGTCCAGTTCTGGGCACCCCACTTTAAAAAAGACAGACAAACTGGAGCAAGTTCAGAGAAGAGTTACCAAGATGGCAAGCGGTCTACCAATCATGTCCTATGAGGAATAGTTAAAAGATCTGGGAATGTTTAGCTTGCAAAAAAGACGGCGGAGAGGAGACTTAATAGCTGTCTACAAATATCTGAAGGGCTGTCACACTGCAGAGGGATCAGCCCTATTCTCATCTGCACAAGGAAAGACTAGAAGCAATGGGATGAAACTGAAAGGGAGGAGACACGGATTAGATATTAGACAGTGAGGGGGATCAATGAGTGGAACAGGTTACCACGGGAGGCAGTGAGTTCTCCTTCAATGGAAGTGTTCAAACAAAGGCTGGACAAATATCTGTCTGGGATGATTTAGTGAATCCTGCACTGAGCAGGGGGTTGGACCAGATGACCGTGGAGGTCCCTTCCAACTCTACCATTCTATGATCACCAACAAAGTAGTGTATGGAGAGGCAGGTCCTAGTGTTCAGGGAAGTAGATAGTAGTGTGCCACATAAGTTACCGATTATACAGGCTCAAATCACTGCTAACATTTATTTTTGCAAAGCTACTCACCAGGGTGCAAAAACATAAGAGAAGCCATACTCTCCTCACCAGATACCTCGCTGCTCCCATACTGACAGTATCTCGTCCCCCGCCACAGTGGTCACATGTCCTCGATGTCACTTACATCATCCCTGCTGCAGCTGGAGGTGGAGAGCAACAGGGACCAGATGCCATTGAAATGGGAAAGGCAGGGAATTGGGTGAGATGAATATGGCTTCTTTTTTGCTTGTGCAGCCCAGGGAGTAGCTTTGCAATAATTTTTTGTGCCCTGATGACCTCTTAAACTGTACCTGACTGCGTTACAGAATAAGTTGGTGTTATACAAATAAAGATTCTTTATTATGGCTTCAATGTATATAAAAAAAATATAATATAATACATAATCATCTTTAGGCTGAATTCACATGGGCGGAAAATCCTATGCAGACAGGCGCGATAACAAAATCGCGGCATGTCCTATTTCAGTGCGCAGCACATCCGCAGAACAGAGCGAAGACGCTGGGCAGGTAGGCTGCGGGTCACTGCAGGGGCACAGGTCGCTTCCCGCTGTGAGGATCTTGCAGTCGGAATCGGACCCGGTCTGCATTTGGCCTTATTTATTCCAACTTATTCCACAGCGCTTTCAAGCATGGGAGAACACAGACAAATACAACAGATTAAATGTGATATACAATCAGTTTGAAACTAAGGGTTGGAGTGATGCAGGAGGTATGAGGGGTTGGGATGCTTTGGGGTAGAGTGTTCTAGAGGATTGGTGCAGCTCTGGTGAAGTCCTGGAGGCGAGCGTTTGAGGTTCATATTGGAGGGGTATTTAGTCTAAGTGTGTTGGCGGATTGAAGTGTGCGGGCTGGGTGATTTACGGACAGGAGGGAGGCGATGTACGGTGGAGCGGCGCCGTAAAGAGCTTTGTGGGTGAGAGTGAGGAGGTTAAATTTCGTTCTGCAGTGGATGTGCAGCCAATGCAGCGACTGGCATAGTGCAGAGGCATCTGGGAAACGGCTGGATAGAAAAATGAGCCTAGCTGCCGCATTTAGAATGGATTGGAGAGGGGAGAGTCTGGAGTGGGGAAGGCCAATGAACAGCGAGTTGCAGTAGTCGAGTCAGGAGTGGATGAGGGCGTCAAAGAGTGTCTTTAGCGTGTCCGTGGTTAGGAACGGCCAGATTTTAGCAATATTCCTGAGGTGCAGGTGGCATGTTTGGGACAGAGATTGGATATGGATGGGGGGGATGTAACAGTCCAGTGTGAACCCAAGGCAGCGGGCATGCTGTCTGGAGATTATGATGCTGCCAGACAATGGAATGGAGATGTTGGGGGTAAGTTGGCTGGTTGAGGGCGGAAAGACAAGGAGGTCAGTTTTTGAGAGGTTAAGTTTGATGGAGGAAATAGTATTAGAGACAGCGGACAGACATCGGTGATATTTTGGAGGAATGTTTCATAGAGGTCACGGGTGGAGGTGTATAGTTGGGTGTTGTCAGCGTAGAGGTGGTGTTGGAGGCCAAGCTTGTGGATGGTTTGTCCAATTGGGGCTGTACAGATAGAGAGGAGGGGGCTGTACAGATAGAGAGGAGGGGGCCAAGGACCGAGCCCTGGAGGACCCCGACAGCGAGAGGAAGTGGATAGCAGATAGAGCCAGCGAAGGAAACTGTGAAAGAGCGGTTAGAGAGGTAGGAGAAAAACCAGGAGAGAGCAGTGTCCTTTAGGCCAATAGAGTGAAGCACAGTGAGAAGGAGGTCATGGTCAACCGTGTCAAAAGCAGCAGAGAGGTCAAGGAATAGTCACCTCTCGACTTTGCCGTCATCAGGTCATTTAATACTTTTGTGAGGGCAGTTTCGATTGAGTGTATGGGGCGGAAGCCAGACTGGAGGAGTGGGGGGAAGAGACGAGAGGTGGGGGTCAAGGAGAAAGTTGTGTGAGGCAGGAGTAGACCAGGCCTTCTAATAATTTGGAGATGAGGACGAGGTTTGAGATGGGTTGGTAGGTGGGTCAAGGGTCGGTTTCTTTAGCAGAGAGGATATGATGGAGTGTTTGAATGAGGAGGGGAAGATGCCAGAGGATAGGGAGAGGTTCAAGATGGTGGAGAGGTGGGTAATGACAGGGAAAGGGACCAAAGAGGTGAGAGGGAAAAGAGTTGCTAGCGCAGGTGGTGGGCAGTTTGGAGACATCTTCCTCTGTCGTTGGTTCTAATATAGAAAGGGAGTAGGTGCTGGGCGCAGTGCTGAGGAGAGTAGGATCGGGGCTAGCCGTGCAGTTTTTGGAGATTTCTTTTCGGATGTTGTCGATTTTTTTTCTTTGAAATAGGCATCTAGTTCTCCAGCACTGAGATCCGTCATGGGGGCCTGTTCTTTGGGGCTGAAGAGGGAGTAGAAGGTGTCGAAGAGTCGTTTGGGATTGTTGGATAGTGAGGAGACAACGGAGGTGAAACAAACTCGTTTGGTGTGATGAAGGGCGAGGTTATAAGTTTTAAACATGAATTTGAAGAAGTGGAGGAAGTCTGCGAGCTGCTTTTATTTTCTCCACAGCCGCTCAGCGCACCTAGAGTGCCACCAAATGAAGCGCGTTCGGGACATGAGCTACGGTTGCTGTGGTCTGCAGTGGACGGCTCGGGTCACTGGTGGTGCCACTTTATCCAGGGCACGCCTGAGGGTGGTGTGGTAGTGTTCGGCAGCCAGATTAGGGCAGAAGAGGAAAGAGATATGGGAAAGGGAGGACTGGACAGTCTTGGCGAAATGATGGGTGCAGGCGGTCTGGAGGTTCCTAGAGGTGTGATATATAGGAGGGTCTGGGGTGATGCTAGGGTGCCTGATGGAGAAAGAGAGGAGGGTGCCACCCAAGAGTGGAGAGGAGGAGTTAGTAAACTGGGAGGCAGAGCAGAGGCGGAGGAAAATTAAATTGAGAATGTTGCCATCTCTGTGAGTGGGGGAGTCTGAGAGTTGAGGGAGTAGGTGAGCATTAAAAGCCGGGGTCATTAGTAGGGATATTGAAATCGCCAAGCATGAGGGTGGGGAGTTCACAGGATAGGAAGTGGGGGAGCCACGTGGCGATCTAGGAACAGGTGGGTGGGACCTGGGGGCTGGTAAACAACTGTGACACACAGGGACAGTAGGCGGAAAACTCATAGGGTGTGGACTTCGAATGACTGGAAGGTGAGTGAGGAAATGACCTGGAAGATACAGTTTGGCCAAAGGAAGACGTCTACTCCTTCACCACGACTTTCATCCAATCTGGGGGTGTGGGAGAACTGCAGGCCACCAAAGGCTAATGCAGCGGGGAAGGTGGAATCGGACTGCTGTATCCAAATTTCGGTGAGGGCAAGCAGATTGAGGTGTTTAGTGGTGAAAAGGTCATGGATAGTTGGGAGTTTGTTGCATGCGGATTGGAAGTTCCATAGGGCGCATTTGAACGAGACAGGAGGGGGGGGGGGGTAATTTTGGTAGAGATCAGCAAGGGGTGGCTAGGGTTGGGGGGTATTTACCCTGCGACTAGGAGTAGTAGGGTAGCGAGGGTGAGCAAGTGATTGGGGGATTTGTTAGGGTGGCTAAGGTGTTTCTTGGCGGTGTGGGGGGGGGGGGGTGGAGGCATCTGAGGAAGGTGAAAAGTGCATGGGAGCTGTGCATGGGTGAGGAGAGCAGGGAAGGGCTGATATGGATAGAGTCTGTTGGGGCTGGGTGTAGGAAGAAAGTGGTAAGGCTTGCGGTGAGGATAGCGGTGGAGGTTAGGATAAAGATGAGAATATTAGTGTTCAGAGTGTGGGTGACTGTGAAGTTTACCTGTGTACTGCTCTGTTGAACAACTTCGCAAAGGCCGCCAGCACACGGTTTGTGCACAGACTTATCAATGATGAGAGAATACAAACGCACCCTGTGTATCCCTATTCTGCAATCATGACTAATGCCATTATCACACAGCCTTTTTTTTTTTTTTTAAACAGCATTTAGCGGGCGTTGGAAATGCCCGCCAAAAACGCTGTACTGAGCCTCCACCGATTTCAATGGGGCTCCGCAGACAAGCGTTTGAGCGATGCGTTTCTAACGTGCACTAAATCACACACTGAATGTTCTATTTTCCAGCGTTGCAGAGCTTTTTACCGCACAACATCACCCAATGCAATGATGGGGCGCGTTAAAAACGTTCTAAAATGCAGTAAAACTACATGTTTTTACAAATGCCTGTGTGAGAATGGCCTAAGGGTCCATTTACATGGGATGATCTGTAAGACAAACTTTGCCTGGCAGCCCCAGTGGTATAACAGCACAGGAGCGAGTATAAGAGCGAGTATTGCTGGCATCGGTCACAGCGCTGCCGGCATGGAGGTGGAGCAGGCTGGTGAGCATTCTCCCCCTGCTGCCTCCATTCACAGTAAACAGACAGTCGTTCAGAAGTGAAGGGCTGCAGTTTACATTGAATGGCTTGTCGTTTAGTGGTCTGCATACAGAAACTGAACAATTCTCGTTAAGTCACTGCATGCATTTACACAGGACGATTACTAATCAAATTCCCGTGGGAGTGTGGGAATTTGAACGATTCTGAACAATAATCGTCCCGTGTACGTGTAAAAGGGCCATTACTCGATTCCATCTGTGTTCCTTGTTTGCCTGTATCAAGAGGATGCCGCGGAGGGCGTTAAGTAACTCACCACTGCAGGATCAGATTATGCAGGGTGTGTACATATGGAAACACATAGGTTTACATAAGCGCTGCATATACAAAATGGTAGAGCAAAACTACACTGCAATATTCTGAACTTGATAGATTGTAAACATGTCACTATTTCTAGTGTGAACATAAGGCCTCGCTAGAGCCCTCTGTAAAACGTGTATGTGGAGTATTGCCTGATATAGGACACTGTAAAGACATACAGTGACATATCACCTACAGACTCCCTTGTTAAAAAAATAAATAAATAATAAAAAAAAAAAGAATAATGCATAGTAAATATCTGCACGTTGTCAGCAACCCCTCACCTAATCTTTAGCCTGTCATTTTCGGAGTAGAGCCGCAGCACGTGCTCCCGCTCCTGGAAGAGGTAAACCTGAATGTCACTTAGCGCCTTTTGCAGCTCTGCAATCTCCTCTTCGCGCTGCCGCATTTCCCACTGAAGCTTGTGCTGCCAATGAGAAGAGTAAGAAGTTAATAGGCATACTCTCAAGACTTGTGAGTAACTGAAGTGTCTGAACTGCGTTGATTGCATAAAAGGAAAACTGCAGAATCAAAACGTGTAAAACTTACATAGATAATCCCAACTGGACAACCCATCTCCTATTAAGACATATGATCTCTGTATAGTGGTTCTCAGCCCTGTATTAGCCAGAGCACAGAAATATTGCAGAGAACATCTCCTGCTCTGGAGGACTAAATGCAACCATGTAATATATGAATAGGAGCCAAGCAATTCTACATTTCTCTTGTAGCGTTACCTCGGTCTCCCACACAGATGTAGGGTGGCAATCGCTAACGACACTCAGTACAGCTTTCACAACAACGGTAACTCGTCTCTCCACAAACAAATCGTCATTCTTCTAAAAGGTTAAGCGCCCATCCACTTTCTATCTGCTTGGGTGTGTGTCTAATGTGGGAGGACCCCCTTAATGAGACAGGATACATAAAGAAAAGCTTATCACAGTTATCATATACTATCCCGCTTCTTCACCTGTTCTTCGTATGTGGCTTTGTATTGTTCCAACCTCTTCGCCAGATCCTCATGCTCCTCGTCAAACTCTGCAATCTTCCTGCGGTAATACTCCAGCAGCTCGCGAGACGGACGCAAGTATGCCAGACGCTCATTAATCGGAGGCAGCGGGGTGGAGTCTACAGGCTGAGGGGTGTAGCTGTAAGACAGCGAGGAGTCCGGAGTGTGGGGGACCTTGTACCTGAGGAGAAGAGAAGATGTGAAACCAGAACCAATCTGTAGTGCTCTCCTATCCACCAGAGCTCTGGCTAATAGGTCACATGGACGGAGGGTTACCAAAGTGGAGAACACCTTAGTGACTGCCCATACGTCTTTTGATGGTGGGCTTTAACCTGCAGCGCTGCCTTTTGACGGCAGCTGCACTAGAAGCTCGGCGCGGGTCTCCCGTGCTAGGGAGGTGTGGGGTGGACGGGACAAGATTTGCAGCAGAAAATACACTGCGTGTAGCCTTATGTTGCTCTGACCGCCCCTCAAAACTGAACGGTACCAGAAAGCATTGCTGCACCCCTCACCTGCTCTCTCGATGGCCTCTGGGAGGGGATAGCGCCATGCTTGAAATATGCACCAAACTGATGAATCTGGAAAAAAGAAAAGCAACATTAACAACAACATTATATCATCATTTATCCACTTCAGGACCACCGAAAGTCCTGCAATCGTAAAGTGTGTATGGAGCGGGCTCGGTAGTAGAGTTCGGTTCATACCCAGCGGCTATTAGCTGTTTAAATGCCACAGTTTAAACAGAGGTGGGGTAAACCTTACCGAAACTCATCAAAACCCCTCGCAGTACAATCAGGGGGTGTCAATGGGGTGCCACGCATAAACCCCCATCAAGCTCCACCCGTAGCAGGGCTTGAAATGCAACATCAGAAATCAAAATACAAGCAATCAGTCCTCTGTGGGGACTAAAAGTGCAAAAAAAAAAAAAACACCAAAAAAAAAAAGACAGAAGAGTTTGGCAAGAACTTATAATCTCTTTCTTGCCCTGTTCATTGGGGGACACAGCAAAAACCTTGGGTATAGTTTCTGCTACTAGGAGGTGACACGAAGCATAAAAGTGTTACCTCCTTGTACTAGTTATACCCCCTGCAAGCATTAAGCTAACCCAGTTTTTATGCAAGCAGTAAGAGCAGCCAGTAGGATACGACAATAGTTAATAAATCACAATGCATAAGAACTGTACCTTATTCTAACACCATGTGCAACAATGCACCGAGGACACTCGAACCACAAGGAGTACATGTTACAGTCCTAACAACAGACTGGGTCAGTGCTGTCCCCCCCAATGAACAGGAGGAGAAAGATTTTACGGTAAGTTCTTACAAAAATCTTATTTTCTCGTCCGTATCATTGGGGGACACAGCAAGACCTTGGGACGTTCCAGAGCAGCACCCAAAGGGGTGGGAAAATATAAGCCGCAGGTGTAAAGAAGCGTAATCAGCTCTTTAACCACGATTAGCGTTAATGGATGCCTAGGCAGCCAGCAAGCTCAGAGACGGAGCATAAAGGGGCACCTGCTGTAACATGGCCTAAAAATATGTTGGGGGCCTTCAGCTGTCAACCTAGATGAACGGCAGGCTCCGCTGAAATACAGATTGTAAACACCCGGCTAGACAGGCTGTGTTAATGACAGCTCCGCTGTTGAAGGGTTAGTAGGAAGCATCTCAGGCGATGTATGGGAGCTACCGCTACCAGAGAGCACGGCAGATGGGGACACATGGCTCAAAAATACTATTAGTATAAGCCCTCAGAGACTGTGACAACGGCCACAGCATCCCCCTTCTGCACGACGCCTATGGTTTCTGAAGAAGTCTAGCCTTGGAAATGGCATCTCTCTGGGTTCTCATCCAGGGTGGCTCCTTACCAAAATGTCAGAGCAACCACATTACTATAACCAGGCACCATAAAATTTGGCGTTACTTCAAGATTACAAAGTACGTGAATCCCGCTGGTCCTTTTGTGGAAAGCATCCAAAGTTGAGAGGGACAAGCGCTCAGAATTAAAATCAGTATCAGTGTAAAATGTTTCACGGTTTTCTGCCCTCAATAATGCAGGAGGAAACGGCGCAGGAGGATCGCAGCGAGCTTCTGGATCCGTCTGGAATAAACGCTTTGTCTCCTGGACGGCGCTCCATAAGGCGTAGCCCGAAAAACTGAACCAGACACAAGAAAAGGCAAAAACTTACCACCAGTGGCTCTCAGCCATATCAGTTTCAGAGTGCCTGTGGAGCCAGAGGCCTTGAAAACTGGCATTCACGTAATAGCTGGGGACCCCCAGCAAATGCTCTGACGCCAATTCACCCCTCTGAAGGGAAGCACGTCAGTCATAGGGCTCCTTCCCACGGACGGATTTCCGCCGCGTTGCCCGCAGCTATTAGGTTCTATTGAAATCACCCGACCTCACCCGCGGCATGCTCTATTTGCCATGGGTGTACGCGCGGACGGCTTCCATTGCAGTCAATGGAAGCCATCCGTCACGCTATCTTTCACTGTAGCACACAGCGGAAGATAGCGTGAAACTGCTTCCCCGCCCACCGCCCATGTGACACTGTGGGCGTGTCATATGACGTGGTCGGCGCGTCACGCGCTCTATTGCGCATGCGCGCCAAAGCGTCATGCGGGACGGAAGACTCCGGATCCGGAGGAAAGTATTGGGGTCTCTGGGGGGGCGCCGTGATGTCACGGCTGTGTGCAGCCGGTCATAGAGTGAATTGACTCATAAAAACGAGACACAATGAGATGCATGATATGTTCGGCTTGGTGAAGGAGTTGTCAGACAGGCTCCAAGGATGTACCAGAACCCGACGCATTGTATCTGTGTATGAAGGATCCGTGGAGAAAAAAAAAACGTTCTAGGAGCGAAGTTGGAGACTGCTCTGATTACAAAGTTTGCCTAACGGCAGTAGGCCAGCCATCCACAATAGAGAGTTCGTGGCCCATTTTGCAGCCACATCAGGGTCAGCAGCTGACTCCGTCCCAAGAGCTAACATTCATGCGTCACAGACTACATGAGTGAACCACGTCCACATTGGCACGGCTGGCGGAAAACACAGTCCAGTCTTCCTAGAAAGGACTAACTGCCGTTTTGGTTCCGAGGCCGCCTGGAGATGGATCCGACCCACAGTGGTTCAGCGTGTCACAGAGCTGACCAGAGGGGAACTGCTAGACGGACCTACAGCCCCCAAGCTCCCTGCCGGGGGGTGGACCCAGGATTACTGCTATACTTAGACGGAGCAAGCTGTTCATAAAACGAAACACTCCTTGACTGACTGGAAGTCAATCTCATATTATGGTGGGAGCTCTGGACATCCGCAGCCTGCGTCTCCTCCTGTAAGGGAAGATCGGCTAAAGCTGCCTCCCATAGGGGAGCTAGCCGCTAGGCAAGGCGCACCAGTTCCTGAGATGAGGAGCATATGTCCGCAGAATTCCTGTGTACAATACTCTTTCCATATGGAAAGTACCACAGGTCTCAGCAGCCCGGAGTAATGCTGACAATTAGTTTGAACAATGACATCCAACAGATGAGATATTCTGCGGCTCTGTCCGCCCCGTGTCATCCTGGATACAGACACTGCGCTAAGGCAACTGCAGGGAACTGCAGGAGGGCAACAGGGAAGCTACCAATAGGGAGAGCTCAAGCCGCTCCGGAGCAGATATGGGGAGCGATGAGTCCGGAGACTTTCTGTTCAAAGTACTCTTTCTGGTATTGAAGGTACCACCAGTCTCAGCAAACTCAGATTCACGCTGACAGTTCACGAGGCCTGGCCGTACCTCCCTGCGGCTGCAAAAACTATGATCGCCACCACTGTCTGCTGCACCTATGGAGGTCCCGGACCACCATATGGGGCTACTAAAAGTGACGAGACAACGCAGCGGAGGTCGGGGCCTGGAAGACCCGAACCTGCGAGGTAAATTTACGGCCGCATAGGCCGAGTCACAGCACTGCGTGTGGCAAAGCAGCCTCCACGACTGCCGGATTCGCGCACGGAGGTCTCCGACTGCTGCGGGGGCCACTAAAAACTGACAAGGTGGCGCAGTAGAGAACAGGGCCTGGTATGCCCGAAAGCCGCAGACTAAAGTAATGGCCAGTCGTACAGCCACCGCATAGCAGGAAGAGCAGCCACATGCAATGACGGTAAATACGAAATAAATGCATCAGCTATGGCAGCAAGAGCAAAGACCGCCGCCGCAATGGCGGCAATGCACACCACCGCTGCAATGGCGGCAAATCCAAAAACCAGGCACCCGCCACAATGGTGGCAATGCCAATGAAGATGCGGCAGCAGATAAAAATTGTAACGCAGGCAACATAGCCGCAAAATACACACAATGGCAGGCACAGTGACACGGGGGGTGGGGGGGGCTCCTGTTACAGGGCAGGGCAGCAAGAGGAGAGATACTCACCTAGTTACTTACCTATTCTTGCTATTCCTGATGCTGTGCATGCTCCCTCATCTCCAGCAGTGATCCCTATCATCTTGCCGTTCTTTAGAGAGGATGGGAGCGCTCCAGGATGGGGACACTATGGCTGGCGGGTCACTAACAACTTTCGTCAGAGTTGATGTGCCACCTTTTCTTCTTGAAGGAGAGCAGACACTTACCATCTGCCCTCCTCGTGGGTAATAGGGAGAGTCCTGCCTACCATGCTGCCCACATTCCATGGAGTCCTGAATACCTTTATTAAAGGGGTTGTCCCGCGCCGAAACGGGTTTTTTTTTTTTTCAACCCCCCCCCCCCGTTCGGCAACACCGATGCAGGGACTTAAAAAAAAAAACCGCTCAGCGCTTACCTTAATCCCCGCGCTCCGGTGACTTCTATACTTACCGGCTGAAGATGGCCGCTGGTATCCTCTCCCTCCATGGACCGCAGCTCTTCTGTGCGGTCCATTGCCGATTCCAGCCTCCTGATTGGCTGGAATCGGCACGTGACAGGGCGGAGCTACACGGAGCTACACGGAGCCCCATTGAAGAAAGCAGAAGACCCGGACTGCGCAAGCGCGTCTAATTTGGCCATTCGACCATTTTAGACGGCGAAAATTAGACGGCAACCATGGAGACGAGGACGCCAGCAACGGAGCAGGTAAGTGAAAAACTTTTTATAACTTCTGTATGGCTCATAATTAATGCACAATGTATATTACAAAGTGCATTATTATGGCCATACAGAAGTGTATAGACCCACTTGCTGCCGCGGGACAACCCCTTTAAAGACATCTGCCTCCCTCAGACACTAAGCAAAAACTGAGCTGGCTGAATGCCTGCAGGAGGGGTATAGCTAGTGGGAGGAGTTAAAACTTTTATGCTTATAGTGTCGCCCCCTAGTGGCAGAAGCTATACCCAAGGTCTTGCTGTATCCCTCAATGATACAGACAAGAAAAGTTTTAATATTTTTTTAACACTTAAAAAAATATTAAGTTTTAAAAAACGTTCCCATTAAAGAACAATTAAAAACGCACACATACTTACTATCGTCATGTACATAAAAGTTTGAACTATGAAAATAGCACAATATTTATTCTGCAAAAAGTGATCAAAACTATTAAAAACGACAACTCACCCTGCAAAACACGAGCCCTCATACAGACCAAATGATCAAAAAATTAAGACGTTACTAGTTATAGCAATGGAAAGCAATTTTTGCTTAAGAAAAAAAAAATAACTTTTTAAAAATAGAAACCCATTAAAAACTATGTAAAAGTGGTATCAGCGTAATCGTATCGACCCACAGAACAAAGTTCATATGTCATTTTTACTGTACTGCGAACGCTGTAAAAACCAAATCCACCAAAAATGGCGCAAATGCATTTTTTCCCCCTAATTTCTCCTCATCAAAAATGTTTAAAAGATTTTCTGTACGTTAAATGGTACCATTAAAATATAGAACTCATCCTGCAAAAAAACAAGCCCTCATCCGGCCAGGTCAATGGAAAAATTTAATAATTATTGAGGACTCTTAAAGGGTCGGGACGAAGAAACAAAAAGAAAAAGAGAACTCTCTGGTGTTGAAGTGGTTAAAGAGGTCATAGGAAACAATCAGCGGGTTGGGTGTATGGTTTTGCAGCGTGGCCTCACTGACACTCTCCCTGCTGTTTTTCATACTCGCTGTCAATGTGTCAGATGGATGAAGAATTTTTGGTGATTTTTAAAAAATAAAAAAAATACTACACTCCTGCAGTTCTCACACCGACCACTAGGAGGACTACTAAACCTGTGATGCTTCCTGTTCTACACACAAAACTTCTCAGCTGTTCTCTCACTATCATTACTGGCAGGAGAGGAGGTAACTAAATACAGATAGGACCAGATCCACCATAGGTGGTGTCAAAGCTTACCACCTCCCCTCCCTGCACAGGTCACAGAGCACGCCAACACACTCCCATAGAAGTCTATAGGTGATAGTCACAGCTCACCTCCTCTCATCCCTGTACAAGTCCCAACCCATGCTCACCCATGGAAGTCTGTACATGGTTACAGCTCACCTACTCCCCCTCAGCTCACAGAACATGCCCACAACACTCTCCCATGGAAGACTACGGATGATGGTTACAGCTCACCTCCTCCCCCTCAGCTCACAGAGCATGCCCACAACACTCTCCCATGGAAGACTACGGATGATGGTTACAGCTCACCTCCTCCCCCTCAGCTCACAGAACATGCCCACAACACTCTCCCATAGAAGTCTACAGGTGATGGTTACAGCTCACCTCCTCCCCCTCAGCTCACAGAACATGCCCACAACACTCTCCCATGGAAGACTACGGATGATGGTTACAGCTCACCTCCTCCCCCTCAGCTCACAGAGCATGCCCACAACACTCTCCCATGGAAGACTACGGATGATGGTTACAGCTCACCTCCTCCCCCTCAGCTCACAGAGCATGCCCACAACACTCTCCCATGGAAGACTACGGATGATGGTTACAGCTCACCTCCTCCCCCTCAGCTCACAGAACATGCCCACAACACTCTCCCATAGAAGTCTACAGGTGATGGTTACAGCTCACCTCCTCCCCCTCAGCTCACAGAACATGCCCACAACACTCTCCCATAGAAGTCTACAGGTGATGGTTACAGCTCACCCCCTCAGCTCACAGAGCATGCCCACAACACTCTCCCATGGAAGACTACGGATGATGGTTACAGCTCACCTCCTCCCCCTCAGCTCACAGAACATGCCCACAACACTCTCCCATAGAAGTCTACAGATGATGGTTACAGCTCACCTCCTCCCCTGCGTTACATATATGACTTTTGCATTGTGCTGACTCGCCTAGGCCCCATTAAAGCTTGGGCTACATGGTGACTTTTGCCATGCGGCCATGTTTGGACAAGTTGCTGCGACCCGACAGTCACAGCATGTCCAACAGGTTGGGTTTCCTTGCGACTGCCGGACACAGTAATCACAACACGTTACATGGCACTTGTTTCTGTGCAACATTTTTATTTTTCCCACCACAATAGTATTTTGTAAGAGAATTTTCCAAAATGTGTCGAGACCCAGAAACGCCATTCGTACGCATGAGATTTGCACAACACAAATGACACAAATATTTTGGGGGAGACGTAGACTGAGAAAAAGGGGCTCAGCGAAAACACGATGAGGTTCCAGCATACAACACAACAAGACTACAAACTGCGTCTCCATGGTAACCCGCCACAGCCCGTGCTCGGTGTGTACGCCGAGTCCCCCTACAGCCCGCTGTGCCCCCTCACATCACCGCATACCGGATTCCGTCCTCTCCCGGGTCCACAGCCGCCTCACAGCCCAACTGAAAACCGAACAATCCGCTGCACGACTAACAGCCAATCACAGAGCCGCTACATTCAGCAGCCAATCCACAGCAGCGTCATTAGTGACAAACGCCCGATGCTCGCCGGGAAATGTAGTTCTAGGCTTTAATTCGGTTTTCTATGTAACTTCTAATAACTGAGAAGTAAGAGTGGATTATTGTTGTGTTTGGTAGGTTAAGCTGTATCTTTCTGTGATACTATGTAATGTACTGAAAAATGTTTAAAAATTTCTAAGCAGAGTGAAATGGAAGAAAAAATGCAATTCTGCCATCTTGGGGGGGTCCTTGTTTCTACGCTGTACATACTGCAGCAAAAAAGACATGATAACTTCATTCTGCAGGTCGGTACGATTCCTGCGACACCAAATTTATAGAGTTTGCTGCTCTACTACTCGTAAAAAATAAAATACCTTCAGAAAAAAAATAACATTATTTTCTGCCGCCATCTCCTGACCGCCTGTGGGGCTTGTTTCTTGCTGGACGTCTTGTAGTTTATTGATTGTTTTCTTGGAGTCGGGGTGAACAAAAAGCACAATTCTAAGTTTTGGGGTTTTTTCCAACGACGATTACTGAGAGGGAAATTTGTAATCCGCGCCATTTAGACTACAGCACGGATTCCAACTGCATGTAATGGGATGCGGATTTGCCGCAGAAACGGCATTGACTCCGTCTCAAATTCTGCTGCAAAAATCCTCCGTGCAAACATACTCTAAGGCTGGCTCACATAAGCGTATCTGCGCGCCTTAGCATAGCGTTTTTGGGGTACGAACTATGTTTTTTTTACGCACACATCAGCGTATTTTTCTTTAGTTTTTGCTCCCACAAGGCATGTTCATTTGCACGCGACAAATAATGATGCGCCGATTGAAATGACTAATGAGTTCCAGATGTTTTCTTTTTCCTGTGCAATTACGCAGTGTTTCATGCATCACCTTGCATATTGCACGCCCCACATTGGCTTCTATAGGGGGACCTTTGGTGCACAAATACGAATAAAAATGCAAAATTTTCTAATTTTTTTTTTTGCACAACCAAAATCCAGACGCAAAATATGGAAATGTAAACGAACCAATTGAAATCAATGGGTTCTGTTCTCCGCATATTGTGCATGCAAATATATACGTGTGGAGCGGGCCAAAGGGATCATTCACAGGGATGTATTTACATGATGTATTACGCAAGTAAAATCCCATTAATTTGTACTGATGTATTCAGATGGGAGCATTTTTCACGTAGCACATCATATTTTAGTGCGTTCACCCAGCAAAAGCGCCAATTAAAATTTATAGAACCCTGTAAATCTATGGCTACATGTGTATTCAGTCTGTTTACGTATGTTGGTAGTGGTTAAAAAATAGTTCCAGAAGAAGTTAATGCAACCACAGCACTCACCAGAGTTGACAGACTAAAACTCCGGATTCCACCAGAGGATCATCTGTTGTGGATATGAGGAGAGATGTGCAAGAGCCTGGTGGGGGCCGGATCCAGAAACCAAACACGGCTAAATTTGTAAAGTAACGAGGCAGCAGCTGATGCTTTTTATAAAGATAGAAAAAACTTTTATTCCTCCATAAAAGTCAGACTGGACTTTTATGGAGGAATAAAAGTTTTTTCTCATCAGCTGCTGCCTCGTTACTTTACAAATTTAGCCGTGTTTGGTTAAAAAATAGTGATATCATTTGGGCCTTCCTGCATTTTTTAGCGTTCATAAAGCAAAACAGTGCAGGAAACATGCGTAAAAAAATGCATATATGTCAAATACACTGCAAATACGCATTGGATGCAAATTGATAGCGTATTTGATGAGGATTTTGGCGTGAAGTCATGAACGTGTGATGGGAGGGTCGTAAAGGTTATTCTCAGCTAATAAACTGACCACATAACTAGGATACGCCGTCTCCAGGACGCCAATGATCCTTAGGCCTCATGTCCATTGGGTAAATGGAATTGCGGAATCCGCAGCGGATTTTGACCATAGGGAATCATTGCCATCCACGGGTCCATTAAATTGATTTTTGCACCCGCGGATGGCATTTTAAAAGAATTGCGTTTTTCATGCGCGGGAGAAAAAAGGCGCCATGCTCCATTTGCCGCGCAATACGCGCGGATCGGCAACATTGCTATAACATTGATAGCAATGTGTGCAGATATCTGCATGCAAAAAAATGCCATTTAAAGCAAATACGCGCGGAATCCGCCGCGGAAATCCACGGCAGATTCTGCGCGGATTGTATTTTTTGAGTGGACATGAGGCCTTAGGATCAAGTGGCCACAACACTGGTCCGATTTAGGGCTTCTTCACATGGCCGCGTGCACTTCTTTCTCAGATTGAGATATCCAAGTGTTTGTGAGATGGGAACTGTTAGGTCGGCGTCACACGGGCGTATTTGCTCGCATTTTTGCAAGTGCAATACCCAGAAACCCATTCATTTTCTGTTTATTTGTGCACCATAGGTCCCCATAGAAGCTAATGATGGATGCGCAAATGCACGCACAATATGCAAGGAGATGTGTGAAGCACTGCGGAATTCTGCTGAAAAAAAAAACGTATTAGAACTAATTAGCCATTTCAATCGAAGCGTCTTTGTTTGTGGTGCGCAAAAGAACAAAAATACAGTAAAATATGCTGATGTACGCGCACAAAAGCCTTGTTCATTCCGTAAAAACACTGCGCTCATGCCTTTGCAAATATGCATAAACTCGTGTGAAGCTGGCCTTAGAGGGGTATACAGGGTATATAACCCCTTGCAGTACTGATGATCTAGGTCATCAGTACCTGATAGACAGAGGTCCGCCACTGGACCACCGGCAGGCGATCAGCTGATCTCAGCCCACATACTCCCTGCAGCGGATCGGTTGTTGACTGCTGCAATCGCATTGGAGTCCGAGCCAGAAATGCAATAGAAGGTCACGTTGATGTTACTGGAAGCTATACCTTCTATAACACTTTTAGCTTCGGCCCCAGTGCGAACATCTGACCCGCCAGCAGTGAGTGTGGGGGCTTAAATCAGGTGATCTCCCTCCGGGGGTCCTGAGCAGTGGACCTCGCTGATCAATTACTGATGACCTATCTGGAAGGTCGGTCATCGGACTAAAATGGGTTAAATGCCCGGAATACCCCTTTTATGCGGAATGGTTAGTGGAACTCTCTAGGCAAGTTAGATACATTTCTCTTCCGCACGAGTCTCCTCACATTTGCTTCAACATTCTGCAGTAAAAAACGGCACATTCTGGTTATAAACTTGGTTCTCTCAACGGTCACAGGTGATATAGAGATTGTCACGAAGAATATAACCTGCGTTATATCATATTGCTGGTGAAGGTAATTAGACACATCTTCCATCCCTGACAAGTGCTGTCCCTTTAAGGGCTTGTTCATATTGGCGTTCGCGGTCATTACAACTTTCCGTTGTAGCAGAATGACGAAATGACTAGTTGTAACAAACAATAAAGGCATCCAACGGACCTCGCTGTCTACAATGGGGTGCATTGGGTTTCCACCATGGTGTCCGGCTTATTACCAGAAAAATAGCGCCAGGTGCTGCACTATTTCTTCCGTTATTTTGGACCAAGCCTTCGACAAGGATGCGTACCCTTAAACCTCCCTCACAAACACAACTTTTTCCCAGTTTTGAAACATTTTTAAAAATTACAGACTTCAAGTGTTTTCGTGGCGGTTTCCAATTTTTGCAACATTAAAGGGAATGTTCACATGACATTTTTTTTTACCATAGAGATTGCCCAAATCTGCATCCTATTGCATTCAATGGGAATTCGCACTGTAATTTATACGGTGCAGATTTTTTCTACACAAGGATTTCAAATCCAGGTGCGGAAAAAAAGGTGATGTCACTTCTTGACATGGATTCTACATTGGGAATTCCGCACATGGCTCTGCCCAGAGAGCTAAGTTTGCGTGCGGAGCCGCGGACAAATATTTGCATGGCTGCAAATTTCTGCTTTGGTTTGCAGAGATGGCATCCACACAGAAAAATTTGCATCGGATTCTGGTGTCTGAAAATACCCTAGGGGTGGGTTGGAAGATCCGGTCAGAGATTCCGTCGCAGGTCCGGCACGAAATACCAGAAGAAAATGTGCTGCTAAAAGCCAGGCACCTGTGTGGAAAGCGAACGGACCCAATTATAGTCAATGGGGCCCGTTCGGCGCTGTTCGGTCCCGTCATAAGACGGAGCCGTTCGGCCGCAGGAACTCCTCTTTACTGCTTCCCAAACGGAGCAGGATCATGAACCCCTGCCACAGATGTGAAAGCACCCTAAAACATGCATTTTTTTCTACTGTTTTTAAAGTCCTACACAGAAGCCAAGAGAAAAAACATCAGATGTTGCACAACTAGCAAGGCATGTTGGGAGTTGTAGTCTTGCAAAATCTGGCACTTGGTTGGTGCATGCTGGGAGTTGTAGCTTCCACAACAGCCAGACAGACACATGCTGCATCCTTAGCCTAAGGGCCTTCGCACAGGCTTCTGCAATTTCAGTCTGTAAAAACTGCTCCATTTTCACAATGTGTTTATGTATCACGTGCGTTTTTTCTGTGCCTGTGCCATTTTTCACATCCGTATTACATCTGTGTGTCATTAATTTTTTACGTGCACAAAAAAAACCCACAAGAAAACCAAAGTGACGTCAGAGCCTGCAGAAAAGTGGGAGCACAAGATAAAAAACGACGTGAACATGGATGCGTTCCGATGCGTACTCACCGCGCACAGACTTTAACCCCCAACAGTCACGTTAAGGGTGACTACCCACTACAGATCTTTTTCACTGCGAAATTCGCAGCGTTTTTTTTTCTCCAGGTGTCTATGGGACTTGTAATGTTAAAATCGCATCGCGCAAAATCAGGATAAATTGCGTATTTGCCGCGATGCGTTTTTAACATTAGAAAGTCCCATAGACACCTGGAAAAAAAACGCAGCAAATTCGCAAACGCTAGTGGGTAGTCACCCTTACATTCGAAAAACCCTCCCGAAAATGTCACTTTTTTATTATACATTTTGAATTACGTCTCATGTAAATGTATTTGGCGCAGAATTCTGTTGCCTTAAGTACATTTTTAACACCTTAGTGACATCACTACTTTTAGCCTTAAACGCCAGTAAATTGTTTCTTCTTTTGTATTCCAGTGGTCATGACTTTTTACATTTCCATCAGCGTTGCTGTAGGACATCTTGTATTTTAGAACAACCAACTTGGGGTCCATTTAATGTATTACAAAACTTTTATTATTTTTTTTTTGCTGGGGTCGATAAATGAATGGCTGTGATAGGTACATGAAGTGCTGGCTCTGATTGGTTCCTGAGCACTGGCTCAGCCAATCAGAGCAATCTCTTGATGGAGGCTGGGTTTTCAACTGTTACCAGCAAGAGATGGTGGGTTGGAGGCTGACAACTTCACTGAAGCCTGCAGGAAAGCTGGAGAGCATCGGCAGGGACCCAGACGGCGCCTGCTAGGTGAGTATTCCTTTTTTTTCACGTAGTGTAACTGTGCCCATTTATTTCAATGGGTGACGCACAGCGTTTAAAAATCCTGAAATACCCAAAAATAGAACATGCATCGTACAAAAATCGCGGCGCTGAAAAGCATTGCGATCAGGCGGCTGTGTGAGGGGGGACTTATAGTACGTGTTGTTACGGATCTGGCGGTACCAATTATGTGCAGGGGTTATCCGGGGGCAGAATATTCTGTAAAACCTCAACCTGCTTATACGTTCCCCCGCTGCTGCAGTCTCTCCGGTCCAAGGGGCGCCTGATGTCGACCTGACACTGCGCCACACTTATTCACCGGCTGAAGGGAGCTGGTGATTGGCTGCAGAGGTCACATGGCCCTTTTGTCGGAGGGGAGGCAGCAGCGTGTGAGCGGAGGCAGCAGCGTGTGAGCGGAGGCAGCAGCGTGTGAGCGGGTCAGCGGTTGCAGCGGCGGGTCAGCGGTTGCAGCGGCGGGTCAGCGGTTGCAGCGGCGGGTCAGCGGTTGCAGCGGTTGTAGCAGCGTGTGAGAGGAGTGTGACCAAGTTTATCTTCACTACTTCCACAAGTAAATTGTAGATCCCCATTAGGATGAGCTCCATGTCTGGCAATGTCATCCAGTGTGCTACTTGTGCAATGTATGCGGTCCTTGATCAGCCGATCGAGGGTGCATACTGTTGCGCAAGATGCGTGCACGTCGCAAATTTAGAAGCCCAAATTCTGGATCTAAATGAGCAACTGGCAACACTGAGAGCCATTGACAACATGGAAAGGAGTTTGCTGCTCACTGAGCAGGCACTCGCTGGGGTAGAGGCGGGGGCGGATGGTAGTACGGAAGAGCAGGGGGAGCAGGCAGCTAGTTGGGTGACATATAGAAGGAGGCGTAGAGGGAATAGATCCAGGGAGGCTGGTCCTGAACTGGCACAACCCAACATGTCTGCAACGTTGGCAGATGAGGGCGATGCCATTACAGAGCCAGCACCGCTGCAGCACGACATGCCCTCTGAACGCCAGGGGGATGACTGCTCCAGTGAGACAGGGACGGGGAGTGCAGGGCAGGCTAGACAGGTTCTAGTGGTGGGGGACTCAATTATTAGGGGGACAGAGAGGGCAATCTGCCATAAAGACCGGGATCGTCGAACGGTGTGTTGTCTTCCTGGCGCTCGAGTTCGACACATCGCGGATCGGATTGACAGATTACTGGGAGGGGCTGGTGAGGATCCAGCGGTCATGGTGCACGTTGGCACCAATGAACACGTTAGAGGTCAATGGAGGGCCCTCAAAAATGATTTCAGGGACCTAGGGTCCAAGCTCAGGGCGCGGTCCTCCAGGGTAGTTTTCTCGGAAATACTACCTGTACCTAAAGCCACACTAGAAAGGCAGCAGGATCTTAGGGAGGTAAACAAGTGGCTCCGGAATTGGTGTAAGAAGGAGGGATTTGGGTTCCTGGAGAACTGGGCTGACTTTGCTGTCGGCTACAGGCTCTACCGTAGGGACGGGCTGCATCTTAATGGGGAGGGTGCAGCTGTGCTGGGGGATAAGATGGCTAGAAGGCTGGAGGAGTGTTTAAACTAGGGACTGGGGGGAGGGTAAAATGAGAAATAGTGGGGTAGCCAGTGTAACTAGCGATCCGGGTCCAAGCAAAGGGAATGGGGGTCGAGCAGGGGGTGGGGTTAGTACAGTTAGAACTGATAGATCAGCCATAAGTACGAATAGCAACAAAACAAATTTAAAAAACAAAAAAAAGTGATATAAATTGTATTACCACGAATGCAAGAAGTCTGATCGGTAAAGTGGGTGAGCTTGAAGCGAGAATGACTGATGAAAACTATGATATAGTCGGAATTACGGAAACATGGCTTGATGATAAGTGCGATTGGGCGGTGAATTTGCAGGGGTACAATCTCTTCAGAAGAGACCGAAGGAACCAGAAAGGGGGAGGGGTATGTCTGTACGTCAAATCGAACTTGAAGCCGAGGCTACGGGAGGATATAGGGGTAGGAGACGAACAGGTGGAATCTCTGTGGGTAGAAATACAGGGAGGAAAAATAACAAAATCCTGATAGGGGTCTTCCACCAAAAGCAACAGAAGAAACTGAAAACTTACTATTAAGGCAGATAGAAGAGGTGTCAAACCGCAATGAAGTAATTATCATGGGGGACTTTAATTATCCAGATATAACATGGGAGAAGGAAACCTGCAAATCTCACAGGGGTGATAAGTTCTTGAGAATAATTAAAGACAATTACCTGAACCAACTGGTACAGGAACCAACAAGAGGGAGAGCCACTCTGGACCTAGTACTAACCAACAAACCGGAATGTATAAAGGGGGTGCAGGTTGAGGGGCACTTGGGGAAGAGTGACCACAATATAATCAACTTCCAGCTGTCAATCAATAGGAAGCCTTATCAAGGAGCGACAAAGAAACTAAACTTTAGTAAAGCAAAATTTGATGAGCTTAGAACTACTATCGGTAACATTAATTGGGACAACATCCTCAAAAATATCAGTACAGAGGACAAATGGGAAAAGTTTAAAAGGATCCTAATCACCTCATGTGAGCAGTTCATTCCCTTTAAAAATAAAAGAAACTCAACTAAAAGGAAACCAATGTGGCTCGACAGGACGGTAAGAGGGGCAATAAATGAAAAAAAGAAAGCGTTCAAACTACTAAAGCAAGAAAGCAGTGAAGAAGCGCTAAAATCATACAGGGAAAAAAACAAAATATGCAAAGATACGATTAAAACTGCCAAGGAGGAAGCAGAAAGACGGATCGCCAAAGAAAGCAAAAACAACCCGAAGCTATTTTTCAACTATATTAACAGCAAAAGGATTTGCAGGGAGAGCGCTGGCCCTTTAAAAAACAATGCAGGAGACATCATTGATGATGACGAAGGGAAAGCAAATATACTAAACAGTTTCTTCTCAAGTGTATTCACAAACGAAAAGGAATTGCCACACGAGATGCAGGGGAATAAAACGAACCCCTCACAAAATATCTCATACCTAATGCAGGAGGAGGTGCGGAAGCGTCTAAAGAAAACTAAAATTGATAAATCGCCGGGCCCAGATGGATTACACCCAAGGATACTAAGGGAACTAAGTGACGTGATAGCTAGGCCGCTATACCTAATATTTCTAGACACTATCAAGACCGGTGTTGTACCATTGGATTGGCGCATTGCCAACGTGGTTCCAATTTACAAAAAAGGGAGCAAAAGTGAGCCTGGTAACTACAGGCCAGTAAGTCTCACTTCAGTAACGGGAAAAATTTTCGAGGGGATTCTGAGAGACGCCATCGATGAGTACCTCAAGGAGCATAAGGGAATAACTCCTCACCAGCATGGATTCATGAAGGGTCACTCATGTCAGACAAATCTGATCAGTTTCTACGATGAAGTAAGCTCTAAGCTGGACCAAGGAGAATCTATTGATCTCGTATATCTGGACTTCTCTAAAGCCTTTGACACCGTGCCACATAATAGGCTAATATACAAAATGAGGCAGCTCGGACTGGGCGAAAACGTGTGTAAGTGGGTAAAAAATTGGCTCAATGATAGAAAGCAGAGGGTGGTAATAAATGGTTTGTACTCTGATTGGACCACAGTCGCTAGCGGGGTGCCACAGGGTTCAGTATTAGGCCCCACTCTGTTCAACATATTTATCAATGACCTGATAGAGGGGCTGCACAGCAAAATATCAATATTTGCAGATGACACTAAATTATACAATATAATTAATGCAACGGAGGACAACGTGCGGCTACAAACGGACCTGGATAAGCTGGGGGCTTGGGCAGAAAAATGGCAAATGAAGTTCAATGTTGAAAAATGTAAGACTATGCACATGGGCAGGAGAAACGGATGTCACAAATATTCACTTAAAGGGGTTGTCCCGTGGCAGCAAGTGGGTCTATACACTTCTGTATGGCCATAATAATGCACTTTGTAATGTACATTGTGCATTAATTATGAGCCATACAGAAGTTATAAAAAGTTTTATACTTACCTGCTCCGTTGCTAGCGTCCTCGTTCCCATGGAGCCGACTAATTTTCGCCCTCCGATGGCCAAATTAGCCGCGCTTGCGCAGTCCGGGTCTTCTGCAGTCTTCTATGGAGCCGCTCGTGCAGAATGCAGGCTCCGTGTAGCTCCGCCCCGTCACGTGCCGATTCCAGCCAATCAGGAGGCTGGAATCGGCAATGGACCGCACAGAAGAGCTGCGGTCCACGGAGACAGAGGATCCCGGCGGCCATCTTCAGCGGTAAGTATTGAAGTCACCGGAGCGCGGGGATTAAGGTAAGCGCTCCGGTAAGCTTTCTTTACCTCCCTGCATCGGGGTTGTCTCGCGCCGACCGGGGGGGGGTTGAAAAAAAAAAAACCCGTTTCGGCGCGGGACAACCCCTTTAATGGGGTACCGCTGGGGAAAAGTGATATGGAAAAGGATCTGGGGGTATTAGTGGATAATAGACTAAACTGGAGTAACCAATGCCAGTCAACTGCTGCAAAGGCAAATAAAGTCTTGGGATGCATTAAAAGAGGTATAGGGGCGAAGGACGAGAACATTATCCTTCCATTATATAAGGCACTTGTCAGGCCTCACATGGAATACTGCATACAATTCTGGACATCGGTGCTCAGGAAAGATGTCACAGTGCTTGAGGGGGTTCAAAGAAGGGCAACTAAACTAATACATGGAACAACGGGACTGGAATACCCTGAGAGGCTATCCAAATTGGGACTATTTACTCTAGAAAAAAGAAGGTTAAGAGGCGACCAAATAACCATGTATAAGTACATGAGGGGACAATACAAGGATCTCTCCCAAGATCTGTTTACACCCAGGACCATGACGGTAACTAGAGGACATCCGCTACGATTAGAGGAAAGTAGGTTTCATCACCAACATAGAAGGGGATTCTTTACTGTAAGAGCAGTTAGACTGTGGAACTCTCTACCGGAGGAAGTGGTGATGGCAAAATCCATAGAGGAGTTTAAAAGGGGACTAGATGTCTTTCTGGAGAGGAAGGATATTACAGGATATAAATCTTAGGTTAAGTGTCAATCTGGGTATATAGGAAGGTAGGAACTATTAGGGGTTGATCCAGGGATTAGTCTGATTGCCATTAGGGAGTCAGGAAGGATTTTTTTTCCCCAAAAGGGCTAATTGGCTTCTGCCTCTTGGGGTTTTTTGCCTTCCTCTGGATCAACTAGGAGGCTGAAATAGGCTGAACTAGATGGACATTGTCTTCATTCAGCCTTACATACTATGTTACTATGTATGACATCATCACCAATTCCCTGCAAACAGTAGTGGAGACCAGCGGGGACCGGAGAGTTAGCAGCAATGGGCGAGCAAGGAAGGTTGATTATGTGTATTTTTCTACTGCAAGCAGATTGAGAGCTCCTGTCCATGGGCGAATTTTCACAGCGTTTTTCAATAGAACCTAATAGCTGTGGGATAACGTGGCAGAAATCCGTCCGTGGGCATTAGCCCTTTCTCGGGGGAAAAAAAAAACCCTCATATGTCAATTAGAGAGCAAATTTGCTTTCTAATTGAGGGGGTGATAACATGAACAAAAATGTCCCTCTTCCCTGGGACAGGGAGATACACAGAAGAATCACAGATCTCCACTGCTGATCCCTCCTCTGTTTAGCATATCGAGAGAACTGATAAGTGTACAGTCAGCATTCCCGACCCCACTTCATACGGCTGGAGCTCTGGGGCTGTAAGGCTACCGACGGGCTTTTGGTGTCATTTTAAAGCCACCGATCTTATCTCTGGAAGCATGTTGGTAGACCTGATAGGGCAGTGCTGCCGACGGTTAAAGCAGAACAAGTTTTGGTTGTCCAAAACGGTAATGTCCTTTTCCCACAGAACGATCGGAGCGCCTCCTAAACTGCCGGGGGAGGGGAAGTTATATGGAATTTTTAAAAAAATCATGCTTTTTTTTTTCTTCGCGCAATTTTGGCCTGCGTGAAAATTACATTTAATGAATCTATGTGCCTGATCTATTCGGGCAGTAAAAAAATAGGGCAAGAAATGTGCATCGTCCTTAAAAGTAAAGTCTGCTGCTGACAGCCATCATCTCCTGTCCTATATGAGTCGTCCTCTCTACAACTGCTCTCGCCCCCTCTGCCGGCCGCCTCCGGTACTGCAGGGTGACGCGGAGTGATACCGGCCGCTCCGCACACAAATCCCTCCGCCCGGTGAGGCCTCGCTGAGGGACCGTCCCGTCGTCCTCCTCCTCGGTAACGTCTCACATCCTCACGGGTCTCCGCTCTGCCTCTCGTCGCCGCCACAACAGCTGCGTACTCGCTGCCTCCGGCGGGCGGAGGGACACAGTTCCGGTTTCCGGTAACCCAACTTCCGGCCTCGGACTGAGAAGAAAACAAACCGGTCTTTGCTGCCCGTTGACGAGAGCTTCGGCCGCGGCGTGAGGAGGGGGAGGGCACGGCGGGCGGCACTGCGGAATCACACCGGGAAGCCCGGGGACCGGGTCCTGAGGAGACGGCGGCCGGGGGAGGCCTGATGGGAACTCGGGGGGCGTCCTGGCCTTGTCCTGGTTGTCAGGGGCCACTAGCAGTCTCCTGGTTGTCGGGGCTCGGCCGTGATCGGTCGGCCTAGTTGTCAGGACTCTTTGCTGCCCTGATTGTCGGGACTCCTTTGCCCCTTGGTTGTCGGGACTCATCTGGTCCTTGGTTGTCGGGAATAATCCTCTGGTTGTTAGGGGTTAGTTGGCCTGTTGCCGGGACTCGTCTGGTCTCTAGTAGTCGCAGTTCATCGTTAATCACTTGGTCTGGTTGTCGGGATCAATTTTTTTAGTGACCTTGTTGTCGGGGTTTATCCAGGATCGGTCAGCCTGGTTGTTAGTATTTTCTTTCTGGTAACCTGGTTGTCGGGGTTTATCATTAATCGTTTGGCCTGGTTGTCGGGGCTCCTCCATAATTGGTTGGTTTACTTGTCAGCAGTTATTTTCTGGTTGTCAGGTTGATTGGTCTGTTGTCAAGACTAATCTGGTACCCTTATTGTTGGGCCTGGTTGCCGGGAATAACCACCTAGTTGTCGGGGTTTATCGTTAATCACAGTAGTGTTGTGTTTTGTTGTTTTTTGTTTAGTCCCTGGGCTTATCCAAGATCTGTCGGCCTGGTTGTCGGTAGTTATTTTCTGTCGGCCCGGGTTGTCGGAAGACTCTTCTGGTAACCTGGTCCTTAATTGGGTGGCCCGGTTGGCGGGAGCAGTTCTTCGGTGGCCCGGTTGGCGGGAGCAGTTCTTCGGTGGCCCGGTTGGCGGAGTTCGGGTGGTTCACTGTCGGGTTATCTTGTGTTTCTGGGTTGATTTGACATCTTGGTTGGTTGTCGGGATAATCCATCGTTGTGCTGGTTGTCAGGGTTAAGCCTTAGCTGCTCTCCGGTTGTCAGGTGGTCTTTGTTGTGTCTGGTGGTCTTGGGGGTGATTTAAGGTCGTCTTCTTGGTAGCCGCCTGGTTGTCAGGAGTGATCTGCAGCGAGATGTGGTAATTGGCGGTTGTCAGGGTGGTGACATCCAGTAATAAATGGCGTAGCCACGGTGGGAGTTTTTAGCTGATTATTCGCTCGCTCCAACACTAGAACAGACAGCCGGTTGCCGCCTGGCGATGAGGGGGTGCGGTTAGTGCCCGGCCGGTGCCCGCTCACTCGACATCTTGGACTACATTGGATTTCTATGAGAGTGACCCAGCAGCGCCCCCTGGCATGGCTGCGTACAATGAGTTTGTTCCCCCTCCGGAGTGCCCGGTCTTTGAGCCCAGCTGGGAGGAATTCTCCGACCCCTTAAGTTTCATCGGACGCATTCGCCCCATCGCCGAGCGAACCGGAATATGTAAAATCAGACCCCCCAAGGTAAGACAGGAGGCACAAAGCTGCCATCCTCCTCCCTCCCCCTGCTGGCCAGATTTGTTTAGCCGGTGAATCATTTGCATCGGGCTCAGCGATGGCGTCTCTTCACAGTAACAGGATTTAACTCTGTGAGATCAGCGTGAAGCGTCCGCAGCCCCAACACGTAATTAGGAAATTCCTCTGGGAGCTGGAAAGCCGTGTGATCTGCTTAGGACAGGTGACCTGCGCCCCCCGGGGGGAAGGGAGGGGATAAAGATGGCTGCCATAGATGTAAAACATCTGTAACAAACAAAGTAAAACACGTTATAAACGTGAAAATAGTGAAACGTAAGCTGTTTACCCCCGTGAAGACTAGCCGTCTGTGGAGTTGGTCAGCGGTTCTGTGTACCGTATAATGGACTGAAAAACGTATCAAACATATCTAAGTGGGGAGAATTGGGGGGAAAAATGCAATTCTGACATTTTTCTAGTGTCTTGCTTTTACAGCGTACATACTGCGGCCAAAGTAACATAACGTTATTCTGAGGGTCAGTAGGATTACGACAATACCAAATTTATACAGTGGGGTGTTTTTTTTGTTTTTTGCTGTGCTTCTTTTAAAAATAGGCCCCCTGCACACGGGTGGGATTTCCCGCAGTATTTCCGCCTGTGCCCGCTGCCATAGGATTGTATTAGATAAGGCAGCCGTGATTTGACCCTGTAAAAACTCACGCGGTAAACAAATTGCGGCAGGTCCTAATTCTGTGCGAGCCTCGCAGGCCCGTACTGAAACGTCACGGCTGACGTGTCGGCTCTGCTCTGCGCATGCGACGGCTGGGCAGCATGCGGCACACAGCAGAGCGGAAAGATGATGGGAGCGGGTGAGCCGCAGCGGTCACTGCAGGGGCACGGCTCGCATCCCTCTGCCAGAATTCTCACAGTAAGATCCTACCTCGCCGTCTGCAGGAGGCCATACTTTATTTTCCGCCGCCGTCTTCTGACCACCATAACTTTTTATTTTCCTGAGGACATAGCTGTGTGGGGCTCGTTGTTTGCGGGACGTCCTGTAGTTTCTAGTGGTGCAATTCTTGAGCACATATGACTTTTTAATCGCTTTTCAAATTTTTCGTGGACTTGGGTTGATTTTAAAAAGCTGAATGGCGTTGTTTTGTTCTTATTTTCTCCCGAAGACGTTCACCACGAGGGGTAAGTAATCCGTCAGTTCGGTGCATCGCAGCTACAGTCGCAGCAGCACCAAAGGCTTTTAGCTTTGTCTTAATACACGGGCGAGTCGGATTCCCACCCTGTGCCCAGCCGGCATGCGTGCGTACCATGTTTTCTGAAATCTTCCCCGTACTGCGGTTGGTCCGCACAGCTGGATATGCACAATTCAGACTTTTAGCGATGACGTAGAATCTGCAACCTTTTCGCAATTTCATTGCAGAAGGTTTGCAGATCGTACAGTTAGCATTGACTTCAATGGAAGCTGTCTGCGCAAATATAGAAAATGCGTTTTTGTTTGGTTTTTTTTTTTTATTTAATTTTTTTTTATCCCCCCCCACACCCCACACAATTGATTTCCGCTCAGGTAAAGGAAAAAAGCAGTTTTCAATCGTTCTGGGCAGTATTGGCTGTTGAACCTGGAGGACGATGCCTATTTTGAATTCCACGTGCAGGAGGCCTTAGGCCGGCTTCACATCACCAGGTCACATTCCGCATGCAGGAGCCCGCAGTGGAATCTGACCTTGCGCCCAGCCAGCATCTGTGCCCTACCTGCTTTCTTCTTGGCTGGCTATACTGTGGAATGATCCGCACAGCGAGCCGTCTGACATGGATGGTGCAGTTTTTGGGACTTTTTAAAAAATCCCAGGTATTCCCGGAATCCACAACCTTTTCGCAGTGTCCATTTCCGTGCGGCGATCGCACTAAAATGGAGCATGCAGCGATTTTCTTTTCCGCTTGTGTGCAGGAATAATCACTTTTCCTCAGCATGCTATGGAAGGTATTTGCTGCGTGCAGCCAGCCACAATTCTATATATTATACTAGTACCCTGTTGTACCACCTCTAGCTTGTATATAAGATGTGATACAGTTGGGCATGGAGGCTCTAGTACCCTGTTGTACCACCTCTAGCTTGTATATAAGATGTGATACGAGCGGGCGTGGAGGCTCTAGTACCCTGTTGTACCGCCTCTAGCTTGTATTTAAGATGTGATACAGTTGGGCATGGAGGCTCTAGTACCCTGTTGTACCATCTCTAGCTTGTATATAAGATGTGATACGAGCGGGCATGGAGGCTCTAGTACCCTGTTGTACCACCTCTAGCTTGGATACAAGGTGTGATACGTGCAGACATGGCGGCTCTAGTACCCTGTTGTACCGCCTCTAGCTTGGATGCAAGATGTGATATGGGTGGGCATGAAGGCTCTAGTACCCTCTTGTACCACCTCTAGCTTGGATACAGGATGTGATATGGGTGGGCATGAAGGCTCTAGTACCCTCTTGTACCACCTCTAGCTTGGATACAGGATGTGATATGGGTGGGCATGAAGGCTCTAGTACCCTGTTGTACTACCTCTAGCTTGTATATAAGATGTGATACAGGCAGGCATGAAGGCTCTAGTACCCTGTTGTACCACCTCTAGCTTGTATATAAGATGTGATACGAGCGGGCATGGAGGCTCTAGTACCCTGTTGTACCACCTCTAGCTTGTATATAAGATGTGATACGAGCGGGCGTAGAGGCTCTAGTACCCTGTTGTACCACCTCTAGCTTGTATATAGGATGTGATACGAGCGGGCGTGGAGGCTCTAGTACCCTGTTGTATCACCTCTAGCTTGTATATAGGATGTTATATGGGCAGGCATGTAGGCTTTAGTACCCTGTTGTACCGCCTCTAGCTTGTATATAAGATGTGATACAGTTGGGCATGGAGGCTCTAGTACCCTGTTGTACCATCTCTAGCTTGGATACAAGATGTGATACGAGCGGGCATGGAGCCTCTAGTACCCTGTTGTACCGCCTCTAGCTTGGATGCTGTAGTTTCCATTGGTACCTTCTTTTTTTGATACAATCATTGTTACAATCGCGATGCTCGAACAGATATTGCGTTCACCCGTGTGATTACAGCCTGAAGCAGTGACTGCGGACAACCAGGCTCCTGCTCTAACAACCAGGAGAGGCTAATTCTCGCATCCTGATAGTTTAACCCCCTATATGCCACAATCAGGCGTGACAAAAAAAACCTTCAAAAGCAGATTGTAAAGGTAGCAGAGAGCGGAATACAGAACAAAAAAGCCATAAGGGAATCTCATCCGCAGCGCTGTTAAAGGTTTATTGTGGACTGAATTGTAAGAACTTCATGAAAGGTTCCCTTTAAATGGGTTAAATACCACCAAAATGTTAAAAAGGCAGTACATAATCTGCATTACTGCTTTCATGGCGACCCGGACAATGAGAATATTTTGTTTCTTATTGCACATGGTGAATGCTGTATTCAAATAAAAATAGAAATTCTGACAGTTTGTTTTTAATTTTTTTTTATTTGCCTGCCAAAAAATATAATGAATGCTCAAAAAAATCGGCTCAAAATAGTATCAATAAAAACTGCAACTGTTACCACAAAAAAACAAGCCCTCACGCAAGCAAACGTGGTGTTTTTATGGTACAAAGGTAGTAAAAAATAACACACACCCCACCCCCACCACCAAGTTTGGTATCGTAGTAATCGTACTGACCCACAGAATAAAGTTATCATGTCAGTTTTGTTGCAGTTTGTGCGCCATAGAAATAAGACGCACCGAAAAGATGGCGGAATGTTTTTGGTTTTTTTTTCCATTTCACTCCAATTTTTAAAACGTTTTTCAGTACATTATATGGTGCATTAAATAGCATCATTGAAAAGTACAACTCGTCCCGCAGAAAACAAGCCCTCATAAAGCGACGTCGATGGATAAATAAAGGAGTTACGATTTTTAAAAGTGGGGAGAAAAACACGAAAATGGAAATAAACAAAAAAGCTCCATCACTAAGGCCTTATGTCCATGGGAAAAATCAGGCCCGCCGTGGATTCTCCATGCAGAATCCGCAGCTGATCCCTTCTTTCCCGGGGATATGAGGCCTGAAAATAAGAATAAACTCACCTGTCCTGGACGCTGTAGGTCTCCCCTCCATCGCGGCCGAATCTTCTTTCTTCGACCCGGCAGATGTGCTCGGCACTCCGGCGGCGCGCCGCGCGCATGCGCCGGGCACATCCGCTAGGCCGAAGAAAGAAGATCCGGCCACGACGGAGGGGAGACCTGCAGCGTCCAGGACAGGTAAGTTTTGGTTCAATCGGTTTTTATTGGTTTTCAAAGAAAAGTATTGTATAGTCATTGTATAGACATTGCACACCATCGTTGGTATCAACATGTGTCCGTATAAGCACAACAATCAGCATATCTTGGTTTCCTAATACTTATGGCATGAACTAGATTGTATAGCTTAATCTCTTGTGTCTCGTATCAGAAATTGGGAACTACGCAATATAAGATTATAACAAATCATGAACATAACTGGGGGGGTGAGGGGAGAGGTGAAGCGGGGGTAGGGGAAGGGGTGGTACGGGAAAAATATCAGCCTCGCTTACCCGCTCCTAAAGGTTATCAACCTAACCGACCTGTTTCCAGCCATTTTTTGAATTGGTCTGAGTCTCTCATTGCGATCCAAGGGCTCCAGAAATCGTGGGAGTACAGTCGTTCCTGCTCGCAATCAGCCCCCTCCTCTTCATACCTCATAAGGAGGTTCAGTTTCTCAGCCCAAACTATTCTAGTGGGAGGGGTCGTGGATCTCCACAGCCCAGGGACAGACATCCTAGTTGCCAGTATCACCATCCTCAATAAGTCCGCCTTGACTTTGGCTATAGGTCCGGGGAGCATCAGGAGCAGGGTCATTTCAGCTGTCAGGGACACCGCCGACCTGGTCATCTCGTTGTATAATGTTTCTACATTATATCAGAGTTCTCTAACTGGGGGGCAGTCCCACCAAATGTGCGACATTGTCCCAGAGCCTTTCTGGCACCTCCAACAGGTTGGGGGTATTTGTTTATCGAGTTGATGCAGTCTCGACGGTGTCCAATACCACCTGGATAGGACCTTATAGTTTTGCTCCTGGAGTCTCCCAAATCTGGAACTTTTGTGGCATAGAAGGAACGCTCTCTGCCAATCTGCCCTCGTTGGGCTTCTGCCCAGTTCTGATTCCCACTGGGCTGTGTAACTGGGTGGTTCGTCCCCCGTATCCTTTGTCAGCAGCAACTTGTAAATAGTTGATATTCCATGCTCAGTAGGAGCCGAGGACATGCACAGGTGCTCAAACGGCGTCAACTGTTTACTACCATACCCCTCAGGCGCCAGGGACCCCACAAATTCCCTAACTTGAAGATATCTCAGCCAGGCTCCCGGGTGTGGGATGGAATTCCCGTGAATCTCCGTCAGGGACTTCATTCCATTTTGGGTCAGTACATCTCTGACTCTCGGTATTGGATGACAAGGGAGGGATAGTATCGATATAATGCTTCTAGTTGCTGGGAATTGAGGGTTGGCCAGTAGTGGTGTAAGGGGGCCCGGTACTGTTGCTAGACCTAGCTTTGATGCGAATGTCCCCCAGATCTTGAGAATCCCCTTGACAAGGGGTGACAGGGAGGTGAGGTCTCCCATGTATTGTCTTGGGATCCATGGGGCCCCCTGTATCGCCCTAGCGTCTGATTCATGTTCCATTTCCACCCACAATTTTGTCGCCCTCCCTTGAAGTAGTGTGAGGACGCAATTGGCTATACTTGCTCTATACTGCGGAATAAGTTGGCGCTATACAAATAAAGATTATTATTATTATTATTATTATTATAGTAAAGCGCAAAGTCTGGAAGCCCCAGCCCTCCCTCCTCCTTGGCTCGGGTGAGCACTCTGTAGCTAAGCCTCGATCTACGCCCTGCCCCAGGACAGGTAAGTTTTAATTATGCTAGGGTGTTCCTTGGATCCGGACGGCTTCCATAGGCTTCAATAGAAGCCTGCGGGAGCCGTCCCCGCGGGAGACCCACACTAAAATGGAGCATGTCCGTTTTTTTTTCCCACACGCGGATCCGCGCCCGAAGGGAAAAATGACATCCGCAGGTATTTAACTACCTGCGGGTGTCCAATGCATCCCTATGGGGCGTGGATCCGCGTGCGGGAAAAACGCTGGTATTTTAACCCCTGTTGAAATGGGGCCTAAATGGATTAGCTTGCCTGTAGACCAGCTTTGTAGGTGAACACTGAAATGTGGAGAAATTTCGGTATGTTATGGAAGTGATCAAAGCTTGCTGATGCCCCGTAGTGGAGACTAAAACAGAATGTAAAATTTAAAAGTTAAAAAAAGCGAAAAATAAAAATTTCTCCAAATTTTTCTCACAAAATTAACTGAACAATATAAAAAAACAAAAAAAATCACTGTCATCACAGTGTACAAAAAAGCCAGAACCACCAGTGTTAGGGTGACTACCCACTACAGTTCTTTTTCACTGCAAAATTCGCAGCATTTTTTTCCCCCAGGTGTCTATGGGACTTGTAATGTTAAAATCGCATTGCGCAAAGTCGCGATTTCGCTTTAAATTGCGATTATTTTTTTTTTTTGCCACTATGCGTTTTTAACACTAGAAAGTCCCATAGACACCTGGGGGAAAAAAATACAGCAAATTCGCAAACGCAAGTGGGTAGTCACCCTTACACTTATTTTGTAAACTGTGAACGCCGTTTACAAAATAAACCATAATTGTTTCTTTGTTTTCTGCTCTTCTGATGGTATTTGAATAAAAGTCGTGTGTATCTGAAAATGGTAACAATAAAAACTACTCCGCGCTCTACATAGATTAACTCTCGCACAGCGCCATAAAAGGGAAAATAAGAAACCGTTGTGGTGCACAGAATGACAGCAAAAAGCATTTTTTAAAATA
Organism: Eleutherodactylus coqui; assembly: GCF_035609145.1. Lineage (NCBI taxonomy): Eukaryota > Metazoa > Chordata > Amphibia > Anura > Eleutherodactylidae > Eleutherodactylus > Eleutherodactylus coqui. The sequence continues at coordinate 51,557,818 of NC_089838.1, read as the reverse complement.
GGTTTTATTTTTAATATAGTAAAACAAAAAAAACCCAACTCTAAGCTCATAATGGTACTAATCAACAGATTGACGTTTACTGCAAAAGCAGAACCTCCCGGAGGAAAGAAAGGGCCATTTTGTTTTTCTATCCACTTATAAATGTGTGAAAGTATTTTCCACCTGTGGGGCATGAAATGGGTACCGTTAAAAAAAACAAACAACTCGTTCCATGAAAAACAAGTCCTCGTAAGGCCGTGTAAGAGGGAAAAACGTTTAGCTTTTGGAACATGAGAATGGGAAAAAAAAATGAAAACCTGAGAAATAGGCTGATAGTTAAAGGGCTAAAAATGAAGAAAAACATTTTAAATGGCAGCCTGTCCCATTCTGGTCCGCTTTCTCAGATGACAGCAGCCTATTCAAATCAGTGGGATGGGCAAAGGAAAACCTACCGAGTGATGGCGCACACTTGCGATCTGGCTTACGCCAGAATGGTGGCACCAGCAGGCTGCAGTTTCCGCACAATGGACAGAAATTACTTTCTGAAGGTTTACACCAGACTCAACTTTTTTATTTTTTTTAATGGAATGTGGCTTAGCATTAGGCTGCGGGCTCGTCATATCCACTATAATTTATGCCAAATACTGGTTTAAATAATACTGATATCTGACCAATTAGCAGCCGGCGTAGACTTGGATCTGGCACACGAGCTCCCATGGCTGCGGCAGGTGTATTAAGAGGTGCGCCTCTTAGGCCTCATGTCCATGGCAAAATCGGAATTTTAAAATCCATGCAGGTTTCCCGCACGTGCGATCCGCACTCATGGAATCATTTGGCACCCGCAGGTAATTAAACAACCGCAGCATGTTCCACTTTTGTGCGGTTTTCCCGCACGAACGGTTCCAGCGGCTTTCATTTAGGCCAATGGAAACCGTCCCTATCTGCGGCACAGATGCAGCTGTCACTGCGATTGTGTCGCAGGAAAGCAGGAGTTTAAAAAAACGAAAACCAAAAAAAAACCGTTGTACTTCTGCGTCCGGTACTGCAGCTCAGCCCTGCTCATCTATTGTTCCCTGTTATTAGCCTTCTCATATCACTTATCTCCAGAGCCTCCATATGTGTCTGATATCAGCCGCTCCTCTTGTTACAGGCTGCAGCCCTTTAAATATGTCATGCATTGCCGGCAGCATAATGGTGCATTGTGTGCGCTGACATCTGATCTTTGTGCTCACTTTGTATCGCTGGATGACTTGACACAATTGTTCTGCTGAATCTTCCTGTCCTCTCCTATCAACTGGTAAGAGTAGAACCACTAAACACGTTCTTACTGGTGCCAACGTCCAGGCCCATGATGCTTTGCTGTATGTGATGGGGGGGGTCCTGGCGACTCCTGACTCATCCGTTAATTGGAGCTGATAAAATGGCGTGTTAATCTCATTCTGGGTGCGATCACATGGTCTGGTGCAGAGTTGCAGCACCCCTTTAATTTGAATTCAATTCAAAGGGTTAAATCTGCTGCAGGTCCACACTAAAATCTGTGCAAACATCCACAGAAAATCAACAACGTGCGTTCGCGTTCGCTGCTCGGAGGTTTCTCTTGTAAGATGACTTATGATATTGCCGTTCTGTGCTGGATGATCAGAAATGTCACCCAACTCCTCTTTGCTCCTCTCTCCACAGGACTGGCAGCCGCCCTTCGCCTGCGATGTGAAAAGCTTCTGCTTTACTCCCCGGGTGCAGCGACTGAACGAGCTGGAGGTGACACGTTTCTCTGGAATTGATCTCCTTTGTGACTTCCAGATTTGCATGCGTTCTGTTACTGCTGGACGTTCCAGGTTTTATTGTCGGCGATGCAGATATGGGGCTGCTCCAAAATACCATTCTAAATCTGTCCTTACATAGTGGAGCGGCCCTCTCCCCATACTGTTATGTCCTTATATACAGTGCTGTGCAAAAGTTTTAGCAGGTGTGGAAAAATGATGCAGAGTAAGAATGCTTCCAGAAATAGAAGGGTTAATAGTTTATTTCTGTCAATTAACATAATGCAAAGTGACTGAACAAAAGAGAAATGTAAATCCCATCAGTATTTGGTGTGATGCCTTCACTTTCAGCATCAGTTTTTCTAGGTACACTTGCACACGTTTTTGGAGGAGCTCGGCGGGGAGGTTATTCCAGGCATCTTGGATCTTCTGTGGATGTCGGCTCGCTCCAATCCTTCTGTCTCTTCGTGTAATCCCAGACAGACTGGATGATGTGAGATCAGGGCTCTGTGGGGCCAAATCGGTACTTCCAGGGCTCCTTGTTGTTAATGACATTGGCTGGATGTTGGGGGTTGTTGTACTGCTGCAAAATCCATTTTGAGCCAATCAGACGCCTCCCTGATGTGTTTGCATGATGGATAAGTATCTGCATGTATTTCCGAGCCTCGAGGACACCGATAATCCTGACCCAATCCCTAACTCCATGTCCTGAAATGGAGCCCCAAACTGGTAAGGAGCCTCCACCAGTGCCGTCTTAACAGCATTATGGGCCCCTGGTCAAAGCAGTATACTGGGACCCCTACAACAACCACTGTGAGGGTTATTCACCTGGAAATATATATTATATGAGGATGCGCCAGCCACAGGACAATGTCAAGAAAACTCGGTAGGATGAGCAAGTTAGGTAATTTAATTTATGCCGTGGACATGAGGCCTTAGTCTCAAACGTCCATTTTCCTGCAGACACATTATTATACCGCTCTCCCCCATGCATCACTGCTGCCTGCAGACCCTCATTATTGTACCGCTCCCCCCATGCTTTACTGCTGCCTACAGACACTCATTATTGTACCTCTCTTCACCATGCTTCACTGCTGCCCGCAGACACTCATTATTGTACCTCTCTTCACCATGCTTCACTGCTGCCCGCAGACACTCATTATTGTACCTCTCTTCACCATGCTTCACTGCTGCCCGCAGACACTCATTATTGTACCTCTCTTCACCATGCTGCACTGCTGCCCGCAGACACTCATTATTGTACCTCTCTTCACCATGCTTCACTGCTGCCTGCAGACACTCATTATGGTACCTCTCTTCACCATGCTTCACTGCTGCCTGCAGACACTCATTATTGTACCGCTCTCCCCGATGCTTTACTGCTGCCAGCAGACACTCATTATTGTACCGCTCTCCACCATGCTTCACTGCTGCCAGCAGACACTCATTATTTTACCGCTCTCCACTATGCATCACTGTTGCCTGCAGGCACTCATTATTGTATCGCTCTCCCCCATGCTTTACTGCTGCCCGCAGACACTCATTATTGTACCTCTCTTCACCATGCATCACTGCTGCCCGCAGACACTCATTATGGTACCTCTCTTCACCATGCTTCACTGCTGCCTGCAGACACTCATTATTGTACCGCTCTCCACCATGCATCACTGCTGCCTGCAGACACTCATTATTGTACCGCTCTCCACCATGCATCACTGCTGCCTGCAGACACTCATTATTGTACCGCTCTCCACCATGCATCACTGCTGCCTGCAGACACTCATTATTGTACAGCTCTCCACCATGCATCACTGCTGCCTACAGACACTCATTATTGTACCGCTCTCCCCCATGCTTCACTGCTGCCTGCAGACACTCATTATTGTACCGCTCTCCCCCATGCTTTACTGCTGCCTGCAGACGCTCATTATTGTACCGCTCTCCACCATGCATCACTGCTGCCTGCAGACGCTCATTATTGTACCGCTCTCCACCATGCATCACTGCTGCCTGCAGACGCTCATTATTGTACCGCTCTCCACCATGCATCACTGCTGCCTGCAGACGCTCATTATTGTACCGCTCTCCCCCATGCTTTTCTGCTGCCTGCAGACGCTCATTTTTGTACCGCTCTCCACCATGCATCACTGCTGCCTGCAGACGCTCATTGTACCGCTCTCCACCATGCATCACTGCTGCCTGTAGACACTCATTATTGTACCGCTCTCTAGCCCTTCACCGAGCAAACGGCCTTCTATTACAGCCAAATATTTAAAGGGGTTGTCCCGCGCCGAAACGGGGTTTTTTTTTTTTCAACCCCCCCCCCCCCCCGTTCGGCGCGAGACAACCCCGATGCAGGGACGTACAGAAAGCTTACCGGAGCGCTTACCTTAATCCCCGCGCTCCGGTGACTTCTATACTTACCTGTGAAGATGGCCGCCGGATTCCTCTTCCTCCGTGGACCGCAGCTCTTCTGTGCGGTCCATTGCCGATTCCAGCCTCCTGATTGGCTGGAATCGGCACGTGACGGGGCGGAGCTACACGGAGCCTGCATTCTGCACGAGCGGCTCCATTGAAGAGAGCAGAAGACCAGGACTGCGCAAGCGCGGCTAATTTGGCCATCGGAGGGCGAAAATTAGTCGGCACCATGGAGACGAGGACGCCAGCAACGGAGCAGGTAAGTAAAAAACTTTTTATAACTTCTGTATGGCTCATAATTAATGCACAATGTATATTACAAAGTGCATTAATATGGCCATACAGAAGTGTATAGACCCACTTGCTGCCGCGGGACAACCCCTTTAAGTTGTCAATCCAGAGCTCTTGCTGCCTTTTTTCTGCACCCCAGTTGCTAGATTTCCACGCATAGAAACAAGACCAAGCGACTCAAGTGGATGGTATGGCTTTTTGGCCACAATTCTCCTATGAAAACCACTTTTGGCTGGACTTTCCCGAACAGTAGATGGGTATAGTGGCGTCCCACTAGTTTCTGCAAGTTCTGAGCTGATGGCACTGCTGGACATTTTCCAATTTTGAAGAGAAGTAATCATGATGTGTCTCATCTGCCACACTGTTTCCTTGGCTGACCGCTGCCTCTATGCCCCTCGTGTTACCCATTTCTTTGTTTGTCTTCAGAAGAGCTTGAACAGCACATCCTGAACCCACTGTCTGGTGTGAAATCTTTGCCTGGGAGAGACCATGCTGATGCAGTATAACTATCTTGTGGCTGTGCTCAGTCTTACTATACTGTATATCTGTAACATGAAACTGTCTTCCATAACCTCCCCTTTCTAGTGGCTTGGCGGCTGCTCACCCAGTTTTAAGCCTCCTACACAGCTGCTTCTGTTTCAGTTAATGACTTGTTACACCCTACATCTGAACAAGATGATTATCACTTGATTGGTAGAATTGGTTAATCATACACCTGACTGTAATCCTACGTAATAGCTGACTGTACAAATGTCCCTAGAAGAACTGCTGAAGGTGCAGGGCGTCACACCAAATACTGATGAGATTTATATTTCTCTTTTGTTCAGTCAATTTGCATTTTAAATGTCAAAAAATGAACTATTAACCCTTCTATTTCTGGAAGTGTTCTTACTAATTTTTTCCGCACCTGCTTGTAATTTTTACTCAGGAGAGCAGCCCTGTTCCCGTGCTATGCCATCCTTGCATATTGCAATGACACTTTTGATGCATTCATTGTAAGCTATATTATCATCAGCCGCTCATTTTCTGTCTCCTCAGCACTGAAAGAAAGTGCGACTTACTTGTCAGGTTTCTCATAGATCTTTCACGCGGCTTTTATAGAGCCTTTTATTTTATCGTTGCAGGATAATCCGTCTCCAATGCAAAAACACCAAAATTAACTTTTCCGTCTTGATTTCTAGGCGATGACCCGAGTGAAACTCGACTTTCTGGATCAGCTTGCAAAGTTCTGGGAGCTGCAAGGATCAACACTCAGGATCCCGGTGGTGGATCGCCGGCTGCTCGATCTGTATGCACTGAGTAAGGTATGCATGAGAACGAGACCGTGCTTTCTAATATACACTTGTTGACAGAAGAAATAGAAATTGTCGGACTGCTGCAAAACCCGACCTGCAGTTCTGTCTCAGGTAGATATATAAACTATTACAGGTGTGGTCTGATTAGACGTTGGCTCTTGCTATATAAAAGTGCTTTCCCGTTGACCTATAGAAAGACTTTCACAGACTTCTCGTGTGTCGTGTACTTCTCGTTGTGGGATTGTTGACTGCTAGACGCCTCTATGATGGACTTAGAGACATTTTGCTCAGTAAATAGATTTTGAGAGGGGGCGCATCATTGGAATGCGAGAACAAGGGTTTTGTTTTCCACAATCCAGACACAGTTGGCGCCTTTATTACAGACCCCTGTCTGCCTGGACTATTTCCAGGTGCATAGCAGAAGGAAATTTAGTGTCACTGCGCCCATTACATGTCCTCTCATTAACACTCCTACACCTTAATTTGCATTGGACTGCTACAGGCTGGAACTGTATAGTTTTTAGCGATGAATCCAGGGTTAGTTTGGGCGCTGACGGTCATGTTTGTGCCTGGAGACCTCGGGGTGAGCGCCTCAATCCTACCTTTGCTGTGAAGCAGCACACTGCCCCCTGCTGGTGTGATGGTCTATGGGCCATCAAATACGACAGTCGTGAGGTTGGTGAACTTCCTTCACCTGCCCAGTTACCAGATTTATCACAAATCCAGCATTTGAGACCCGTGGGGAAGCCAGCTTCGGCAGTCTGCACCGCTTTGAGAGGCCCAGTTGCAACATCTTTTGGCAAGTGTAGCGCAGGATAACTTACAGAGCCTGTATGCCTCCGTGCCCAACAGTATCATATCTTGTAGCCAAGTTAGAGGCGGTACAACCGGTTACTAGAGCCTCTGTGCCCAATAGTATCATATCTTGTATCCAAGCTGGAGGCAGTACAACAGGGTACTAGAGCCTCCATCCCCGACTGTATCACAGCTTGTATCCAAGCTAGAGGCGGCACAACAGGGTACTAGAGCCTCTTAATTGTAACGTTTTCCCAGTAAACATATCCTTTCACTCCTATATTGTTATCACTTGTCATTATCATTACAATCGCACGTAGAACGTTTAATCAGATTCCAGCAACTCCTTGGTGCATTATCATTTTTATTGTCTGAGTGTATATGGTATTGCGGTTTCTCGCCGGTGTCACGTTCTTTGCTTGTTTCTGACAATTGTAGTTTGGAAGGTTTTAGCTATGGGGTGTAAGTAAGAATATTCCCACTCACTGACTGCCTGCAGAGCTCTTGACCACTGTGAGGGACTGACTGTATATTAGAAAGTTGTGTGTGATTGTTCTCAGTGAGAGAAACCAAGTAATCTTGTAGATATGATACCTTTTGATGGCTAACAAAAACACATGATGTCACAGCAAGCAAGCTTTCAGGAATATAAGGTGGTAGAACTTTTCACAAATATTCACACCGTATACATTTAAGGCTGTCTGTCCATGAGCGATGATCACGCTCTGTAAAGTTTTTCATAGCGTTGCTATGGAAATCACAGCACCGGTGTGCACTAGCGGAGAATAATAGCGATTTAAATCCCGCGGCATGCTGTGATTGCTACGATTCTCCGCGGTGAGCTAGGCTAACGGAGGAGACCTGTCAGTCCCGTGTCGTCCCCCCCCCCCCCCCTCATCCCGTGCGGCAGAATATTGCTAGCGCCTATTGGGGAGGGAGTGAATGAATTGGAAAGTGGCCATGCTGGTTTGTGGCTCTTTCATGCTTGACCATCTGGTTCTGTATTCTCATAGAAATGAATGAAGAGCGCAGTGTACATGTGCGGCCACCTCTCTGTTGCTCTCGCTCAGCGCCCGCCACTGCCTCCCCATCTGGGACAGGTTAACGCACCCCCATTCTCGAGATGGATGGGACCCACATCATTTTCTGTGGATACAATATTCCATTGAAAACTAAGTTAGAAATATGCTTTTTAAAGGGTTATTGCCATGTTGTAAATTGCTGGGGGTCCCAGGAATTGGACTTTAACCGATGCTGATAATAAAGGGGCCACAATGCAGAATCAGTGTTGCGGCCTTTTTTTTTTTTTCCCCCTGCACATCAGCGTCCCGGCCACCAAGCACTGCAGCTATCCCCATTCATTTGAATAAGGTCATGCTGCTGTTCCTTTCCTTCCCAGGATTAGTGAGGGTTCCAGAAGCGGGAGGCTGATGGCATACATATCTTGGCGCTGTGCCAGCTCTTTATGAGATGACCTATTTTAAAGGTAACTTCACTCTTGAGCGACCTCTTGTGCATCTTGGTTTTCTTCATCCCCCCTGCAGGTCGTTGCCAGCGAAGGAGGCTTTGATCTGATAAGCAAGGAGAAGAAATGGTCCAAAGTAGGCAGTCGCTTGGGGTACGTGTCGGGGAAGGGCACCGGGACTCTACTAAGGTCACACTATGAGCGAATACTCTACCCCTACGAACTCTTCCAGTCGGGGATCAGTCTCATGGTAAGTCGACACATCCGATGCTTTTATTGCTGATGTCATGTGACTGTCGCATCCCAACGCTGTTTTCTCTTTCTCTGTTTGTGAGCAGGGCATCCAAAAACCAAGCTTAAAAGTAGAGGAGAAGGTGGAAGTGGCAGACCCATGCGAGGACTCCAAAGACACTGTGAGAACCGAGAAGACAAACATTCCCTTGAAGAGATCGCGACGAATCAAGTCTGAGGTGCTTCTTGGATATTGTATTTGTTTTTTCTTCCAAATTGTGTGAAAGAGATTGTAAAACCTAAGCATAAGACCACTGTGCTGCTTTCCCGGCCTCAGGTGCTACTTTAACCCCCTGTTTTGACCTATTCAGGGGCACTTCCTTTTGAGATGGTCTCAGACCCCTGCACTGCCCAATCACAATATGTCAAGCGCACCAAAGTTTGCCATCTGCTCGGATCACTATCAATTAATGCCCCTGCCATTCGGGTTAACCACGGCACAGCCGAGTCTTCACAAAGGTTCTGGCATCTGTTATGTCCTGCACTCCAGGGAGATAGTGACCAATTCCCTACCTCGATGACATTTTGTTGAAAGGTTGGACTTAGTTGGTCAATTTGAACAGTGTCTGCATCACTCTGTCCCAGTTTGGGTGGATCATCAACCACCCCAAGTCCTGCCTCTTGTCAATTGGACTTTCTGGGTTGTCATTCAACACGGCATGTGCCCGGGTTCTACTCTCGCTGTAGAAATTGCATTTCATTCAGGTGCAGGTTTGTTACCTGCAAACTCAGTCTCCGGTGGCCATTCATCACTGCAAGGGCTGAAAATCACCTTCTAGCACTCTCAGCGGTCCAAATACCTGGTGTGGACAATTGGACAACCGACTTCCTGAGCAGGAAAACAGTCGACCCAGGAGAATGGGAGTTACATCTAGATGTATTCCAAGTGCTCTGTCAGATATGGGGTCATCTAGACGTCGGTCTGATGGTGTCCAGATCTCAAGGCCTTCAGGCTCAAGCATTATAGATGCCCTCAGAATTCATTGGACCAATTCCCAGTTCCTGTGCGTCTTCCCTCGCTTTCCGCTTTTACCACAACTTCTTAAGAAGTTCAAGATGGAGGGCCTGCTGGTGATTCTCATCACTCTGAACTGGCCTTGTTGTACATGGTACATGGATCTTGTCGACCTAGTCATGGACATTTTGTGGCCTCTCCCTCTTCGAGAAGATCTATTACATGGACCGTTCTTCCACCCGAATTTATCCACGCTTCGCTTAATGGCATGGCAGTTGAATACGCAGTCTTGAGTCCCTGGTTTTGCTGGAACCCCCGTTCAGACTAGGAAAACTCTGGTGCAAACTATACAACGATGCTTTTCCAGTGTTCCCTGGCAAAGGTCGCGGTCTGTACCTTTCTACAGGAAATCGCTAACACCACTCCTCCATATCGCTCTCTTATCCCACCCTGGGATCTTAAACTGGTTATGGACGTGCTGCAGTTGCGCAACAGTTGGGAAAGGCGAGACATCCCAGCTCATCTTCTGTCCTGTAAGGTAGCCATTCTTGCTGGCGATCACTTCCTTTTATAGGGTTTCTGAGCTTGCAGCTTTGTCGTCCAAAGCTCCGTTCAGTCTTCCATCAGGACAAGGTGGTCCTACATCTTGTGCCCTACTCCTTGCCTAATCCGCAATCTTACATTGAATCAGGTCAGCAGTGGCGGAGGCCTACCGTGCCAAGGGCAGGGAGCCTCCCTTCCGTCTTACTGCGCACTTCATTCGGGCAGTGGGTACCTCTTTGGCAGAATGCAACGGTGCCTCCACTCTGCAAGTTTGTAATGCCACTAAATGGTCTTCTCTGCTCACCTTCCCTAAACTACAGGGTGCACACTTTTGCACGTGCTGACGCCACTCTAAGAAAATTATAGAATTTCAGTATTGTTGTAATTGTACCAACCTGCAAAAAAATGTATAATGTTGTAAAACAAAAAAGGCAGATTTTTTTTTCTCTCTACCCTCCCCCCAAAAATTAAGTTTTACAATACATTATATCAATGGAACCAATAAAAACTACAACTCGCCACGCAAAAAAACAAGCCCTCATACGCCATGTTGATAAACTATTAAAAAGTTAGGGCTTTTGAGAAATGAAAATTAAAATCCCCCCAAAAATTGTCTCTTCATTAGGTCCTAAATAGGCTGCGTCGCTAAGGGGTTAAAAACATCTTATATTGTATTGTTGCATAATCTTATCCTCTGATTAAGCCTTTTTATATCGGGTTAACCCGCAAGCTGCCGTGTTAGATTTTGTTTAACCCCGAATATTGTTGACTCACTGAAGCCGTATTATTGTTGTATTGCAGGAGTCTGTGGAGATTAGTAAAAGCCCAGAAGTGAAGAAGCTGAACGCCTTCAGAGTGGCTCCCAGAGTGATCGGGGTTGGCGACAGTGTTAAAGACAGAGCTGGTAGGACTGCGCTCACATCTGCGGAGTGGCCATACAAGAAGTTCTCAGGCTGGGTTCACACTTGGCGTATTCCCGCCGGAAATCTCGCGGTTTGGCCGCAGCAAAAACCGCGAGATTTCCGCCGGGAGAACCGCCGCGGCTAAACCGCCGCGGCTTTGAAGCGGCCCGGCCGCTTGCTTTTCCGTTGCGGCCGGCGCTCCCATAGAGGAGAGCGCGGCCGTGACATAAACAAACGAAAAAACGAAAGTAAATAAACATGCTGCTGCTTTTACCGCAGCGGATTAGCCGTCCCGTGTGGACAAGGTTTCTGAGAAACCTCGTCCACATGGCTGGCTAATCCCGAGATTAGCGGCCGCGGGCGGTTTTGCCGCGGGCGGATCTGCTGCGGCAGAACCGCGGCAAATCCGCCCTGTGTGAACCCAGCCTCATATGTCCCATTAACGTTGCTGCATGCATAGACGTTTTGTTCGATCTTAATTTATTACATTTTATTTTTTATTTATTTATTTTTTTGTGGGTTTTTTTTTTTTTTGCACTGAAATCAATGAAGGGACAGATGAGGGAAATTGAAAATGCAGTTGGGGTCATCCCATCAAACACATTGAGCACCTCGCCACAGGGTAGGTGATAAATGTCTGATCGGTGTGTTTTCACAATCGGTACCCCAGCGATCTCAGAAACCGTGCACAGTACCGAGGGAGTGCGGAGCAGTGGTACACATGCATGACCACAGCTCACTTCTATGGGACTGACTGAGCTAGCTGAGCTCATTGTTTGGCTCTCTATATAGATAGAGGGTGAAGCGGTGGTCATGCACATGCTCCACCACTCCATTTTCCTGGAGAACTTGGGGTGCGCTACTTTGGAGTCCCAGCAGTCGGATCACCAGGGATCAAACACTCATCACCTGTCCTGTGGAAATACGTTTTAAAACTGTAGACCATGTAATGGTGCTTTACATAAGCAGTACCTGTAAGTCTTTCTGTATAATTCCTGTGTTCCCAGTATGTAAATGTGTCGCCTCCAGTCAGAGGCGGCACCATCGACCCTCTGAGTTAGCATGCCACAGATGACTCCTGGCTTTCTCTTCCTCTCCAAGTCACCCCCTGTATGAAGAAGTCAGCGCTACTAGTGCTGAAGTCTTATGCACTTGTCATGCACCTCTTCTTCCACGTCTTATGGCACATGGGCAGTATATACACCTCGCTGCATATCTGGGGAAGACTTGACAGGAGGAGCGCACAGCATGTACACAAGACTTTAGTGCTAGAAGGGTGGTGGTGGCTAGAAGAAGAGGCCGGCCTTCAACTGAAGGCTGATTCAAGGTGGCACATTTACATACTGGAATCTCAAAATAGAAAATAAGATTTCTAGTAACTACTAAATAGCTTTTTTTTTTTTTTTTTTGGGGGGGGGGGGGGGGTGCAAGCGTGTGTGGACTGTTGTGCTCCATTAAACTCATTAAACTGCCGGCTGTTTTAAAATATATTTTCTAGTAAGTGGTTACCTTTTTAAAGGGCGATTCCGGCGAAAACCTATTTTTCCATGCTAGTTCCCCTCACCTGATTTGCCTCTCACACTCTGAAGGTCTCCTCTGTGTAATGCATCCACTTCCATGCAGCACAGCTGCCTGTCTGATGCTTATCAGCCACCATCTTGATGCTGAGATTTTTTTTTGTACTTTCACATGATATTTCATGATGAATAAAAAGAGCATAACAATTTATGCCTGCAGGGCGGACAGTTTAATTATCATTACCTTCTGTATTCACCTATATAAACTACAGCCCATAGGTATACAGTCAGGATGATGAGCTGTGATCTCCTCTATTATACCTGTGTGAGAGGATTTGCGTAATCATCAGTAACTGTGACAGGAGTGCCTTTAACCCCCTGTAAGCAGTTTCTGTAGTAGGATTCATTCAACAGCATTAAACATACTGAGAAACTGACTAGTTTCAGAGATCATAAGCCCAAGTATATCTGAGCTGGTCAGAATTGAGATCACATGACCATCTAAGGAGAAAAGCCAGGAGTTTCAGACAGAAATAACTAACCAAGGTAAAACTAGCCCACTTATCTATACTGGGAGAATAGCTACATAATGAATGAATTTTTAAAAAAATCATTGGAGTGGCCCTTTAAAGTAAAACGTAGCTTGACACATAGTGTAGTGAGACATGGAGGCCAGCAGAGGGCACCATTTTCTTCACTTTAGCACAACTTGAGATGTCTGGGTTGTATTTCTGGAAGCCTTAGCAGCCCTTCACATGTGGTGGACAAATCTGATGCAAAACCCACAAGTCTTACATGCATATTTTGCTGCAGATTTCACCCTTTGTACAATCATAGCAGTTCCATGCAAATCAATCGGCAACTAAATCCACTTTCAGGGCAGGCAGATTTTGCAGCTGATTTTGCCTGTGGCTTTTTTTTTTTCTCTCTGCCACGTCTAAAGGCATTTTTTTAAAATTCGTTTTGTTTATTGAAAGATTTGCACAGTACAGAGTCAAAAAACAACTTTGTTAGGTACATGTCAATAGATACATGGTTATTAAACTGTGTTTGATTGAATACAGTAGTTGCTACCGTACCCCTTGAATAGGTTGTTTGAGCATTTATTACTGTAAGCTTTCAACTTTTTAACTCTTTTTACAAAAACAAAACAAAAAATAAATAAAACCGTTCTGTTCTGTCTAGTACTGAGAAAGAAAGAGAAATATTACAAGTCTTGGAGCGCTTGTTGGTAAAAGGAGGGGGAGGGAAGTGAGGGGGGAATGGAATTGGGGCTCAGGGTTTATTCCGTAGACAAGGTAGAGTGAGAGTCCAACCAGGCACCCCATAGTTTTTGAAATTTGCACGGGCAGCCTCTGTTCTGAAAAATAATTTTTTCATAGGAGACTACGGTATTTACTATTTGAATCCAGTGTAGAGTTGAGGGGGGTTCTGTAGCCATCCATTTCATGGCTATCACCTTACGTGCTAAAAATAGTACCTTCTCGAGAAATGTACGAGTGTAGTATGGCCACTCCTCCTCCTCCTCCAGTAAGCCAAACAACACCATCTTGGGGTCCAGGTTAACAGTGAATGGGGGAGGTAGTAGTGAATTTATGAGGTCAATAGTTTTGGTCCAGTATTCATTGACAGGGGGGCATTCCCACATCAGGTGCCAGAAGTTGGCCTCTGGCTGGCGGCATCTATGGCAGGAGTTTGAGGGTATGTTACCCATTTTGTGAAGATGGCTGGGGGTGAGATATGCTTGATGTATTATGTATAGCTGAATCAGTTTGTTATTTATGGCAGGGGAGACCAATAGGTGGGATTTGGAGATATCTTGCCAGTCTTCAGGTGTGAGAGATGGAATGGTTGGTTTCCACCTGTCATATCCCGAAAGTGGGTTGTGATCTATTTTGGCCGAGAGAAGATGTGTGTAGAGAACCGAGATTAGCCCTTTGGGTCCTTGTGATTTAAGGATGCCAATTGTAGGAAATCTGGATATTCGGGTTGAAGTGGGTGGAAATTGGGAATTCAGTGCATGTCTCAGCTGGAAAAATCTGAATAATTGGAGATGTGGGGATTGTAGCCTGTCGCGTAGTTGAGTGAATGTAGGGAGTATCTCGTCCGTATATATATCGTCCAGTGTATTTATCCCCAGAGACATCCAATACTGTGGGTCTGGGACCGATTGTAGTGCAGCGAAACCAGGATTGTTCCATAGGGGAAGATCAGGTATTACGTTTTGGTATCTTTGAAGGGTTTTAACTTCCCTCCACACACCAAGGGCTAGTTTGTGAAGCGGGATTACGTCGGAGGAGTTTGTGCATTCTGGAAACTCTAGGTAATTTAGTAAATTATTTCCTTTTACTTGTTTCGCAAGCTGTTTGTCTGCTATGGGCATCTTTGTCCAGGACCCAGGCTCGAATATTTCTCAGTTGCCCTGCTAAGTAATAAAGCCGGAGGTCCGGGAGGGCCATTCCGGCTTGCTCTTTAGGTCTTTGTAGTATTGATAAGCTTAGTTTAGAGCGGGAAGAGTTCCATATAAATGAAGTTATGAGGGAGTTTAGGGACTGAAAAAAGCGCTTAGGCACGCTTACTGGCATGTGTTGTAATATGTATAAGCATCTTGGTTGGATGACCATTTTAACAAGATTTATCCGCCCTGCCACAGAGAGCGGCAGCTTGGACCACCTCTTGAGCTTATGTTTTATATCCTCCAGTAATGGGCTGACATTATCCGCTATTGCTCTGCCATGGTCGCAGGACATAATCATCCCTAAGTATTTAAATGTTGAAACCGCTTTTAGTCCATATCTAGCGACACATGGATCATTTTTTGGGTGGAGGTCTGTGTATAGGATTGTGGATTTGGACCAATTAACGTGCAGTCCTGAGAATTGAGAAAATCTGTCTATATGGATCATAGCTTGGGAGAAGGAGTTGAATGGGTCTGATAAGAAAAGAATTGTGTCATCTGCGTATAATCCTAATTTACTCTCAAGGTCTGCCCATCTGATTCCGGTTACGTTAGGGGTGTTTCTCAGACGGATTGCCAGTGCTTCAATAGCGATGGCGAATAGGGCTGGAGATGAAGGGCATCCTTGTCGGGTGCCCCTTGCCAGTTGGAACTCCGCTGATGGGATGCCATTTACGATCACGTTTGCGTTCGGGGATTTATATGTTTTAACCCATTGCCGAAATTGAGGACCAAATCCGAAACGGATCAGACAGGTCTCTAAAAAGACCCACTCCAAGGAGTCGAAAGCTTTTGTCATGTCTAGCGAGACCAGGGCCCAGGGCATGTTGTATTGTTTTCCCAGTTGAATGGCTGTTTGGACTCTACGAATATTTATTGTTGTGGATTTCCCTGGCATAAAACCTGTCTGGTCGGGATGTATTATGGATAAGATTACCTGATTTAATCTGGTGGCCAGGATTTTAGTTAAAATCTTATAGTCTGCGTTCAGAAGTGAAATGGGGCGATATAAGTCGCATTCTATAGGGTTTTTCCCAGGTTTCAATATTACTACTATGGAGGCTTTGTAAAATGAGGGTGGGAGTGCTTTATCTATTTGGGCCTGGCACAGTGTCTCTAGTAGTTGCGGCGCCAGTTGTTCGCTATATTCACGATATGCCTCTATTGGGAGGCCGTCCGGGCCAGGAGATTTGTTAAGAGCCATGTCTTGAATTGTTTGCTGGATCTCTTCCAGAGTGATTGGAGCTTCCAGGAGCTTGACCTGTTCTGCAGAAAGAGTTGGGAAGGTCAAGTCATTTAGATAGTTTAGAGTGTCTGCCACAGTTTTTTGGGAGGAGGAACTGTACAATTTAGTGTAGAATTCCTTGAAGCAGTTTGTAATAGCTGGAGCATCAGTCAGCTCCGCTTCACATTGGTTTTTAATCTTAAGGACTGTATTGGCTTGATTTTCCCGTCTAATCAAATTGGCGAATAGGTGGCTGGATTGATTTCCCAGTTCAAAATAATATTGCTTGGTGAAGAATAATTTGCGTTTGGCCTTAGCATGAATTTGGTGTTTATAGAGTCGGGAGAGGCTAAGCCAGGCTATTTTGTTAGCATCTGTGGGATTAGATATGTATAGTTTTTCGGCTTCCATAGTTTGGGTTTCTAGTTCTTTATCGGCCTGGGATGTTGACTTTTTAATATGTGTAATAGCGGATTTGAGGAATCCTCTAATGTAGGCCTTGAGGGTGTCCCACTTTAGGGCGGGGTGGGTGGTGTTATGAGCGTCTAGGAATAGGGATATATGGAAGGGAGTTTGGTCATCTGTCCCCATAAGCTTGAGCCAGAATGGGTGCAGTTTCCATACAGGTATTATCTCGTGCCGAGGGAACTTTAAGGTTAACAGTATGGGGCTATGGTCGGATATGCCTCGCGGACAGTGAGTTATATTGGAGAGGAAGATCGCCAGCTCCGTGGAACTGAATATATAATCTATTCTCGCCAAGGCATTATGTCCTGGGGAGTGACAGGTGAATTCTAAAGTTTCGGGGTGATATAATCGCCAGAGATCAACCCAGCCGACACCTTCGATCAATTGCCTTAAGGGGGAGTTAGAAGTGGAGGTAGTGTTAGGGGATGTATGGAATCTGTCCTTGGTTGGATCCATTACTAAGTTAAAATCCCCTAGGCAAATCACCGCCGCCGAAGGGTATTGGTGCGCAAATGCTATGGCCGTTTGTAGAAGATAGAGGTTGTTGTGGGGTGGGTTATAGATAGAAAGAATGACATAGGGTTTGGAATCAATTTTCCCGTGTATGAATACGAATCTTCCTTCGGGGTCTCTGCGGATGTTAATGGGGTTCCATCTCAAAGACTTGTGGATAAGCAAAGAGACGCCTCTAGAGGAGGAGGTGTGGAAGGAGTGGGCCATCCATTGGACCCATGGTTTTCTCAGGGTATCGACCTTGTCTTTAATTAGGTGGGTCTCCTGCAAACTTATAATGTGTGGATTAATTTGCTTAATATATGAGAAGACTGCCCTTCGCTTGAGAGCGGTGCCCAAGCCCCGCACATTCCAACTAAGGCATGTTAGAGACATTGGTATTTACGTAGGCATGGAATTTACCCTTTTTATCTATATCTATCGAGTATAGGAAAGGGGAAAGTATTGACGGGTATTGGAAAATGGGTTGTGTCAGCGCAGACTTGTTAAGAATATTGATGAGGAACAGATTAAAACATCTTAAACAATTGACCTTTGACATCTTGCTTAACTTTTCGCGTAGGTGTCAATCAAAAACGGAGTAGAAAGAGAGAAATAGATGAAAAAAGAAAAAATACAAAACAATTTAGCTACACTCTATCTAGAAGTAGCAGATGTTGTTAGGAGGGGATATCCCGGTGGCCTATAGAGGGCTCAGTCCGACCGCTAGGCCTTGACTGTGATTTGAGTGCCGCAGCCGTTCAGTTCGCCATCTATAAGTCAGAGGGCTATTGGCAATGCAAATTATGACTGGGTTTAGAGTCCCGTCGTAGCTGTGACAGGATCAAACGTCTCTCGGTGACTCTGGATGCATATCAAGCCACTCGAGGGCCTCAGCGGGAGACTGCAGAAAGACCGCATTTCCTTGTGCCATGATGCGCAAACGGGCCGGGTATGCCATTGAGTAGAGGATATTTCTTTCTTTAAACTTCCTCTTGACTTCCACGAAGGTGGCTCTTTGTTTTTGTAATTCGGCAGAAAAGTCAGGGAATATGGAAATTGTTGTGGTGTTATATTTGAGTGGGCCCTTTAGTCTGGCTTGACGTAATGCGGCTTCTCGGTCCCTGCAGTTCAAGATCCTTGGGGGGGGGCTCCCGGTTGTGGCGGTTTTTCCGGGACCCGGTGAGCCCTTTCCACTGTAAAGTGAGCGGAGAAGGTATCGTTGCCCAATAGAGATTTCAGCCAGGTCTCGGCAAATATTTCTGGGCGGGAGCCTTCCGATCTTTCCGGCAGGCCTATTATGCACAGATTATTACAGCGTGACCGATTTTCGAGATCATCTGTTTTGGATTGACAAATTTCTGTTGTTCTTATGGCTTTCTTTACTGCCGCAGAAAGTGGGCGTAGGGAGTCTTCTGCGTTGGAGATGCGGTCTTCCATCTCCTGCATTCTGCCTCGCATGTTCTGTAGGTCTTGTCTTAGCAAGGAGACGTCCGTCTTTATCTCTTCTATTTTGTTGGTGAGAGAGGATTTACAGGTGTTAATTGCTTCTAGAAGCTGTCGCATGGTTGGTTCCGGGGGTTGCCCAATGTCGTCTTCTAGCTCTCTCGTCTGGATAGGTCGCGGCGTTCGCGGGGTATGATCAGAGTTTTCGGTGCGGGCGAATTCTTTTAGTTTCTCTGCTGCAGAGCCGCTTTTGACACGTGTACTCATGATAGATGGCGTTAAATTAGTATGGTACTTAATAGAGAGAAGGGGTTTTCCTTCGTCTTTCCCCCCTGCAGCAGCCTAGTGTAAGCAGCTTCAGGCACTGTTACTTGCGGAAGATGTTGGATGGCAGTTCTAAAGATTTGATGCCACTCTCACAGGATTTAGATGCTGTAGACTGTAAAGTCTTTGTAATTATGCAGTTAGAATAGTTGTTAGAGGGTAAGGGTCCAACAGATTGGGTCACAATTATACAGGAATTGTCCAGATCTTAAGCTGGTCGCGGTGGCAAGAGTGGGAGGTGACAGTAGCCTCGCGTGACGATAGTGCCTGCTAATGGCTATAGATTTCTGTCTTTGAAGCTTCAGCGTCGTAATTTGGAGTGTGCGAAGAATTTAATGTTTCCTGTGGGATTAAGAGCCTGTCTGGCAGATAGATCACTGCCCGCGTGGGAGTTATATCTCGGGGCAGTCTCCCGTTCTCTCTCCTGGGCGCCGCTATCTAGCGGTGTGGGCAGCGAGGGGTGCTTTTCAGGGGTGGTAAGGAGGATTTTACTATGGGCTGTTTGCCCAGATTTATATTTCCATGAACTGACTTCGCGGGGCAAATGTGTTGTCCCCCTGCCCCCACTTGTTACTCACAGTTCGTTGTCGGCTCCGCAGGGCCGGGACCGAGAGGGGGAATTTTCCACCTCCAGCGCTCCAGGGGGACGCCGAGTGTCTCCGTCCGTCCGGCTCCAGCAAATCAGCCCGAATGCGGGCCGCAGGCAAGGCGGCCGGGCCAGCCGTGGCTCCGATCCCCCTGTCTCAGAGAGGGTTCTCCTGCTCTCCCCCTCTTTCAAGCCGCGATCAGCGCTTCGCAGGGTGTCCGGTGCCGTCGGCGAGCGGGATGTTATGCAGTGGCGGGGCGGGCGAGCGGTACAGTATCCCGCTGGTTTCCCCAGCAGACCGTCGGCTTCAGAAGCCTGAAGGCGGACCGCGTCCCCCGACCGGTGAAGGATCGGATGTTTGGCTGCAGGGGACGGTTCCCAGGTGAGCAGGAGGGTTAGCAGATCGCGGCTCCGGTCGGGACCCTGCAGGAGGTAGTTCTTGCGGAGATGGGTGCCGGAGGCTCACGGTTCTCGGGGTCAGGTCCGGGTCGGCTGCCGCGGAGCGCCGCAGGGAAGCGGCGGCCGAAGGTTTTGAGGTGGCAGAATGTGGGGTGTCGCAGGCAAGCGGCGGCCGGAGGTCTTGAGGCGACCGGAGCGGCAGGCGGACCTCAACCCCCGCTCAGGTCCTGCAACGGCGGCGCGGCTCCAGTGGCGAGGATCTGGAGGGTCCCTCTCCGTTCGGGCCACAACCGAGAACGGGTCGCCGCCCGGCAGAAGAGGCGGACCAGCAAGCCACAGGTCCCGAAGGGGGGACTTTTTGCCGGGTGAAGGAGGACGGGGCACGCAGACCTCGGTTCAGCCTGCCAGCAGGTGGGTCAAACGAGTTGGCGCCAAATGGGGAGCGGGAGGGAAGCAGGGCGTTGGCGCCGCTTTTCCTCTGCCTCGGCCCGCGGTCCTGCTGTGGATGTCAGGAGGCTGTTATTGGTCCCAGCTGCGGTTCGATTCTTTCCTCAGGATCTAGAAGTCCTTTAGGGGTGTTATCGGCATCAGGAGTCAGGTAAGGCCAGGATTTGATACGGATTCTAGACTTTCCCCTGGGGAGCTCTCCTCACATGCGACTCTCCATATTGGTCGCTGGCCACCCCCCCACCCCCCCCAAAGGCATTTTTTAGTGGTTTAATCTATGTGTCTCTCGCTATTTCAGATGAACTGTTGAAGAAAAGGAAAAATTCTAAGCTGGATGCTTTTGGAATGCAGATGAGGCAGCGGAAAGGAGCCCTGTCGGTAAATTTCGTAAGTGCCATTACATTTAACCCTTTGATTGCGTGGTTTGAAAAGCATTTCTACATACATTTGTTGAAAACAAATTGTCCTGATCTGATAAACCCCGTTATTGCTTTCTGGTCCCTTCAGGTCGACCTGTACATTTGCCTGTTCTGCGGTCGAGGCGACTGTGAGGAGAAATTACTGCTGTGTGACGGTTGTGATGACAGTTATCACACTTTCTGTCTTATCCCTCCGTTACCAGAGGTCCCCAAAGGTGACTGGCGCTGCCCTAAGTGTATTGCTGAGGTAATTCTTCATTCAGCTTTTCTGTCATTTCTGCTAATGGATGAGGGTCCTTGTCTGGGACTCTTATTAAGTTAGAGTTCTTTAATAAGGCCCCCATTTCCTGCTCCTGACAGGAATGCAGCAAACCACGAGAAGCCTTTGGATTTGAGCAAGCTGTGAGGGAATATACTCTACAAACCTTTGGCGAGATGGCCGATAGCTTCAAATCTGACTACTTCAATATGCCGGTGCATGTGAGTTCATACAGTTGTCTACTTTGTAGCTGCAGATGATTCTGTGAGTAGGAACTGATCCTCATTAATACGTCATCCACAGATGGTGCCCACAGAGCTGGTGGAGAAGGAGTTCTGGCGCCTGGTGAGCTCCATCGAAGAGGATGTGATTGTGGAATACGGGGCAGATATTTCTTCTAGAGACTTTGGAAGCGGCTTCCCAACACTCGATGGTCGGAGGAAACTGACACCTGATGAAGAGGTGCGATGAAGGGCTGTGATAATAACAAGTGCATGTCCAACTCTCAGGCCCATTTACACATTTTATAAAAATTGTTGGTGCATGACATTACTAACTTTGTATTATACCCCAGAGCTGCACTCACTATTCTGCTACCGGAGACACTGTGTACATACATTACTTTTCATGTACTGCTCCTGAGTTACATCCTGTATTATACTCCAGAGCTGAACTCACTATTCTGCTGGTGGAGTCACTTTTTACGTACATTAGTTACAAGTTGTGTAGAGCTTTTACTAATGCCTCTCTCCACTTTACAGGATTACGCCCAATGTGGTTGGAATCTGAACAATATGCCCATTCTAGAGCAGTCTGTTCTTACTCACATCAATGTGGACATCTCTGGCATGAAGGTGCCCTGGCTATACGTGGGCATGTGCTTCTCCTCGTTCTGTTGGCACATTGAGGACCATTGGAGTTACTCCATTAACTACCTGCACTGGTGCGTTTTGAGTTTCTTGTCTTGTTTTGCTCACTTTTAGAGAACTATTGGCACATTTAGTAAAGCAAAATTTGATCAGCTTAGAAATATCGGTAACATTAATTGGGACAACCTCCTCAAAAATACCAGTACAGAGGAGAAATGGGAAAAGTTTAAAAGGATCCTAATCACCTCATGCGAGCAGTTCACTTCCTTTAAAAATAAAAGAACATCGAGTAAAAGGAAACCAATGTGGCTCAACAAGACGGCAAGGGGGGCAATAAATGAAAAAAAAAGCGTTCAAACTACTAAGGCAAGAAGGCAGGGAAGAAGCACTAAAATCGTACAGGGAAAAAACAAAATATGCAAAGATAAGATTAAAATTGCTAAGGAAGAGGCAGAAAGACTGATCGCCAAAGAGAACAAAAGCAACCCGAAACTATTTTTAAACTATATTAACAGCAAAAGGATCTGCACCGAGAGCACTGGCCCTTTAACGAATAATGCAGGAGAAATCATAGATGATGATGGAGGGAAGGCAAATCTATTAAATGGTTTCTTTTCAAGCGTATTCACAAACGAAAAGGAAATGCCACACGAGATGCAGGGGAATAAAATGAACCCCTCACAAAATGTCTCATACCTAACGCAGGAGGAAGTGCGGAACCGGTTCAAGAAGATTAAAATCGATAAATCGCCAGGCCCAGATGGAATACACCCAAGGATACTAAAGGAACTAAGTGATGTGATAGCTAGGCCGCTATATCTAACATTTGTGGGTTGTACCATTGGATTGGCGCATTGCCAATCTGGTTCCAATTTACAAAAAAGGGACCAAAAGTGAGCCTGGTAACTACAGACCGGTAAGTCTCACCTCAGTAACGGGAAAAATATTCGAGGGGTTTCTGAGAGACGCGATCAAAGAGTACCTCAAGGTGAACAACGAAATAACCCCTCACCAGCATGGGTTCATGAAGGGCCGATCATGTCAGACCAATTTGATCAGCTTCTACGATGAAGTAAGTTCTAGGCTGGACCTAGGAGAGTCTATTGATCCTGTGTATCAGGACTTCTCTAAGGCATTTGACACCGTGCCGCATAAGAGGCTGATATATAAAACGAGACCGCTCGGATTGGGTGAAAACGTGTGTATTTGGCTACAAACAGACCTAGATAAGCTGGGGGCTTGGGCAGAAAAATGGCAAAGTTCAATGTTGATAAATGTAAGGTTATGCACATGGGCAGGAGAAACGGATGTCACCAATATACACTAAATGGGGTACTGCTAGGGAAAAGTGATATGGAAAAAGACCTGGGGGTACTAGTGGACTGTAGACTTCACTGGAGCAATCAGTGCCAGTCAGCTGCTGCAAAAGCTAATAGAGTCTTGGGGTGCATTAAAAGAGGGATAGGGGGGAAGGACGAGAACATTATTCTCCCACTATATAAGGCACTTGTTAGGCCTCACATGGAATACTGTGTACAGTTCTGGTCACCGGTGCTCAGGAAAGATGTTACAGTGCTTGAGGGGGTTCAAGGAAGGGCAACTAAACTAATAGATGGAATGCAGGGACTGGAATACCCAGAGAGGCTATCCAAATTGGGATTATTTACTCTAGAAAAAAGACGGCTAAGTGGCGATCAAATAACTATGTATAAATACATTAGGGGACAATACAAGGATCTCTCCCATGATCTGTTTATACCCAGGACTGCCATGGTAACGAGAGGGCATCCGCTACGTTTAGAGGAAAGCAGGTTTCATCATTAACACAGAAAGGGGTTCTTTACTGTAAGAGCAGTTAGACTGTGGAACTCTGCCTGAGGATGTGGTGATGGCAAAATCCATAGAGGAGTTTAAAAGGGGACTTGATGTCTTTCTGGAGCGGAAGGATATTACAGGATATAAATCTTAGGTTAATTGTTAATCCGGGTATACAAGCAGGTAGGAACTGTTAGGGGTTGATCCAGGGATTAGTCTGATTGCCATTAGGGAGTCGGAAAGGAATTTTTCTCCCAAAAGGGCTAATTGGCTCCTGCCTCTTGGGGTTTTTTGCCTTCCTCTGGATCAACAACACAGGAGGATAACAGGCTGGACTAGATGGACATTGTCTTCATTCGGCCTTACAAACTGTGTTACTATGTTATTCAGGACATTGTAAAGTGCAGCTTCATCCACAGAATTTAGGTAGCTGTGTCTTCTGAAATATTGTGTGACTGGATAAAACTCCCCTTTTCTCTCCTCAGGGGAGAACCCAAGACGTGGTATGGGGTTCCTTCTCACGCTGCTGAGCAGCTGGAGGATGTAATGAGAGAACTGGCTCCAGAACTGTTTGAGACCCAACCTGACCTTTTACACCAGCTGGTGACCATCATGAACCCAAACATCCTGATGGAGCACGGAGTGCCGGTGGGTGCGGTATAATATAACGTAGCTATCGGTGAAATCGAAGCGAGCGTGTCTTTAGGATATGGTGAACATTGGCTGGTTTGTGTATTGTTAAAGGGTAACTAGACTTTTAGAAAACTTCTGACTTGTTATAGAGACATGTCTGAACTTTTTATCAGTGGGCGTCAGGTGATGAGTTCATCTGCACTGTACCCCTTGAGCTATGATCGGCGAGCGGGATACAGACTTAGAATAGACTTTCTATTGAAGGGATTTCCCAGGTTAATAGTATTGATGACCTGTCCTTAGGATAAGTCTTTATCAGTTGACTGGATGGGGTCTGCTACTCAGAACTCCGGATGATCAGTGCCACAGTTCACTGGGTAAGGAGCAGAAGCTGTTTGCTCTGCAATCACCAGTACCGGCAACTGCACAGGGGTCAGAGCCAACGGTTTCTATCCCGCCCCCCCCCCCCCACATGTGTTTTGTAGTGCTGATAGTGGGCACCCGATCAGCTTATCGTCCGACGTCCCGAACAGTGGACCCCAGCTGATCAGCTGTCCATCCTGAAGATTTATCAATAATACTTGTTCGGAAACCCCCTTTTCAAGCCTGTACACCACTCCGAGCGGGGGCTTTAAAAACCGAGTGGACTCCCTGATCAGTGCTTCTGATATGACACATAAGGGGCAGCGCAAAGATGCCATATATTCAACCATAAGACTTACTATCATTTGCACTTATATTCTCAGGTTTACCGGACAAACCAATGTGCAGGAGAGTTTGTGGTGACTTTTCCCCGGGCATATCACTCCGGCTTCAACCAAGGATACAACTTTGCAGAGGCTGTTAATTTCTGCACTGCTGACTGGGTATGTATGGCTGCATGTACGTCTCTACTCAGATCCTTAAAGGGGTTTTCTGCAACTATAAAATATGACCTATCCTCAGGATAGCGCATCAATATCAGATCAGTGGGGGCCAATTTTTGACAATTCCACTGATTAGCTGTTTTGAAGAGGCTGCAGCACTCGGGTGAGTTCCGCACCCTCTTAATCAGCCAGTGATGTCACCTTAATAGGTCACATGGCCTCTGTGCATCTTGGTCCTATTCAAGTGAATGGGATTAAGCTGTAATACAAATGTACACCTCTGTGCCTGGTATACAGCTGTGTTCGCATGGGAGCTGCGACTCTTTTAAACATCTGATCGTGGAGGTGCCAGGGGGTTGCACTCCCCAACACCGATCTGTTCATGATCTGCCTTAAACATAGGTCATCAGAATTATAAGTATACTTTCTTTCTGCCAGCTCCCCATTGGACGTCAGTGTGTTAACCATTACCGGAGACTGAGACGACACTGTGTATTTTCTCACGAAGAGCTGATCTTCAAAATGGCTGCAGACCCAGAGTGCTTGGATGTCGGCTTGGCAGCTGCAGTGTGCAAAGAGATGACTGTAATGATTGAGGAGGAGAGCAGGTTACGGGACAATGCCATACAGACAGTAAGGGCTGATTTCTTTCCTTTACAGGAATTGTCCAGTTGAAAACTACTGATGAGCTATGCATAGGTCATCAATAGTAAATGTGCAGGGGTCTGCTACCTGGGATCCCCGCTGTTCATCCAGTTAATGCACTTGTGCACTTAGTCTATTTCTGCAGGAAGCAGACAGCTCTGTTTCCACTGCAATGGTGAGGCTTGGTGTTACAGGCAAAGTTTTCATTAAAGTGAATGGGATTTTGCATGTATTACCAAGCTTGGCCACTGCATTGAAAACGCAGCTGTATGCTTCTTGTAGATATCAGATTAGTGCATGAACACATCTGCCTGGTAAAAGGCTGATCAGTGGTGGTTCTGGACGGCAGAGCTCTGCAAATTTACAGTGTTTTCCTCCGTAAATAAGACACACCCTGATTTTTGGCTATTTTCGAGGAGGCTTGAAATATAAGCCAAAACTAAGACCTACATAGACTACATAAAAAAAAAAAAAAGATACATTACCTAGCAGCCAAGGTCCAGTTCCCTCCCTCTGGTCTCCGAGGTTCCATAGCTCCACCCCGCATTCGGCCGCCAACAGAACATCACTTGCTGGTCGCAGGATTCATAAATCCTGCCTCCAGGAAGCGATGGCTCTGATTGATTTAGCAAGCGCTGCTCTCAGCTAGTCACAGCCACTGCATTGATCGGCGTCCGAGGAGTGCAGGGTGCGTAGTGGAGCTACGAAACCTCGGAGACCAGTGGACCATGCTGACTAGTTAGTAAAATAAGACCTAGTGTCTCTTTTGAGGCAAAAATTAATATAACACAGGATCTTATTTTCAGGGAAACATGGTACTTTGGGTAGCCTAGCCTAAGGATAGGCCACCAATAGTTTATAAGTGGACAACCCCTTTATGCTGCTCTTGTGTTTGCCAGATCTGAGGGTTCTCTCTCTGTCTTTCAGGGAATTGAGCAGTTGGAAGAAGAAGTCTTTGAGTTAGTTCCAGATGACGAGAGACAATGTGCTGCCTGCCGAACCACCTGCTTTCTCTCTGCACTGACCTGCAGTTGTAGCTCAGATCGCCTTGTCTGCCTGCATCACTTAGAGGACCTGTGTGCATGCCCCATACAGAACAAGTGTCTCAGGTGAGGAGGAAACTTGTGACTCCGATGCTTAATAAAGTTTAGTCCTTAGTGATATATTCTGTTATACAGAGGTTAAGGCCTCATGTATTCTGTTATATTACATCTCTGAGACATACAGAGGTTAAGGCCTCACTAGGGAGCAACAACAGCAATTTTTTTTACATTTTCTTTCACATTTTATAAACCCCAGGTACCGATATTCACTTGAAGATTTTCCGACTCTGCTGTATGGTGTAAAATTACGTGCCCAGTCATACGATACGTGGGTCAGCCGGGTGACAGAAGCTCTGACTGCCAGCTTGAATCACAAAAAAGGTAACGTGAACATATACAGTCCAGTGATGGCTAGTTGGCCCATTGCCCTGTTGTCTGTGGCCTCCGTGACTTAAAGGTAACTGTTTACCTTAAGGCCCCCATACACATTCACGTTTAGCCGTCCAAATCGGCCAATAGAGGTGGTAATGGATGACTCTCCAATGTGTATGGGAGCCTCTGAACTTTTACCCTACGGTAAAATGCCGGGGAAAAGAGGAATTAATGACGATGAGTTTCAATGGTTGATCCCTTTTTTTTTTCTTCCTCCCAAAAGATATGCCGCTGCCAGAGTTTTCCAGCTAAGGCTTACCTCCCTAAACACACAAATGCTAAGCTGAAAATTCCTGTGTATGGGGGAGCTGGGAAAACTGCTGTTAGCTGAACAATTTTCGGTTGCTTTCGTTCAGTCAACAGCTCTTCCTCCATCCCATATACATGCACGGTCTGCTGGACTAAGTGTGCATGATTTCTCAGTAGGTAGAGGGGAAGAAGCAGTTACCTGACAAGCTCCTGGTATGGGCATGCTGAAATCCAGCATGCTCCATCCTTTTTCACCTCCTCTATTGTTTGGACTCTGCCATGCCCATTATGCAGTTGACCTGTCCTGCCAAAATCTGTGCCTTTTGGATGACTTTTCTTTGTGCATGGACACCTTTAGCATTGTGTATTTCTCATTTGCTGTTTGGAGGATGAGTAGGAAGTGGACTGTAAGGTCACACGTCTCCTTAGGATGCAGGAGGATGTCCTGGACATATGCCACTGTATAGGCTTAGAGTGTCGCATGTCGCCCATGGGTTCATATATATTTTGGTATATGTTGCTGTGTTTTTTTTTTTGGTTTTTTTTTTTAATAACTAGATTCCTCTGTACAGACAGTATAGTCGTCTGTGGTATTCTATAGAGCAAATAAAGGTAATGATCTATACTGATCTAATAGTATCCTAATAGGCACACTTTTGACCTGCATTGGGTGAGTTAGGTCCTATAAATGTTTGTCTATGCTTGGAGCGTACCTGTCTTATACGTCAAACGTACACAACACACACAGTATTTTCACTCTGTTTACATAGGACGTTTTGAAGACTCAAATGCAAATATCTCCTCCTTGGAGCGCTATGTTTCATAGTAAATTAGTTTTTCCTGATTGGCTTCTTATATTTATCTGCTCTGATATGTTTTCTTTTCTTGCATTCTGTTGTGAATTCATGAAAAGTTCTGATTTACTTTGCAGACATCATTGAGCTGAAGGTAATGCTGGAGGATGCAGAGGACAGAAAGTTTCCAGAGAACGAGCTCTACCGAAGACTTCGAGATGCTGTCAAAGAGGCTGAGACCTGTGCATCCGTTGCTCAGCTGCTTCTAACCAAAAAGCAGAAACACAGGTGAGATTGCTAATTTCTATGGACAGTCACAGAAAGAGATGCTGGGGAGCTTCTCTCATCACTGGGCTCATGGCATGTACTTGCAGTGATGTCAGATTGAATGGAGTGACAGTTGTGCATAAACTCTGCTGCTCCATTCATTTCAATAGGGCTCCCAAGTAGCGGAGTACAAAGTACTCCCCTATCTCCATCAGTCGCACTGAGAATGAATGGAGCAACCCTGTGCATGCTGACAGTCACTCCATGCATTTGCCTGTTCACTCTGGGGGGGATGCAGTGAGCTTGCAGTGATAAGAAGAGTTGGACACGGGACTCCTGTTCTCGGGATTGATGGGCGGTCTCAGTGATGAGAGCCCTACTAATAGGACTTTTATTACCTAGCCTATGGATAGGTGAGAAGTCAGTCGTGAGAACATTCCTTTAGGGAATCACACACAGGTTTTATGTGGTAGTTTTTGTTGTGTTTTTTTTGAGCAAAAACCACAAGTGGATTCTAAAGGAATGAGAAATCTAAAGGAAGGGCGACTTGGGGTATGTTCATGCAGCTTTTTTTTTTTTTGCAGAGTATTTGACATGGAATCCACGCCGATTCTGTATGTCCTAAAGTGTCCTTTTGCTTCTAATGGAAATCCACTCTGTAGTCTTTATAGCACAAATTGAAAATACATGTGTGAAGAAAAGAAGTGACCTGTAACTTCTTGATGCAGATTCTGCATTGGGAAATCCACACTTGGATTTGCCTATTGATGAGCACTAAATCCACATGCATATTTGTGGCGATTTGTAGTGCAAATTCGCAACAGAAATCCAAGACTCGGCTACCGATTTCTGCCATGGATTTTGTGGTGGAATCAACACAGATTCTTTCATGGCCTTATGTTTCTCCTTCCTACTGGATCCATTTCTGGCTTTGTGCAGATGACTAGTTAGATCAAGCAGTTTCAACGATTTATTGTTAGGCGTAAACAGGTGCAGTGAAAGAACAATCCGTGATAAATAGCCGATCGGATCTTTCATGCAGACTATAAGATCACCACTGGTCTACCGCTGCATTGGCCTGTATTAACGGGCATCTATGAACAACTGCTTATTTTCTGTGAATGGAGGCAGGTGGGCTGGAATGATTTCTGACAAGAATGATCTTTCACTCATCGCTGGGATGGCTGTCGGGCGATTTAGCGCCGAAACGGGTTTTGTTTTTTTTTCAAACACCCCCCCCCCCCCCCCCCCGTTCGGCGCGAGACAACCCCGATGCAGGGACTTAAAAAAAAAAACGCACAGCGCTTACCTGAATCCCGCGCTCCGGTGACTTCTATACTTACCTGCTGAAGATGGCCGCCGGGATCTTCTCTCTCGGTGGACCGCAGGGCTTCTGTGCGGTCCATTGCCGATTCCAGCCTCCTGATTGGCTGGAATCGGCACGTGACGGGGCGGAGCTACACGGAGCCGGAATCCTGCACGAGCGGCCCCATTGAGGAAAGAAGAAGACCCGGACTGCGCAAGCGCGGCTAATTTGGCCATTAGACGGCCAAAATTAGTCGGCTCCATGGGAACGAGGACGCTAGCAACGGAGCAGGTAAGTGAAAAACTTCTGATAACTTCTGTATGGCTCATAATTAATGCACAATGTACATTACAAAGTGCATTAATATGGCCATACAGAAGTGTATAGACCCACTTGCTGCCGCGGGACAACCCCTTTAAATCAACCCTTCTGGCCTGAACAAAGATGGCCGCACCAGCTTCCCTGACTACCTGATGCACAATGTGCATTAGCATGCATCATTAGTCTAAGACATTACACCAACTTCGATTGACCAGTGCTGCTTATGTGAGCAGCACTGGCTAGTAGGAGCAGTGTCTTAGACTACCAATGCATACTAGTGCACAAAGTCAAAGAAGCAATTTGGCCATTATGTTTGTCCAGGCCCGGAGAGTTGCTTTAAAGGGGTTGTCCCGCGCCGAAACATTTATTTTTTTTTTGCATAGCCCCCCTTCCCGTTCAGCGCAGGACAAACCCAAGGGATGTGTTGAAATTTAAAAAAAAAATTTTACTTACCCGAATCCCCTGTCTGCAACTTCTTCCTTCTTTTCCTCCAAGATGGCTGCCGGGATCTTCACCCACAATGCACCGCGGGTCTTCTCCCATGGTGCACCGTGGGCTCTGTGCGGTCCATTGCCGATTGCAGCCTCCTGATTGGCTGGAATCGGCACACGTGACGGGGCGGAGCTACGCGATGACGCGTAGAAGGGGGGCGGAGCCAGAACGACGCTCGTGCCCGGACCGACCAGAAGGGAGAAGACCCTTCTGCGCAAGTGCGTCTAATCGGGCGATTAGACGCTGAAATTAGACGGCACCATGGAGACGGGGACGCCAGTGCAGGGAAGGTGAGTATATAACTTCTGTATGGCTCATATTTAAAGGGGTTCTGACATGAATAATGTTTTTATGCTTTAGCAGCCATTGTTCCCTGGTCTGCTTAATGGACCCAGGGAACCAATGGTTTAATGGTTGCTAAAGCATAAAAAGATAACGCTTACCTGTTCTTCTGTTGTTGTTGACATCGGGGGATCATCTCCCGGCAGGCGCTGCTCCTCCTCTTCTGTCTGCACGAGCCGCGCCGCTCCGGGATCGCGCGCATGCGCAGTGGAGAGGTGCCCTCTGACAGGAGTCAGGACGGGCTGCGTCTCCACTGCGCATGCGCAGCACTCCGGAGTTCAGCCGGACGGACGGGCCGCCCACAGCAAGCACTGCTTGTGACGTGCTTGCTGTGGCGGTCCGTCCGTTGACCTCGGAAGTGCCTGACGGACGGAACAGAGCAGGAAGCGGTCTTTTTGACCGCTCCTGCTCTGCTTTAAAGGCACAGAAGAAGATGCCGGCTGGAGGGGACATGCCTGGCGATCGGGCCAGGCAAGGTGAGTACAATTTTTTTTTTTTTTTTTTGATGTCAGAACCCCTTTAATGCACAATGTATATTACAAAGTGCATTAATATGGCCATACAGAAGTGTATAACCCCACTTGCTTTCGCGGGACAACCCCTTTAAGGATTTGTGCCATCAGGACCTCTCCTTTTAAATCAAATCATCTCCTCCCAGCGGGTGGGTCTTGTTGATATACCTTCTGGTGGTCAGTTATGGAAAGGAAACTTGTATTATCACATAAGCTACTGTAGTACATAGTTGTGCCAAGTCTTAGTAGGGCACATGGAAAGGGGTTGCCCTGATGGGATAGATCCTGTAAGACTTTGTCAGTATACCTGGACAGCTCTTGAGCCTTGCTCTTAAATACTTTTACAACAGCTGGAGAGCCACAAGTTGCAAACTATAACTCCCAGCATGCACTTGCGCTAAGTTCTAGTTTTGCAACAGCTGGAGAGCCACAGGTTGCAGATCGCAGCTGTAAATGATTATTAGTGGATTGGATAGTATTTTTGCTGTATTACTTTAAATTTCAACTTGTTTCTGCAGCAAGTTGAGCCAGGACTCTGGGAAGACTCGTACTAAACTCACTATGGAGGAGCTGAAAGCCTTCGTCCATCAGCTATTCAGCCTGCCGTGCATCATCACCCAGGCCCGACAAGTTAAGGTAAGTTGTTCTAGGGGGCAAGAGTGATGGCTGTCTAATTGACTTAAACAGATTTTCCGGGACTAAACTATTAATGACCTGTCCTCAGGATGGGTCATCAATAATTGATCAGTGAGGGTCGATCACTTTGGATTCCTGCCAATCAACTGATTTGAATTGATAGTGGCGCTTGGGTGAGTGCCAGGGCTACTTCAGTTCATACCAGGCACAGAGCCATGCATTGTATAGCAGCTATGCCTGGTGTAGCAGCTCAGTCCCATTCACTTGAATGGAACGGAGCTATTCTTAGGCCAGATGACTGATTAACTTAACTTCACAGGCCTGAGAAGAGACCAGAATGCTGAGCACTGTGGCTTCTTTAGTCAGCTGAGCAACACAGATCTGAGTGGCAGACCCCTACCAATCCGTGTTTATTAACCTATCCTCAGGATAGGTCGTCATTTAATTTAGTCCTGGAAAACCCATTAAAAGAGTAGGCTAGGGCAGTGGTCCCCAACCTTTTTGGCACCAGGGACCGGCTTCCAGCAAGACCATTTTTACAAGGCCCGGCAGGGTTGGGCGGGACATGGGCGGGGCTTTGGTTATATAGGGCAGGGTTATGAAGGGAGTTGGAGTTTAGTCTATTCTTACTTAATTATGACATTTAGAATGTCCTGGCAGTACACACATAGGGCAGTATATAATCTATCCCCCCCCCCCCCAAGCACACACATAGGGCAGCATATAATTTATCACCCCCCCCCCCCCCAGTAATAGACAGCCCCCACCCCTCAGTAATAAACGGCCCCCACCTCTCAGTAATTAGCAGCCCCTCCCCCAGTAATAAGTAGCTCCCCCCAGTAATAAGCAGCCCCCCCCCCAGTAATAACCATCCCCCCCAGTAATAAGCAGGTGCCCCCCCCCCCTGTAATAAGCAGGTGCCCCCCCCCCTGTAATAAGCAGGTGCCCCCCCTGTAATAAGCAGGTCCGCCCCCCCTGTAATAAGCAGGTCCGCCCCCCCTGTAATAAGCAGGTCCGCCCCCCCTGTAATAAGCAGGTCTGCCCCCCCTGTAATAAGCAGGTCCACCCCCCTGTAATAAGCAGGTCCACCCCCCTGTAATAAGCAGGTCCACCCCCCTGTAATAAGCAGGTCCACCCCCCTGTAATAAGCAGGTCCACCCCCCTGTAATAAGCAGGTCCACCCCCCCGTAATAGGCAGGCCCCTCCCCAGTAATAGGCAGGCCCCCCCCCCAGTAATAGGCAGCCCCCCCAGACAAAAAGCAGCCCCTTCCCCTGTAATAAGTAGCCCCCCACAGTAAGCAGCCCCCCCAGTAGTAAGTAGCCCCACCCCCCAGTAATAGGCAGCCCCTTCCCCTGTAATAAGTAGCCCCCCCAGTAATAAGCAGCCCCTTACCCTGTAATAAGTAGCGCCCCCCCCCCCAGTAATAAGCAGGTCCCCCCCCCCCCCCCCCCAGTAATAGGCAGTCCCCCTAGTAATAGGCAGCCCCTTCCCCTGTAATAGGTAGCCCCCACCCCACCCCCAGTAATAGGCAGCCCCCTGTAATAGGTAGCCCCCCCCTTCCTAGTAGTAAGCAGCCCCCCCAACCCATATACTTACTTCCTCCCTGCTGTCGCTCTCTGTCTGCTTGCCCTGACGTCAGCCCGGAACGCTTTCTGTAACTGTTGATCTTTGTGCTATCTCCCCAGAATCTGCTGGACGATGTGGAAGAGTTTCATGAACGTGCACAAGAGGCAATGTCTGATGAAATTCCAGACTCCAGCAAGCTACAAGCTCTCATTGACATGGGATCCAACCTGTATGTGGAGCTCCCAGAGCTACCGCGATTAAAGCAAGAGCTGCTGCAGGCGCGGTGGCTGGACGAGGTGCGCCAGACTCTTTCAGACCCCCATAAGGTCACTTTGGATGTGATGAAAAAGTTGATAGATTCAGGGGTGGGTCTAGCACCACATCATGCTGTAGAGAAAGCAATGGCCGAACTTCAGGAACTGCTTACAGTGTCCGAGAGGTGGGAGGAGAAAGCCAAAACCTGCCTGCAAGCTAGGTAAGGAGACACGTGGTCCAGCATTGCATTAAGCAGGGATAGATGCAGCGTATTTACAGGACTACTCATTTAATACTGCTTGTTAGGAAAGTGCAGGTAACATTTCATATGTTTTTTTTTAGGCCACAGCACAGTGTATCCAGTCTTGAAAGTATACTAGCAGAGGCGAAGAACATCCAGGCTTATCTGCCCAACGTCTTGGCATTAAAGGAAGCTTTGCAGAGAGCTAAGGACTGGACCTCAAAAGTTGAAGCCATTCAGGTAGCTTCTTGTCAAAATAACTGTTAGCACATCTGCTTATACCTTAATTCACAGTCTTGATGTATCTGTTTCCTCTGTTGCAGAATGGCAGTCACTATGCATACCTGGAGCACCTGGAGTGTTTACTGAGCAAGGGTCGGCCCATTCCTGTGCGTCTAGATGCCCTCCCGCAGCTGGAGTCTCAAGTTGCAGCAGCTCGTGCTTGGAGGGAGCGCACTGCCAGGACTTTCTTGAAGAAGAACTCAAGCTACACATTACTACAGGTGAGAGAGTTTTCCTTATTGGCTTGTACCTGGTTTGCTGCAATTGCTGGGTAAAGTGTTAAGAAGGTATGTCATGGTGGATGTGGCCATGTAATGCTTCTTAGTCAGTCAGCCCAGAGGGAACTCCATACTAATCACATGTGTTCGTTCTTAGGAGCACCCACAGGCTTGTATCTTATAGAGGTGTGAGAGACAAACAGCTGAGCGTCAGGCCATGTTGTTTTCGTAACTTCCATAGAAATAAATCAGAGTTGCGCAAATAGCATGGCAAGCTACAGAAACGCAACAGTGTGGGTTATTGTTTACTTAATTATCATTATCATTATCATTGACCCCTATGACCTGGTCTAGTCACTAGGCCCCAGGCTTGCATGGCAAATGAATGGGTGTGGAGTGGCGTTGGCAGCGCTCAGGGGACAGGGAGCACTTTCTCTCTGACAAACCATTTAAATGCTGCAGTCAGCACCAACAGCAGCATCTAAGTGGTTAAGTGACTGGGATTGGAGTTAACTCAGATCCAAGTCACTGCGCGAGGTGCCTGCTGTGTTTTACAGCTAGCACCCACTGTGTCTGGAGCAGACTCTGCTCCCGAGCACGCTTAATACAAATACTGCGCACATTGTCATAGATGTACGTCAGCGCCAAGAGGTTAAAATGTAAACCTACACATTGCGTTACACATTAACACTGACTGAATTCCCCTTTCTTGACCTATGTAGGTTCTCAGCCCCCGTAGTGATATTGGCGTTTATGGAAGCGGGCGCAATAAGAGGAAGAAAGTGAAGGAGCTGATGGAGGAGAAAGACTTGGATCTCGATTCTATGAGCGATCTCGAGGAGTCACAGGAAGAGTCACGAGACACTGCCTCTGTGGTAATGGGGACTAGAAACGTAATGGCTGCTGCAAATGTAATCAGCGCATTCATTGGTTTTATATCTGACATATACAAATACTCTAGTCTATTGCCCCCAGCATTCTCGCAACAAGTTAGACGTAAGAGTCGTCTTTGTTAGCAGTAGAGTTTTTTTTTTTGCACTCAATTACCATCTTTGGGCAATCCGTTACTTGTGCATGGAGAAGCCTTCATTGTCATTCTTGTCTTCCCGTGCAGGTTGCATTATTTAAGGACTTGGAGCACAAAGAGGTGGATTCTATGCGTTCATTGCGGGCGGCTAATCTGGCCAAGATGGCAATGGTGGATCGTATCGAGGAGGTTCGGTTCTGCATATGCCGCAAAGCTGCCAGTGGATTTATGCTACAGTGTGAGCTGTGCAAGGACTGGTTTCACAGCACGTGCGTGCCCCTGCCCAAGACCAGCTCACAGAAAAAAGGCACCAGTTGGCAATCGAAGGATGTCAAGTTCCTGTGCACACAGTGCATGCGCTCCCGACGGCCACGGTTGGAGACTATACTCTCACTGCTGGTGTCACTACAGAAACTGCCAGTGCGGCTGCCTGAGGGCGAAGCACTACAGTGTCTAACAGAACGTGCCATGAGCTGGCAGGACCGGGCACGGCAAGCATTGGCCACAGAAGAACTGTCTTGTGCCCTGGCCAAGCTTTCTGTTCTGAGTCAACGGATGGTGGAGCAGGCTGCAAGGGAGAAGACTGAAAAGATCATCAGCGCAGAACTTCAGAAAGCTGCAGCCAACCCCGATCTGCAGGTGAGCACCAGTAATTCCAGTCTAAGCTCCTCACTGGATTCATAATGGGCTTCTGTGTCTC
The DNA here is from genome assembly GCF_035609145.1 of Eleutherodactylus coqui. Classification (NCBI taxonomy): domain Eukaryota; kingdom Metazoa; phylum Chordata; class Amphibia; order Anura; family Eleutherodactylidae; genus Eleutherodactylus; species Eleutherodactylus coqui. The sequence continues at coordinate 51,521,572 of NC_089838.1, read as the reverse complement.
TCGATCGAGTTGTCTGTTTTTCTAAAATTCTCTTTCGCCCGCCACTTCTATCTTGTAGGGTCACCTGCCCATATTCCAGCAAGGATCCTTCAGTCGGGGAATGTCCAGCGTGGCCTCTTCTCCACAGCCACCTTTAGACTACGACGATGAGGAGACAGACTCTGACGAGGATATCAGAGAGACCTATGGTTACGATGTAAAGGTAGTAAGCAGACTGGTAATGACTTTAAAGAAAACATCTCCATTGTAACATCTATGGCTGTCTTCCATTAATATTCTGCACCTTTGTGCCCTGGCCCAAATATTGACATGCGTGACCAGCACTTCATTCACTTTCTGTGGAGATGGCTGAGTAATGCAACTGGGCTATGCTGTTTTCCTAACTCAAATAGAAGTCAATGAGCAATATGTAGACAGTATAGCACAGCAAGCTACACCGCTTCCGCAGCTCCCACGTTACAGCAATAATAACATGGCTCTCCGCTATTGGCATACCTCTCATTGACTTCTCTGGGAGTTATGGAAACAGTGTATCGAAGCTCACTCAGTTGTTTCTGTAAGTCCCTAATGCAGCCGAGCCGTGGAGGCTACAACTCAAAATAGATGTTACAGTGTTTTGTCTTTTGCAGCTTCTACATATTACTGTATATGGGGGCTGCAGAGTGAGCCTCAATAGGAGATCTGTCAGTGAGGCTGGCCTGATAGCTTATGTTGGCCATACACATTTGCTAGAAGTAGGTTGCTAACTGAACAGCCAAACACCTGTTGAATGTTCATTACGCATTTGCAACCATAGACCTTCTGATCCATGTTGGCGTTGTTGGGTGACACTGGGTGATGAATGGACGAACTTTCTGGGAGGATTTTTGCAACAAAAAATCTTCTGTGCAAGGAGGAGATGCTTTCTCGTAATGCAAGATCTTTTGTACAACGATCATAAATTTCAGTCATCAGTCAACTAAAATGATCGGTCATTGTTAAATGTCACCCGATGAATGATTGTTTTAAATTGAAATTGTTCATTTTCATCATTTCTCGTCCGTATCATTGGGGGCCACAGCCTAAACCATGGGATATAGCCACTGCCCTAGGAGGCGACACGAAGCAAAAAAGTGTTAGCTCCTCCCCCCCTGGCTATACCCCCCCTGCAGGCATTCAGCTAATCAGTCTTTAGCTTAGTGTCTGCTAGGAGGCAGACGTGGCTATTCACAGGAATCCGGGGAGTCGGGGCTTTTCCCTGGCTCTACTGGCCTCCCGGGGGAGACGCAGGCAGGGGGTGTCTCCACCACTTCTGCGGCTTCTCACCCAGAGAAGAAAAAGGGGCCCGACCCTGCAATGCGCATAGGGCTCCCCCTCCCTGGAGTGGCGTACTTTATGACCAGTGACGCATAGGGGGAAGCACTGCTGGAGACAGGTCGACGTGTGGCCAGGCTGTGGCTCCCCTGACGGACGCAAGGTACCTTAGGAGCTGGCATCCTAAACAGTGAAGCAAGTACGATGGCAGCAGGCAGCAGCGGCTCTCCCAGCAACAGGTGTACGGGCACGGCATACCAGCAGGACGCCGGAGCGCTGGCTGGACAGGTCACTTCCGGGGGGCGGGGCGCCGACGCAGAGCCGGAAAACGTCACTTCCGGGTCGCGGGCGGACTTCCCGGGCAAGCCACGCCCCCTCCGGCCGCAGCAAACTTGGAAGAAGCAGCCAGGCAGAAGAATGGCCGCTCCCAGCAGCAAGACAGTCCCTCTGTCTAGTACTACTGAGCCCAGCACTGTGCGCAGTTCTCAACATGCAGCATCCAGCGCTGACACGGCCTGCAGACTTATTACCACAGAGTGAGCACCCGGACAGCAGCAGCACCTTCTGTAACGGGCATCAGCAGCTGTACCAGCACCCGCAGCAGTACCTGCCAAACACCTGCCAGGTCACAAACGCTACTATTTCCGTATGGTGGACCCACGTCGACACCTGACGGTCTTCAAGCTTCAGGACCAGAGGCTCCAGCTGGATCAGGGAAACCGCTTAAACAGCTGCTAGACCGGGTAAGCCTGCCAAGGCAGCACTTCGCGGTCTCTCCCCTCCCCCTCCCCTGTTCCCCCTGCAGGTACTCGTGCAGTACGTAGCATTCCCCCTCACCTGAGGTTTTCTTTTGCCATGTCTGACCCCGGATCAGTGGGTTCCAGCTGGCCAAGGGGAGGGTGAAGCATTACGCTTGCACATCTTGCAGCGTTAAGTTTGCCTGCGGTCAAACCGACCCCCGCTACGCTAAGTGCACCACGGCACGTGCAGTTCCAGGGACCCCGGTGCCCCCCGCCGCCCCTGTGGAGCCAGGGGCCGAATCCCAATGGGCTAGGTCCTTGGCCTCTGCCGCTTCCTGCCTGACCACATCTGTGGCAGTTTTGCGCCGGTTAGAATCCAGCTCGGAAGTTTCCTCTTCGGAATATGCGCGCGGGAGGGCACGCGAAAGGAGGTCCCGCAGTAGCGGGCCACCTCCCGTAAGTCTCGCCATACTAGAAGCGTCGCCTAGATCCTCCAAGTCCAGGCGGTCCAGGGACTCTCATGGCTTCCATGGGTCCAGGGAGTTCGTCCGGACTTATCACAGATCTAGGCATTCTTCACTGTCCCGGTTCTCTGCAAGACCGGCCCGAGCCCGCCATGACTCCCCCCGGGCATCATGCTCCCGGGCTTCGCAGGACACGCCCAAACAACGGGCGAGAGTAGTGAATCGGAAGACGAACGCTCTGCGGGCTCGTCTGCTCCTGATCTGGACGACGAACAGGTTTCGCGATTGGCGAGCCTACTGGACAGTCTAGTAATAGCTGTAAGATTAACTCTCCAAGTAACGGAGGAACCAGCAGAGGCAATTCCATCCATGGTGTCGTTTAGACGTCAGAGGAGACCGCGAGAGGTCTTTCCAGACCATCAGGACTTTGCAGACGAATGGCAGAATCCTGACAAAAAATTTAGGCAACCCGGGAAAACTTGGGAGGTTGGTTACATACCCATTCCCAGGGAATCTGAAAAAGGGTTGGGCGGTACCCCCGGTGGTCGATCCGCCGGTGGCACGGCTATCCAGAGGCACAGCGTTGCCAACAGCCGAAGTGGCAACTCTGGCTAATCCTCAAGACAGAAAACTGGATACATTGACGAAATCAGTGTTTTCAGGCTACGGGCACCGCCCTGCAGCCGATCTTCGCGACCGCATGGGTCAGTAAAGCCTCGATAGCCTGGGCCAAACAGCTGCGGAAAGGCATTCTGGCAGGTACTCCACCTAGTGAACTACTTGAAGCAACAAACATTATCATACAAGCGAACAACTTCGTATGCGCAGCAGAGAGATGCAGCGAAGTTCGTGGCTCGAGCATCCGCCGCTCTATCGCCGCAAGGCGAACCCTCTGGCAAAAGAGCTGGTCAGCCAATTCAGAGTCCAAAATGGTCCTAACAAAATTACCCTTTGAGGAAAATAGGCTCTTTGGGCCCAAGTTAGATGACCTAATAAAGGACGCCACAGGCGGCAAAAGGACGTCATTGCCACAAATACTAACAAGAAAGGAAAAGGTTCCATTGAAGAGGAAACCGTGTTTTAGGTTATTGCGGCGTTTCTCGTCCCGCCCTGGGACAGGGCAGGGGTCCCAATCTAGGAGGGCCCCGACAGACCTTCAAGACGAGACCAGCATGGCGATCCCGACCAGGAACATCTAAGGCGGCGGGATCAAAGAACGCGGCATGAGTCTCCGCCCCCACCCAGTGTCACCGGGGTGGGGGGCAGACTCTCCCAATTTCGGGAGACATGGTGGAGTCGCGTGAACGACAAGTGGGTGCAGGAGATTGTGGCCTCCGGATACGCGATCGAATTCGCGACTCTACCGCAGAATTCGTTTTGCAGGTCCAGAGCACCTGCCACCCCGGAAGGAGTAGCCAATCTACAATTGGCAGTGGAAAATCTTCTGGCACAAGGGGTTGTAAAACCAGTGCCAGGGGCGCAAGAGAAGCAACGGTTCTACTCAAAACTTTCTCTAGTGCCCAAAAAAGACGGCAGGGTCAGGCCACTACTGGAGTAGGGAGACTAAATCAATTCATCAAAGCAAAGCATTTCCGGATGGAGCCGATCAGATCCGTGATAGCTTCCATGCTTCCGGGGGAATTTTTGTCCTCAATAGACATCAAGGACGCATACCGCCATATTCCGATTCGGGAAGCACACCAAAAATTCCTGAGTTTCGAGACGCAGGGAAGGCATTTGCAATTCACGACTCTGCCATTTGGCCTTTCAACTTCCCCAAGGGTATTTACGAAAGTACTACCAGCAGTGATGGCACTACTCCATGCAAAGGGTATAGCGGCCATACCATACCTGGACGATGTGCTAGTTAAAGCACAGTCACGGGACGGCAACATCAGGAGTTTACGCGTCACGATGAAAACTTTAGAAGAAGTTGGCTGGATAATAAACCGCGACAAATCGTGCCTAATACTAGCACAACGTCTTGAGTTCTTAGGCATGATATTCGACACCAGCCAGCACCGCGTGCTACTACCTCAAACAAAAGTAGACAAGCTTCTACACGGTGTTCGGGCTCTAATGCAGAAGAGAACGTTGACCATCAGGCACTGTATGAGTATTCTGGGCCAGATGGTAGCAGCCTTCGAGGCGGTCCCCTTTGCCCAGTTCCGGTCAAGGATGCTTCAACATCTGATATTGTCCCACTGGAACAGGTCCACACTGACCCTGGAGTAACGAATCCGGATAACCCCTCAAGGCCAGGGCGTTGAAGTGGTGGTTGAAACCTGGGAGGCTTCAGGTGGGACGGTCTTTGGGCCCAGAACGATGGGTAGTAATGACGACAGACGCCAGCCGCTCAGGCTGGGGCGGAACACTGGAGGGCCAGTCTGTTCAGGGAGTTTAGCCTCAGAGAGAAACAAATGTTACACGTCAACATTCTAAAATTACGGGCCATTTACCTGACTCTTCGGCACTTCGGGTCCAGTCTCAAGAAGAAGGAGGTGCGCATCTAGACGGACAACACCACAGCGGTGGCCTACGTCAACCATCAAGGGGACACGCGGAACACGTCGGTAATGAACGAGATAACTCGCATACTGACGTGGACGGAGAATCATCTGAACTCAATATCAGCAGCCTACATTCCCGGAGTAGACAACTGGGTGGCAGATTACCTAAGTCGGGAAACTATGGATCCCGGCGAATGGGGGTTACACCCAGAGGTATTCCAGGCGATATGTCAGAAATGGGGACACCAGACGTGGACCTCATGGCGTCCGGACTGAATTACAAAATTCTTCCATTTGTGGCCCGAGCACGGGATCTGCAAGCGGCAGCAACAGATGCACTGACCATCCCGTGGGGGGGATACAAACTCCTGTACGTATTTCCACCAATCCCTCTCATACCAAGAATCTTAGGGAAAATCAAACAGGAAGGGCGACCAGCGATACTAATAGCGCCAGATTGTCCAAGAAGAAGCTGGTACGCAAGCATCATAGAAATGTTGACCGACGCACCATGGCACCTACCGGATCGAAGAGATTTGCTATCCCAAGGGCCTTTGCTACACTCGGATTCCAGGTCTCTACATTTGACGGCCTGGCCGTTGAAACCGAGGTATTAAGAAGAAAAAGTTACTCAAAGAAGGTGATTAAAACAATGATACGGGCAGGGAACCGGCCTCGTCGGCTATTTATTACAGAGTCTGGAAGCATTTCTTCACCTGGTACGAGGACCGGCGAGTGCAGCCGATGCAATGTTTGGTGGCCAGAATACTGGCATTCCTATAATCGGGTCTCGAAAATAGGATTAAGGGTAGACTCTCTAAGAGGGCAGGTATCGGCACTGACGGTGCTGTTTCAGAGACCAATCGCAAACTGAATGGCTGTGTGAACACTCCTGCAGGGAGTCGCCCATACGACACCCCCGTTGAAACCACCGGTTCAAGCGTGGGATCTTAATCTCGTATTGGAGGCTATGACAGACCAACCGTTGAACCGCTGAAAGAGATTCCTATGCGGCTACTGACCTGGAAGGTAGTATTCCTGGTCGCTAGTACCTCTATTCGTAGGGTCTCAGAACTGGCGGCCTTGTATATACAGACCCCCTATAGGGCTTTCCACCAAGATAAAGTGGTACTGAGACCATCACCAGAATTTCTACCGAAAGTAGTTTCGGATTTCCACATCAATGTAGATGTTTTCCTGCCTTCCTTCTGTCTAACGCTAGTACACACGAAGGTCACCATATCTAAGTGGATAAGGTCCTGGATAACAGAGGCGTATCGTACCTCAGGACACGCGCCACCATTTCAGGTTACGGCCCACTCCACACGAGCAGTAGGAGCCTCCTGGGCGGTCCGTCACGGAGCTTCAGCGCTTTAGGTATGTAAAGCGGCCACCTGGACCTTCTTATGCTGTCAAAATTCTATAAAGGCCTCATATTGGCGGACGCTGCTCTCGGCCGGAAGAGTTTGCAGGTGGCGGCCCATTGACTTCACGGTCAAACCTGTAAATAGCCTACCCAATGTATAGTTTGTTCGGGACTGCTTGTGGACGTCCCATGGTTTAGGCTGTGGCCCCCAATGATACAGACGAGAAACAGATATTTTTGGTATAACTTACCGTAAAATCTCTTTCTCGTCACGTTCATTGGGGGCCACAGCACCCACCCCTTGTTTATTAAGGCGGTTCCTGGAATTTTCTGTCTTCGGTCATTGTTTGGCAGAAAATTAGGCCAAAACATTGTAATTTGGTATGTATAAAATATAATATGCATAATCGTACTCCCACTGGCGTTCCTACTGCTTGCAGACAGACTGATTAGCTGAATGCCTGCAGGGGAAATATAGCCAGGGGGGAGGAGCTAACACTTTTTTGCTTAGTGACGCCTCCTAGGGCAGTGGCTATATCCAATGGTTTAGGCTGTTGGCCCCCAATGAACGTGACGAGAAAGAGATTTTACGGTAAGTTATACCAAAAATATCTGTTTTGTGTTTTGGGCACTTTTTAGTTTTCAGCCCTTCTTTCTCGTCTCCTGAACCATCTTATCACCCTGTTTGTGACCACAGGGAAGATAAACTTTGTTGTGATCATAAATTAGCTGATAAGGTGCAGGAGAGGAGAGAGCAGAGGGAAACTAATGGTCCTTTCACAGATCTGTCTGCGATCCACCACTGAGCGACAATGAGCATGTCTGTTAGAGCTCGTTCCCTCTGTGTACACAGGCAGATTATTGGCTTTATGGGGATGATTAGTTTGTTAGCACAATAGTTTATCACCATATAGCTGTCATTGATCAGCTGCTTGTGTCACAGTTTACACAGGGAAATGAGCAGTAAGCATTTTTATGCTTATACAAACAAACCGCTCAGCCAGCAAACAATCTCCTATTGCAGACTCAGTGTGTAGTGTCTATATCCAGTGATATGCAAAAGCTGCAGAAGACAAACTGTGTAAACTTTTTAATTTAAAGCCCATTACAGACGTATTCCCAGACCAAAAAAAATGCATTTAAGGGGAAAAAAATGGCCCCCAAAGGTGTCTATTGCCTTTAACCACTTCAAAACCGCTAAACAACTATAAGCGTCCTGAAGTGTGTATAAAGCAGGCTTGGGAGGTAAGTCTGCTCCATACCCAGTGACTATTATCGGTTTCTGATAGTGGACAGCCACCAGTAACTACCACAATAAGACTTGGCGCTGACTGCGGCAGTTAAATGTTTAGATGCCAAGGGCAAAGCTGATTGCATATCTAAACAGCGGGAAAGTGGGGGGGCATGATCAGCGAGTGCCAATGGTCTAGCATGGCAGTCTGGAGCCTACTGAAGGCTCCCAGGGCTGCCATGCAAAGATGCCTCTTAAGTCCTAATTGTGGCAGGGCTTGAATGCAACATCAACAATTGCTATATACTTCAATACCAAAGTATTGCAGTATACAGTACAAGATATCAAATGATCAAGTTCAAGTCCCCTGTGGGGACTAAAGTGTGAAAGAAAATTAAAATGTAATAAAGTTTTTAACAGTTTAAAAAAATATATTAAAAGTAAAAAACATGTATGCACCCCAAAAAGGTACTAATAAAAATGACAGCTTACTCCACAAAAAAAACAGCCCTCACACAACCTCATCGCCGAAAAAGTTGAGTCTTAAAATCTCAAGAGTCTCAGAGACGTTGCAAGTCTCAGAATACGGTGACGAAAAGCAATTTTTGTCTAAGCAAAAATTTTATTTACTTTAAAAAAAAATTTTAAACTATAAATTTGGTATCCTTGTAATTGTACCGACCCACAGAACAAAGTTCATATGTCATTTTTACTGCGCTGTGAATACCATAAAGACTAAAACCCTCCAAAATTGTTGCGTTTATTTATTTTTATATCTCCTTACTTAGAAATTCTTGTAAAAAGTTTTTCCGTACATGATACAAGACATTAAATGGTACCATTACAAATTGTCCCCGTAAAAAAAACAAGCTCTCCATATGGCTGTCAATGGAAAAAGTAAAACGTTATGGCTCTTGGAAGGTGAGGACGAAAAAACTAAAATCAAAAAGTGATCCATCTCTGGTCTTGAAGTGGTTGAAGTCCCATGTTCGTACACATTTAGAATTGTGTATGTCATTTATGTGGGGTGTCAGGATATTGGGGGGTTTCACGAATATGGGGTCTGTTTCATGTTTAGAAATTGGAATAACAAACCCCTCTTCCATTTTTCAGGATACCGGCAGCGTCAAGTCCTCTAGCAGCCTAGAACCCAATCTGTTCTGTGACGAGGAGATACCAATCAAGTCAGAAGAAGTGGTTAGTCACATGTGGACCACCCCTTCCTTCTGCGCTGAACATGCGTACTCCTCCGCCTCCAAGAGCTGCATGCAGAGTAAGTAGGAGCGAGTCGATGCTTTGATTTACCTGCAATATGTGCCATTAAATCAAAGGTGCCCAAATCCTCCTCACACCCCAAGGTCTGTAATTCTAAACCAAGGTGTCCAAATCCTCCCCACACCCCAAGATCTGTAATTAATAAACAAAGGTGCCCAAATCCTCCTCACACCCCCAGATATGTAATTAATAACCAATCAAATCTGCCCAATTTTCAAGAACTCTTCAATCTGTTAGTAAACTGGGTCATCGGGGTAAAATACGGTCTAATTAAACCTCGTAAACTTGTTGTCCGCAGACTAAAATTGCACCAAATTTACCAGTCTTATGTTGGTTGATATATTTTGCACATATTACACACTCTTGTCTGACTTGACACCCCCTATAGGTTGCCTTACTTTGTGCCAAAATGCTGGCACGCATGGTTGTGTTCAAACCTTGCCCCCTTTCTTTATAAGTCACACCCAGTTGTCGAGCGACATGCAGAAAGTTTCTGTAATATAATAAATGTGTTGTGCGGCATGGACGCTGTTTTTGGTGCGAATTGGATGAGTTGTGGCACATTAAGCTCAGTAAGAGTACTTTTTCATTGGCCAAAGGAGCAATTACGGGCAAATGTCTTCCCGTATAAGCAAAGAACCCAACAGGGCAAGTGACCAAGAAACGCTTACTTGTTAGTCGCTTGATTTTCAGTTTGCCTAAAAACCAAGCGACTGTTGGCCCTTGTAAACAGGCAGTCATTAATCTATGAACTACTTCCTGTTTACTCTTAGTGGAAGTGGGCGAGCTGGATGACTCCGCCTCCATTAGGCGAGCGATCATTTCTTCTGTGTGAAAGCACAAGAACTATAATCGCTTGGACAACTATCTGGTGCTTAAGCGTCTGACAGTCATCCCGTGTAAAAAGGACCCTATGTCTCCACTTTGTTTACATCCCGAAGAGTGTACATTTCCTGCACTCATAGCTGAGGGGTTGTTTTAGTGTATCCATGTATCTCATACCTAACGCAGGAGGAAGTGCGGAACAGGTTAAAGAAGATTAAAATCGATAAATCACCAGGCCCAGATGGAATACACACAAGGGTACTAAGGGAACTAAGTGATGAGATAGCTAGGCCAGTATATCTTATATTTGTGGATACTATCAAGACCGGCGTTGTACCATTGGATTGGCGCATTGCCAACGTGGTTCCAATTTACACAAAGGGGTCCAAAAGTGAGCCTGGTAACTACAGGCCGGTAAGTCTCACTTCAGTAACTGGAAAAATATTCGAGGGGGGTTTCTGAGAGACGCCATCGAAGAATACCTCAAGGAGAACAACGGAATAACTTCTCACCAGCATGGGTTCATGAAGGGTGGATCATGTCAGACCAATCTGATCAGCTTCTACGATGAAGTAAGTTCTAGGCTGGACCTGGGAGAGTCTATTGATCTCGTATATCTGGACTTCTCTAAAGCATTTGACACCGTGCCGCATAATATATAAAATGAGGCAGCTCAGATTGGGTGAAAACGTGTGTATCTGGGTCAAGAATTGGCTCAATGATGGAAAGCAGAGCGTGGTAATAAATGGTTCATACTCTGATTGGGCCACCGTCGCTAGTGGGGTGCCACAGGGTTCAGTATTGGGCCCCATTCAGTTCAATATATTTATCAACGACCTGATAGAGGGGCTGCACAGCAAAATATCAATATTTGCAGATGACACAAAATTATAGAATATAATCAATGCAATGGAGGACAATGTGCGGCTACAAACTGACCTAGATAAGCTGGGGGCTTGGGCAGAAAAATGGCAAATGAAGTTCAATGTTGAAAAATGTAAGGTTATGCACATGGGCAGGAGAAACGGATGTCACCAATATACACTAAATGGGGTACTGCTAGGGAAAAGTGATATGGAAAAAGACCTGGGGGTACTCGTGGACTGTAGACTTAACTGGAGCAATCAGTGCCAGTCAGCTGCTGCAAAAGCTAATAGAGTCTTGGGGTGCATTAAAAGAGGTATAGGGGGGAAGGACGAGAACATTATTCTCCCACTATATAAGGCACTTGTCAAGCCTCACATGGAATACTGTGTACAGTTCTGGTCACCGGTGCTCAGGAAAGATGTTACAGTGCTTGAGGGGGCTCAAAGAAGGACAACTAAACTAATAGATGGAATGAAGGGACTGGAATACCCAGAGAGGCTATCCAAATTGGGATTATTTACCCTGGAAAAAAAGACGACTAAGGGGTGATCAAATAACTATGTATAAATACATGGACTGCCACGGTAACGAGAGGGCATCCGCTACGTCTAGAAGAAAGCAGGTTTCATCGCCAACACAGAAAAGGGTTCTTTACTGTAAGAGCAGTGAGACTGGAACTCTCTGCCTGAGGATGTGGTGATGGCAAAATCCATAGAGTAGTTTAAAAGAGGACTTGATGTCTTTCTGGAGCGGAAGTATATTACAGGATATAAATCTTTAGGTTAATTGTTAATAGGGGTATACAGGCAGGTAGGAACTATTAGGGGTTGATCCAGGGATTAGTCTGATTGCTATTAGGGAGTCTGGATGGAATTTTTTCCCCAAAAAGGCTAATTGGCTTCTGCTCTTGGTTTTTTTTGCCTTCCTCTGGATCAACAACACAGGAGGATAGACAGGCTGGACTAGATGGGACATTGTCTTCATTCTGCCTTACATACTATGTTACTATGTATGTAAGGTGAGGTTGACAGCTGCATTATTTCATCTGAGAAAAGTTCTATCTGCGTTCTGGGAGACTAACAGACTTCATTAAAGTCAGTGGGGTCCTCTCGTCGCCGGGCTCGGCGCTTTCCGATTTTTGTAGTGTTCAGCTCCTAGGATGAAGCTTGAACAATGAAACTAATAGTAGTTTGAACGTAGCAAAACGGTTTCGTAATGTGGAGCCCAGGACCCCCAGATTCGTGTCTCTGCTTGTTCAACACATTTTTCACTTTTTGGTATGCAAACCTCTCATAAAGTGATGGCAGATCACATCCGTTTATAATCAGTGGGGATCTGACTTCTAGGACCCTCAGCAGTCCTAGTAATAAGGAGGCTGCACTTCTTTTACTGTCTGCTCCAGTGCAGCAGCGGCCCGGCCACCCGCTGTGCAGAGGACTGCAACACAGATCCGATCAAGTGATTGTGGTGGCTGCAGTTTTTGCTGCATGGTCAGAGTGCCACTGTGCAGGAAGCCCCTTCATTCTCAGGGTCATGCTGATCTGCCATAACTTTTTGAGATACTATACACCTTTTTAAAAGGGTTTGGTGCCCTTTTCTCTGGAGTTCGGGGACGCCATCCATCAGCCGATCGTCCGGCCTGCTGTCAGTGCAACGGGCTGAACGTTGTCATCAGCAGTCAGCATAGGAGGTGAGCGAGCTGCACTGCTCCCCCACTTCCTGCTTTGTTCCTGGTCAAGACTGAATGTGACCTCCTCGGATCTTAAAAGCTCTGACCTCGACACTGGCCTGAGCCAATCGGCACCTACACCACTTGAGCGGTCTGGACAGATTTTAAGGGATCCCAGTCGTTCCCCAAATGGCTTGCTGACTGGTTGGTGTAGGTGACATTTTGATGCTCCTCCCACGCCCCTGTTGTTGATGCCTGGCGCTAGATTGCCTATTTACTTGTTTTCCCAGGTGCATAAACACTTAAAAGGAAGTGGTGAGACTGCCAATCTCCCCCCCCCCCCCCCCCCCTTTCTCTCATGAGTCTTCCTTCCCCTATTGTCTCTTTCTATTTCTCTTCTTTTCTGTGTTGTGTTCTCGGCTCTTATGCCACTCTTTGTTAACAATATCGACAGTGAATCGGTGGACTTCGTGTCTACGACACGGTGTGGTGTGGGGGGTTGCTCTGCCTCCTGGAGACCGCTGTCGGGCTAAAGCTTCTGGATCCCATCCCTTTCCCTAGCTTCCATCTGGCCTGCTGGCGGTTCTTCCGGGGACTAGAGACCCATTAGATAAGTCCCCGCATCCATTAATTCCTGTTCCGTTCTGTTTAGACACAAGTTAAGTTCATACTTGCCACGATGTAATGTAAAGAAAAGAATATAAGACCTTCGGGTCAGTTTGCCATACTATTTAACATCTCTTCTCCATTTTACGCAAGTTTCTCGATTGTATTCATTCTAAGGCCGGCTGCACACGAGCGTGACGGGCTCCGCCGCGGAATATTCCGTGGCGAAGCCCGTCGCGGCGCCCCCCAGAGACCCCATACAGTTAGGGCCAGAAATATTTGGACAGTGACACAAGTTTTGTTATTTTAGCTGTTTACAAAAACATGTTCAGAAATACAATTATATAAGATGGGCTGAAAGTGCACACTCCCAGCTGCAATATGAGAGTTTCCACATCCAAATCGGAGAAAGGGTTTAGGAATCATAGCTCTGTAATGCATAGCCTCCTCTTTTTCAAGGGACCAAAAGTAATTGGACAATGGACTCTAAGGGCGGCAATTAACTCAGAAGGCGTCTCCCTCGTTAACCTGTAATCAATTAAGTAGTTAAAAGGTCTGGGGTTGATTCCAGGTGTGTGGTTTTGGATTTGGAAACTGTTGCTGTGACCAGACAACATGCGGTCAAAGGAACTCTCAATTGAGGTGAAGCAGAACATCCTGAGGCTGAAAAAAAAGAAAAAATCCATCAGAGAGATAGCAGACATGCTTGGAGTAGCAAAATCAACAGTCGGGTACATTCTGAGAAAAAAGGAATTCACTGGTGAGCTTGGGAACTCAAAAAGGCCTGGGCGTCCACGGAAGACAACGGTGGTGGATGATCGCCGCATACTTTCTTTGGTGAAGAAGAACCCATTCACAACATCAACTGAAGTCCAGAACACTCTCAGGGAAGTAGGTGTATCTGTCTCTAAGTCAACAGTAAAGAGAAGACTCCATGAAAGTAAATACAAAGGGTTCACATCTAGATGCAAACCATTCATCAATTCCAAAAATAGACAGGCCAGAGTTAAATTTGACGAAAAACACCTCAAGAAGCCAGCCCAGTTCTGGAAAAGTATTCTATGGACAGATGAGACAAAGATCAACCTGTACCAGAATGATGGGAAGAAAAAAGTTTGGAGAAGAAAGGGAATGGCACATGATCCAAGGCACACCACATCCTCTGTAAAACATGGTGGAGGCAACGTGATGGCATGGGCATGCATGGCTTTCAATGGCACTGGGTCACTTGTGTTTATTGATGACATAACAGCAGACAAGAGTAGCCGGATGAATTCTGAAGTGTACCGGGATATACTTTCAGCCCAGATTCAGCCAAATGCTGCAAAGTTGATCGGACGGCGCTTCACAGTACAGATGGACAATGACCCCAAGCATACAGCCAAAGCTACCCAGGAGTTCATGAGTGCAAAAAAGTGGAACATTCTGCAATGGCCAAGTCAATCACCAGATCTTAACCCAATTGAGCATGCATTTCACTTGCTCAAATCCAGACTTCAGACGGAAAGACCCACAAACAAGCAAGACCTGAAGGCTGCGGCTGTAAAGGCCTGGCAAAGCATTAAGAAGGAGGAAACCCAGCGTTTGGTGATGTCCATGGGTTCCAGACTTAAGGCAGTGATTGCCTCCAAAGGATTCGCAACAAAATATTGAAGAAAAAATATTTTGTTTGGGTTATGTTTATTTGTCCAATTACTTTTGAGCTCCTAAAATGTGGAGTGTTTGTAAAGAAATGTGTACAATTCCTACATTTTCTATCAGATATTTTTGTTCAACCCTTTAAATTAAACGTTACAATCTGCACTTGAATTCTGTTGTAGAGGCTTCATTTCAAATCCAATGCGGTGGCATGCAGAGCCCAACTCGCGAAAATTGTGTTACTGTCCAAATATTTCTGGCCCTAACTGTACTTACCAGCGGATCCGGCTTCTTCGCTCCCGCATGACTCTTCCCCGCCCACCGCCGCCGCGTCACATGACACGCCCACCGCATCACATGACACGCCCACCGCGTCACGTGACGCGCCCGCCGCGTCATATGACGCGGCGGTGGTAGGCGGGAAAGCGTTTAGACGCTATCTTCCGCTGTGTTACAGCGGGAGATAGCGTGAACGGACGGCTTCCATTGACTGCAATGGAAGCCGTCAGCACGTACACCCGCGGCAAATAGAGCATGCCGCGGGTGAGGACGGGAGATTTCACAGTGCGGAATTCCGCGGTGGAATTCCGCACCGTGTGCCCTGAGCTATTAGGTTCAATGGAATCTAATAGCTGCGGGCAACGCAGCGGATTTTCGCCGCGAATTACGCGGCGGAAATCCGTTCGTGGGAAGGAGGCCTAAGTTTGTTTTGTTGACTTAAAACCAATAAACATATTTTGAAAGACTGGATGTGACCTCCTAACCAGGAAGTGTAATAAACAGCCTGGCATACTCATTGATTTTAATGAGGTGAAGCCAATGCTTGCACTTCTTGTGCTGACAGCTGATGACAACGTCCAGCCCGCTGCACTGAAAGCAGGCCGGAGGAACGATCAACTGATGGATGGGGATCAAGAGCAGCCGACCCCTATCCATCGACTACTGATGACCTATCCAGAGGATAGATCATCAGTTAAATAAAGGCAAGGCAACCCCTTTAAGCTTGTAATAGCTTGCCTGCCTGCGTAACAATGCAAGACTTAGGGTCTTCTTTCAGTCTGCGGTCTCAGAGTTTAGATCTCTAGCAATCAGACTGAAGATTAAAGGGGTTGTATTGGATTAAAAAAAACATGGTTGCTTTCATCTAGAAATAGCACCACACCTGTCTGCAGATTGTGTCAGGTTTTGCAGCTCAGATTCTTTCACTTCTGTGGAACCATGTTGCAATCCATGGACACAAATGGTACTCCTTCTGGCCATGTATCTCTAATACTGGACAATCCTTGTGCATAAAACGTGAGGAGACTTCAGTGAACTTTCCATTGACTATCACTGATTTTGCTCCTTTCATTTCTTAAAGCTTCAGGAACTCCTCGAAAGCAGCCCCGGAAGACTCCTCTGGTGCCTCGCAGCCTGGAGCCGCCTGTCCTGGAGTTGTCACCTGGCGCCAAGTGTCAGCTGGAGGAGTTGATGATGTTGGGGGATCTGCTGGAGGTCTCTCTGGATGAGACCCAACACATCTGGCGGATATTGCAGGCAACTCATCCACCATCAGAGGAGCGCTTCCTGCATGTCATGGAGGTAAGGATCCTTGCCGTTGGTGGAATTTGCATTATTGACCTTCCTTCGAAAAATCTTGTGTTTGTTTCCACAGGATGACAGCCTGGATGAGAAGCCACTTAAATTTAAAAGTAGGGATTCTTCCGAAAAGAAACGCAAGCGGAAATTGGAGCGAGCGGAACAGCTCTTAGCCGAGGGAAAGCAAAGGTCCAAGGATCTGAAGAAACTGGACAAGACCAAAAAGAAGAAGCTCAAGCTAGGGCACGACAAGGCCAAGGAGCTCAGCAAGCTCGCCAAGAGGCTGGCTAAGGAGGAGGAGCGCAAGAGGAAGAAGGAGAAGGCTGCCGCCGCCAAGGTGGATCTCGGCAAAGAGCTCATCGAAAAGAAGCGAGAGAAGAAGGTGCTAGATATCCCATCCAAGTATGACTGGTCTGGAGCGGAAGACTCCGACGATGAGAATGCCATATGTGCAGCCCAGAACTGCCAGCGCCCCTGCAAAGACAAGGTGAGGGTACAGTGTGGACATCTATTATGTCCTGGACTTTCTGCAACTGTCTTATGCACTACTTGCTTCTCTTCAAGCAACCCTCTGGTTTCAGGATAAAATTCTGTCATTGAAGAAGGGGAGGAGGATGGGGGAGAATTTGCCTGCAGTTGTTCTGTGCCATACCTCCAAGCCACTGGTTCCAGGTCCCATTTTTGGCCATCTAAGATGGCTGACACAATCTTTAGACTACCTAATTGTCCACTATGCATCAGTAGTGTTAGAATTCCAATACACTATACCTGCTTTGTGATTGGCCAGAGTTTGCCTATGTGTTCCACAATGGCCAATTGGAGAGCAGTGTGCATTAGGTAGTCAGAAAATTGTTGCAGCCATCTTAAATGGCCTGGAACTGGTGGATCAGGGGGCAACAAAGAACAGCAACTACAGGTATTAAACTCCTCCCCCCCTAACATCCAGGCACACAATTTTGTCCCAAAATTGAAGCGCTGCTTTCATCTCTAATTGCTGTCAGTGAATGGGGACGGGATCTAGCTTTGCACACAGCTTAGAGGTGGATATGATTGTATACAGTGTACACGATTCTCAGAACACATCAGCTTTGTTACAGTGTATCAGTCTAGAGTTGAGACTCTAGCTCGCAGAGGATTGTTTCGAATGGATGCAACTGTAACAAACTCTCAGCTGTGTTAAGTCAAAACAGATTTTCAGACTCTGGACATCTTGAAAACAAAGAGGAATTTATTAGTCATATCAAAAGTTGCAAGTTTTCACACTTGCCACATTAGCGCAACACTGACTTTTCGTTCTATGCTTTCCTCGTGATTTCTGAAAAGTAGGCAGGGTTTAACTGGAGGAAGCGGAGGCCTCTGCGGGCTGATTTACCACAGTTTAGGCTGTATTTACATGGGCGAGTGCAATGTCTGAGAAAATTGGAGCTATATTGCGCACAGTTACCTGCGATTTTCAAGCATGTATGATGCATTTTATGTGAAAAATGCACAATAAAATATGGAAAAATTGCAAGTGGTTCCACTAGTAAAAATGGGGAAAAAATACATCACCATTAAATAGGAATTCATGGATGATTCTTGCTCCAAAATGCAACACGCTGCGATGTAATTTTTTTTTTTTTTTCTTTTCTTTTTCGATCTTGCACTACCAGTGTGAGCAAAAAAATTTTTTTTTTTAAATTGCTCCTGTAAATTAGCCCATTGAGAATTAATTGGTTCTATTCACATGTGAGTTCTGTCCACTTCGCAGTGCAGAACTCATGTGAAACTTGCCTGTGTAAATACAGTGTTGTACCAGAAACTGGCGTAACTGATGGCACACCTCTGCCAATAGCTCGCAAAGACTTACTTTTCCATTGCACAGGCGGATGCTTCTAGTGTATTACAAGTGGGGTGCCTCTTAGTAAATCTGGCGCTTTGTACTCAAGCTACCTTAGATTAACCCCTTCATGACATGGCCTATTTTGGGCTTAAGGACACAACAATTTTTGGTGGATTTTCTTCTCCGTTTATCAAAAGTCACAACTTTTTTATTTTTCCGTCGACGCGGCCGTATGAGGGCTTGTTTTTTGCGTGGCGAACTGTAGTTTTTATTGGTGCCACTTTTGGGTACCTAGACTATATTGTAAAACTTTTTTTTTTTTTTTTTTTATGATAGCAGGGAGAGAAAACGCATCAATTCTGCCATAGATTTTTTTATTTTTTACAGCGTTAATCATGCAGCATAAATGAGACATTCCATTTTATCTGCGGACCAGTACGGTTACAACGATACCAAAATTCTTACTTTTTTTAGGTTTTCCCAATTTTCTGCAATAAAAACCCTTTTTTTTTGGAAATCTTTTTTCTATTCTAAATTGCTGCATTCAAAGTCCTGTAACTTTTTTATTTTTCAATGTACGGCGCTCTATGAGGGCTTATTTTTTGCGAAACGAGCTGTAGTTTTTACTGGTACCATTTTGGGGTACATACGGCTTTTTTGATCACTTTTATTGCGTTTTTAGTGAGGCAAAATGCTCAAAATTAGCATTTTGCCTCAGTTTTTTTAGCTTTTTTTTCTGTGCACAGTCAAAAGCATGTGCAACTTATTGTACGCGTCGTTACAGACGCGACAATACCAAATATGTGGGGTTTTATTTTTTTTTTACCTTTTTTTTTATGCTAATCTGAGAAAAAGCATAAAAAATGGGGGTTTTTTTACATTTTTTTTAATTCTTTTTTTTAAATCTTTGTTGTTTTTACACTGTTTGTGTCCCTCTGAGGGACTTTAACCACTGCCCTGATGATCGCTGTCATAAGGCATGGCAGAGCTACTGCTCTGCCATGCCTTATCGCTTACACAGCGATTATAGGCACAGGCAATACAGGACGCCAGTGTCTGGCGTCCTGTTGCCATGGTGACAGGCCGGGCTCGCGCGATGACATCGCGAGTTCTGACCGGAGACACAGAGGGAGTCCTCTCCGATGCCCCCCCGCTGCGGGATAGTGCAGGCTCATATGTGATCCCGCACTATCTCCAGGACGTAAGTTTACGTCCTGTTGCGGGAAGTACCAGGCTGCCAGGACGTAAACTTACGCCCTGCAGCGGGAAGGGGGTTAAGATGACGTATGAAACACCAGTCATGGTAAATTTGTTAGAAACCTGCAGAATTTACAATTATGTCATGACTAAAGGAGTTGAAACACAATTTACACTTATACCCTACAGTGTTCATGGGATGGCGAGATACAAGACCCCTGATCTCAAGATTGATGTGGGCCCCATCGGGTCTTTTATTATGTTTGGCCCCAAAATAGGCACTAGGTCTTATTTTTGGGGAACGGCTTATTTTATTTTATTTACCTAGCAGGCTCAGTCCCGGTCACTCCCGCTGCACTCCAGAACTCCGGCGCGGTACCCGCAGTCCTCTGCTATTGACACAGGATCACTTCCTGGTTACGGGATTCATAATTCCCGCCTCTATGAAGTGATGGCTGTGATTGGTCATTTGAGCACTGCTCAGTCAATCATAGCCATCACTTTGTGGGGTCGGGATTTATGAATTGACTAAGCGACATCTCGAAAAAACAATCACAGCCATCTCTTTGTGGAGGCGGGAATTATGCATCCCGTAACCAGGAAGTGATCCTGTGGAGGCGATCGAGGACAGCAGGAAACATGCCTGAGCTCTGGGGAGCAGCGGGATGTGCCTGGACCGAGTGTACTGGGTAATGTATTCCTTTTGGCTCTCTTTATGTAATGCAGCTAGGGCTTATTTTAGGCTTTGATCACGTAGAACTGGAAAATTCCTTTAAGAGCTTTACATGATGGGAGCATTCACTATCGAATTAATGTGGTTGCACCAAGATGTAGAGTCATCACCAATCCACTGGATAGAATATAACTTGATCATCAGTAGGGGTCCGACTGCTGGGACAGCCGCTGATGCTTAAAAAAAAAAAAAAAAGGGAGATCCTGACTGTCGCTGTGTGAATGGAATCGGGGACACGCATGTGCACCGCTACTTCATTCATTTAAATGACCATGCCGGAAATTGCAGAGTACGAGCGCTCAGTAATCTCCAGTGTGGTCATTAAGATGAATGAAGCAGTGGTGTGCATGCAAGTCCCGCCATTCACGCAGCGACTGTCAAGACCTCCATTCTCAGGAGTCCCAGTGGTCAAACCCCCACAGATCCTACAGGTATCGCCATCCTGCAGGGAGCGGAGGGGTAGTCTCTATAACCCCTGCAATGTTATATGCTGCAGTTCACTCATTGCAGGAAGCGGTGTGCAGACCATTTCATCCCCCACAGTCCCCTATAGTCAGTCACTCCTTATAGGGGCAGTCACTCCTCTTCTGTAACAAGCTCCTTATGTTTTTGGTCTCGTGGAAAGAAAATCTGCATTTTATTCGACTTTACTGGATTTTCACGGTGCAAATAATCCTCTTTTAGCCGAAACAATAGAACAGCTTCCCATGTACTGAAATTCCCGCTTTGACTAGAAAGGGCTAATCCAACACATTCCAAAGCCTGCTAGTCAATATTAGTCTGCTATGTTGGGATTTGTAGTCCCACAGCAGCTGCAGTACATAGTAGCCTCCCTGACTTGCGCATTCCTGGCGTTCTCACTACCATGTGGTGTTCTCTTCTTTCCGCAGGTGGACTGGGTGCAGTGCGATGGTGGATGCGACGAGTGGTTTCACCAGGTCTGCGTCGGGGTCTCCTCTGAGATGGCTGAGAATGAGGATTACATCTGCACGAACTGTACAAGAAAGCGAATCCCGGGGCCATGTCCGCCTTGCCCTCCCTGCCCCCCGACTTTGACTTTCACTCCCGGATTCCCTTTGCCCACCATTGAGGTGAAGCAGGAGGTCAGCTAGCAGCACGGACTGTTTTTGGTTTGCCCCTTCCCTGGTTATCACTTCCTCCTTACTGCCCTCTGCCAGCTTCTTAGGGCAGAGCCGTCTGTTAGGTAGCGCCCTTTGCCTCGCACAGTCCCTTGTCATTGGACTGCAGACACTCCGGACTCATCGCTAAGTAGGACTCCGTAGGGAAGGTAACTGTATTGTCCTTCCATATTCCTGCAGATTCATGGATTTCGCATAAGTGACTTTTTATAATGGCAGCCGGAACACTGCAGGATGCCACACGTGGCCAGAGGGGGGCAGCAGCGGTCGTCCTCTCAGGTTTTAGGTGGAGTACAGTTTTGTGGATGCCCTTCCTCTGGTGATCCCTTTGGCAATGGACCCATGACTTGACGCTGGACTTGAACACTCCTGCTGTGGGTGATGGGTGGCTGCTCTGTGATTGGATCGTCTGTGGGGATTTGGTTTTTAGAAACTCCTGGGAAGATGGAAGTCGTCTTCCCTCCTTCTTTCTGTGACTACTGACTGTTGTATAAATAGTTTTCTCTCCTAGTCTCTCGTCTTTTCGTCTCTGTGCCAAAAATCTGCAAATTTGGCGCTGCTGATTTGTCCTCTTCTTCCAAAGTTGGGGGAGTCATAGCTTCGCCATTACAGCTTCCCTCGTCCCAAGACTCCTGGATGACGGGGGCGCATATTGATGCACGACTAGTTACTGTTTCGGAGACCAGCAAAGCTAGGAGCTGGATTGGTGGACTTGCCGGTGGTCTCTCAGCTGTCCCAGAAACGGCAATGTAGCAGAAGAGGGTGGGATTGTATGTGAGGCATGAATATAAACACTCGGGATGTGAGCGCTAATGTTGGTCGTTGCCAAAGGTTTTGAGACTGACATAAATTTTGGTTTTCACAGTTTGTTGCTACAGTGTTTTTAGATTTGTTAGTCAGATGTTTCTATGGACACTGAAGTACAGTTAGTCCCCGACTTGCGAACAGGTTCCGTTCCGGGAGCCCGTTCGCAAGTCCGTTTTGTTCGCAAGTCGAACAAATGGTTGTATGGAGGGGATCGCTTGTGGATCCTGCTCCATACAATGTCGGGTGCCGGCTGTTCTTATAGCGGGCACCCGGCGGCAGCAGTTCCGACGAGCCGTGGCGCTTGTCGGAACGGTTAACACTTTAAATACCGCTCTGACAGCGGTATTTAAAGTGTTAACAGTTCTGACGAGCGGCGCGGCTCGTCGGAACTGCTGCCGCCGGGAGCCCGCTGTAAGAAACAGCCTGCACCCGACGTTCAGGGGGCCCGTGCAGCGTCCCATGATGAGATCGCGGGACGCTGTGTGGTTGCTAGGCAGCCGGGGACTCCTGAAAGGCGCTCTGCATAGACAGCCCTAGGGCCTTTCAGAAGGCCCCCGGCTGCCTAGCAACCGCGATGTGACCGGACAGGCTTGATAGAAGCCTGTCCGGTCCCTGCACAGTATGATGTAATGCCATAGCATTACATCATACTGTGCTGTACAGATAGTCCCCGACTTGCGAACATTCGACTTACGAATTTCGCTAGATACGAACTATCTGTACAATTAGAAACATTTCACATGTCTTTTACACTTTTATTGACAAATACATCAAGTTTAGGCAAAGACTCCGTATTTACGGTGTTGACCCATATTTTTATAAGACTTGCATAATTCACCCTGGCATGCTGGATCCTGGCCTATGGGCCAAGTCCTGACTGATGACAACATATTCTTCCTAATCGGTGGTTTGAGATTGTCACAATTTCTGTGTGTTTATCCACCCACTTTTTGAGGATTGACCACAGGTTCTCAGTGGGATGAGATCTGGGGAGTCTCCTGGTCACCGACTCAAAATATCAGTGTTTTGTTCACCGAGCCACTTAGTTATCACTTTTGCCATGTGACATGGCGCTCCATCATGCTGGAAAAGCGGTGTTCATCACCAGATTGCCCGTGGGCGGTTGGGAGGCGTTTGCCCCTGGGCAGTGTTTTATATCCCATTATGTATTCGTACTGGTGCTCTTCGGCTGTGAGTGAGCCAGCCACCTAGAATGAAAAGTGACCCCCACACATAAAGGGTCTCAGGATGCCTTACTTTTGGCATGACACAGGACCCATGGTAGCACTCACCTTCTCTTCTCTGAACAATCATTCTTCCAGATGTCCCAAACAATCTGAAGGGGCGTCATGAGAGAAAATAACTTCACCTTGATCGTCTGCAGTCCAATCCCTGTATGGTATTTTTTACGATGAAGCCTCTTCAGACCGTTTGGGACATCTAGAAGAATGATTGCTTGGAGAAGAGAAGGTGAGTGCTTCATCCAAGGCAGTGGGCTCACTCACAGCCTAAGAACATGGCCATGAACAAAGAATAGGGTCAAACAATCCTCCAAGACCAACTTCTCCAAACCATCCAAGAGCAATCTGCTGATGAACACTGCTTTCCCAGCATGATGGAACATCATGTCATAAGGCAAAAGTGATAACGAAGTGGCTCGGTGAACAAAACAATGACATTTTGGGTCAGTGGCCAGGAAATTACCCAGATCTCATCCCACTGAGAACCTGCGGTCAATCCTCAAAAAGTGGACAGACAAAAACAAACAAAATTGTGATGAACTCCCAGCACTGATTAGGAAGAATGGGTCGTTATTAGTCAGGATTTGGCCCAGGAGCTGATATCCAGCATGTCGGGGCAAGTGCAGAAGGCTGGAAAATAAGGGTCGACACTGTGAATATGGAGTATTTGTCAAAAGTTTAAAAACTTATGAAAGGCTTATAATTGTATGTCAGTAACCATAGTAAAATCTGATTAAGGCTTAGTTACACAGGCGAGTGCGATATCTAGCCCACCATCATGCGATTTCCCCGTGGATCCGACACTTTTTTATATCAAAGCCGCCTTGCATCACTTCGGGGAAGTAGCGATCCTCCACCGTGGCTGATAGTGGATTGCGGAGTGGCTCCCATTGTCTTCTATGCAGAGACTTCACATGCACCTAGCACATGGTGCAATGCTGCCGCCGGCCTTATTGAAAACAATGGGCAATGGTTCCCCCATTGATATCAATACAGTTTAAAAAAAAAAATTAAAAATGCTTCCGGTTTGCTTCCATTCTGTCAGGTTTCTTTTTTTGGGGACGTTATATAGCGCAGGCTGCAATGTTGGGTGTTCTTTTTTTTTTTTTTACTTTTTTTTTTTTTGGACAGAAAAATGACATTATGGAAGCAAACAAAAGCCTTTCCGCTTGCTTGCCCCCTTTTTTTTTTCTTTTCGAAACTCCGTTGCAATCAAAGGATCAGTTTTATTTCAGTTTCCTCCAAAAACTGAGCAGAGAGATGGAAATCCTGAACTGACGGTAACGCAGCAGTGAAAGCAGCCTTAAAGAGCTAAAAACATGGAGACCCCAAACTTTGAAAACCAACATTTGTGTCCGTCTCAAAAGGTTGGGCTTCAAGTTTTTAGATGTTGATTAGGATCTACACAGTGTCCCTGTGATGGCAGTGAGGTACTGGAGGCCAGGGCCGGAAGTGTTGTCATAAGGAAACTGTAAAAGTAGGAACATGCCAATACAGTGGTGCACACTTTTTTGAAGGGGATGGCATAGACCCCAAATCACCATTTATTCAAAATTTGACCCTACACTGAGCAAATTAGCGAATTTATAGTAGCAAATGGCCCCATTTTCCCAATCAACATTATGGTCACCTGATCTCACTGCGAATTGCAAGCAGGCTCTGCTGATGTCCCAGTTGCAGAGCCTTATAAGCCCTTGCGGCTTGGAAATCAGTAGGTAGGCAACGGTGTCAGTTGGGGGGGGGGAGGTTACTTTCATTCGGATGCATTGCATATGTTCCAATGTAAATGTATGCGCACTCAGTACATGTGAATGATAGGACGTCTCTCCCTCTAGTACTTACCCCATCCAGTTGTGTTCAGCATGTGATGTGCTAATGACCTGGGGCGGGCTGGCTGTTCAGCTCATTTCAATAACTAAGCAGCAGAGACTGAGAAAGAGATGGGCTTGGCTATTGAATTGACCCAGTTAACACCCTACAATGACGTCACAGACAACGGGAGGAAGAGTACTCCAAATTAGCCAGTAGAAGAGGGCGGCATCGGATTGGGATTCGATTACCCCTTTAAGTCTACGTCCTGGGCTCTGTCTGCTTCCTTAAGAATTTCATTCATCAAACAGACCAAAGACATCTTGCTGGTCGCCTTTTGATTAATGAACTCTCTGGCTCTGTTCAGCAAGTCATACAAAACGTGGCATGTGTACACGTTACACGGGGTGTGAATCGACCCGTATGGTCTCCCCTCTGACCCCTGATTCATGGTTATGAACAAGCAGAAGCTCAGCAAGAAGTAATTAACAGAATGAAGACAACATGAGTATCAGACTACAAAGGTATGTAGTCTGTAACCATGGAAACACAAAGGCCTAACCGTAGATCTTTAATCAAGACTACTTTCAGTGTTGCTTCCTGTTTTATTATAGATGCAGTGGAGCTCCGACAACAGAAAGGCGAGCAGTCCCTTTAACCCCTTAAAGACATGGCCCTTTTTATTTTTTTCAATTTTCGGTTAACAGCCCTTTAAAAAATCATAACTGCTTTATTTAGCCATCAACGTAGCTGTATGAGGGCTTGTTTTTTGCAGGATGAGTTGCATTTTTCGATGGTACTTATTAACCCCTTGAGTGGCGGGTTTCTTATCACCCTGTCAGACCCACTAGGGCAGTTTTTTTAAATGGGCCATTCATTTAATTTCAACTAATTTTCCGGTCGCGTTCCAAGAGCCATAACTCTTTCATTTTTCCGTCGACGCAGCCATATAAGGGCTTGTTTTTTGCGGGACAAGTTGTATTTTTTTTTATGGCATCATTTTTGGGTATATCTAATGTATTGAATAACTTTTGTAAAAAAAATTTGTAGGGAGATTGGGGAAAAAAAAATTTTCTGCCATTTTGTTTTTTGGATTACATTTTTATGGCGTTAAGCGTGCAGAATAAATAACATTATTCCCTGAGTCAGCACGATTCCGGCTATACCAAGTTTATACAGGTGTTTTTTGCAATTTTTTTGTACATTTAAAAATTTTCTTCAAGGTTTGCTTTTTTGTCGCCACATTCCAAGAGCCGTAATAATTTTATTTTTCCATTGCCAGAGCCCTAGAAGGCCTTGTTTTTGCGGGATGAACTCTAGTTTTTGTTTATCTAATTTTTAGGAACATGTAAAATTTTGATCGCTTTTTATTCCATTTTTTTCTAGTGGCAAGATTAACAAAATCTGTAATTCTGCCATGTTTTTTTTTTTCACTGCATTCTCTGAGCAGTATAAATAATATATTAAAGTAATTCTACAGGCCAGTACGATCATGTCAATATCAAATTGTAATAGTTTTTCTTTTTCGCAACTTTTTCAGTAAAAAAAAAATATTATATATATATATATATATATATATATATATATATATATATATATATATATATAAATATTTTTTTTTTTTTTTAAATCCCTGTATTCAAAGACCCCCTAGCATTTTGATTTTTTTTTTTTATCAACTGAGCTGTGTTAGGGTTTTTATTTTGCGGGATGAGTTGAACTTTTTATTAGTACCATTTATTGATCTGTGCAGAATTTTGATCAATTTCTATTCAGTTTTTTTGTATGGTGATATAGGCTTAATTAGCTATTTTTGCCACGTTTAAAATTATTTTTTCCATGCTGTGCACCCTGCAGATTAACCTCTTCTTGCTCCAGGACATACATTTATGTCCTGCAGCATCTGGGTATGTATGAAGAGAGATCGCGGCGCAACCTCCCTTCATACACCGCGAGCGTCAGCTGTTTATTACAGCTGACACCCTCGGGCAAGAACAGCAATCGTACAGCATTACGTCCTATTGCAGGAGCGATCAAAACATCGCTAGTTGTGGTCCCCCAGGGCAACTTAAAAAAAAAAAAAAAAAGTAAAAATAAGATCAATAAAGTTTTATTTATTGTTAAAAAGAAAAAAAAGGAATTTCAGTTTGTTCACTCCTTTTTTTGCCATATCTATAATAAGAAAATCTAAATCATAAAAAGAAAGATACATTTCTCGTCCGTATCATTTGGGGGACACAGCCAGACCTTGGGTATAGCTACTGCCACTCGGAGGCGACACTAAGCAGAAAGTGTTAACTCCTTCCACTAGCTATACCCCTCCTGCAGGCATTGCGCTAATCCGTTTTTAGCTCAGTGTCTGCAGGAGGCAGACGTGTTAGATAGGTCGTCAGGAAGACTTCGTTTGCTGGAATCCGGGGAGTCAAGGGCTTTTCCCTGGCCTCACAGAGAGGGGTGAGTAGTATGGTGTCTCCGCCATGCTGCTGGCGCCTGACCCAAAGAGGAAAAGGTGGCACGATCATGCCTTTGTGCGGGACACACTGCTGGAGGTCAGTCTGCCGTGGGGGAAGGAACGGAGGACTACAAGGGTAAGGATGTGGGGGGGGGGGGGGGGGGGGTACTCAAGAAGATTGGGGCGGAGGGGCGCCCAGTAATTCTAATAGCGCCGGATTGGCCAAGGCGAGCACGGTATGCGAACCTCATAGAGCTACTCGCCAACACACCATGGCATCTACCGGAGCCAGAGGATCTACTTTTGCAGGGTCCGCTCTTCCACCCGAATTTAGGGTTTCTCCATTTAACGGCTTGGATGTTGAGGCCGCAATTCTGAGGAAGCGTGGTTTCAAAGAGTTGGTCATTTGGACCATGATTAGCGCAAAGAAACAATCATTGTCAAAGATTTACCATCGAGTCTGCAAGCGTTTTTTTTTGTTTGGTGCGAAGAACGTCACCTTCATCCAATGCGGTTCTCTCTGGCTCATGCCCTGTCCTTCCTACAAGCAGGGCTGGACATGGGACTAAAGTTGAGCTCCCTGAAGGGCCAAGTCTCGTCTCTCTCGATTCTCTTTTAGAGGCTGTTAGCCACCAAGTTGGCAATCCGCATGTTCCTTCAAGGGGTTTCCCATGCTGCTCCTCCGTTACGGTCACCCACGCCCGCGTAGGATCTTAATCTAGTCTTGGATGTACTACAGTCTCATCCTTTTGAGCCATTAAGGGAAGTACAATTCCGTCTTCTGTGCTGGAAGGTGGTTTTCCTCGTGGCGATCACTTCAATACACCGAGTGTCTGAGCTGGCTGCTTTGTCAGTCCAGTCCTCCTTTCTGGTGTTCCATCAGGACAAGGTGGTTTTACGTCCGGTACCGCCGTTCCTACCAAAGGTGGTGTCCTCTTTCCACCTTAATGAGAATATTGTTCTTCCTTCCTTTTGCCCTTCTCCGGTACATCCAAAGAAATGGACTTTGCACCGGTTAGAACTTGTACGGGCCTTACAGATATGTCGCCCGGACCAAAGACTTCCGTCTGACAGAGTCCTTGTTTCTAATTCCGGAAGGGCCGCGTAGGGGATCTGCGGCCTCCAAAGTGATCATCTCCAGGTGGATCCGTATAGTGGTGGTAGAGGCCTACCGCGCCAAGGGACGGTCTCCTCCATTTCACGTGACTGCTCACTCGATGCGGGCGGTGGGGGCTTCCTGGGCGGTTCACCATGAAGCTTCAGCTCTTCAAGTATGCAAGGGTTCATACCTTCGCATCAGCGGACGCCTCCCTAGGTTGGAAAATCCTACACGTGGCCGTTCCCTGACTGCACGGGACTTGTAAGTAATCCACCCCTTTTAGTTCTGGGACTGCTCTGGAACGTCCCAAGGTCTGGCTGTTTCCCCCTATGATACGGACGAGAAATATGGATTTTTGGTATAACTTACCGTAAAATCTTTCTCGTCACGTTCATTGGGGGACACAGCACCCACCCTTTATGAGGTAGCTTTATGTTGGAACCT
The DNA here is from genome assembly GCF_035609145.1 of Eleutherodactylus coqui. Taxonomy (NCBI): domain Eukaryota; kingdom Metazoa; phylum Chordata; class Amphibia; order Anura; family Eleutherodactylidae; genus Eleutherodactylus; species Eleutherodactylus coqui. Next base: position 51,492,767 of record NC_089838.1, on the reverse strand, counting down.
TTTTGTTCTCTGTGGTCGCATATGGCGTTATATCTGTATTTATGCAGGTTGCATACTGTAAATATAGTTATGTTGTGCTCCTACTGGCTGCTCTTACTGCTTGGATACAAAACTGATTAGCGTAATGCCTGCAGGAGAGGTATAGCTAGTGGAAGGAGTTAACACTTTCTGCTTAGTGTCGCCTCCTAGTGGCAGTAGCTATACCCAAGGTCTGGCTATGTCCCCCAATGAACGTGACGAGAAAGCGATTTTACGGTAAGTTATACCAAAAATCCATATATTTGGTATTGCTGCATCCGTAAAAGTCAGATCTATCAAAGTAGTGCATTATTTATCCCACACGGTGAACGTAATCCGGAAAAAAAAAAAAAACACCAGAAATGCACTTTTTCGGTTACCCTGTCTCCCAGAAAAAACGCAGTAAAAAGCGATCAAAAAGTCGCATGTATTCCGAATTGGTACTAACATAAACTACAGGACATTCCACAAAAAAATGAGCCGTTGCTTAAGTACATGGACGGAAAAATAAAGTTATTGCGTGCAGAAGATGCAGCAGAAAACTTTTAAAAAATTAAGTACTACAGCAAAAAAAAAAAAAACACTATCCAAGTTTGGTATCATAGTAATCGTACTGACCCATAGAATAAAATTATCATGTCAGTTTTGTTGCAGTTTGTGCGCTGTTGAAACAAAACGCACTGAAAGATGGTGAAATGTTGTGTTTTTTAAAAATTTTTATTATTTTACCCCACTTAGAGTTTTGTAAAAGTTTTTCATTACATTATATGGTACTTTAAATAGCACCATTAAAAAAATACAACTTGTTTTGCAAAAAACAAGCCCTTATACAGCGATGTCACTGGATAAATAAAGGAGTTACGATTTTTTTTAAAAGGGGGAGGAAAAAAAGGGGCCGCGTCATTAACCCCTTAAGGACATGGCCTATTTTGGTGTTGAGGACCAAACAATTTTTGGTATTTTTTTTTCATCTCCAACTTTTTTATTTTTCCGTTGATACGGCCGTATAAGGGCTTGTTTTTTGCGCGGCGAACTGTAATTTTTATTGGTACCATTTTTGGGTACATAGACTATATTGTAAAACTTTTTTTGTTTTATTATTGTAGGGAGAGAAAACGCATCAATTCTGCCATAGATTTTTTTTTAAAAGCGTTAATTATACAGCATAAATGACACACTACATATTTTTCTGTAGGCCAGTACGATTACAATGATACCAAAATTCTTTTTTTTTTTAGGTTTTTCCACAATAAAAACCCTTTTTTTGGAAATGATTTTTTTTTTTCCTAAAATCACTGCATTCAAAGTCCTATAATTTTTTTTTATTTTTCCATGGTTGGAGCTCTGAGGTGGCTTATTTTTTTCAAGACAAGCTGTAGTTTTTATTGGTACCATTTTGGGGTACATATGTTTTTTTTTTTTTTAAATCACTTTTATTGCGGTTTTTGGGAGGCAAAATGCTAAAAATTAGCATTTTGCCTCAGTTTTTTGGGTTTTTTTTTAAACGCTTTTTGCCGTGCAGGTTAAAAAGCGTGTTTGATTTATTGTACGTGTCTTTACGGACACGACGATACCAAATATGTGGGATTTTTTTTTAATGCTAATATGAGAAAAAGCATTTAAAAAGGGTGTTTTTAATTTTCTTTTTACATTTTTATTTTTTGCACATACTTTTTTTATTTTCTACACCATTTGTGTCCCTCTGAGTGACTTTCACTGCAGCACTGATGATCGCTACGATAAGGCATGCCAGGACTTCTCTCCTGCCATGCCTTATCGCTTATTATAGCGATCTTAGGCAATGGCAATACAGGACACCGGTATCTGGCGTCCTGTTGCTATAGCAAACAGCCGGGTTCTCTGTGATAGTATCGTGAGAGCTGGCTGAAGTCACAGAGGGAGCGCGCTCCGTCTGTGAACCCTTTTCTAAGTAGATTGTGGCAGGGAAGGTGTTAACAGCAGGGGGGGGGAGAGCATCTCCAATGCACCCCCGCTGTTGTAGCGGATGGCCGGCTACTAGTGACAGCCAGCTCCTGCTACGGGATAGCACGAGATCTGCTATGATCTCGTGCTATCCCTATGATGTAAGGGTACGTCATTTTGCGGGAAGTATCCCGCTCCCGTGATGTACCCTTACGTCATGGGGCATGAAGGGGTTAAGGGGTGGAATCTACTAACTTCCTTCTCTGGGTCATCACGAACGCAGAGATACCACATGTGTAATTTGGTTTTTGATTTTATTTTTTTACAAAGTAAAGGGAGAAAGGTGGTGTTTTGGCGTGTTTATATGTTTTTTTACAATTTTGGTCCTTTAGGGGACTTCCACAGAGACCTATCAGGACCCCCTGATCACATTGCGGGGATCCGATGGTGACAGCCCTTGACAAGCTGCGGTTGCATAGACCGTGGCATGTAAAGGGTTAAACAGCAGAGATCAGAGGTTTTCTCCATTCTCTGCTGTAGGAGCTGGTGCCCGGCTATCCTCTCACAGCCAATCACCAGCTCTCCCTGCCACGGGGACCATGGGCCGGCTTCTGACAAGCCGATGGCCTCCGTGGCAACCTGTAAACAGAGCTGGAGTTTAAAAAAAGAAGCGGGAAGTTATCGGGAGATCGGTAATAACTTCCTGCTTCTTTTTTTAAAGTCCTGCAGTGTTCTCTGTGCGTCTGTGCAGGCAGCTTATGGCATTGTGCTCTACAAGTCCCATAGTGAAACATAGCCCAGAAATCTTCCGGGCTACATCACTATGGGCAGTTGAGCTCCTCCTGGAAAATTTCCAGGTGTGCCAATGAAGGGGTTAAATGTACCACATAATGTACTGAAAAAAGTTAAAAATTCCAAGTGGAGTAAAATGAAAAGGAGAAATTCCGCCATCTCTCGGTGCATCTTTTTTCTACGGCGCACAAACTACAACAGAAATGACATGAGTTTATTCTATGGATCCGTACGATTACTACCATACAAAAAATACGTAAGTGTTTTTTTTTTTGTTTTTTTTTGCTGTACTACTTAAAATTATTTTCTGCCGCGATCTTTTGATTGTAATAACTTTTAATTTTTCTGTCGACATAGTTGTGGGAGGACTTATTTTTTGTGGGACGTCCTGTAGTTTGCGTTGGTACCATTTTGGAATACATACGATTGTTAGATCGCTTTTTATTGCAAAAAGCACATTTCTGGCGTTCTTTATTTTTTTAATCTGACGTTAATCGTGCGGGGTAAATAATGCGTGTGTTTTGATAAATCATAGAATCCTAGAATGGTAGAGTTGGAAGGGACCTCCAGGGTCATCGGGTCCAACCCCCTGCTCAATGCAGGATTTACTAAATCATCCCAGAAAATCTTATTATTTGTATAGTGCCAATAAGATTTTCTGGGATGATTTAGTAAATCAGATCTGATTGTTCTGGAAGCAGCGATACGAAATAGGTATTTTTGATTTATTATTCAGAATCTTTTATTCTAAATGTGGCAAAGGGTTTTTTCTTAAACTTTTTTTTATTACTTAGTAAAACTTAATCCTTTTCTTCTTTTTTTATTTTTCTAGTCCCCAGATGGGACAATAACTTGCGGTGCCACAGCATAACATCATACTGCAATCGGGCAGGCCACAAAAGCGCATTTCTGGCGTTCTTTATTGTTTTTTTTTCTGATGACCTTCATTGTGTGGAGTAAATAGTGTGTTACTTTAAAAGATCGGACTTCTACAGACATAGCGATACGAAATATGTATTTTTGTTGTATAATTTAGATTATTTTATTCTAAATATAGCAAAATGTTTTTTTTTTAACTTTTATTACCTCATGGGGATGGCTTGGCATTCTGCTAAGAAAGCCCTGGGGCATTTCAGAAGGCCCCTGGCTGCCATGACACCTGCACGGCTTCCTGTATTCTCATCCTGGGGGACCGTACGGGATCCATGGGCATCATATAAATGTGTATGTGGTGTGCTCCCCCATGCGATGGCTGTATAAATGTGTATGCTGTGTGCTCGCCCTAGCGGTGGCTGTATAAAGCTGCATGTAGGGAGCTCCCCCTATTGGTGGATATATAAAGCTGCATGTAGCGAGCTCCCTTTTAGCGGCAGCTGTGTAAATGTGTATACAGTGAGCTAGTGCTGGCAGTTTCTCATGTAAATATGGCAGTGTGAAGGTAAACTGGGGATTTGGAGCAGTGTATTTGTACAGTGCTTTGTCTCATTAGAAGGTTTTTTTTTTCCCTGAGATTTCTCATTATAACCTTTTGGATTTACTTATATAAATGAATGAGAAATCTAATTGGCGCTGCCGGTCTCTGGCAGATGCCATCCAGGTCCACTGAGGCTGACGGTGATGTAGATGGTGGAGACTTTGGCCTTCTAATCTCCGTCTATATCCGGCTTGTCACTTTATTCCTCCGCACTTTTCTGTGTTTGCCCCAGGTCATGTGACTCCTGTCAGGTTTGATGGTAACAAATCTGCCGTCCCGTTAGGATGTTGTTTGGTAGAACACAGGGACAGGTCACAGCTGCCTGACCCCCACCTGCTGGAGAACAAGGAGCGGACGCGGCTCCACGCGGTGCAAGCGCATATATCAACATCTGATAGTTTGTGTTCTATTCTGAGGTGAATTCTTTACCGTCAGCTGCAGAACAGGAGGAAAGGCTTAAAGAGCGAGGCCTCCTATAATGTACACAGCCCACTACATATTAGTCGGGTGACGACACTTCTGGGCCATCTTCTGGGAGAGCTGGGTGACAACTAGTATGGTCACTATTATATCCAGCGGGGTTGACACCCAACTTTCCAAGGCACCTGCATGATGTATCTGCTGTTGGACCATGGGATATTAAGAATTCAGGGCTGTGGGAAAGCAGGGTGATGAGCTTGGTAATGATGTACGGTTTGCGCTTCTAGCACTGAGGAGTTAATGTGGCTCCTGTGGATGATGGAATTTATAGGGTTGTAGTTTCCGTCAGTCCCCAAGGCTTCCTCTTGAGAAAGCAGCTGGTTTTTCAGATGTTCAGATAGGGTCAGTGACCAGCAGGGCGGAGACACAGTGAGAAGAGTTCACCCTTAGGCAACTGCCAAATGTGCAGCGTTAGCAGGAGAAGCTCAGCTGTAATGGCGACCCTGTGCAGGTTATGCAAATGTGTACAGGACAAGAAGTCCTCCATGTACTAGAATAATCTCCAGGTACCCTGTGCTACCCAGCTATGTAAGCAGAATGTGGGATACTGTCTGATGAGCTGCTATGTCTAATCCTATCAAGTGATACCATGTTGAGTTTATATAAGCCAATTGTGTGTAAAACTCTGCTGAACTAGTGTATCTAATCCTATGATGTGTGGTACTCACTACTGAGCCATGTATCTAATCCTGTCATGTGTGATACTGTCTGCTAAGCCATGTATCTAAACCTATCAGATGCAGAGGGGGATTGGCCATTGAGCCCACTAGGAACAATCCCGGTAGGTCGGACAGCCCCAAGGCCAATGCAGGGACATACCTACAGATATACTCACCTCCCCTGTGCTACTCCTCCCACTCCTGGCCTCTGCAGTGCACACTGCTTGCCCAAAAATTTCCTGGAAATCACATTATCACTCTGACCAATCTTGGCATCAGTTTGGTGACGTCGGGAATGACTGTAGTGATCATGTGTTGCTCCACTCTACCATGAAGTCCTCAGGTGAGCAGTGTGCGCAGTGTGGACTGCAAAGGCCAGGAGTGGGAGGAGCAGCACAGGTCAGGTGAATATATGTTTTTTGTTTTACTGTATAAAGTACATTATCCCGCCATTTAGACCATGAGGGACAGTAAATGAGAGCTACGGAACGAGCACTGCACTAAGCACTCGGCTCTTTCTGAGAGAGGGTTGAAACAGAGTCATGAAAAGTCGAGATGGGAATACCCCTTTAATTTAGTTCATAAGGGGCATTTTTACTTAATGAAGTTAGGGCATTATTACTGAGTGGGGCATCATGAATGAAGAAGATTATGTAGAGACTGGGAAAACAAAGCCAGGCTGGAAAATTGATGAGTCAAAGATTTCCATTTCAAATTCTTCAAACAAGTTGTGACTGTGAGAAGACATCATTGTACGTGTGCCGGATGGAAGAGAAAGTGAACTGCTCAAGTAAGAGATGATGTTACCTGTGATCACTGGATATGACCGTACATATCACCTATATGGTCTGCAGAGCGCCTATGTAGAGCTGGTATATAGTGCTATATGGTCACTGTACGCGGTAATGTATAGTGGGGGGGTTTGGGGCAATAACATAGGGATATTTCCTGATATAATATTATTATTTTGTAGTATTGATCTTTCTAGTGGTCTTTATTCAGTGGTAGTATGTTGGTATTAATCACTATGTGGTGGTATTATGAGATCATGGTGTGGTGGGATTATTCGGCCCTCATATAGTATTATTATTGGTAATCTTGGTCTTTGTATGGCCTTTATTCAGTGACCGAATGTTGGTAATAAACACTATGTTGTGGTAATAATGTGTGGTCATGGTGTGGGGATACTATTTGGCCCTCATATAGTTTTATTATTGGTAATGTTTGTGGTATAATGATATTGAGTGTCACCCAATTGTCCATATCAACGTGCCGTCTTCGGTATACTGGGAAAGCTGAACTCCTTAATATGTTTAATTTCCCCTTCTCTCATATCTGAGAGGTCTCTGAAATGCATTTGGTTAAGGAAGTCTTTGACCACGATGGCAATAAAGTTAGCCAATGATAAGGGGATGTTAATTGCCCCCCTGATACCTCTGGTATTTCCCACAGACATCTTGGCTCCAAGATTCAAATAAAAAGAAAATCTCTTAAAAAGGATTATTTGTTGCACGAAGGTCCTAGCCCAATATGAATTATATTTTTGGCATCGAGTTGGCCACTTGATTAAAACGCATCTACACACATTGAGGTGCGGGCCCCATAACACCTCCAAATGGCATATCCCTGTAACTGTGTATAATTTCCAGGCCATGCTTGGTATCGCTGAGTAGATAAAATTATGACTGGAAATATGCCAGGCATGTTTCAGATCGGACTATCTCCTGCAGAGATTTGGCCAAAATAGGGAATTATGGTTTTTCTGCAGGTACCTGTGTCTCCACCCCACCCCTCCCTGAATGACATCAGAGAGAGCGGGAGGAGGTGTGTTCTGGGGAAACCTTCAAGAACCAGGGGGTCACAGGGACTGTCAGACCTTCAGACGTGCGCCACAGCTTATGCACTATCCCATTCCTTCCTGTGACTCTGCACAAATCAGGCCTGTGCACAAATCAGGCCTGTAAACCTTATCTCCATTGTAACATCCTTTTCGGAATATTTTTGTGTAATATATATATTGCACTGCTAGTCTTTTTTAGACTAAATCTGCAATCTATTAGTCGACCCTTGTCCGTTTTAAAATGAACCATTAGGCCTCATGTCCACGGGCAAAAGAAGAATTAAAATCCGCAGCGGATTTTAACTCTTCTCCCGCACGCGGATCCGCACCCCATAGGGATGCATTGACCACCCGCGGGTAGATAAATACCCGCGGATGGTCAATAAAAGGGATTTTTTTTTAAATGGAGCATGAAAAAATCTGGACCATGCTCCATTTTCGTGCGGGTCTCCTGCGGGGACGGCTCCCGCAGGCTTCTATTGAAGCCTATGAAAGCCGTCCAGATCCGCGGGAGACCTAAAATAGGAATTTAAAAGAACTCGCCCGCAGCGGACCGGGAAGGTCTTCTCTTCCTCACGGCCGGATCTTTCTTGCTTCGGCTCGGCGGATGTGCCCGGCGCATGCGCGCGTCACGCCGGCGACGTGCCGCCGGCGTGACGAGTTCATCCGCCGGCCGAAAAAGAAGATCCGGCCGTGAAGAAGAGAAGACCTTCAGGGTCTGCTGTGGGTGAGTTAATTCTTTTAAATTCCTATTTTAAGCGCTCATGTCCGCGGGGCAGGAGGGACCCGCTGCAGATTCTACATGTAGAATCCTTAGCGGGCCTGATTTTCCCCGTGGACATGAGGCCTTACTCCAAAAATTGTGTTCATTATTCATAGTCAGGGTTCCAGCTTACCTTATCTGGTTATTCGATCACTTTTATATTATTACTCGGTTACTCAATAGATTATTACTGTTACTGTCTAAATTATTGCACCGTCTATCTAAAAATGCAAAGCAATCTATTTTTACACACACTACACATGAAAATAGCCTATATTAAACTTAATTACCAATTGAAATCAATGGAAGCTAGCTTGTTTTTTAATTTTTTTTACACGCACACATACACAGGCAAATATGCACGTAAACATGCAATGCCAAGTGCACAAAAAACGCTGTGCAAATGCACGCTTTATGCGCTTACACCCGTGTGAATGAGCCGTAATAGTCATACAGCTGTGGCATACCTGGAGATCTTTCTCAGGCCTCTGGCTGATATGGTCACCTTTTAGCATCGTGTGTGTGTGTGTGTGTGTGTGTGTGTGTGTGTGTTGGTGTGTGTGTGTGTTGGTGTGTGTGTTGGTGTGTGTGTGTGTTGGTGTGTGTGTGTGTTGGTGTGTGTGTGTTGGTGTGTGTGTGTTGGTGTGTGTGTGTGTGTGTTGGTGTGTTGGTGTGTGTGTGTTGGTGTGTGTGTTGGTGTGTGTGTGTGTTGGTGTGTGTGTTGGTGTGTGTGTGTGTTGGTGTGTGTGTGTGTTGGTGTGTGTGTTGGTGTGTGTGTTGGTGTGTGTGTGTTGGTGTGTTGGTGCTTTTGTCTAGCCACTTAGATGCCGTGTTCATTATTGACCACAGCATCTAGGGAGTTAAATGGCCGGGATTGTAGTTTCCTCTGATCCTGGCTGTTGCAGTGAATGATCAACTGTCCGTCAGAGAGGTAAAGACAAGCCAGTATGTGAGGTTCATCTACATCATGGGGGCTTAATGGGTTAAAGCATAGTCATAGAAAATATGCTGCAGCGAGCTATGCATAACGCAAAGGCTCCTCCCCTCCAACCACCTTCGTGGCTGCGGCGATTTGCTGACCCCTACTTACTTGTATTCACCTCACTTGCTGACAGTTTTGGCCACCTACAACATGGGGCCACTTTGTAATGTTTTTCCAAGGCCCAGTTCGCCGCTGATCATGTGATACTGCTGAGTGAGTGTAACTAAGCCAACCACGTGTGATACTGTCTGCTGAGTTGGCGAATCTAAGCCTGACATTAGCTCAGCGGACAGTTTCGCACATAATAGAATTCTATTCATCAGCTCGGCAGACAGTAAGTATCACATGTGATTGGTTTACATACACTCACTCTCATGTGATAGGCTTAGATACACAGCTAAGCAGGCAGTATCACATATTCTAAACTTGGATACATTAGATCAGGAGACAGGAGCACATATGAATCTAAGCTTAGAACGCATGATATAGTCTGCTAAGCCATGTATCTAAGCCTATCATATGTGATACTGCTGAGAGAGTGTATGTAAGCCAATGTTATACGGTCTGTTGAGCTGGTGTATATAATTCTATGATATGTGATACGGTCTGTTGAGTTAGCATATCTAGGCCAATTGTGTGATTCTATCTGCTTAGCTGTGTACCTAAGAGACCATTTACACGGGACGACGCTTGTTTAAACGAGCGGGTGACGTCACCGCTAGTTCTTTGCGCTAATGCGGAATGTTTAGACAGATCTTTGCGGAGATTCGCTCACTTCTTGCGCTTCACATTACTTTCAGATAAGAAGCAAATGAACAGCGCACGATTGATAATCGTTACACGAAGCTCTCATTTTCGTTCATTTGAACAAATTTCGCGCGACAATCATTACGTTTAAATGGGCCAAAGCCTATCATGTATGATTCTGTCTGCCGAGCTGCTGTGTCTGCTCCCACCACATGCAACTGTATCTAAGCCTATTGGGAGGTACTCCTTGCTGAGCTGGGTATCCAAGCCTGATAGATATTGTACAGATGTAGCAAAGTTTACCTTGGCACTCAACGGGTAAATTAGCTGCGGCACAAAACGTTTTCTTGCCTGTTCAGCATTTTTTGTTACAGCGTTTGGTTACATTTTCTTCTGTATGTCTGCTGAGGTATCTAAGCCTGCTACATGTGATACACTTTGTCTACAATCCCATCATACCACTCCTGATGATGATGATGATGATGATGTGTTGTGGTCACTTCTGACCTTTGTATGTAGATAACAATTGTTTGTAGTCCTGATTGTGACCCCCTCCCCCCATGCCCATTCCCCACCCCGCAGGATTTAATTCCACTTTTCTTCCCTTGTGCCCCCCTGATTACACCGCCTGCACCTCCAGCTCTAGTCCTCCTGCTTCCTCTAGTTCCTTGCTTGTTCAGTAACAGAATTCCAGAACTGCAGTGAAGACTGACACAGAGCAGAAAAGTAATGTAAAGTTTGTGGTAATCTGGGGGACAACCTGAGGGGGCAGTGTAACCCAAGACAGGATAACAACTGAATTATATCCCATTTGTTTATATCTGGCTGACAACCATTATAGCCCCCCTAAACCTCCAGAATGCTACCAGAGGAGTTGTCACCAAATTTTCCCAGCAACTGGATGGCTGATAACTGCACCTTGTGTAATGTGGTGATGCAGGAAAAAGGGGCTATAAGTGACTTTTGCTTGTCTTTTGCTAGTTGTGTTGGTGCTGTGGGGGGCGTCTGGTGCCCCTGGCTGCCCGCTGAACCCGGTGCCCTCCTGCTCTGCTGGACCCAGGAATTTGAGGGCGGGGACGTTTGGAATTACTTCCTTCATCCTTTAAATATTCCAGCAGCTCTGGAGATTTGTACACTGGGGTTTGGGAAGAGAAGACTGAAGAGTGCAAACCCTCTGCCACCCTACACTTACCCCCTGGCTCTGGCCTCCATGCACTGACACTTGGTCTTTCAGCATTGACCCCCAGGCTCTAGGCAAGCTGTAGGGCACTGATCCAATGCTCTGGACTTCCTGCACTGACCCCCAGGCTTAGGACTCTATGCATGGACCCCCAGACTATGGTCACCCTACATTGACCCCCTAGCTCTGGTCTATCACTACTCCCCCCAGGATCTGGTCTTGCAGCATTGACCCCCAGGCTCACTACTTGCTATCATGGTGAATTCCTCCTGACCCGCTAAAGTCTCCTCTCTGGACTGGATTTATTCTTGGATACAAGAGGACTTCTTGACGTCTCTGAACCTACAGTCTTCATCAACGAGGTATTTATACTGCCAGCCCAGATGTGTTTTACTACTTAATTTGACTCCAGAGAAAAGAAATGACGAGTGAGAAGCAGAAACATTTTATAGAAGAGCATCTCCCTGTGAGAGTAGTTCCATGTAAATAGCAGTCCTGAGTCATCCTTGTGAATAGTACTGTCAGACAGCAGAGGAATTAGTAAAAAGTGAAGTCAGACAGCAGATGTAGTAGAGAGCAGTGGGGTCAGACAGCTCAGATTAGAGAGAACAGCAGTGGGGTCAGACAGCAGAGGTGGTAGAGAGCAGTGGGGTCAGACAGCAGAGGTGGTAGAGAGCAGTGGGGTCAGACAGCAGAGGTGGTAGAGAGCAGTGGGGTCAGACAGCAGAGGTGGTAGAGAGCAGTGGGGTCAGACAGCAGAGGTGGTAGAGAGCAGTGGGGTCAGACAGCAGAGGTGGTAGGGAGCAGTGGGGTCAGACAGCAGAGGTGGTAGGGAGCAGTGGGGTCAGACAGCAGAGGTGGTAGAGAGCAGTGGGGTCAGACAGCAGAGGTGGTAGAGAGCAGTGGGGTCAGACAGCAGAGGTGGTAGAGAGCAGTGGGGTCAGACAGCAGAGGTGGTAGAGAGCAGTGGGGTCAGACAGCAGAGGTGGTAGAGAGCAGTGGGGTCAGACAGCAGAGGTGGTAGAGAGCAGTGGGGTCAGACAGCAGAGGTGGTAGAGAGCAGTGGGGTCAGACAGCAGAGGTGGCAGAGAGCAGTGGGGTCAGACAGCAGAGGTGGCAGAGAGCAGTGGGGTCAGACAGCAGAGGTGGCAGAGAGCAGTGGGGTCAGACAGCAGAGGTGGCAGGGAGCAGTGGGGTCAGACAGCAGAGGTGGTAGGGAGCAGTGGGGTCAGACAGCAGAGGTGGTAGGGAGCAGTGGGGTCAGACAGCAGAGGTGGTAGGGAGCAGTGGGGTCAGACAGCAGAGGTGGTAGGGAGCAGTGGGGTCAGACAGCAGAGGTGGTAGGGAGCAGTGGGGTCAGACAGCAGAGGTGGTAGGGAGCAGTGGGGTCAGACAGCAGAGGTGGTAGGGAGCAGTGGGGTCAGACAGCAGAGGTGGTAGGGAGCAGTGGGGTCAGACAGAGGTGGTAGAGAGCAGTGGGGTCAGACAGCAGAGGTGGTAGGGAGCAGTGGGGTCAGACAGCAGAGGTGGTAGGGAGCAGTGGGGTCAGACAGCAGAGGTGGTAGGGAGCAGTGGGGTCAGACAGCAGAGGTGGTAGGGAGCAGTGGGGTCAGACAGCAGAGGTGGTAGAGAGCAGTGGGGTCAGACAGCAGAGGTGGTAGAGAGCAGTGGGGTCAGACAGCAGAGGTGGTAGGGAGCAGTGGGGTCAGACAGCAGAGGTGGTAGAGAGCAGTGGGGTCAGACAGAGGTGGTAGAGAACAGCAGTGTCAGACAGCAGAGGTGGTAGAGAGCAGCGGGGTCAGACAGCAGAGGTAAAGAGCAGTGGGGTCGGACAGCAGAGGTGGTGGAGAGCAGTGGGGTCGGACAGCAGAGGTGGTGGAGAGCAGCGGGGTCGGACAGCAGAGGTGGTGGAGAGCAGCGGGGTCGGACAGCAGAGGTGGTGGAGAGCAGCGGGGTCGGACAGCAGAGGTGGTGGAGAGCAGCGGGGTCGGACAGCAGAGGTGGTGGAGAGCAGCGGGGTCGGACAGCAGAGGTGGTGGAGAGCAGCGGGGTCGGACAGCAGAGGTGGTGGAGAGCAGCGGGGTCGGACAGCAGAGGTGGTGGAGAGCAGCGGGGTCGGACAGCAGAGGTGGTGGAGAGCAGCGGGGTCGGACAGCAGAGGTGGTGGAGAGCAGCGGGGTCGGACAGCAGAGGTGGTGGAGAGCAGCGGGGTCGGACAGCAGAGGTGGTGGAGAGCAGCGGGGTCGGACAGCAGAGGTGGTGGAGAGCAGCGGGGTCGGACAGCAGAGGTGGTGGAGAGCAGCGGGGTCGGACAGCAGAGGTGGTGGAGAGCAGCGGGGTCGGACAGCAGAGGTGGTGGAGAGCAGCGGGGTCGGACAGCAGAGGTGGTGGAGAGCAGCGGGGTCGGACAGCAGAGGTGGTGGAGAGCAGCGGGGTCGGACAGCAGAGGTGGTGGAGAGCAGAGGTGGTAGAGAGCAGCGGGGTCCGACAGCAGAGGTGGTGGAGAGCAGAGGTGGTAGAGAGCAGCGGGGTCTGACAGCAGAGGTGGTAGAGAGCAGCGGGGTCCTACAGCAGAGGTGGTAGAGAGCAGCGGGGTCCTACAGCAGAGGTGGTAGAGAGCAGTGGGGTCAGATAGCTCAGATTAAAAAGAGCAGCGCTATCAGACAGCAGGCGTAGTAGGGAGCGGTGGGGTCAGGCAGCAGAGGTGGTAGACAGCAGTGGGGTCAAGCAGCAGAGATAGTGGAGAGCAGTGGGGTCAGACAGCAGGGGTAGTAGGGAGCGGTGGTGTCAAACAGCAGAAGACATAGAGCGGTGGCGTCAGACAGCAGTGGTAGTAGAGAGCAGTGGCGTCAGACAGCAGTGGTAGTGGAGAGCAGTGGCGTCAGACAGCAGAGGGAGTGGAGAGCAGTGGCGTCAGACAGCAGAGGGAGTGGAGAGCAGTGGCGTCAGACAGCAGAGGGAGTGGAGAGCAGTGGCGTCAGACAGCAGAGGGAGTGGAGAGCAGTGGCGTCAGACAGCAGAGGGAGTGGAGAGCAGTGGCGTCAGACAGCAGAGGGAGTGGAGAGCAGTGGCGTCAGACAGCAGAGGGAGTGGAGAGCAGTGGCGTCAGACAGCAGAGGGAGTGGAGAGCAGTGGCGTCAGACAGCAGAGGGAGTGGAGAGCAGTGGCGTCAGACAGCAGAGGGAGTGGAGAGCAGTGGCGTCAGACAGCAGAGGGAGTGGAGAGCAGTGGGGTCAGACAGCAGAGGGAGTGGAGAGCAGTGAGGTCAGACAGCAGACGTAGTAGGGAGCCGTGGCGTCAGACAGCAGACGTAGTAGGGAGCCGTGGCGTCAGACAGCAGAGGGAGTAGGGAGCCGTGGCGTCAGACAGCAGAGGGAGTAGGGAGCCGTGGCGTCAGACAGCAGAGGGAGTAGGGAGCCGTGGCGTCAGACAGCAGAGGGAGTAGGGAGCCGTGGCGTCAGACAGCAGAGGGAGTAGGGAGCCGTGGCGTCAGACAGCAGAGGGAGTAGGGAGCCGTGGCGTCAGACAGCAGAGGTAGTAGAGAGCCGTGGGGTCAGACAGCAGAGGTAGTAGGGAGCAGTGGGGTCAGACAGCAGACGTAGTAGGGAGCCGTGGCGTCAGACAGCAGAGGGAGTAGGGAGCCGTGGCGTCAGACAGCAGAGGGAGTAGGGAGCCGTGGCGTCAGACAGCAGAGGGAGTAGAGAGCCGTGGGGTCAGACAGCAGAGGTAGTAGAGAGCAGTGGGGTCAGACAGCAGAAGTAGTAGAGAGCAGTGCGGTCTGACATAGTTGCTTCCTACTACTCTACTGTCTGACAACAGAGGTAGAGGACAGTAGAGGCAGATACGCTGTTTCCCTGAAAATATGTCCAACCCTTTTACATTAAAAAAGCAATACATTAACTAGCAGGCTCAGTCCAGGTCAGGGGCTAAAGGCTCATGGACAGCAGAGGTGGTAGAGAGCAGTGGGGGTCAGACAGCAGATGTAGTGGAGAGCAGTGGGGGTCAGACAGCAGAGGTAGGGAGCAGCAGTGTCAGACAGTAGAGGTAGTAGGGAGCAGTGGGGTCAGGCAGTAGAGGTAGTAGGGAGCAATGGGGTCAGGCAGTAGAGGTAGTAGAGAGCAGTGGGGTCAGACAGTAGTGGTAGTACAGAGCAGTGGGGTCAGACAGTAGTGGTAGTACAGGCTCCTGGGCCCGGGAGCAGCCGCATATAGTTACGCCAGTGGCCCAGGTCCCTCCCGCTGCTCTTTGGAGCTCTAATGTGCTTCTTGCAGTCCTCGTCCACATACAGAAGATCACTTCCTGGTTACAGGATTGATAAATCCCACCTCCAGGAAACGATGGCTCTGATTCCTTCTCGAGCAATGCTCAGCCAATTCATAAATCCCACCTCCACAACACGTGTTATTGGTTCATTGTGTGCTACATTGATTGGTTCTCAAGCGCTGCTCAGCCAATCAGAGCCATCGCCTCCTGGAGTCGGGATTTATCAATCCCGTAACCAGGAAGTGATCTTCTGTGGGCAGCCAAAGATTGCAAGAAGCACATCGGAGCTCCAGAGAGCAGCGGGATGGACCGGGACCGAGCATTCTAGGTAAGTATAATAAGACTTCCCCCAAAAATAAATATAAAAGAAATAGCAAAGGATCGAGCAGCAGATAGGGGCATTCAAAGGCATATGGAATCCTCACATTATAAAAGGTATATCCTTTATTAGGTCCACAGCATACAGCAATGTTTTGAGGTGGTAGAGAATAGTGGTGTCAGACAGCACAGGGGTTAGCGAGCGGTGATGTCAGACTGCAGAGATAGTAGAATGTAGTGGGATCACACAGTAGAGAGTGTCAGGGATCACACAGTAGAGAGTGTCCGACAGCAGAGGTAGTAGAGAACAGTGGGGTCAGACAGCAGAGGAAGTAGAGAGCAGTAGCGTCAGACAGCAGAAGAAGTAGAGAGCAGTAGCATTAGCAGAGGTAGTAGAGAGCAGTGGGGTCAGACAGTGGAGGTAGTATAGAACAGTGGGGTCAGACAGCGGAGGTAGTATAGAACAGTGGGGTCAGACAGCAGTGGTAGTAGAGAGCTGTAGTTGTAGGCAGCACACATGGTAGAGAACAGCAGTGTCAGACTGCAAACGTAGCAGAGAGCAGTGGTATCAGACAGCAGAGGTAGTAGAGAACAGCAGTGTCAGACAACACAGGTAGTAGAGAGCAGAGGTGTCAAAAAGCAGAGGCAGTAGAGAGTAGCGTCATACAGTACAGGTGTTAAAGAGCAATGGTTTTAGACAGCAGAAGTAATATAGAGCAGCAGTGTCAGACTGCAGAGGTAGTAAAAAGTAGTGGGATAACACAGTAGAGGCAGTAGAGAGCAGTGGTGTCAGACAGCAGAGCTAGTACAGAACAGTAGTGTCAGACAGCAGAGGTAGTAGAAAGTAGTGGGAACACACAGTAGAAGAGCAGTAGTGTCAGACAGCAGAGGTAGTAGAGAGCAGTGGGGTCAGAAAGCAGTGGTAGAGAGCAGTGAGATCACACAGTAGAGGTAGTAAAGAGCAATGGTGTCAGACAGCAGAGCTAGTACAGAACAAGAGTGTCAGACAGCAGAGGTAGTAGAAAGTAGTGGGAACACACAGTAGACGTAGTACAGATCAGTGGTGTCAGACAGCAGAGGTAGTAGAGAGCAGTAGTGTCAGAGAGCACAGGTAGTAGAGAGCAGTGGGGTCAGAAAGCAGTGGTAATAGACAGCAGTAGTTTTAGACAGCACACGTGGTAGAGAACAGCAGTGTCAGACTGCAGAGGTAGCAGAGAGCAGTGGTGTCAGAAAGCGGAGGTAATAGACAACAGCAATGTCAGACTACAGAGGTAGAGAGAGCAGCGGTGTCAGACAACGCAGGTAGTAGAGAGCAGCGGTGTCAGACAACGCAGGTAGTAGAGAGCAGCGGTGTCAGACAACGCAGGTAGTAGAGAGCAGTGAGATCACACAGTAGAGGTAATAAATAGCAATGGTGTCAGACAGCAGAGCTAGTACAGAACAGTAGTGTCAGACAGCAGAGGTAGTAGAAAGTAGTGGGAACACACAGTAGACATAGTACAGATCAGTGGTGTCAGACAGCAGAGGTAGTAGAGAGCAGTAGTGTCAGAGAGCACAGGTAGTAGAGAGCAGTGGGGTCAGAAAGCAGTGGTAATAGACAGCAGTAGTTTTAGACCACACGTGGTAGAGAACAGCAGTGTCAGACAGCAGAGCTAGTAGAGAGCAATGGTGTCAGATACCAGAGGTAGTAGAGGGCAGTGGGGTCACACAGCAGAGGTAGTAGAGAGCAGTGGGGTCACACAGCAGAGTCAGTAGAGATCAGTGGAGTCAGATAGCACAGTTGTTGAAGAGCAGTGGTTTTAGACAGCTGAAGTAGTAATTATCAGTGGTGTGAGACAGCAGACGAAGGGCGAGCAGTAGTATCAGATAGCAGAAGTAGTAGAGAGCAGTGGGGTCAGACGGCAGAGGTAGTAGGGCAGTGGTGTCAGAGAGCAGAGGGAGTAGAGAGCTGAAGTTTTAGACAGCAGAGGTTGTAGAGAACAGCAGCATCAGATTGCAGGGGTTTTAGAGAGCAGGAGGGTCAGACAGCAGAGGTAGTAGAGAGCTGTGGAATCAGACAGCAGAGGTATTAGAGAGCAGTAGGGTCAGAAAGCCGAGGTATTAGAGAGCAGTAGGGTCAGATAGCAGAGGTAGTAGAGAGCAGTGGTGTCAATACAACCAATGTAGTAGAGAGTACAGGTGTCAAAAAGCAGAGGTAGCAGAGAGTAGTGTTTTTTGACAGAAGAGGTAGTAGAGAGCAGCAGTGTCAGACTGCAGAGGTAATAGAGAGCAGTGGGATCAGACAGCAGAGGTAGTAGAGAGCAGTGGGATCAGACAGCAGAGTTTCCGACATCACAGGTAGTAGAGATCAGTGGTGTCAGACAGCAGAGGTAGTAGAAAACAGTGAGGGGTCAGAAAGCCGAGGTATTAGAGAGCAGTGGGGTCAGATAGCAGAGGTAGTAGAGAGCAGTGGTGTCAAGACAACAGATGTAGTAGAGAGCAGAGGTTTCAAAAAGCAGAGGTATTATATAGTAGTGGTTTTTGACAGAAGAGGTAGTAGAGAGCAGCAGTGTCAGACTGCAGAGGTAGTAGAGAGGGGCGCGGTCAGACTGCAGAGGTAGTAGTGAGCAGCACGGTCAGACAGCAGAGGTAGTAGAAAGCAGTGGGATCAGGCAGTAGAGGTAGTAGAGAACAGTGGGGTCAGATAGCAGAGGTACTAGAGAGCAGTGATGTCAGACAACAGATGTAGTAGAAAGCAGAGGTAGTAGAGAGTGGTGGTTTTAGACAGACGAGGTAGTAGGGAGCAGCGGTGTCAGACTGCAGAGATAGTAGAGAGCAGCAGGGTTAGAAAGCAGAAGTAGTAGAGAGCAGTGGTGTTAGACTGCAGAGGAAGCAGAGAGTAGACAGTCTTTACACTAGAGAGACCCCTGAGCAGTGACCCTCTTTTCTCTGTTGCAGGAGTCATGGATAACAAGGTGCCTGGCGCAGTCGGGAATGGAGAATCTTTTCCCTCTCAGCCTCTAATGGAGAAGGAGCCTGAAGATGAAGGAAGGACGGACATGACAGACAGGGGGCAGTGGAACAACAAGGTGGAGTTTGTGCTGTCAGTAGCTGGAGAGATCATTGGACTGGGCAATGTCTGGAGGTTCCCTTATCTCTGCTACAAGAATGGAGGAGGTACGTGTAACCATACAGTGCCAGTAGCCCCAAGAGCTTACAATCTACCATCATGGGGGTCCGGCACTAGACGACCTAACCTGATAATCTGCCTGGAATGCTTCTAGCTGATTTCCTGGAGGATTGTGCGGTTATTACAGTGGATTTGCATTGATTATCCAGCACATTCCCAGAGAAAGAGCGATAACGGTATTAGCAGAGCACAAAGTACGGGAAATTAAAGAGCCCTCTACCAAAAATCATGAAATCACCAGTAAGGAGGCATGCGACTCCTTTATTCTGAGCATCAGTAATGGTCCGGGGACTTTTACCCCCTTTCAGACTCTCAATCTGCCTCCACTTCTCAGAAAGTACCTTTATTTGCTGTACTGTAGCTATATATAATGGTTGTGACTGACACCTGCAGGAGGAAAGGTGATACTACAACACAGTGCAGAAAAGAATGTCTGGAATTCTTCCTCTCCCCCATCTCCCTTCTTGTCTCATCTCTCTCCATCTCTCCTCCCTTCACTTTCTTCCCCTCGGTTTCTCGTTTCTCTCCCTTCTTGCCTCTCTCTCCTCCCTCATCCCTCTCTATATTTTTCCTTCCACTTATCTATCCATCTCCTCCCTCTCCTTTCTCCTTCTCCCCTTCTCTCTTTTGCTCCCTCTTCTTGTTCTCTACCTCACCCTCCTCTCACTGTCCCTCCTTTTTGTCCCTCTCCTCTCTCTCACTCCCTACCCCCTCTCTTCCTCCTCTCCTCTCACTCCCCCCTCCTCTGTCCCCCTCTCCCCTCTTTCCTCCCACTCTCTCCCTCTTCTATTTCGTTCCCTGACCCCTCTCTTCCTCCTCTCCCCTATTCTCTTTCTTCTCTTCCCCCTCCTTTGTCCAGGTCTCCTCTCTCACTCCCTGTCTCCTCTCACTCCCTATTCATCTCTTCCTCCTCTCCTCCCACTCCCCCTCCTCAGTCACCCTCTCCTCTCTCTCTTCCTCCTACTCACTCCCCCCTCCTCTCTCCCTCTCTTCCTCCCACTCACTCCCCCCCTCTCACTCCCTGCCCCCTCTCTTCTTCCTCTCCCCCACCCTCTTCCCCCTCCTCTGTTCCCCTCTCCTCTCTCTCTCTCTCTCTCTCTCTCTCTCTCTCTATCTCTATCTCTCTCTCTCTCTCCCTCCCACTCTCTCCCTCTCCTCACTCACTCCCTGACCCTTCTTTCTCCTCTCCCTCACATTTCCCCCCCTCCTTTGTCCCACTCTCCTCTTTCTCTCTCACTCCCTGCCCCCTCTCTTCCTCCCCTCCCCCCATTCTCTCTTCTTCTCTCTCTCCCCCTTCCTCTTTTTGTGACCTAACATAAATGGACATTAAAGACACCATTATGTCCCACACCGCACTGGCATGATCATCTGTCCCTACGGTATAGGCAGAGACATCAACCTGGGAAATAATTTAACAGAATGATACTTGAGCTTGTGGTCACGGAAAAACTGGGTGTGGCCCTTTGAGGGCATGACTTAGGGTGTGGCTTACGCATCCCTGACCTATGGCAGAAGAGAGAAAATGAAAGACCGTGCGTTCAAGTCATGTTGTTCGCTTTGGTTGCCGGTAATGTTTGCTATACAGTATTTACTATATTAAAAGCATTATAGGCGATCCATCGTGTGCTATGGAAGTTTTTACCATGTGAAACTACTGCTCCAAGTATGACCAATGGTAAGGATATGCTGAGAGTTGTAATTTCACAAACTAGGATGCTGCCAGCCTTATGTGTAATCACAATACTGATGTGACTCCATTGGAGATGGAATACATAATGACATTGAGTGAATTCACAGGTGACGTCCTCTGGACTCTATCTTTTTCTTATTCATCTGCTCCAGACTTTCATGACTTCTCCAGCTAATTTTTGCTTCTGTGGAGTTTGCAGCCAAGATGTATTTGGCTTCTCTGAAAATCATAGTAACACATGCTGTGTCACCAGAAAATTGCTGTACCCCCAGAAATATGCTGCACCCCCAGAATCTTTTTCTTTTCTTCTCTATCTAGGTCCAGACCACCATGAAAACTTCTTTCAGCCATGACTTTTCTGTACAAACTCGCCCCATTCTGCTGCTACCTCCAGTGCCCACTACACAGTAACACTTCCCACACGTTGCCTACCACAAAATAATAATGCGCTTCATGTGCCCACAGAGTAATTCGATGCTCCCCAGCTGGTCTCCATGATAGTAGTTAGCTGACCTCAGGCTATTGCACCCTGTCTGTATTGTCTGATGTCAGTGACCTGTGTGCTGTCGCTGTTGCCCTGGGGTCATTACGTCACCTTGGACTATTGACAGTGTAATCTCTTCTCCTTACATTAAGGCCGCCTGCACACGGGCGGAAATCCCGCGGCGGGATTTCCCGCGGGATTTCCGCCACTGAAAGTTTGCATAGGAATGCATTACAATACGCACTCCTATGCAGACGGCCGCGTGAAATCTCGCACGGCAAACAAACCGCGACGTCCTATTTTTGTGTGGGGCACATGAAAGAGCTGGGGCCGCCAGGCGCGGGAGAGGACGCGCTCGTCCCTGCAGGCTCTCGGGTCGGGTCCCGCGGCGAGAATTCTCGCTGCCGGATCCGACCCGCCCGTGTGCAGGCGGCCTTAAGCTCCCATGACTGCTGTCTTGATAAATTGGTAACACAAATTTAAGGAGTGCCAACCCTATACTTTATCATCGCGGAACAAGTAGAAATCGAGCACGGACAAAGCTATCGGCTTGTGCTCTACTATTCTCTTATGGTATTTGGCTCTGACAAATGGGGGGTCAGGGGTCCCGATTGCTAGACTCCTCCCCTATTAATGTGGTTGTCTAATTTCTCAACACGTCCCCATGTATAGACAATATATTTAAGTTAGTGGTAGAGCCTCCATGTCACAGATAAAAGAAAAAAAAAGGTTTGGTACCGTGTTAGTAGAGCAAATTGTGATTGTTCTGAGCAGGAGAAACCAAATGATCTTGTAGATATGATAGCTTTTAATGGCTAACAAAAATGTATGATGTTATAGCGAGCTTTCAGAACCTCTAAGGATCCTTCCTCAGGCATAATGAAACAGATTTCGATGGGACATATATAAATACAAATGTTCACACATGAAGAGGCACAGAAGTCCAATAGGTGGTGCTGCAGAAGTATTGTTTGATCTTCCTTATGTGCAGGTCTGAAGGAAAGATAACACACAGGCCTGTCACTTCCTAACACCAATTTAGAGATCATAAAATTGTCATATTCCTTGCCAGTTGACTGATTAAGTATTTACTCATCTTATCTGGTATTGTTTTACGTGCAAATTAGTCTCTGATTTCTGTGGCTTTTCATGTGTGCACATTTGTATATATTATATATGTCCCATCCAAATCTGTTTCATTATGCCTGAGGAAGTATCTAGGGTTGCCATCTTTGTCACGAAAAAATACCTGCCATGGTAAAAAAAGGGGCGTGTCGGGGGGGGGGGGGGGCTAATCGCGGCATTTTTTTCTTCCTTTATCTCCTCCATCCCGTCCAGCGGCTGTGCGCATGTGCGGAACCAGTTTACCCCAGCATGGACCATATAACTATATACTGGAGATATACCTCCCCTGTATATAGTAATGCTGACGTAAGGTAGATATGTCCTGTATGCAATTATATGTACAGCTGGTATAACGTGTACCTAAACATACAAGATTACATGCAGTACATGGTACATACCTCGTACCGCATGTACTGCTCCTCCGCTGTCGTCCTCATGTCCCGACACTGTCACTGCAGCGCCGGCCAGACATCCATCCTGCCCCCCACACATCGCACACACACAACTCCACTACATCCATCCCGATCTCCACACATCACACACAACTATGCTACATCCATCCTGACTCCCACACACATCACACACACAACTATGCTACATCCATCCTGACTCCCACACACATCACACACACAGCTCCGCTACATAGATCCTGATCCCCAGACATCACACATACAGCTCTGCTACATCCATCCTGATCCCCAGACATCACACACACTGCTCCGCTACATCCTTCCTGATCCCCAGACATCTCACACACAGCTCCACTACATCCATCCTGCCCCCACACACATCACACACACAGCTCAGCTACATCCATCCCGATCCCCAGACAAAACACACAGCTCTGCTAAATCCATCCTGATCCCCAGACATCACACATATAGCTCCGCTACATCCTTCCTGATCCCCAGACATCTCACACACAGCTCCACTACATCCATCCTGACCCCCACACACATCACACACACAGCTCCACTACATCCATCCTGAGCCCTACACACATCACACACACAGCTCCAATACATCAATCTTGACCCCCACACACATCACACACACAGTTCCACTACATCCATCCTGACCCTCACACACAGAGCTCCACTACATCAATCCTGACCTCCACACACATCATACACACAGCTCCGCTATATCCATCCTGATCCCCACACACATAGCTCCACTACATCTATCCTGTCTCTTACACACATCACACACACAGCTCCACTACATCAATTTTGACCTCCACACACACAGCTCCACTACATTCATCCTAACACACACACACACAGCTGCAGAGTCCTACCACCGCTGCAGAGTCCTACATTTACTTAGCCCCCATGGTCATATGATCCCTGACTCCTCCCACACAGGGTATCACATGACATGACATCATCGGAGGCCCAGGAAACTGTCAGCTCTTCATATATTTATATTCCACAACACTTCTGCTTGATTCAACCCAAATAACCAATCACTGTAAATCAGCCAACCCAAACAAGCAATCACTGTGAACCAGCCAACCCAAACAACCAATCAGGTTGCTGGAATTGTGAATTAGCCAACCCAAACAACCAATCAGGTTGTGAATCGAGCAGAAGTGTTGTGAAATATAGACCTATGCATCGCCTCTGCAGGTCTGTGTTTCCCCTGCCAGATGAGAGTTAACCGGCGCTAGGGAGCAGTGCAGGCTCTGAAAATACCGGCCTGTAATAGGGCCGGTGAAAAAAAAATACCGACACCGGCCTGACAGAAATATACCGGCCATGTGGCAACCTTAGAAGGACCCCTAAAGGATCTGAAAGCTTGCAATAACATCATGTATTTTTGTTAGTCTTTAAAATCTATCATATCTACAGGATTACTTGAGAACAATCACAGATAAAACATGAACCCACATGGTAGCAGCAACAACTTCCATACATTATGCCCCCTAGTGTTCGCACATTCTCTTACACATGTAGTAAGTAAGGCTTTCCAGCTCCTTGTAATGGTTACTTCTATTTCAAGAGCAGATTTAGGACACTCTGCCGCTACCTGACTTCTTCCCCTTTGCTGTTGGTCACATTTTTGCAAATTCATTCCAGATTTGGGGTGGCTGCGTAAGGATGAAAGTAGTTTAACCACAACTGCTTCTGACAGGTCCAAAGTCTAAGAACAAGGTGATCAACACAAAAGTCGAAATGAATGAGGCTGGAGTGGGCCAACAAGGCTTAATTTCCATGAATGAGGGTATTCATATTGAATCTGTAACAATTGATGCGAATGACTGATTGAATAATCCTCCACAGTGCCACCTACTGGAATAGTAGCTGCCTTATGAGTCAACATCCGATCTTTTACAGGCCTTGGAATATAACTAGGAATGATTCCTCACTAGTTAAATTGTGGGGTCTGTTACAAGGTCAGATATTGACTCATAGGGTAACTACTATTCCAATAGCTGATGCTGTGGAGTATTATTCCATCACTTATTTATATAGCTTTTTTCCCAGGGAGCATTGCATGGTCACTACAGACTCTCTTTAACAGTGGTGGCGAACCTATGGCACGCGACCGCTCACCACGTTGGGGAATACCAGTAGGGGCCATGGTTTCCCTGCTGGTATTCACTCAGCTGCGCTGATCCCGGCGCACACTGTGACGTCAGTGTGCAGGTGGGATCCTCCTCCCCCTCCCCTGATGTCTCCTCTTAGGTTCCGCGAGAGCAGGGGGAAGAGGTGTCCGACAGTACACACTAACGTTACAGTGTGCACCTGGGATCAGCGCCGAGCAGAGGAGCTGCAACGCTTGCACAAGGAGGAGGGGGTAAGTATATGGGTCTCGGGGGCACTATTAGTACTGGGGACATTGTGGGGGTGTCACTATGACTACTGGGCCCACTGTGGGATGTCACTATTACTGCTGGGGCCACTGTAGGATGTCACTTTTACTGCTGTGGCCACTGTGGGATGTCATTATTACTACTGGGGCCACTGTGGGATGTCACTATTACTACTCTGACCACCATGGGATGTCACTATTACTACTGGGGCCACAGTGGGATGTCACTATTACTACTTGGGACCACCTTGGGATGTCACTATTACTACTGGGGCCGCTGTGGGATGTCACTATTACTACTGGGGCCACTGTGGGATGTCACTATTACTACTGGGGCCGCTGTGGGATGTCACTATTACTATAGGAGACTGCTATGGGATGTCCCTACTACTACTGGGGACCGCTGTGGGCTGTCACTATTACTACTGGGACCATTGTGGGATGTCCCTATTACAACTGGAGGCCGCTATGGGATCTCACTATTACTACTGGGACCGTTGTGGGATGTCCCTATTACAACTGGAGGCCGCTGTGGGATGTCACGATTACTACTGGGGCCACTGTGGGATGTCACTATTACTACTGGGGACCACCTTGGGATGTCACTATTACTATTGGGGACCACCTTGGGATGTCACTATTACTTCTGGGGCCGCTGTGGGATGTCACTATTACTACTGGGGACCACCTTGGGATGTCACTATTACTACTGGGGACCACCTTGGGATGTCACTATTACTTCTGGGGCCGCTGTGGGATGTCACTATTACTACTAAGAACCGCTGTGGGATGTCACTATTACTACTGGGGACCACCTTGGGATGTCACTATTACTACTGGGGACCACCTTGGGATGTCCCTATTACTTCTGGGGCCGCTGTGGGATGTCACTATTACTACTAAGAACCGCTGTGGGATGTCACTATTACTTCTGAGGCCGCTGTGGGATGTCACTATTAATACTGGGGCCACTGTGGGATGTCACTATTACTACTAAGAACCGCTGTGGGATGTCACTATTACTACAGGGAACTGCTGTGGGATGTCACTATTACTACTGGATGTCACTGTGGGATGTCACTATTACTACTGGATGTCACTGTGGGATGTCACTATTACTACTGGATGTCACTGTGGGATGTCACTATTACTACTAGGGCTACTGTGGGAAGTCACTATTACTACTGGGGCCCACCTTGGGATGTTACTATCACTACTGGGGCCACTCTGGGATGTCACTATTACGACTGGGGGCCGCTGTGGGATGTCACTATTACAACTGGAGGCCGCTGTGGGATGTCACTATTACAACTGGAGGCCGCTGTGGGATGTCACTATTACAACTGGAGGCCGCTGTGGGATGTCACTATTACAACTGGAGGCCGCTGTGGGATGTCACTATTACTACTGGAGGCCGCTGTGGGATGTCACTATTACTACTGGAGGCCGCTGTGGGATGTCACTATTACTACTGGAGGCCGCTGTGGGATGTCACTATTACTACTGAAGGCCACTGTGGGATGTCACTATTACTACTGGAGGCCACTGTGGGATGTTACTAATACTAGTGGGGGCCGCTGTGGGATGCCATTATTACTACTGGGGGCTGCTGTGGGATGACATTATTACTACTGAGGGCCGCTGTGGGATGTCACTATTACTACTGAGGGCCGCTGTGGGATGTCACTATTACTACTGGGGCCACTGTGGGAAGTCATTATTACTACTGGGGATCACCTTGGGATGTCACTATTACTACTGGGGCCGCTGTGGGATGTAACGTTTACTACTGGGGCCGCTGTGGGATGTAACGTTTACTACTGGGGCCGCTGTGGGATGTAACTTTTACTACTGGGGCCGCTGTGGGATGTCACTATTACTACTGGGGCCATTGTGGGATGTCACTATTACTACTGGGGCCGTTGAGGGATGTCACTATTACTACTGGGGCTGCTGTGGGATGTCACTATTACTACTGGGGCTGCTCTGGGATGTCACTATTACTACTGGGGCTGCTCTGGGATGTCACTATTACTACTGGGGCTGCTGTGGGATGTCACTATTACTACTGGGGCTGCTGTGGGATGTCACTATTACTACTGGGGCTGCTGTGGGATGTCACTATTACTACTGGGGCTGCTGTGGGATGTCACTATTACTACTGGGGCTGCTGTGGGATGTCACTATTACTACTGGGGGCCGCTGCGGGATGTCACTATTACTACTGGGGCTGCTGTGGGATGTCACTATTACTACTGGGACCGCTGTGGGATGTCACTATTACTACTGGGACCACTGTGGGATGTCACTATTACTACTGGGACCACTGTGGGATGTCACTATTACTACTGGGACCACTGTGGGATGTCACTATTACTACTGGGACCGCTGTGGGATGTCACTATTACTACTGGGGCTGCTGTGGGATGTCCCTATTACTACTGGGGCTGCTGTGGGATGTCCCTATTACTACTGGGGGCTGCTGCAGGATGTCACTATTACTACTGGGGACCACCTTGGGATGTCACTATTACTACTGGGGACCACCTTGGGATGTCACTATTACTACTGGGGACCACCTTGGGATGTCCCTATTACTTCTGGGGCCGCTGTGGGATGTCACTATTACTACTAAGAACCGCTGTGGGATGTCACTATTACTTCTGAGGCCGCTGTGGGATGTCACTATTAATACTGGGGCCACTGTGGGATGTCACTATTACTACTAAGAACCGCTGTGGGATGTCACTATTACTACAGGGAACTGCTGTGGGATGTCACTATTACTACTGGATGTCACTGTGTGATGTCACTATTACTACTGGATGTCACTGTGGGATGTCACTATTACTACTAGGGCTACTGTGGGAAGTCACTATTACTACTGGGGACCACCTTGGGATGTTACTATCACTACTGGGGCCACTCTGGGATGTCACTATTACGACTGGGGGCCGCTGTGGGATGTCACTATTACAACTGGAGGCCGCTGTGGGATGTCACTATTACAACTGGAGGCCGCTGTGGGATGTCACTATTACAACTGGAGGCCGCTGTGGGATGTCACTATTACTACTGGAGGCCGCTGTGGGATGTCACTATTACTACTGGAGGCCGCTGTGGGATGTCACTATTACTACTGAAGGCCACTGTGGGATGTCACTATTACTACTGGAGGCCACTGTGGGATGTTACTAATACTAGTGGGGGCCGCTGTGGGATGCCATTATTACTACTGGGGGCTGCTGTGGGATGACATTATTACTACTGAGGGCCGCTGTGGGATGTCACTATTACTACTGAGGGCCGCTGTGGGATGTCACTATTACTACTGGGGCCACTGTGGGAAGTCATTATTACTACTGGGGACCACCTTGGGATGTCACTATTACTACTGGGGCCGCTGTGGGATGTAACGTTTACTACTGGGGCCGCTGTGGGATGTAACGTTTACTACTGGGGCCGCTGTGGGATGTAACGTTTACTACTGGGGCCGCTGTGGGATGTCACTATTACTACTGGGGCCATTGTGGGATGTCACTATTACTACTGGGGCCGTTGAGGGATGTCACTATTACTACTGGGGCTGCTGTGGGATGTCACTATTACTACTGGGGCTGCTGTGGGATGTCACTATTACTACTGGGGCTGCTGTGGGATGTCACTATTACTACTGGGGCTGCTGTGGGATGTCACTATTACTACTGGGGCTGCTGTGGGATGTCACTATTACTACTGGGGCTGCTGTGGGATGTCACTATTACTACTGGGGCTGCTGTGGGATGTCACTATTACTACTGGGGCTGCTGTGGGATGTCACTATTACTACTGGGGCTGCTGTGGGATGTCACTATTACTACTGGGGCTGCTGTGGGATGTCACTATTACTACTGGGGCTGCTGTGGGATGTCACTATTACTACTGGGGCTGCTGTGGGATGTCACTATTACTACTGGGGCTGCTGTGGGATGTCACTATTACTACTGGGGCTGCTGTGGGATGTCACTATTACTACTGGGGCTGCTGTGGGATGTCACTATTACTACTGGGGCTGCTGTGGGATGTCACTATTACTACTGGGGCTGCTGTGGGATGTCACTATTACTACTGGGGCTGCTGTGGGATGTCACTATTACTACTGGGGCTGCTGTGGGATGTCACTATTACTACTGGGGCTGCTGTGGGATGTCACTATTACTACTGGGGCTGCTGTGGGATGTCACTATTACTACTGGGGCTGCTGTGGGATGTCACTATTACTACTGGGGGCCGCTGCGGGATGTCACTATTACTACTGGGACCACTGTGGGATGTCACTATTACTACTGGGACCACTGTGGGATGTCACTATTACTACTGGGACCACTGTGGGATGTCACTATTACTACTGGGACCGCTGTGGGATGTCACTATTACTACTGGGGCTGCTGTGGGATGTCCCTATTACTACTGGGGCTGCTGTGGGATGTCCCTATTACTACTGGGGGCCGCTGCAGGATGTCACTATTACTACTGGGGACCGTTGTGGTATGTCACTATTACTACTGGGGACCGTTGTGGGATGTCACTATTACTACTGGGGACCGTTGTGGGATGTCACTATTACAACTGGAGGCCGCTGTGAGATGTCACTATTACAACTGGAGGCCGCTGTGGGATGTCACTATTGCTACTGAGAGCCACTGTGGAATGTCACTATTACTACTGGGGGCCGCTGTGGGATGTCACTATTACTACTGGGTGTTGCTGTAGGATGTCACTATTATTACTGGCGGCCACTGTGGGATGTCACTATTACCACTGGGGCTGCTCTGCGATGTCACTATTACTGCTGGGGCTGCTGTAGGAGGTCACTATTACCGCTGGAGCCACTGTGGAGGGTCACTATTAAACATAGGGCCGCTGTGGGGGCTCACTGTCACTGCTGGGGCCGCCTTGGGGGTCCCTATTGCCGCTGGGGTATGTTTATACATGGCGGAAATGTTGCAGAATGTGCTCAGCAGAAATTTCCGTGGCAATTTCTGTAGCATTTTTCGCAAGCAAAAAGCAGTCAAATTCTGCACCTTGTCTATTTTGAAGCAGCCCTGTCCTTTTTATAAAACACATCTTGGCTTCCCCGCCGCTCATCGCTGTTCCTTCCTCTCTTCTGGCTATCATAATCAAATGTCTATATCTGCCTATCACACGCTAGATGTCATGTGACTCCTGCAGCCAACCCCTCGCCTCAGATGCTGAAGCCAGGGATTCGTTGGAGTGATCACATGCCATGATCACCATACCCAAAAGACTGGAAGGAGCGGAGCGGCAAGGGAGCAAGAGAGGTAACTTGTCTTTTTTTTTTTTTTATTTCACAGCATATAACGAGGCACTGCTAGTGATGGAACCAACCAAGGGAGCATTGCTGGAGATGGGGGCAACAAAAGGGGCAATGCAACTGATAGAGGCGAGAAAGGGGTATCGCAGCTGATAAGGAGAACAAAGAGATAATTGCTGCTGATGGGGGCCACAAAGGGGAAATTGCTGCTGATGAGGGCAACAAAGAGGACTTTGTGGCTGATGGGGCAACAAAGAGAGCAATGCAACGGATGGGGGTGATAAAGGGGGCATTGCTGCTGATGGGGGCAGTGCTGCTGATGGTGGCAACAAAGGGAGCATTGCTACTGATGAGAAAAACAAAGATAGAATTGCTGCTGATGGGGGCAACAAAGGGGGTATTGAAGCTGATGGGGGCAATGCTGCTGATGGGGACCACAAAGGGGGCATTGCTACTGATGGTGGCGACAAAGGGTGCATTGCTACTGATGGTGGTGACAAAGGGTGCATTGCTGCTGATGGGGACAGCCAAGGGGGCATTGCTACTGATGAGGAAAACAAAGGAGGCATTGCTGCTGATGGGGGCAACAGAGGGGAAATTGCTGTTGATCAGGGCAGGAAAGGGGGCATTGCTATTGATGGAGGCAACAAAGGGAGCATTGCTGCTAATGGAGGCAACAAAGAGAACAGTGCTGCTTATGGGAGCAGCAAAGGGGCCATTGCAGGTGATGGGGGCAGCAAAGGGTCCATTATAGCTGATGGGGTCCACGCTGCTGATGGGGTCCACAAAAGGAGCATTGCTATTGATGAGAGCAACAAAGGGGCATTGCTGCTCATAGGTGCAGAAAAGGGAACATTGCTGATAATGGGGAAACAAAGGGGGCATTGCTGCTGATGAGGTCAACCAACAAAGGGCCCATTGGTGCTGATGGGGGCAACAAAGGGGACAAAGCTACTGATGGGGGCAGGAAAGAGGGCATTACTACTGATGGAGCAAAAAAGAAAGCATTGCTGCTGATGGGGGCAACAAAGGTGCCATTGCTGCTGATGGGAGCAACAATGGGGACATTGATGCTGATGGATGCAAAAGGGGAGCATTGCTGCTGATGGGGGTAAAAAAGGAGTATTGCTGCTGATGAGAGCAACAAATGAGAAATGTTACTGATGAGGCAACAGAAGAAGCATTGCTACTGCTGATTGGGGGCAACAAAGGGAACAATTCAGCTGATGGGGGCAACCAACAAAGGTCCCATTGCAGTTAAGGGGGGCAACAAACAGGACATTGCTACTGATGAGAGCAACAAAGTGAGGAATGTTACTAATGGGGCAGGAAAGTGGGCATTGCTGCTCATGGGGCAACAAAAAGAGACATTGCTTCTGTTGGGGGCAGAAAAAGGGAAAATGTTGCTGATGGGGCAACAAAGAGAGCAATGCAGCTGATGGGCACAGCAAAATGGGCATTGCTAATGGGGGCAACAAAGGAAACACTGTTGCTGATGCGGTTAGAAAACGGGGCATTGCTACTGATGGAAGCAGAAAGGAGGCATTAATACTGATGGGAGCAGAAAAGGGGGCATTATAAGGCCTCGGTCACACGGGCGTTTTTTCCCGTGATTTGCGGATCGCATGACGGATGCGCATCCGCAAATCGCGTGACCGGGGCTGAAAAATTGCCCGAAAAATCTGCTCCTAGCCGCGTTTCATTAGAAACGGGCCAGAGCAGTGCAGCGCTGTCCAGCGCATTGAATTCAATGGAGTCGGCAATACAGCCGGCTCCATTGAAAGCAATGGGCTGCGGGCGATCTTGCGATGAATTTTCGGGAAGGGCTTAAAAATATAAGCCCTTCCCTGAAATTCATCCAGAAATGTGTAAAAAGTAAAAAAAAAATATATACTCACCTTGTCCCGGCAGACGGAGTTCAGCCGCGGCCGGCCGCCCGTTCTCCTGAACTGCTCTGAGTAGTATTCAGCAGCCGGGGATTTAAAATCCCTGGCTGCTGAATGAGCTGCCTCTGATTGGTCACAGCCCTCACCAATCAGAGGCAGCTCTCACTCACCCATTCATGAATTCATGAATGGGTGAGTGAGTGCTGCCTCTGATTGGCTCAGCGCAGGGACCAATCAGGGGCAGCTCTTAGCTGTCATTCAGCTGAGAGCTGCCTCTGATTGGTGAGGGCTGTGACCAATCAGGGGCAGCTCATTCAGCAGGCGGGGATTTTAAATCCCCGGCTGCTGAATACTACTCATAGCAGTTCAGGAGAACTGCCGGCCGGCCGCGGCTGAACTCCGTCTGCCGAGACAAGGTGAGTATATATTTTTTTTTTACTTTTTACACATTTCTGGATGAATTTCAGGGAAGGGCTTATATTTTTAAGCCCTTCCCGAAAATTCATCGTGCGATCGCCGGCAGCCCATTGCTTTCAATGGAGCCGGCTGTATTGCCGGCTCCATTGAATTCAATGGGCAAACATCATTCTTCTCTGCCACAGCTGTTACAGCTGTGGCAGAGGAGAATGATTTGTCTAGTATATGTTCTCAATGGGGTCGGCGCTGCTGCCGCTGGCCCCATTGAGCGCATATAGAGAAGAGAACAGGAATCGCAGATCGCAGATAGGTGCGATCTGCGATTTCTGTTCTATAATTTATCGGACAAACGTATAAAAAGCGCTCATGTGTCCGATACCATTGCAAGGCAATGGTTTTATAAAATCGCACATCGCATGCGCAGATCGCACGGAAAATCGCCCGTGTGACCGAGGCCTTACTGTGTATGTTTTGTTAATGCAATTTGCAAAATGAAAGCTGTTATCTGATTGGTTGCTGTGTGGCACACACAGTGGCAGCTGCTTTTCTTTGCGTTGGTCTTAGGCGCTTGTCAGCAATGTGACATCAGGCTTCTTTTCAATAAGACACAATACGCAGCCTGATGCTCAGTGTACAATGTAACGTAGGTTTAGAATCCCATAAATTCTCTGCTTATGAAGGAAGCCTCGTTAGACGCTACAGGAAGATTTCCTTTTATAACTCCTTGAATGCCGGTTGATTGCTAATTTGAATTACAGCGAATTGCGTCATCTTCCTCGATACAAATACTTTAAAAAAAATGCTGAGAGGTGGATTATTACTCTCAGCATTATGCTGATGGACTTTTCTAAGGGTTATAAGGAAGGCAGGATAAAGCATCACATCCTCTACATCTATATATATATAAAGACGAAAGCCCTCACTTACTCACTCACTGACTGACTCGCCACTAATTCTCTCACTTACCGATGTCGTAGAAACATCAAATTTGGCACAAGTATTGATTATGTCCAATATAGGAAAAGCGAATGGGTCCCAACTCGATTATTCAATTTTAAGTGCAAAAGAATTAGCGTCCAAATTTTACGTACGGAATCTAAATCTCTCACTCCCTGATGTCATAGAAACTTGAAATTTGGCACAAGCATTGATTATGTCATAAATAGGAAAAGTTAATGGGTCCCAACTCAATTATTCAATTCTAAGCGCAAAAGAATTAGCGTCCAGATTTTACGTACGGAATCTAATTCTCTCACTTCCTGATGTCATTTTATATAAAGGAAACGTCGCATGTTACCTCCACGTGGTGTTTCCTGGGTAACGCAAAGAACCATGCAAAATGGTGAACATATTTTTTTCTTCGGTATCTCTAAAGTAACCTCGACTTCATAAGATTTTCTGTGTGAACACCAGATAAACAGAAGCACCAAATTAACTCGGGCGAAGCCGGGTATATCAGCTAGTAATACATATTATGTCTCATCAACTTACTGATGCTTCTTACTATGCAGGAGCCTTCTTCATTCCGTATCTCATCTTCCTCTTCACCTGCGGGATTCCAGTCTTCTTTCTGGAGACGGCGCTGGGCCAGTACAGCAGCCAGGGAGGGGTCACAGCATGGCGGAGGATCTGCCCCATCTTTGAAGGTTAGTTTTGACAACTCTTCTAGTGTCACTCTCTAGTCTTCCTGCCTGTGTGATCAACTACCAGGGCTGGATTATAGAAAAGGGATTCAGGAATTGTGTCCCTGGGTCTGAAGCAGAACCTTTTCTCTATCTCCAGGCATCGGTTATTCATCTCAAGTCATTGTCATCCTACTCAACTTCTACTACATCATAGTCCTGGCCTGGGCCTTCTTTTATCTCTTTAATTCCTTCACATCTGATCTGCCCTGGGCGTCCTGCAACCAGTCGTGGAACACAGGTATATGGTGCCAGTAGTAACACAGCAGTTATATTCTTATCCATGGGGGCAATATTACAACAGTTATATTATAGTATATAGGAGGCCGTATTGTAGTAGTTATATTCTTGTACATAGGGGGAAGTATTATAGTACTTAAATTTTTGTACTTAGGGGGAAGTATTATAGTAGTTATATTCTTGTACATAGAGGGCAGTATTATAATAGTTATATTCTTGTACATAGAGGGCAGTATTATAGTAGTTATATTCTTGTACATAGAGGGCAGTATTATAGTAGTTATATTCTTGTACATAGAGGGCAGTATTATAGTAGTTCTATTCTTGTACATAGAGGGCAGTATTATAGTAGTTCTATTCTTGTACATAGAGGGCAGTATTATAGTAGTTCTATTCTTGTACATAGGGGCAGTATTATAGCAGTTATATTCTTGTACATAGGGGGCAGTATTAGAGTAAATATATTCTTGTACATAGGGGGCAGTATTAGAGTAGTTATATTCTTGTACATAGGGGGCAGTATTATAGTAGTTATACTCTTGTACACAGGGGACAGTATTATAGCAGTTATATTCTTGTACATAGGAGGCAGTATTATAGTAGTTATATTCTTGTACATGAGGGGCAGTATTATAGTGGTTATATTCTTGTACATAGGAGGCAGTATTATAGTAGTTATATTCTTGTAGATAGGGGGCAGTATTAGAGTAGTTATATTCTTGTACATAGGAGGCAGTATTATAGTAGTTATATTCTTGTACATAGGAGGCAGTATTATAGTAGTTATATTCTTGTACATAGGGGCAGTATTATAGTGGTTATATTCTTGTACATAGGGGGCAGTATTATAGTAGTTATATTCTTGTACATAGGGGGCAGTATTATAGTAGTTATATTCTTGTAGATAGGGGGCAGTATTATAGTAGATACATTCTTGTACATAGGGGGCATTATTATAGTAGTTATATTCTTGTAGATAGGGGGCAGTATTATGGTAGATATATTCTTGTAAATGGGGGCAGTATTAGGCCTCGGTCACATGGGCGTTTTTTCCCGCGATTTGCGGATCGCATGACGGATGCGCATCCGCAAATCGCGTGACCGGGGCTGAAAAATCGCCCGAAAAATCTGCTCCTAGCCGCGTTTCATTAGAAACGGGCCGGAGCAGTGCAGCGCTGTCCAGCGCATTGAATTCAATGGAGCCGGTAATACAGCCGGCTCCATTGAAAGCAGGGGGCTACGGGCGATCTCAGGATGAATTTTCGGGAAGGGCTTAAAAATATAAGCCCTTCCCTGAAATTCATCCAGAAATGTGTAAAAATTAAAAAAAATATATACTCACCTTGTCCCGGCAGACGGAGTTCAGCCGCGGCCGGCTGGCAGTTCTCCTGAACTGCTCAGAGTAGTATTCAGCAGCCGGGGATTTAAAATCCCCGGCTGCTGAATGAGCTGCGATCGCCGGCAGCCTATTGCTTTCAATGGAGCCGGCTGTATTGCCGGTTCCATTGAATTCAATGGGCAAACATCATTCTTCTCTGCCACAGCTGTTACAGCTGTGGCAGAGGAGAATGATTTGTCTAGTATATGTTCTCAATGGCATCGGCACTGCTGCCGCCGACCCCATTGAGCGCATATAGAGAAGAGAACGGGAATCGCAGATCGCAGATAGGTGCGATCTGCGATTTCTGTTCTATAATTTATCGGACGAGCGCATAAAAAGCGCTCATGTGTCCGATACCATTGCAAAGCAATGGTTTTATAAAATCGCACATCGCATGCGCATGCGCAGATCGCACGGAAAATCGCCTGTGTGACCGAGGCCTTACAGTAGATATATTCTTGTATATAGCGGGCAGTATTGGAGTAGTTATATTCTTGTACATAGGGGGCAGTATTAGAGTAGTTATATTCTTGTATATAGGAGCAGTGTTGTAGTAGTTATATTATTGTACATAGGAGCAGTATTATGGTAGTTATATATTGGGAAATAGAGACAGTATTATAGCAGTTATATTCTGGTACATAGGGGCCAGTATTATAGTAGTTGTATTCTTGCATATAAGGGGCGGTATTATAGCAGTTATATTCTTGCACATGGGGGCAGTATTATAGTAGTTATATTCTTGTACATAGGAGGCAGTATTATAGTAGTTATATCCGTGTACATAGTGGGCAGTATTATAGTAGTTATATTCTTGTACATAGGGGGCAGTATTATAGTAGTTATATTCTTGTACATGAGGGCCGTATTATAGTAGTTATATTCTTGTACATAGGAGGCAGTGTTATAGTAGGTATACTCTTGTACATAGGGGGCAGTATTATAGCAGTTATATTCTTGTACATGGGGGCAGTATTATAGTAGTTATATTCTTGTACATAGGAGGCAGTATTATAGTAGTTATATTCTTGTACATTGGAGGCAGTATTATAGTAGTTATATTCTTGTACATAGGGTGCAGTATTGTAGTAGTTATGTTATTGTACATAGAAACAGAACTATAGAAGTTATATTTTTGTACATAGGGG
Source organism: Eleutherodactylus coqui (assembly GCF_035609145.1). NCBI lineage: Eukaryota > Metazoa > Chordata > Amphibia > Anura > Eleutherodactylidae > Eleutherodactylus > Eleutherodactylus coqui. Next base: position 51,455,975 of record NC_089838.1, on the reverse strand, counting down.
CGGTATTATAGTAGTTATATTCTTGTACATAGGGGCAGTATTATAGTAGTTATATTCTTTTACATGGGGAGCAGTATTATAGTAGTCATATTCATGTACATACAGGGCAGTATTATAGTAGTTATATTCTTTTATATAGTAGCAGTATTATAGTAGTTATATCCTTGTACATAGGAGCAGTATTATAGTAGTTATTTTCTTTTACATAGGGGTCAGTATTATAGTAGTTATATTCTTTTATATAGTAGCAGTATTATAGTAGTTATATCCTTGTACATTGGAGCAGTATTATAGTAGTTATTTTCTTTTACATAGGGGGCAGTATTATAGTAGTAATATTCTACTACATAAAGGGCAGTATAATAGTAGTTATATTCTTTCACATAGGGGGCAGTGTTATAGTAGTTATATTCTTGTACAGAGGGGCAGTATTATAGTAGTTGTATTCTTGTACATAGGAGGCAGTATTATTGCAGTTATAGTCTTGTACATAGGGCGCAGTATTGTAGTAGTTATATTCTTGTATATCGTAGGCAGTATTATGGTAGTTATATTCTTGTACATACCGTGTTTCCCCAAAAATAAGACACTGTCCTATATAGATTTTTGCCCCAAAAAGGGAATGGTGTCTTATTTTCGCCTGGACGCCTTATACTCACCTGGTTCACTGCGTCCCAATGGCTCCCAATGATCTCCAGTGGCGGCGCTGCAGTAAACTTCGTCCTCCTTGTCTTAAAGCTTCTGCAAAGCAGGCAATCGATGAGCGAATCACAGCCATTCAGTGATGTCATTCACTGACTTAATCAGAATTTATTGCTGTTAATGAAAAGGAAAAAAAACATGTAATTTTGAAAAACACAATGTATCATACATACATCTGTTCCTGCAATAATCTATAGGTATATTTCTTCATAATTTCATATTTTTGGTATATTCGCTCACTTTTAAATATTTAACCTATGTTAGCTTTGTCATGATGATGTTCCGTGCTGACATATTGTCAAATGGCTCATTATGGATGGACACTCCTGTTCTTGTATGCCAGTGGTAGTATTTGCTTATTGTAATTAAAATAATCATGGTCTGTTGGTTAATGCCATTTACATTAGATGGTATGTTGTATATGATTTCTGGTTACTTTAGCGATTGCAGCCTGGGGATTCTAAACTTACAAGATATTTCCTGCCATATTCTTTCCGCCCCCCAGCACTCTGATATAAAACGTTTCATTGTCTCTTCCTGCTGGCAACCCAAAGGATATTTTCGATTTGACACACTCAGACATTTTAAGTTCCCTCTAATATAAAGCTTCTCATGTAATGATAACCAAGCAGTGTCAAAAAACTTGGCAGGAAGCCTCACTCCGTTGAGAAATACCATACTATCCTGTAAGGTGGCAGTCGTACAATATTTCAGTATGAGCTGTAAGTAGAAAAAAGTACTCCATACTCAAAGAATAGGTCTTTTCCGGTCTTACTTGTAATGTAGGACTTGTCTATTCCACATTTCTTCAAACAGCTAAGTCCATAATCCACATACTGGGAAAGATAGGCAGGAGTCAATCTCCCCCTCTTGAGACTGCCGCCTCGCATTAAAGGTTCTGCAAAACGCAATATCTAATTCCTGATATTATTTACCCACGAGGAGCTTTGAGTCCAAGCCTCAAAAATTAACTTTTATAAACATGGAATCAAAGAACACCCTTGGATTTAACATATCCAGCCCACCTTCTCTTGGCCATAGGTAAGTAATCCCTTTTTTATTGGGTTCAATCTGTCCCTCCAAAGGAGCTGAAAAAACAGGCTAAAGAGCCAAGAAGGATTCTGGCAAGGAAAAATGACAGAAACATACAAGAAGACGGACCAGGTAAGTCTTTAACATTTTAACCCTTGCTCTATTGGTCAGTCTCCAGTTCTTCCATCACTGAGCCTTTGCATTTCCGTCTTTCAACTTTTTCTCCCAATTTAGTTTGGTATTATCTTGCCTAACAAATTTAACCCCTAATATTTTAATATAGTTAGAGGCTTTCACAAATTGTGGCTGATCAAAGTCAGGATCAGCCCACCCCCTGCCATCACCACCACCTTCATGTTAACTACATGTGGATTACTATACCACACTGCCCCCCCCCCACCCCCACCCCCACTTAATCCCTTTCCCTCTTGCTGATTGATACCATGTATACTGGAAAATGTTTACTAAAAACCCTTTGATCCAAAAAAAAGTCAGAATCAGTATTCGATATTCGGAAAGCTTGACTCTCTTTTTAAACTTGACCAGAGACCCTGAGGCCTTTGAGTAATATCTGATGGCAGCTGATAACATGAGAATCAGTAATCGCCACCGTCACATCATCCGCGTAAGAAACAACTCTCAGAGGCAGACAGTGGGGGACTGCCCCCCCCCTGAAAATCACACCCCTGTTGTGACTTTAGAAACGGGTCAATGGCGAGAACATACAGCAGGGGACTCAAAGGGCAACTCTGCCTCACCTCCGCCTCAACCCTAAAAGTGTCACCCTGCCAACCGTTGATCAGAGAAAAGTTCTCCGCCTTACAGTTTAAAATTTTCAGCCAATCAACAAATTGTCCCAGAATACCATACTTCGACCAAGTGGCCCATAGATGCTCATGTTCTACTCTGTCAAAGGCTTTAGCATCTCTCAAACCTTTCACTTAGGGCTCCTGCACATTAGCAAGAGCGATATCAGTATGTGATTGACGCCCCGATATCGCTCTCGCAATCCTTCTGAATCCCTGGATACCAGGTGTTTCCTCATGGAAAACAGCCTCCCATCCCAGCAGGGCTGAAGAAATCTAATGCTGTGACTTTCACTGGGGCCAGTGGCTTGAAATATAAGCTCTACCCCGAAAATAGTCCATAACTGTAGAAAAAAAAAAAATATATCACCTTAGAAGCGCTGTCCTCTACGGCACGTCTTCTAGCAGGTCCCAGGCACTCTTCTTCAGCTTCTCTTCTAGCCAGGGATTGAAAAATCCCTGCCTCCTGAAAGCGTTGCCTCTGATTGGCTGAGCGCTGTGACAAATCAGAGAGCGCTCAGCCAATCGGAGGCAGCGCTTTCAGGAGGCAGGGATTTTACAATCCTCGGCCAGAGGATAAGCAGAAGAAGAGTCCTGGGGACCTGTTAGAAGGCGCACCGGAGATGACAGCGCTTCTAAGGTGATGTATTATTATTTTTTTTTTCCTACAGTTATGGACTATTTTTGGCGTAGGGCTTATATTTTAACCCCCACCCCTGAAAATCCTCACCACGGGAGTCCCCTGCCAGTGCTGTCACAGCAGTGGCAGAGGATCGCAATCATCTCCCATTGATTTCAATGGGACCGGCGCTTCTGCTGCCGGCCCCCTGGAAACAATGGGCGAGGTTGCAAAAACAATGGACATGCTGCGCCTATGTGAATGGAGCCATTGGCGTCATAATTTTGATGCCTCGCAGCGCTGGGAAATCGTGCAATTTAATCGCCAGTGTGAAGTTGCACTTAGGTATACAACTGCTCCAGAGATGTTCCACCCTTTTACTGTGTCAAACTAACGGACTGCCAACAGTGCCATGGACAAATAGACTAATCTTCAAAACCTACACTTTGCCACAATCTTTCTGTCAACATTCAAGAGGGCGATAAGCCTTCAGTTCTTTATGTCACTAGGCTCCTTACCTTTAGACAGCAGAATCATGGATGGAGGCATCCGGTGATTTTCTAGACAGGTTTTGTACACATCCATGAGGATTGGAGCCAAGAGGTCTCTAAACTTCTTGTAAAATTCTGATATTATACCATCAGGACCTGGCGCCTTCTTCAAATGTACCTTATCAATAGCCTTCTAAAGGCCCTTTTAGACACAACGATTTTTGCTCAAAAATCACTCAAAGCTGTCCTTTGAGCGATAATAGTTGTGTCTAACTGCACTGACATCGTGCAGTTTCCGTTAAGCCATCGCTGATCCCTGATCTTTCAGCATACTGACAGATCCGCGATCAGTTATCAGGAATTCGCAGCGGGATACAGCTCATAATATTGTTCCAGCTGTATCCCGCTACCTGAAGACAGGTGGGGTATGAGGAACACAGCTGTCCAGCTGTGTTCTTCATCCCCCGCTCGGAGCGCTCGGCTGTATAACAGGTGCTCTGAGCGGGGAACAGCTGGATGCAGAAGACAAGCGGCCCTGCTTGTCTTCTGCATCCCCAGCTCGGAGCGCAAGGTGATCGCTCAACGTTTGAGCAATCACCTTGCGCTGTAAAAAAGCACACAACGATTTTCGCTCAAAAATCGCTCAAAAGATTTTTTGAGGAATAATCGTTGTGTCTAAACTAGGCTTTAACCTCCTCCACTGTTAATTCTGCTGACAAAGGAAAAAAGTCTAGATAATTAGTATCAGGGATTGGAGTTGCCTCCAAGAATTGAGTCAGCTCTTCTTTATCCAAAATCATCTTCTGAAATGAGTCAGCATAGTAAGATCTCACCACACCCAGGATACCCTCCCGAGATTTCTGCAAAACGCCCTGGGCGTCAGTGAGACCTGTAACCAACTTGTTTGCCACGCACTCCTGGTAGTTCTCAAAGGGGTCAGGTGGCCCTAAGGACCCATGATCCCATTTAAAAATCAGGGATGTATACTGGTTGCACCAATACTGCCTTATCTTACATTTCAGTTGGTTGATCTTTTGTTGCTCATCCCCACCTGCCATATAAATAAATAATAAAAATAAATCTACTTATTTGTATAGCGCCAACTTATTCTGCAGTGCCTTATTTATTACCCCCATTAAGCTGGGTACTCATTTTACTGACCTCAAAAGGATGGAAGGCTGAGTAAACTTTGAACCGGCTACCTGAGCTGTGCGGGTATTGAATTTACAACCTTCAGGTCATGAGCAAGAGCTTAGGACTGCATTTCTGCTGCCTTAACACTCTACGCTCCCACAGGAATTTGAACAAAAATCGTCCCGTGTAAACGCATGCAGCGACTGAACGAGAATTGTTCAGTCATCCAGTCTCTGATTGAAAAAAACTGAATAACGTGCCATTAATTATAAACAGCAAAATGTGATTGTTCTCAGTAAGAGAAACTAAGTAATCTTGTAGATATCATACCTTTTAATGGCTAACAAAAATACATGATGTTACTGCGAGCTTTCGAACCTCTCAGGATTCTTCCTCAGGCATAATGAAACAGATCTGTACAAATTTACACATATGAAAAGGCACAGAAATAAAGAGACTAATTTGCACTTAAAACAATACTAGGCAAGATGAGCAGGGAAGTAAACAGTACACTATGTCTGTGCCTTTTCATATGTGTACATTTGTACAGTTCTGTTTCATTATGCCTGAGGAAGGATCCTGAGAGGTTCGAAAGCTCACACCTCAATGTCCTGGGATGCGGAGGGAGCAGAACAGATTAATTCCAGAAGATGACATTAACAATGACAATATCTGAGTGAAGATAAACTTATTCCAGCCGTTTGTGCCCCTGTAATTGGGGTAGTTGACTATGCATCTATCCAGGTTGGACATGAGTTTAACCCCTTAGTGACGCAGCTTTTTTGCTTTTTTCCATTTTTGTTATTTCCTACTCCCTTTTAAAAAATCGTAGCTCCTTTATTTATCCATCGATGTCGCTGTATGAGGGCTTGTTTTTTGTGGGATGAGTTGTATTTTTCAATGGCACTATTTATTGTACCATATAATTTACTGAAAAACTTTTTAAAAATTCTAAGCGGAGAGAAATGAAAAAGAAAACGACATTCCACCATCTTTCGGTGCGTCCTGTTTCTATGGTGCACAAACTGCAACAAAAACGACCTGATATTTTTATTCTATGGGTCAGTACGATTACTACGATACCAAACTTATATAGTATTTTTTTTGCTGTAGTACTTGTATTTTTTTTTAAGATATTTAATGTTTTTCAATTATTTTCTGCGGTCATTTTGTGCGCGCAATACTTTTTTTATTATTTTGTCGACGTAGTTGAGCAAGGGCTCATTTTTTGCGGGCTGTCCTGTAGTTTCCGATAGTATCAATTTGGAATACATACGACTTTTTGATCGCTTTTTATTGCATTTTTTCTGGGAGACAGGGTAACTAAAAAAGTGTATTTCTGGCGTTCTTTATTTTTTTTTTTCGGATGACGTTCACCATGCAGGAAAAATAATGTGCTACTTTGATAGATCAGACTTTTACGGACGCGGCGATACCAAACACATATTTTTATTTTATGATTTAGATTTTTAATAATAGATATGGCAAAAGGGGGGTGATTTAAAGTTTTATAACTTTTTTTTTTTTTTTTTTTACAATTAAAAAAACTTTATTTATTTTTTTTTATTTTTTTTTTTAGTTTACTTTGAGGTCCCCCTGGGGGACTTTAACATGCGATGCTTTGATCGCTCCTGCTATAGCATTACGTCATACTGCTTTTTTACAGGCAGTCTATCAAGCCACCCCACGGGGATGGCTTGATAGGCAGTCTGCTAAGGCAGCCCTGGGACCTTTCTAAGGGCCCCGGCTGCCATGACACCTGCACAGCTCCCCCGATCTCATCTCGGGGGGGTGGGGGGGCGTGCGGGACCCCCGAACAGAGTTCGGGGGATTTAAATGCCGCTGTCAGGATTGACAGCGGCATTTAAAGGGTTAATAGCCGCGAACGGCCGAGCGCGGCTATTGCCCGCGGGTGTCAGCTGTAATAAACAGCTGACGCCCACGCTGTATGGAGGGAGATAGCGGCGCTACCTCCCTCCATACACGTCCTGCAACAGCAGGACGTAGTTTTACGATAGCGCCGTCACTAAGGGGTTAAAAGCTAATATCATAGCTCTGCCTGTCTGGTAGATTTATTACTGCCAAGATGTCTGCTGACACGAACACCATCTAGTGGCACAGGAGTTCACGGATCATAAACATCCTGTTTGGAAGTTCTTCTTTGGCATGTCTTTGTTTAAACCTCAACACATTCTTCCCCTTGAACGCCTAACCTGTATAATTAGCGTGTTAGTGCAATTATGCTGTTACATTTGCTGTGAGTGCCATATTAGGTGTGGTTGGTACAACCTACGAGAAATCAACACACAGAACATGTCATGAAAGATGTTCCAAAAGTTGACTCTGTCTTTTTTTATTCAATCACTGAAACCGACCATATACTTACTGATACAAGAGGGCAGATAGCTGCATCCCCTCAACATGCAGGCAGCTAAATGCCAAATAAGGGAGCCAATTACACCTGTGCTGCGCACCGACAAAACAGCCACTCACACAGCCTCTTAATATAGAAGGGGGTAGCTGCTTGGTGTATACTCCTGCACAGAGTTGGTACAAAGTGGCAGACCTTCTGATACATGTAGTCCACCATGCAGACTAGCAACCTATTAATGATGCCATAATAGTTCGGCGGACTGCTCTGCACCACAAAAAGTGAACCACATTGGTACTGCCACCCTGGGCTTCCCTAGCATTTAAAAGCCGCACTGCATGTGAATAGAGCATGTGGCTTTGTGAGCTTAGGTTTTTGGCCAAAATCCAACTAATACCTTGCAAATATTACGTATTATTCACATGCAGTACGGCTTTTAAACGCCGGGGGAAAACAGGGTGGCAGTACCAATGGGGTTCACTTTTAGTGGTGCAGAGCAGCCCGCCAAACTATTATGGCGTCATTAATAGGTTGCTAGTCTGCATGGTGGACTACATGTATCAGAAGGTCTGACACTTTGTATCCACTTTGTGCAGGAGTATACACCAAGCAGCCCCCCCCCCCTCTACATTAAGAGGCTGTATGAGTGGCTGTCTCCTCGGTGTACAGCACAGGTGTAATTGGCTCCCTCATTTGGCAGTTTAGCCGCCTGCATGTTGAGGGGATCCAGCTATCTGCCCTCTTGTATCAGTAAGTATCTGGCTGTTTTCAGTGATTGTTTGATTTTATATTTTCCCTTCTGTGATACGCTGTCTTTTATTATTCGTTCAACAGTTTAAATATTATTTTGAGGAGAAAACAACCCCCCAAGAGATGGCAAGTCATAAGAATAGCAAGCCTCGTGATAACATAATACCTGTTGTAACTTTTATTTCTATCAATCTATTAGCATTTAACCTAATACCGTGGTATATAACTAATCAACATAACCGAAGCACATGTGATTTTGTTTGTTCCCAGCAAATATTTCAAGTCAAGCCTTTCATGTTATCTGACATTTGTTTATGGTTTATGACTGTTTATGTTAAAAGTGTTTTACATCATCAGCTCGTTTGATCTGATTTTTCTTCTGTAGAACAGAAAGATCACATGCTGAAGATACTTCTATAGATAAAACCTTTGTCCGAGATCTGGTAGTTCTAGTTTTAAAACTTCTTTCTGCACTCGTTAGATAAGGAACAAAGACAAACCTGCATTCTTAGGCCTCATGTCCACTAGAAAAATACAATCCGCGCAGAATCTGCCGCTTGTTTCCGCGGCGGATTCCGTGCGGATTGGCTTTAAATGGTATTTTTTTTGCATGCAGATATCTGCACACATTGCTTTCAATGTGATAGCAATGTTGCCGATCCGCGCGGAATCCGTGGCAGAATGGAGCATGCCGCGTTTTTTCTCCCGCGCGCGAAAAACGCAATTCTTTTAAAATACCATCCGCGGGTGCAAAAATCAATTTAATGGACCGCGGATGGCCAATGATTCCGTATGGGCAAAATCCGCTGCGGAATCCGCAATTCCATTTAGCTAGTGGACATGAGGCCATAGTAACAAGCCTTTGTCTCGTGTTTGATGTATATATTTTCTGCAGAGCTGTTCCAACTGTTTCTCCTACAAGGGTTTCAATGTATCTGAAATAAACTTCTTTAAGGCATAAATAATAATAATAATGTAGCTTAAGACAAAATTGATAATATTTTATTTGTCATTTCCCTAATATTCTCCCTTTTGTGACTATGTCCATACTGTCACCTCAGTCGATGAGGTTAATAACTAATTGCAATCAAACCCTCCTTTATATCCAGAATGTGAACCTATCAACTATATGTGGGAGAGATACCTACCTAACGCGGAGCAAATACCCCGATAAGAGCAGCTCTACTTCTTGTACTTGTATTCTTCCTAAACTGGGGAAGTCAAAATGGCAAACACAATTTTGTTACATATAACAGCTGGAAACAGAACACAACCAATGACTAGCCTTGTAGTCATTGTAAGGCAGCTGATTAAAGTGAGGTTCTCAGCACTTTTTTTTAACCTACTTTGCATAGGTAGGGTACATAACAGAACATATCTAAAAATAACATATACAGCGAGGCATAACAGTAGTATTTGGAAAATAGCCTGAATTATTCCTATGAACCACCCTCCAATAGAATTGAACCAGTTAGCTGGATTAGAAAAAAAAGAGCACGTCATTCCACCACGAGTCCTGTTTCTCCTAGAAACTACCCACTGGGACCTTGTGATGTTTTATAAACTTGTTATCCCAGTCCTCCTTGAGGACATCATTCATGGCCCATATGTTTGGGCCAAAACACAATATCAAGAAAGGTTATAGCTCAATGCTGCTGAAATTATTCTTACTCTAGGGTGTAGATCTTTATACAATTGCTGATGTGGATCCAATTCTGTTTGCCTTTGAGCTTTACAGAGGTGGAGGTCATCAGAAACAATTGGTATGGTCCATCAACTCTTGGCTCCAAACTTTTTCTATGTCTTTTTAGGACAACCCAGTCACCTGAAAGCAAACTATGTGAGCCCTCTTTTGAGTCTAGATCTGGAATCAAGGAAAATACATATTTATGAGTGACAGTTAACTCCTGATATAAGGTACTCACGTGGGAGGTAAGGTCCCTATGCTAGGCCTGGAGAAAGTATAGGTCTGTTACAGGTGCACTACCAAACAAAACTTTATAGGGACTCAACTTAGTGTTACGACTAGGTATGGTTCTGACTGAGGAGAGGGACTAATAAAATATGTACCTTTATTATCTTCTATGACTTCTGGTACACTTCTGTGCAAATTGCTTTGCTCCACAATTTCTTAGCCGAATTCTTGGCATCTGCATTTTTATTTATTTTATTTTACAAGCCATACCTCTATTTAACGTGAGAAGAGGTCTATGCAAACAAACACAAACTCCAAAACACCTACTTTTGGAAGATGTATGTAGTTAATCTGCAGTCGCTAAAACAGATAGTCTGGCTGCAGCTTACAGAGAGAGGGTACCTTGACCAATTGGCCTGGGATGTGATGGGAGCATACCATGCAGCCCTGTACAAACCAGGTCGCATCAGTGTTGAACTCTGGAGCAAACCAAGCAGAATGCACTTTACCACACTTGACCTCCTCGAATTGATGGGTTGGCCCAAGTGTGACATAATGGAGTAGAGCGTGCAGGATAGGCACAGGAGCTTAGCCTTCCTCCAGATCCTGTCAGCGCTCTGTTCTCCTTTCTTTTGCCACTCCTTTTCTCGCTTTGAGGTCTGTTCCTGCAATTTAAGCAACAGAGAGATATCCATACCCGCTTTGGGTGCAACCAGGTTAACAGCTGTTATGTCATTTAAGGGGAGTCAAGCTGATGTTTTGGCTGCTGCGTCTGCTCTCCAGTTCCCTAGAGCCTCAGGAGTTGTATCTTGAGTATGAGCTTAGACTTTCATGATAGCCATCTGTGCAGGAAGAGCTAAAACCTTGTTTTAGGCGAGTTCCAGGCCGAGTGCATGAAGCTTCTGTACAGTACACAGAGGGTCTCACCTGCTGGATTTGCTGTTTTTAGCTTATAGATGCAGCATATCTCCACCTGCAGCATTTGTTTCTTACACTTTAGCTCCTCCATTTTCTTTACCAGAGCTGGAATCTCCTATGCCAGTTGCAACTCAGTTGCACATGCTGTCTCTTTACCCAGCTAATCAGAGTCAAAGCTTCCCGGATGCAAGAGACGTGCGCCGTAGCCGGACAGCGCCCCTTTTAGGTGATATATTCCTTTTTTTTGTTTTTTTACACAGCCTCACCTTGCTGGTTCTGCTTTGTACCTTTTGTGTTTACAACTGAAAAATCATCTCAACTCACTTACTGTATGTGCACAGGCTTTTGCATACTGGGGCTTGTTGGCCACTTCATATCACTCTTAGCCATACTAGTTGTTGCTATTTTTACATTACTTACTTACAATTATTTTCTTCTTTCTTTGTACTTGTAGTACTGCCATTCAATGTTTTCTTTTGCTCAAACTTCTCTTTAGTATTTGCATCCATACTGGAAGCAGCTTAGGAATTGTCACCCAGTGGAGGCCTGGAAGCCTAGGCTTTACATAGGAAGCTTCCCAGCCCAAGCTGGCTCCTACCTGAGCTATCTCCAGACACGAGGAGAGCTACCAACGCACAAGCTGACTGCTAGGAAGCAGTATTATAGTAGTTATATTCTTGTACATAGGAGGCAGTATTATAGTAGTTATATTATTGTACATGGGAGCAGTATTATAGTAGTTATATTCTTATACATAGGAGGCAGTATTATAGTAGTTATATTCTGGGCTGACTTTGCTGTCGGCTACAGGCTCTACCGTAGGGATGGGCTGCATCTTAATGGGGAGGGTGCAGCTGTGCTGGGGGAGAAGATGGCTAGAAGGCTGGAGGAGTGTTTAAACTAGGGACTGGGGGGGAGGGCAAAATGAGAAATAGTGGGGTAGCCAGTGTAGATAGCGACCTGGGTCAAAGAAATGGGAATGGGGGTCGAGCGGGGGGGGGGGGGGGGGGGGGGTTAGTACAGTTAGAAATGTGAGGTCAGCCATTAGTACGAATAGCAACAAAACGAATTTAAAAAACAAAAATAACTATATCAATTGTATGACCACAAATGCACGAAGTCTGATTGGTAAAGTGGGTGAGCTTGAAGCAAGAATGACTGATGAGAGTTATGATATAGTTGGAATAACGGAAACATGGCTTGATGATAAATGTGATTGGGCGGCGAATTTACAGGGGTACAATCTCTTCAGAAGAGACTGAAGGAACCAGAAAGGGGGAGGGGTATGTCTGTACGTGAAATCGAACTTAAATCCGAGACTACGGGAGGACATAGGGATAGGAGAAGAACAGGTGGAATCTCTGTGGGTAGAAATACAGGGAAGAAAAAATAACAAAATCCTGATAGGGGTTTTCTATAGACCACCAAAAGCAACAGAAGAAACTGAAAACTTACTATTAAGGCAGATAGAAGAAGTGTCAAACTGCAATGAAGTAATTATAATGGGGGACTTTAATTATCCAGATATAATATGGAAAAATGAGACCTGCAAATCTTACAGGGGTGAAAAATTCTTGAGAGTAATTAAAGATAATTATCTGAACCAACTGGTGCAGGAACCAACAAGAGGGAGGGCCATTCTGGACCTAGTACTAACTAACAAACCGGACCGAATAAAGGGGGTGCAGGTTGGGGGGCACTTGGGGAACAGTGACCACAATATAATCAACTTCCAGCTGTAATTCAATAAGAATAGAGATGAGCGAACGTACTCGTCCGAGCTTGATGCTCATTCGAGTATTAGCGCGTTCGAGATGCTCGTTATTCGAAACGAGCACCACGCGATGTTTGAGTTACTTTCACTTTCATCTCTGAGACGTTAGCGCTCTTTTCTGGCCAATAGAAAGACAGGGAAGGCATTACAACTTCCCCCTGCGACGTTCAAGCCCTATACCACCCCCCTGCAGTGAGTGGCTGGCGAGATCAGGTGTCACCCGAGTATATAAATCGGCCCCTCCCGCGGCTCGCCACACATGCATTCTGACATAGTTCAGGGAAAGTGCTGTCTTGGTGGAGTTGCTATAGGGAGAGTGTTAGGAGTTATTTTAGGCTTCAAGAACCCCAACGGTCCTTCTTAGGGCCACATCTAACCGTGTGCAGTAGTGTGGAGGCTGCTTTTTGCAGTGTTGCACTTTTTTTTTTTTTTGTATATCGGCCATGCAGAGCATTGCGTCCTGCAGTAATTTTACATTGTCCAGGGCCAGTAGTGGTGAGGCAGGGACAGAAGACATATTTAGTGTATATAGGCAGTGGGCCTTTCCAAAAACATTTGGGAAAAAAAATCTATTTGGGCTGCCTGTGACCGTCCTCAGTGTACTGGGTCTCTGCTGGGGGTAGTTGTCCTAATTCATACGCAGCCAGCTACGTGTTACAGCAGGCTTGCGCAAAATTCTTTCCTGGCTCTGCTGTGCGTTCCGTAAGCGAAGTCAGCCTCCAACCACAGGCCAATAAGCGGCACATTTAATTACAGCGTTCTGTTTCTGCACTACTGGTAATACACCATGCTGAGGGGTAGGGGTAGGCCTAGAGGACGTGGACGCGGCGGAGGACGCGGAGGCCCAAGTCAGGGTGTGGGCACAGGCCGAGCTCCTGATCCAGGTGTATTGCAGCCGACTGCTGCGGGATTAGGAGAGAGGCAAGTTTCTGGCGTCCCCACATTCATCTCACAATTAATGGGTCCACGCGGTAGACCTTTATTGGAAAATGAGCAGTGTGAGCAGGTCCTGTCGTGGATGGCAGAAAGTGCATCCAGCAATCTATCGACCACCCAAACTTCTGCGCCGTCCACTGCTGCAACTCTGAATCCTCTGGCTGCTGCTCCTCCTTCCTCCCAGCCTCCTCACTCCATTACAATGACACATTCTGAGGAGCAGGCAGACTCCCAGGAACTGTTCTCGGGCCCCTGCCCAGAATGGGCAGCAATGGTTCCGAATCCTCTCCCACTGGAGGAGTTTGTCGTGACCGATGCCCAACCTTTGGAAAGTTCCCGGGGGCCGGGGGATGAGGCTGGGGACTTCCGGCAACTGTCTCAAGAGCTTTCAGTGGGTGAGGAGGATGATGACGATGAGACACAGTTGTCTATCAGTGAGTAGTAAGGGCAGTAAGTCCGAGGGAGGAGCGCACAGAGGATTCGGAGGAAGAGCAGCAGGACGATGAGGTGACTGACCCCACCTGGTTTGCTACGCCTACTGAGGACAGGTCTTCAGAGGGGGAGGCAAGGGCAGCAGCAGGGCAGGTTGGAAGAGGCAGTGCGGTGGTCAGGGGTAGAGGCAGGGCCAGACCGAATAATCCACCAACTGTTTCCCAAAGCATCCCCTCGCGCCATGCCACGCTGCAGAGGCCGAGGTGCTCAAAGGTCTGGCAGTTTTTCACAGAGTGCAGACGACCGACCAACAGTGGTGTGCAACCTGTGTCGCGCCAAGATCAGCTGGGGAGCCACCACCACCAGCCTCACCACCACCAGCATGCGCAGACATATGATGGCCAAGCACCCTACAAGGTGGGACGAAGGCCGTTCACCGCCTCCGGTTTGCACCGCTGCCTCTCCCCCTGTGCCCCAACCTGCCACTGAGATCCAACCCCCCTCTCAGGACACAGGCACTACCGTCTCCTGGCCTGCACCCACACCCTCACCTCCGCTGTCCTCGGCCCCATCCACCAATGTCTGTCAGCGCAGCATCCAGACGTCGCTAGCGCAAGTGTTGGAGCACAAGCGCAAGTACGCCGCCACGCACCCGCATGCTCAAGTGTTAAACGTGCACATAGCCAAATTTATCAGCCTGGAGATGCTGCTGTATAGGGTTGTGGAAACGGAGGCTTTCAAAGGTATGATGGCGGCGGCCCCGCGCTACTCAGTTCCCAGTCGCCACTACTTTTCCCGATGTGCCGTCCCAGCCCTGCACGACCACGTCTCCCGCAACATTGTACGCGCCCTCACCAACGCGGTTGCTGCCAAGGTCCACTTAACAACGGACACGTGGACAAGCACAGGCGGGCAGGGCCACTATATCTCCCTGACGGCACATTGGGTGAATTTAGTGGAGGCTAGGACAGAGTCAGAGCCTGGGACCGCTCACGTCCTACCCACCCCCAGAATTGCGGGCCCCAGCTCGGTGGTGGTATCTGCGGCGGTGTATGCTTCCTCCACTAAACCACCCTCCTCCTCCTCCTCCGCAACCTCTGTCTCGCAATCAAGATGTGTCAGCAGCAGCACGTCGGCAGCAGTCGGTGTCGCGCGGCGTGGCAGCACAGCGGTGGGCAAGCGTCAGCAGGCCGTGCTGAAACTACTCAGCTTAGGAGATAAGAGGCACACGGCCCACGAACTGCTGCAGGGTCTGACAGAGCAGACCGACCGCTGGCTTGCGCCGCTGAGCCTCCAACCGGGCATGGTCGTGTGTGACAACGGCCGTAACCTGGTGCCGGCTCTGCAGCTCGGCAGCCTCACGCACGTGCCATGCCTGGCCCATTTCTTTAATTTGGTGGTTCAGTGCTTTCTCAAAAGCTTCCCATGCTTGTCAGACCTGCTCGGAAAGGTGCGCCGGCTCTGCGCACATTTCCGCAAGTCCCACACGAATGCTGCCACCCTGCGCACCCTGCAACATCGGTTTAATCTGCCAGTGCACCGACTGCTGTGTGACGTGCCTACACGGTGGAACTCTACGCTCCACATGTTGGCCAGGCTCTATGAGCAGCGTAGAGCTATAGTGGAATACCAACTCTAACATGGGCGGCGCAGTGGGAGTCAGCCTCCTCAATTCTTTACAGAAGAGTAGGCCTGGTTGGCAGACATCTGCCAGGTCCTTGGAAACTTTGAGGAGTCTACCCAGATGGTGAGCGGGGATGCTGCAATCATTAGCGTCACCATTCCTCTGCTATGCCTCTTGAGAACTTCCCTGCAAAGCATAAAGGCAGACGCTTTGCGCTCGGAAACAGAGCCAGGGGAAGACAGTATGTCGCTGGATAGTCAGAGCACCCTCCTGTCTATATCTCAGCACGTTGAGGAGGAGGAGGAGGAGCATGAGGAGGATGAGGAGGAGGGGGAAGAGACAGCTTGGCCCACTGCTGAGGGTACCCATGCTGCTTGCCTGTCATCCTTTCAGCGTGTATGGCCTGAGGAGGAGGAGGAGGAGGAGGATCCTGAAAGTGATCTTCCTAGTGAGGACAGCCATGTGTTGCGTACAGGTACCCTGGCACACATGGCGGACTTCATGTTAGGATGCCTTTCTCGTGACCCTCGCGTTACACACATTCTGGCCACTACGGATTACTGGGTGTACACACTGCTCGACCCACGGTATAAGGAGAACCTTTCCACTCTGATACCCGAAGAGGAAAGGGGTTCGAGAGTGATGCTATACCACAGGACCCTGGTGGACAAGCTGATGGTAAAATTCCCATCCAACAGCGCTAGTGGCAGAAGGCGCAGTTCCGAGGGCCAGGTAGCAGGGGAGGCGCGGAGATCAGGCAGCATGTACAGCACAGGCAGGGGAACACTCTCTAAGGCCTTTGACAGCATTCTGGCTCCCCAGCAAGACTGTGTCACCGCTCCCCAGTCAAGGCTGAGTCGGCGGGAGCACTGTAAAAGGATGGTGAGGGAATACGTAGCCGATCGCACGACCGTCCTCTGTGACGCCTCTGCCCCCTACAACTACTGGGTGTCGAAGCTGGACATGTGGCCTGAACTCGCGCTGTATGCCCTGGAGGTGCTTGCTTGTCCTGCGGCTAGCGTCTTGTCAGAGAGGGTGTTTAGTGCGGCTGGGGGAATCATCACAGATAAGCGTACCTGCCTGTCAACCGACAGTGCCCACAGGCTTACACTCATCAAGATGAACAAAGCCTGGATTTCCCCAGACTTCTCTTCTCCACCAGTGGACAGCAGCGATACCTAAACAATATGTAGGCTGCACCCGCGGATGGAAGCATCGTTCTCTATCACCATCAAAAACGGGGACATTTTTGCTTCCTCAATCTGTGTATAATATTCATCCTCCTCCTCCTGCTCCTCCTCCTGAAACCTCACGTAATCACGCCGAACGGGCAATTTTTCTTAGGCCCACAAGCCTGTCATATAATTTTTGTAAACAATTTTTATACGTTTCAATGCTCATTAAAGCGTTGAAACTTGCACCTGAACCAATTTTTATTTTAACTGGGCTGCCTCCAGGCCTAGTTACAAATTAAGCCACATTAACCAAAGCGATTAATGGGTTTCACCTGCCCTCTTGGTTGGGCATGGGCAATTTTTCTGAGGTACATTAGTACTGTTGGTACACCAATTTTTTGGGGCCCTCGCCTACAGTGTAATCCAATTAATTTTTTGCCCACCTGCATTAAAGCTGACGTTACCTCAGCTGTGCTGGGCACTGCAATGGGATATATTTATGTACCGCCGGTGGGTTCCAGGGAGCCACCCATGCTGTCGGTCCACACGGAGTTGTAACTGCATGTGTCCACTTCTAAAGAACCCCAGTCTGACTGGGGCATGCAGTGTGGGCCGAAGCCCACCTGCATTAAACATGACATTACCTCAGCTGTGATGGGCAATGCAATGGGATATATTTATGTGCCACCGGTGGCTTCCTGGCACCCACCCATGCTGTCGGTCCACAGGGACTTCACAATAGGGAGTTGTACCTGTCTGTGTCTATGAATTAAAAACCCCGGTCAGGTTGGGGCATGCAGTGTGGGCCGAAGCCCACCTGCATTTAATCTGCCGTTAGCTCTGCTGTCCAGGGCACTGCAATGGGATACATTTATGTACAGCCGGTGGGTTCCAGGGAGCCACCCATGCTGTGGGTGCACACGGAATTCCCATTGCGGAGTTGTACCTGCCTGTGACTATTTATAAAAAACCGCGGTCTGACTGGGGCATGCAAACACCTTGACAGAATGAATAGTGTGTGGCACATAGGTTCCCCATTGCTATGCCCATGTGTGCAGCTCCTGATGGCGGTGGCACAGGATTAAATTTCTCACTGCTTCTGTACAGCATTGTGGGCTATCGTCCTGCCCCTTTTAAAGAGGGTCGCTGCCTAGCCGTGCCAACCCTCTGCAGTGTGTGCCTGCGGTTCCTCGTCATGGCAGACGCACTTATAAATAGACATGAGTGTGGCGTGGCATGAGGGCAGCTGAAGGCTGCGCAGGGACACTTTGGTGTGTGCTGTGGACACTGGGTCGTGCGTGGGGGGGGGGGGGGTTGGGCAGCATGTAACCCAGGAGAAGTGGCAGCGGAGTGTCATGCAGGCAGTGATTGTGCTTTGTTGGAGGTAGTGTGGTGCTTAGCTAAGGTATGCATTGCTAATGAGGGCTTTTCAGAAGTAAAAATTGTTGGGAGGGGGGGGCCCACTCTTGTGGCTTAATAGTGGGACCTGGGAACTTGAGATGCAGACCAACATGTAGCCCCTCGCCTGCCCTATCCATTGCTGTGTAGTTCCCATCACTTTCTTGAATTGCCCAGATTTTCACAAATGGAAACCTTAGCGAGCATCGGCGATATACAAAAATGCTCGGGTCGCCCATTGACTTCAATGGGGTTCGTTATTCGAAACGAACCCTCGAGCATCGCCAAATTTTCGTCCTGAGTAACGAGCACCCGAGCATTTTGGTGCTCGCTCATCTCTAAATAAGAATCCTTATCAGGGAGCGACAAACAAACTAAACTTTAGTAAAGCAAAATTTGATCAGCTCAGAACTACTATCGGTAATATTAAATGGGAGAACATCCTCAAAAATACCAGTACAGAGGACAAATGGGAAAAGTTCAAAAGGATCCTAATCACCTCATGTGAGCAGTTCATTCCCTTTAAAAATAAAAGAATCTCAACCAAAAGGAAACCAATGTGGCTCGACAAGACGGTAAGAAGGGCAATAAACGAAAAAAAGAAAGCGTTCAAACTACTAAAGCAACAAGGCAGTGAAGAAGCGCTAAAATCGTACAGGGAAAAAAACAAAATATGCAAAGATACGATCAAAATTGCCAGGGAGGAGGCGGAAAGACTGATCGCCAAAGAGAGCAAAAACAACCCAAAACTATTTTTCAACTATATTAACAGCAAAAGGATTTGCAGGGAGAGCACTGGCCCTT
The DNA here is from genome assembly GCF_035609145.1 of Eleutherodactylus coqui. Lineage (NCBI taxonomy): Eukaryota > Metazoa > Chordata > Amphibia > Anura > Eleutherodactylidae > Eleutherodactylus > Eleutherodactylus coqui. The sequence continues at coordinate 51,437,094 of NC_089838.1, read as the reverse complement.
TAACAAATAATGCAGGGGAAATCATTGAAGATGATGGAGGGAAGGCAAATCTATTAAATAGTTTCTTTTCAAGTGTATTCACAAACGAAAAGGAAATGCCACACAAGATACAGGGGAATAAAATAAACCCCTCGCAAAATATGTCATACCTAACACAGGAGGAAGTGCGGAAAAGGTTAAAGAAGATTAAAATCGATAAATCGCCAGGCCCAGATGGAATACACCCAAGGATACTAAGGGAACTAAGTGATGAGTTAGCTAGGCCGCTATACCTAATATTTCTAGACACTATCAAGACCGGTGTTGTACCATTGGATTGGCGCATTGCCAACGTGGTTCCAATTTATAAAAAGGGGACCCAAAGTGAGCCTGGCAACTACAGGCCGGTAAGTCTCACTTCAGTAACGGGAAAATTTTTTGAGGGGATTCTGAGAGACGCCATCGATGAGCACCTCAAGGAGAACAAGGGAATAACTCCTCACCAGCATGGATTCATGAAGGGTCGCTCATGTCAGACAAATCTGATCAGTTTCTACGATGAAGTAAGCTCTAAGCTGGACCTGGGAGAGTCTATTGATCTTGTATATCTGGACTTCTCTAAAGCATTTGACACTGTGCCACATAATAGGCTAATATACAAAATGAGACAGCTTGGATTTGGTGAAAACGTGTGTAATTGGGTTCAAAATTGGCTCAATGATAGAAAGCAGAGGGTGGTAATAAATGGCTCATACTCGGATTGGGCCACGGTTGCTAGTGGGGTGCCACAAGGTTCAGTATTGGGCCCCATTCTGTTCAATATATTTATCAACAGCCTGATAGAGGGGCTGCACAGTAAAATATCAGTATTTGCAGATGACACAAAATTATACAAAATAATTAATGCAATGGAGGACAATGTGCGGCTACAAACGGACCTAAATAAGCTGGGGGCTTGGGCAGAAAAATGGCAAATGAAGTTCAATGTTGATAAATGTAAGGTTATGCACATGGGCAGCAAGAATGGATGTCACCAATATTCACTTAATGGGGTACCGCTAGGGAAAAGTGATATGGAAAAAGACCTGGGGGTACTAGTGGATTGTAGACTAAACTGGAGTAACCAATGCCAGTCAGCTGCTGCAAAGGCAAATAAAGTTTTGGGATGCATTAAAAGAGGTATAGGGGCGAAGGACGAGAACATTATTCTTCCATTATATAAGGCACTTGTCAGGCCTCACATGGAATACTGCGTACAGTTCTGGTCACCGGTGCTCAGGAAAGATGTTACGGTATTGGAGGGGGTTCAAAGAAGGGCAACTAAACTAATACATGGAATGACGGGACTGGCATACCCAGAGAGGCTATCCAAATTGGGACTATTTACTCTAGAAAAAAGAAGGTTAAGAGGTGACCAAATAACCATGTATAAGTACATGAGGGGACAATACAAGGATCTCTCCCAGGATCTGTTTATACCCAGGACTGCAACGGTAACAAGAGGGCATCCGCTACGTTTGGAGCAAACCAGGTTTCATCACCAACATAGAAAGGGGTTCTTTACTGTTAGAGCAGTTAGACTGTGGAACTCTCTACCTGAGTACGTAGTGATGGCAAAATCCTTAGAGGAGTTTAAAAGGGGACTTGATGTCTTTCTAGAGAGGAAGGATATTATAAGCTATAAATCTAAGATTATTTGTTAATCCGGGTATGCAGGCAGGTAGGAACTATTAGGGGTTGATCCAGGGAACAGTCTGATTGCCATTAGGGAGTCGGGAAGGAATTTTTTCCCCAAAAGGGCTATTGGCTTCTGCTCTTGGGGTTTTTTGCCTTCCTCTGGATCAACAAAACAGGAGGCTAGACAGGCTGAACTAGATGGACATTGTCTTCATTCAGCCTTACGAACTATGTTACTATTATACCATTACCATTATAACCCCCAGACAGCATGCCCGATGCCTTGGGGTCACACTGGACTCTGACCTCTCCTTTTCCCCCCATATCCAATCTCTGGCCCAAACATGCCACATGCACCTCAGAAATATTGCTAAAATACGTCCGTTCCTAACCACGGACACGCTAAAGACACTCGTGGTTGCGCTCATCCACTCCCGGCTTGACTACTGCAACTCGCTACTCATTGGCCTCCCCCGCACTAGACTCGCTCCACTCCAATCCATACTAAATGCAGCAGCTAGACTCATTTTTCTATCCAGTCGTTATTCAGACGCCTCTACACTATGCCAGTCGCTGCATTGGCTGCCCATCCACTGCAGAACTAAATTTAAACTGCTATACCTCACTCACAAAGCTCTGCATGGCGCTGCGCCACCATACATCGCCTCCCTACTGTCAGTATACCACCCAGCGCGCTCACTCCGATCAGATAACACCCTCAGACTAAACACCCCTGTAATAGGAACCTCTCATGCTCGCCTACAGGACTTCACTAGAGCAGCACCCATCCTCTGGAACGCTCTACCCCAAGGCATCTGGACAATTCCCGATGCACGAAATTTCAGACGTGCCTTAAAAACGCACCTCTTCAGGGAAGCATACCAAATCTCCTGACCTAGTCCCTCGCCCCTCCCTATGGTGCTCCACCCTGTCTGCCTTCTGATAAATGATCTGTACATAAAATTTCCTACTGCCTGTTTCCCCACCCCCTGCACCTCCTGTACCACCCCCAACCCATTTGTGTCTAACCCAATGTATCTCACATTGTAATTGTTGCAATTGTTGTATTGTTTTGCATTTATCCATGCCTGAAAGCGCTGCGGAATAAGTTGGCGCTATACAAATAAAGATTATTATTATTATTATTATGTTATACATAGGAGGCAGTATTATAGTAGTGATATTCTTATACATGGGAGCAGTATTATAGTAGTTAAACTTTTTGTAGATAGGGTAGTAGTAAGGTAGTTATAGTCTTGTACATAGAGGGCAGTATTATAGTAGTTATATTCTTGTAGATAGGGTAGTAGTAAGGTAGTTATATTCTTGTACATAGAGGGCAGTATTATAGTTGTTAGAGTAGTAGTAAGGTAGTTATATTCTTGTACATAGAGGGCAGTATTATAGTAGTTATATTCTTGTACATAAGGGGCAGTATTATAGTAGTTATATTCTTGTACATAAGGGGCAGTATTATAGTAGCTATATTCTTGTATATAGGGGACAATTATAATAGTTATATTTTTATACATAGGAGGAGGCAGTATTATAGTAGTTATATTCTTGTACGTAGAGGGCAGTATTATAGTAGTTATATTCTTGTACGTAGAGGGCAGTATTATAGTAGTTATATTCTTGTACATAGGGTACAGTATTATAGTAGTTATATTCTTGTAGATGGGGTAATATTATAGTAGCTATATTTTAGTACATAGGAGCAGTATTCTAGTAGCTATATTCTTGTATATAGGGGCAGTATTATAATAGTTATATTCTTGTACATAAGAGGCAGTATTATAGTAGTTATATTCTCTTACATAGAGAGCAGTATTATAGTAGTTATATTCTTGTAGATAGGGTATTATTATAGTAGTTATATTCTTGTACATAGAGGGCAGTAATATAGTAGTTATATTCTTGTACATAAGAGGCAGTATTATAGTAGCTATATTCTCTTACATAGAGAGCAGTATTATAGTAGTTATATTCTTGTACATAGGGGGCAGTATTATAGTAGTTATATTCTTGTAGATAGGGTATTATTATAGTATTTATATTCTTGTACATGGGAGCAGTATTATAGTAGTTATATTCTTGTACATAGGAGACATTATTATAGTTGTTATATTCTTGTACATAGGGAGCAGTATTAGAGTAGTTATATTCTTGTACATAGGGAGCAGTATTAGAGTAGTTATATTCTTGTACATAGGGAGCAGTATTAGAGTAGTTATAGTCTTGTACATGGGGGGGCAGTATTATAGTAATCTTCTTGTATATAGGGGGCAGTATTATAGTAGCTATATTCTCTTACATAGAGAGCAGTATTATAGTAGTTATATTCTTGTACATAGGGGGCTACCCTGGATACGCCAGCCCGGGTTGCTCTGGATCATACCCGCAACCCCTGTCCCTGCCTACTTGCCTACACTCCTGGCTAACCCCAGGGGGGCAACTGGGCGGCGGTCCCTGCGCTATCTAGGGGCCGAGAAGGAGCGCTGGCACAGCTAGAAGAAATGGGTAGACTACCGACAGGACAGACAGGTAAAAAAAAAAACTACACGGAACAATACTGATAGTACCGAGGCAGATGGAACAACCTGGCAGATGGTAACAAAATAGCAGAAAAGCTGACAGATGCAGGAGACGTACAGATGCAGACTAGCTAGCAACCTGAGGGAAACCAAGAACTGGCAGTGATTGCAGTCACTGCCAGACTTTAAAACAGAAGCCTCCGCCCAGAGCCGGAGAGAGGGAAACGGCCAACTCTCCATAGCACATCAAAAGGGAGCTCGTGCACGGCAAGCGCACTCCCAGGTTCGCGCGCGCACGCACGTCGCCTCCAGGACTACCAAGCGCGCCGCAAGCCACCAGCAGCACGACGGTCCGGCACCCGCGCCCTCGGCAGCCAGACCACAAGTCGGGGGTGCGCATGCCCCAACCACAGGACCCAGCACACCGCTGTCTCGGGAGGAACCGCAACCGCCGCATTGTAACTGCAGTATTATAGTAGTTATATTCTTGTACACAAAGGGCAGTATTATAGTAGTTATATTCTTGTACACAGGAGACAATATTCTAGTAGTTATATTCTTGTACATGGGGAGCAGTATTATAGTATTTATATCTTCTTACATAGGAGAAGTATTATAGTAGTTATATTCTTGTACATAGGGGGCAGTATTATAATAGCTATATTCTTGTATATAGGGCAGTATTATAGTAGTTATATTCTTGTATATAGGGGGCAGTATTATAGTAGTTGCATTGTTATATTCTGGTACATAGGAGGCAGTATTATTGTAATTATGTACTTGTACATAGGGGGCAGTATTATAGTAGTTATATTCTTGTACATAGGGGGTAGTATTATAGTAGTTATAGGGTCATTCCGTGTCAGTTCACCCAACGCTCCCGGTCGACCATCTCAGATTTCAATGACACTTTGCACAAAGATAGACCCTGACCCTAAACTAAGATAGCCAGAATATTAGGCTTCAAAGTGCTTTGGTTCACGAGCTACAGGTCTTTATCTAGGGGGTTGTCATGTGATTACAGCGCGCAACCTGAAAAAAGTGGTGATTTCAATCCATTGCCAAGCCAGTTCCAATGACTCTAGAGCAATGAAACTTCACACACTAGGAGAACTTTTGGTGCTGAATCCAGCAAAGCTACTCAGACTGCCACTCTTATCATCATTCAGCCACCATTGCATGTCAAAGTAGCTGAAAAATTCTATCGCGCAAAATAAAACTCATATTTTAAGCAGTAATAACTCATAATCTATGCAATCCAACTCAGCTATGAATTTATCAATGTGTACTCCATAGAAATGTTTCTCATTATTCACATTATGGACCCAAAAGGATGCATAGCTCTTAAGATACAATGAGTCAAAAATGGCAAAAAACAGTTTCATGCAAATTTTTCCCTTTTTCAAAGGCGAAAATCGGAATGTACTCCATTATTTTTTTTTTTTCATTTTTGTTTCATTTGGAAGAGAATTTTTTGCTCTACAAGATTCGATGTTTTTCATTTTGTTCCCAGACCTTCTAGACGGGAAAATATCAATGTCTGTGAAGGTCCTATGCACTCGCGGAGGTCAAATAATAAAATAAGTGTAAGTTTTGCATGGATGTATAATTAGTTTAGAAATCATGAGAAGGTAAATTATTTTTGGAATGAGACAACTTTTTGTGCTCAAGAAACTTGTGTGATCAAAAATTGCATAGCAAGTTCAGGTGAGCCACAAGCTTTGGCCTAAGATGGTCAGAATATCCTTGAGTGTTGCATAATGATTGTGGTGTATTACAGTGATCACTGGGCTTATTTAGCACTCTATCCATATTGGATACTAAGATTATCTAAGGCTAGCATTTGTGTAATAAATAACTATAGTTTACAAGTGACTGATTGTGCACCAGCAAAGATGAAGTGAAAAATGAGCAGAAAGGAAGCGCAACAAGCCAGCTCCCCCACTACCATCTGAGATGGTCGACCGGGAGCGTTGGTTGAACTGACACGGAATGACCCTATATTCTTGTAAATAAGGGACAGTAATATAGTAGTTATATTCTTGTACGTAGGGGGCAGTATTATAGTAGTGATATTTTTGTACATAGGGGGCAGTATTATAGTCGCTATATTCTTGTACATAAAAATCACAGAGGTGAGAGAAAAAAAAACATTCACTGCATACAGAAAATGCAGGTGTTAGTTCTGCATTTTGGCCAAAATGCATAGGCTGACTGGCCACGTTGAGGCCACCACGCGTCCATCAGTACCTATGCTATCTCACTATTAACTACAGTACATTAAAATCACAGAGGTGAGAGAAAAAAAAACCAAAGACATTCACTGAAAGAGCCAAAAAATGCAATACCCGATAGGCACAATCGCTGTTAAGCAGGCACAATTCCCATAAGGTAGGCACAATCGCTGTAAGGTAGGCACAATCGCCGTAAACCCTCATACGGTAGAATGCAGCCTGCCAAACTATGATAAGGAGGAGCTACTTGTTCAGTGCAGACTATGATTATGGCGATTGTGCCTGCCTTACGGCGATTGTGCCTATCAGGTATTGCATTTTGTGGCTCTTTCATTGAATGTCTTTGTATTTTTGTACAAAGGAGCAATATTGTAGTAGTTATATTCTGGTACATAGGGGGCAGTATTATACGGTAGTAGTTATATTCTTGAACATAGGGGAGCAGTGTTATTGTAGTTGTATTCTTGTACATATGTGGCAGTATTATAGCAGTTATATTCTTGTACATAGGAGGCAGTATTATAGTAGTTATATTCTTGTACATAGGAGGCAGTATTATAGTAGTTATATTCTTGTACATAGGGGGCAGTATTATAGCAGTTATATTCTGGTACATGGGTGGCAGTATTATAGTAGTTATATTCTTGTACATAGGGGGCAGTATTATAGTAGTTATATTCTTGTACATAGGGGGAAGTATTATAGTAGTTATATTCTTGTACATAGGAGGCAGTATTATAGTAGTTATATTCTTGTACATAGGGGCAGTATTATAGCAGTTATATTCTTGTACATAGGGGGCAGTATTATAGCAGTTATATTCTGGTACATGGGTGGCAGTATTATAGTAGTTATATTCTTGTACATAGGAGGCAGTATTATAGTAGTTATATTCTTGTACATAGGGGGCAGTATTATAGTAGTTATATTCTTGTACATAGGAGGCAGTATTATAGTAGTTATATTCTTGTACATAGGGGGCAGTATTATAGTAGTTATATTCTTGTACATAGGGGGCAGTATTATAGTAGTTATATTCTTGTACATAGGCGCAGTATTATAGTCGTTATTTTCTTGTACATAGGGGGCAGTATTATAGTAATTTTGTTATTGTACATAGGGGGCAGTATTATAGCAGTTACATTCTTGTACATACATCATCTCCTTTTTTCATGTCGTCCCTTTTGTTTCCTCAGAAAACTGCATAGATTTTCACAAGAGTAACAGCACTCACAACATGACAATAAATGGAACGTCGAGCGTCATAGAGTTTTGGGAGTAAGCTATAGGCTCTTTCTGACCATCCTAAAGTACTAATTTATTGGTTAATGCCCTTTTAAGCATCTTCTTCCATCTTCTCCCTGATTAGATTCACATACAGCAATATCCTTGCTCTGAGTATTTGGACATTGCTTTATTTAGGACCATAATTTATGCCTAGTATAGATTTCTACCTCTTTATTGGATATCATCCAGCTTTTTGGGTGTAAATGTAACACCACTAGATGTCCCAGAGGTATATTGATAGATTCCACACAAACAGAATAATACCCTGTTTTCTTTGCAGGAAGCGAGTACTAAATATATCCGATGGTATTGATCATATTGGGAGCTTACGTTGGGAGCTCGCTTTGTGTCTTCTGCTGGCCTGGATCATCTGTTACTTCTGTATCTGGAAGGGAGTCAAATCCACAGGGAAGGTGGGCGAATTTTCTTTTAATTTACCCTTACCACGCCTTTATATGTAAGTGACCAGGGGTAAACAGCCGAGTTGGGCAAACTGCTGTGTCCGAAGGCCCAGAAGCAGAGGGGATCATAGGCTCTCTTTCTGTACCAGCAAGATCCAGCCGTGGGCTTCCAAGTCAAAAATTGAAAGATATGAGATGACTAGACGTAGCCCATGAGCTCAGGAACTGGACTTTTTGCCCTTCTGTGTATTCGACATTTATATTTGTGTTAAATAAGGGTGTATTTAGATGGATTGTCCCTTGTGAGTCACATGATCCCATGTGACTCACCTCCAAAAAATATAAAAGCTATAGATATGCGAGTATCAGATTTGATTTAGAATTTTTGTTTCGGCAGGTTGTATATTTTACGGCAACTTTTCCCTACTTGATGCTGATTGTTTTGCTCATCCGAGGGGTCTCGTTACCTGGGGCTCTTCAAGGCATTCAGTTCTACCTGTACCCAGACCTCAGCCGTCTCCAGGACCCACAGGTGATTAAAGATGGATGTCTCAGGATTAGGATGGCATCAGCTACTAAACCTGGTCATGCACCTAAGGACCGCTTTATTTAGAGACCCCCATTCAGTAGGGTGTTGCACCTTCTTCCTTTGACCTTCAGAACTGCAGCAATTTATCGTGGTGTAGATTCCGCCAAGTAATGAAATTGTTCTACAGGAATATCAGCCCCTGTGGACAGGAAGCTTCTTGTAGTTGCCGCAGATTAGATAGAGGTGCTGACATGTTCTGACCAGCTGACAGGAAGGGGTCATCAATTCATGCTGTTTGCACCAAAATCTGCCTTCCTATCAGCACGGTGCAACAAAAATCTGGATCCATCTGACCAAGAGATGTTTTTCCGCTGCTCAGTGATACAAGTTTTGCCAGGTTCTGCAGCAAAACGACAACTGGTAGTGAAATTATAAGAAACATTTGGGTGGAGTTCTCCTTTAATCCCTTGAGTGGCACACCCGGAAATTTTCTGGGACAAGCTCCATTGCCCATAGCAATATAGCCCAGAAGATTTCTGGGCTATGTTTCACTATAGGAGCTGCAGAGCACAATGCCACAAGCTGTGGCATTGTGCTCTGCCTCCACAGACCCACACAGAACAGTGCAGGACTTTGAAAAACAGAAGCAGGAAGATATTGCCGATCTGACGGCAATCTCCCGCTTCTAAATTCAAAGTCCTGCACTGCTTTGTTTACAGGTTGCCATAGAGACCATCGGCTTGTCAGAAGCCAGCCGATGGTCTCTGTGGCAGGAAAAGCTGGTGCTTGGCTGTCAGAGGACAGCCAGGCACCAGCTCTTACAGCAGTGATCAGAGAAAACCTCCGATGTGTTAACCCTTTAAATCCTGCAGTGTGACTGCAGCATGTAAAGGGACAAAAATGTAAAAAAGTTAAAAAATTATTAAAAAAATAAAAATTAAAAATAAAATAAAAATTGTCTCCCTTTACTTTGTAAAAATTTAAAAATAAAATTACACATGTGGTATCCCTGCGTTGTAATGACCTAGAGAAGAAGTTAGTACATTATTTAACCCCTTAATGACAGACCCTTTTTTTCTTTTTTCCCCCATTTCTTTTTTTCCTCCCCCCGTTTAAAAAATCATAACTCATATGTCATAAATCATTTTTTAGTTATCGTCGTCGCTGCATGAGGGCTTGTTTTTTGCGGGACGAGTTGTATTTTTTTATTGGTGCTATTTAAAGTACCATATAATGCACTGAAAAACTTTTACAAAATTCTAAGTGGAGTAGATAAAAAAAAATGACATTCCGCCATCTTTTAGTGTGTTTTGTTTCTACGGCACACAAACTGCAACAAAAATGACATGATAACTTTATTCTACGGGTCAGTACGATTACTACAATACCAAACTTATATCGTTTTTTTTTTGCTGTAGTACTTTTTTTTTCAGACATTTAATTTTTTTAAATTATTTTCTGCTGCATCTTCTGCGCACAATAACTTTTTTATTTTTCCGTCGACGTACTTGAGCAAGGGCTCATTTTTTGTGAGATGTACAGTAGTTTACGTTAGTACCAATTCGAAATACATACGACTTTTTGATTGCTTTTTATTGCATTTTTTCTGGTAGACAGGGAGACTGAAAAAGTGCATTTGTGGCGTTCTTTATTTTTTTTTCGGACTACTTTCACTGTGCGGAGTAAATAATGCACTACTTTGATAGATCAGACTTTTTCCGACGCGGCGATATGAAATATTTATTTTTCTTTTTATGATTTAGATTTTTTTTTATTTTAGATATGGTAAAAGGAGGGTGATTTAAACTTTCATCACTTTTATTTTTTTAAAGTGTGAAAAAGTCATGAAAGAAAAAAAAACTATTACAATTTGGTAGGGACATAATCGTACTAGCCTTTAGAATTACTTTAATATATTATTTATACTGCTCAGAGAATGCAGTGAAAAATAAAAAACATGCCAGAATTACAGATTTTGTTAATCTTGCTACTAGAAAAATGGAATAAAAAGCGATCAAAATTTTACATGTTCCAAAAAATTAGATAAATGAAGACTAGAGTTTATCCTGCAAAAAAACAAGGCCTTCTGGGGCTCTGGCAATAGAAAAAATATTTATATGGCTCTTGGAATATGGCGACACAAAAGCAAACCTTTATATATCGGCCGGGGAGGGGGAGGAGGCTGGAAGAGTCGGGAGCAGTGCTCTGAGCTCCCGTCCCCTCTCTGGCTCCTCTCCACCCCATCTCTGTCCCTCTGCATTATTTGCAATGAAAGGAGGCGGGACAGGGGCGGGGCTAAGTTCCAGGAATTAGCTTCGCCCTGCCCCTCCTCTTCTAGTTGAAAATAGTGCAGGGGGGTGGGGAGAAGGCAGAGAGGGAGCGGGGAGCTCAGAGCACTGCTCCCGGCTCTTCCAGCCTCCTCCCCCTGCAGAGAGAGACGCTGTATATCGGCCGGCGTGAATACCCAGCCGATATACGGTCGTCTGAATGCGCCCTTAAATGTACAAAAATGGCAAAACATAAAAATACTGTATAAACTTGGTATCACCGGAATCGTGTTGACTCAGAGAATAATGTTATCACATTATTTATTCTGCTCGCTGAACGCCGTAAAAATGAAATCCAAAAAACAAATGGCAGAATTTCCTTTTTTTCCCCCCAATCTACCTACAATTTTATTTACAGAAGTTATGAAATACATTATATATACCAAAAAATGAGGCCATCAAAAAGTACAACTTGTCCCGCAAAAAACAAGCCCTCATATGGCTGTGTCAATGGAAAAATGAAAAAGTTATGACTCTTGGAACGCGACTGCAAAATTTGTTGAAATTAAATGATTAGACCATTTAAAAAACCTGCCCTGGTGGGTACGACAGGGTGGTAAGAAACCCTCCACTCAAGGGGTTAATTATCTTTCCATCATGTGATTTTAACAGATCCTAATGATATTGGTGTGATCTACTAATTAAAACCTCATGCCTAAAGCCAGCTTGAGGGTGAAGTCACACGAACGTATATCGGCTCGGTTTTCACGCCGAGCCAATATACGTTGTCCTCGTGTGCAGGAGGGAAGAGCCAGGAGCAGGAACTGAGCTCCCGCCCCCTCTCTGCCTCCTCTCCGCCCCTCTGCACTATTTGCAATGGAGAGAGGTGGGACAGGGGCGGGGCTAATTCTCGGAACTTAGCCCTGCCCCCGCCCCGCCTCTTCCCATTGCAAATAGTGCAGAGGGGCGGAGAGGGGGGCGGGAGCTCAGTTCCTGCTCCTGGCTCTTCCATCCCCCCCCCCCCTGCACACGAGGACAACGTATATCGGCTCGGCGTGAAAACCGAGCCGATATACGTTCGTGTGACTTCACCCTGACTATTGGGTATTACCAGTTATAGGCTTTGACAACCACTTATTGATGTCTATGACGATGTAAATTGGTCTTGTTAATAAGAAAAAAAATTTGATAAATACTGATGTGTCTCGTAAATGCTTAGATATGGTTATTCTACATTTAGACCAATCTATATGTGCGTCTTATATTTAGGAGGCAATATTGTGATGTAACAATAATGGTATATCATCACCCATCTTTCCATACCATTCTGCTACATTTCTGGTCTGGGGAAAGTTGATTTGAGCTAGACAGATGATTAAGGCCTCATGTCCACGGACAAAATATGATTTTAAATCCGCAGCGGATCACCCGCATGCGGATATTGACCACCCACGGGTAGATAAATACCCGCGGATGGTCAATAAAAGTGAATTTAAAAAAATGGAGCGTGAAAAAAAACGTGACATGCTCCATTTACGTGCGGGTCTCCCGCGGGGACGGCTCCCGCAGGCTTCTATTGAAGCCTATGGAAGCCGCAGCGGACCGGGCAAGTCTTCTCTTCTTCACGGCCGGATCTTCTTGCTTCGGCCCGGCGGATGTGCCCGGCGCATGCGCGCGGTACGCCGCCGGCGTGCTGAGTACAGCTGCCGACGAAGAAAGATGATCAGGCCGTGAAGAAGAGAAGACCTGCCCGGTCTGCTGCGGGTAAGTTTATTCTTATTTATTCTTCTTTTCAGCGCTCATGTCCGCGGGGCGGGACATGATTTTCCCCGTGGCCTGATTTTCCCCATGGACATGAGGCCTTAGTGTATTTTCTGCCAAGTGAAGCTCATGAATATTCATTCACACCTGTACCAGAGGGGATTTGATGTCCCTTGCTTTTTTTGGGACCAGCAAGGAAACCCTTTGTTGTGATGTTAACGAAGGTACCAAGTTACAAGATGTCAAATGTTATATTCCCCAACCATTTATTCCCCCCATCCTGTGTACTAAGAACACAACCCAGACATTGCAGCATTGTATAATCAGAGGAGAAAAGTTGGTTTTCTGAGCAAAGGGTTTTTGACGTAGAGAGCAAGTTGAACAGGTGTCCCTCTTTTTGTCCTTCCCTCCCCCCCCCCCCCCCCCACTACCACCTAGCTTGGCTCTCCCAACGCCGTTGCAGGGCAACTCACCCAGCCACCCCAGATCTTATCAAATTTTTCAGGGCATCCCCTGGCCATGTACGTCCGTTTGTACATTGGGATTTCGGCGTTGACGATCCTGACCCATGCGCTCCTGGTCGGCCTCCCAGGGTGTTTCCAGTTGAGTAGGATCACTTTTTTTGCATAGAAAAGTAACAGCTTGTACAATATACGTGTTGCTGCGGCCACCGGCAGGTCTCCCACAAGCCCAAAGAGGCACGTCCCAGGATGCATGATCCTCGGTGCCCCTACATGCGTTTCCATGAAGACAAGTACATCTCTCCAGTAGTCCTGTAGGACCGAGCACTCCCAGAACACGTGCATGACCGTTCCATCCACCGCCAAACATCGCGGGCACGTTGCAGTAGAGAGCAGGCCCATAGTGCACAACCTGGAAGGGGTATAGTATATACGGTGCAGGAACTTAACTTGGATGAGCTTGTCTCTAGCGCTAACCGGGGGGCAGATCCACCCATTATATCCTCATCCTCCCCTAAGGTCAGATCAGGGATGTCCCCCTCCCATCTCTGCATGGGCCTCTCGCCCAGCGGGGCCAGGTGCTGCGCTATATGGGCATAGAAACTCGACAATGGTTTGACAAGATTGCACATCTGCGCTAGGCTCTCCAGCCGTGTCATGGATAGTGGGATAGATAGACCTCCAAACTGAGCCCTGGCTTCATCTCGCAATTGGTAGTATCTAAAGTAGGAGTTTTCGGGCAGGCCGTGGGCTATCCGCAGCTGCAGAAAGGTGCAAAGCGTGCCCTCGCTGACTATGTCAGAGAGGGCATTGACGCCCCAACATCTCCAGAAGGCAGACTCCGGGAAGCGCTGGAAATGTGGCAGTCTGGGGTTATTCCAGAGGGGAGTATGTGGGGATCGCGCAGTCTCCTCTGCAGTGGACAATCTCGTGACCCGTTGCCAGGTCTCCAGTGTCACCAGCATAGGAGTGGGCAGAGGAACGACCGAGGATGAGGGGCCACTCAGCAGCAGCCCCGTAGGTTCTGGGCAGGGTCCACCATTCTACGTTCAAGGCCCACTGCCGGGTTGTAATCTGACGAGGATAGCCACCATCCCGCGTACACAAGCTGGCTGGCCAGGTAGTAATAATAGAAGTGTGGTAGGGCCAGCCCTCCCCCACTCAACGGGAGGCACAGAGTCTCTAATTTGATCCTGGGTGTAGTGCCCCTCCACAGTATGCGCAGCACGATCCCGCGGAGCATAGTAAAGAATTTTTTGGGGACTAACGTAGGGGAATTATGTAATATATATAGGCATTTTGGCAGCAGTTTCATTTTTAGTAGGTTTATTCTGCCCACTAGCGTAAGTGGGAGAGAGGCCCAGCGTGTCGCCACCTCCCCAGCCCAGCCCAGGAGAGGGACCAGATTGGAATTGTAAAAGGCGGATAATTCCACTGAGACCTTTACGCGCAAATAGGTGGTCTGGGTTGTCCAGCTCAGCGGGGCGGGCAGAGGGAGCTCGGCGGCCGCAGGGTCCACCGCCAGTAAATGGGTCTTGTCCCAGTTGACCCTAATGCCAGAGTGCATGCCAAATGCGCCGAAAATAGTCAGCGCTGCATCTAGAGACGTCTCCGGGTCTTGAAGAAAGAGAAGGGTGTCATCTGCATAGAGTGCTATGCGCTCTTCTTAATTGTTCAGTGTAAATCCCCTCACTGTTGGTGACGTTCGGATTTGGATCGCAAGAGGCTCTATGGCGAGGGCAAACAAGGCGGGGGACAAAGGGCAGCCCTGTCTTGTGCCTCTACTCAGGGAGAACTGGGCAGACACGTGTATGTTAGTCTTAATGTTGGCTACCAGGGAGTCATATAGTATCTCGATCCATTTAATAAAGGTTGGTCCGAATCCAAACAGCCGCATCACCGCCCATAAGTACTTCCACTCTACTGAGTCGAAGGCCTTTGCCTGATCTATAAATACCAGAGTACGCTTCCCGCAGTTAGTATGCTTATATGACTGATGATTAAAAAGCCTCCTCAGGTTCATTTCTGTGCTTTTGCCAGGCATGAAGCCAGACTAGTCAGCGTGTATGATCTTGCTCAGTACCGAGTTTATACGCGTCGCCAGTATTTTTGGCATTTATTTTTACATCGTTGTTGAGGAGGGAAATGGGACGGTAAGAGCCGCAGTCTGTGGGATCTTTTCCAGTTTTAGGGATCATTATTATAAGGGCTTTACGCATTGTGTCCGGTAATGCCCCATCCCGCAGAATAGAATTATATAGTGTGAGAAGTCGTGGGGCCAGGGTTTACACATTTTTTTATACCATTACCCGGGGAGCCCATCTACGCCTGGTGACTTCCTATTGGGAAGTGACTTAATGGCCTCCATTATTTCTTCTATACTTAGGTCTCTGTCCAGGTGGGCCGCGCTGTCTCCACTCAGTGTGGGGAAGGGAATGTCATCTAAATATGCCAAAAGCTGCGCTTCAGTGTAGTTTTGTTTGGAGGTGTACAGGTCCTTGTAGAATTGGGCGAACGTTTGATTAATTAATTTGGGATCGCTTAATAAAGTACCCGCGCTATCTCGCACTGCTGTAATTGGCGGCAGTGTCTGATCTTCTCTAGCCAAGTAGGCCAGTAGGTGGCCATTCTTGTCTCTCTGATCAAAGGTCCGGTGGCGGGAGTACAGAAGTTTCTTCTTGGTGTATTCAATAAGCAGTAATTTATATTCCCGTCGCAGGGCACCCAGAATTGTAGTAGTTTCCAGGGAGGAATCTGCTATATGTCTAGTCTCTGCTAAGTCAAGGCGACGTTCCAAGTCCAAGCGGCTGGCTCCCAGGGATCTTCTATGCTCGGCAATAGCCGAGGTAAAGGATCCCCTGGTGAAGGCTTTAAATGCATCCCATACCACCAGCTGCGAAGCCGTCCCCTCATTAACCTCCCTGTATATTTCAGCCTTTTGTTGTACGTATTCGTGCACTTCTCTCTGTTCCAACCACAACGGGCTCAGCCTCCACATAGGATGACCGCCCTCAACTCCGAGGTCAAGAACCAATTGGAGCGGAGAGTGATCTGAAATGCCTCTGGGCAAGTAGGATATGTCGCGTACCATGGGGAGGCAGTCCGGGGAGCCAAAACAGAGGTCTATGCGTGAGAAGGCATTGTAGGTCGGGGTGTGACATGAGTAGGCTCTGTCATGTGGATGTCGTGCACGCCATATTTCCTGCAATAAGTAGGAGTCGGCCCACAAAGGCAGCCGAACCTGTGTGGAAGCAGCTGGAGACGGTCCCGCACCGGGTCCAAGATCAGGTTGAAGTCTCCCATAATGACTATCGGGGCCGCCTCCAGGGGGACCACTCGCGCCATCACCTCGTGATGTATTTCCATGTTAGCGGGTGGTGGTAGGTAAACAGTTACTATCGTGAGGAGGCGTCCGTGGAAAGTTCCCTGTAGGATAAGATAGCGCCCCCCAGGGTCTATGTGTATTTGACGGAAAGCAAACTGGGCCGATTTGGCCACCAATATGCTGACTCCTCGAGCATAATTTGAGTAAGTCGCGTGGTACGCCGAGCCTATTGTTGCTCGCTTAAAGGGGTTGTCCCGCGGCAGCAAGTGGGTCTATACACTTCTGTATGGCCATATTAATGCACTTTGTAATGTACATTGTGCATTAATTATGAGCCATACAGAAGTTATCAAAAGTTTTATACTTACCTGCTCCGTTGCTGGCGTCCTCGTCTCCATGGTGCCGACTAATTTTCGGCCTCCGATGGCCAAATTAGCCGCGCTTGCGCAGTCCGGGTCTTCTGCTGTCTTCAATGGGGCCGCTCGTGCAGAATGCCGGCTCAGTGTAGCTCCGCCCCGTCACGTGCCGATTCCAGCCAATCAGGAGGCTGGAATCGGCAATGGACCGCACAGAAGAGCTGCGGTTCACGGAGGGAGCAGACCCCGGCGGCCATCTTCAGCAGGTGAGTATGAAGACGCCGGACCGCCGGGATTCAGGTAAGCACTCTCCGGTTTGTTTTTTTAACCCCTGCATCGGGGTTGTCTCGCGCCGAACGGGGGGGGGGTTAAAAAAAAAAAAAAAAAACCGTTTCGGCGCGGGACAACCCCTTTAAGCGCCAGCGTCCTCGAGCCCCTAAGGTGTGTTTCTTGGAGTAGTATCATGTGAGGGGAGGGAGTTTTAAGGAAGTCAAAAACCAACGCTCTTTTAATTTTAGGATTTAGGCCCCTGACGTTCCAGGAGACCAGTTTTAAGTACGCACTAGCCATTTTCAAGGGCCTGGACATCGTTCCCACAAATTCCTTGTTAAGCATCCGAAAAAGGGTCGCGCCAAAAATAACAACAAATGAAAATTACAAAGCAAACCAAAATCTGTTCACATTTGCCAACCTCAAACCAGTCCCTCCCTTCCCACCCTACCCATCCCCCCGAACTTTGGACAGGTTTTGATCCCATAACTCACAACTTTGTAGGGGGGTGTGCGGCCTACCCCCAGGAGAGAGTCACCAACAAACTATAGCAGAAAAATATAGAACAGTAACAGCAGTTACGAACATAAGAATGAAGTCCCCCTGTGAAGAAACAGAGACAGGGTTATGTGGGTGCGGGCTGTGCCAGTGTGGACTATGGGTACCCAGCGCGGGTTGCGAGCGGTATATAGGCCTCTAAACCAGCCGGGCTCCCACAGTCCAAACAGAAAAGAATAATTTTGTCGCAGTCCACATCCCTTTGCAGTTTCATTATCTTCAGCTGCCGGCCTTCTTATCTAAAATGGAGGGAGAGGGGATAGGGGATGGGAGGGGGGGGGGGGGGGGCAAGCACGCATTTGTGAAGGTCTCACGGCATAGGTCAATTTTGTTTGAGCCAGTTTAGGACATCCTGCAGGTTTTCGAAGAAATGGGAGCGATTATCCTTGATCACCTTTAGTCTGGCCGGATATAGCATGGCTTAGACAAGTTGTTTTGAACGCAGCATTTTCTTTGCCTCTAAAAATTTTTGTCACCTCTGCTGCACCTCTAAGGAGAGGTCCGGGAAGATACGGATTGTTTGTCCGTCAACCCTTATCGGGTCTTTTTCCCAGTAGAGCGCCAGAATTTTGTCTCTGTCCTTCTAGTTAAGTAATTTTGCAATGAAGGTGCCTGGAGGGCTTCCGGGCGGCGGGGCTCTTGATGAGATGCAGTGTGCTCTCTCAATGCAGAATAGGGGTGACAGAGAGTCGGGGCCATACTCCTGTTTGAGGAGCGATTCCAGAAAGTCGCAGGGATCTCTGCCCTCAGCTTCCTCTGGCAATCCTATGAATCTGAGGTTGCATCTGCGGAGGCGGTTCTCCATATCGTCCAGTTTTTTCCGCTGCGCCGTGAGGTTAGAGTTGACGGTGCGTACTTGATCTGAGAGTGGTGTGACAGTGTCCTCTAAGTTAGAGACTCGCGTCTCGACTTCTGTTGTGCGCTCTCTCAGCGTTTGGACGTCCGCTCGCAGCAGACCAAAGTCCGACTGTAATGCGTCAATTTTTTCTGTGAGGGCAGAGCGTGACTCTGTAATCGCTTTCAGTACATCGGCGATAGTCGGGCCAGATGTGGAGGGCAAAACTGGTGTTGTTGCCTCAGGGGGCGCACTCTGCGGGCTGGAGGGCGCGTTAGATCAGGGGTCCATTGAGGTGCTGGGCCGAGAATATTGCTGCAGTTTACTAGTTATTTTGGCTTGCTTGCTGGGAGCCATGTTGTTAGAGGATAGTAGTAGGGAATGTCCGTAGTCTCGAACTTATAAGATGTCACAGGGGGGGATTCATGCGCAGTTTAAGCTTTAATACATGGCTGTTGGGGTGCAATCATAGTGTAATAGTATCCGTGCACCTCTAGCGCGTCTCTTTTAGGCGGAAGCTCAGGGCTTAGCTTCTGGGTGCGCATAGAGCAGTGGGTTACAGTCCTGGGGTGCCACGTTATCGAGGGGCGAGACACACAGGAATGGGGGGGGGGGGCAGTCAGTTGCCTCTGCACCTCTCTGTTCGGGAGTAGAGTGCTCCCCTAAGGGGGGGGGGGGCTCCGTGACCGGTGCTCCTCGCTATGTGCTTAGTTCTTCGCAGCGTCCCCCACTACTTCTTCTCCCACACTGCCTCCAATTCTTTTCCTCTGCACCCCTTGTCTCCCCCCGCCTAGGTGGTGTCCGACTGGGGGGAGGGGTGGAGGGGGCCTCCTAATGTGTCTGCCGGCCTAGGGTGTTTGCTACGCAGCAGGGGATTTCCAGTGCCCCAGGGGTGGTATCACAGTCCCATAGGGGTGGGGGAGTGTAGGGGGGGGGGGGGCGCAGGGTCCAGCGGCCGCAGCCGCTGCGTCACTCACCCAGTTTACAGTCCTGTGGATCTGCTGCTCTCTCTCCTGCTTCTTCTGCCCGCTCCCCGGCTTTCTACAGGTCCCAGCAGCTGCTACTTCACCTCTGCTGCTCCTCGGCAGGTGTTTGCTGTGGCCTTCCGCGGCCGGCCCTCACTTCTGGTCGGCCGCGCCTGTAAATCTAGGCCGAAGATGCGCGCGGTTCCATAGGCCGCAAAATCGTAGTATTAGCTAGAGACCCGCGGAAGGTCTCTTTCTGTGGGTCTCGGCCCGGAGGTGCCCGCGGTAGCAGTTTCGGCCCCGTGGGAGCCTCCAAACGCGGTAGAAACCTGCCGGTATGATCCTGCAGCCAGGAGCTCCAGCCTGTGCGTGCGCTCCTGTTGCTGGCTAGCCACGCCCCCCTCAAGCTTTATACTTTATTAGTCATCCTTGAACGCTTTAAGCGATCCATAATGCGAAAATGTGCTAATTGTGTTTCGCTGTCAGAAACGGTCACTGGTGGCAGTAAAATGTTTGGGGTGTGCAGGATGAAATTTGGGCCCCATCTTGCATAAGTGGAGCCCAAATTTGGGGAGCTGAAAATAAGTTGACTCTTTGATCTGCCCCTGGGTGCCGTACATCACAGGTTGGTGACTGTGGGCCCTATAAACCCCTTATTCATGACCGTAACTCTTCATCTTGGCATCTGGTCCCAATTACTGGAGGTGAGAATCAATTGTTGAGTGACTCCACACATGGCACACCATTGTGCCAGATTCTCTGACACAACTGCTCCACTCATGATCATCAGAGGTCTGGTGGACAGTGTCCAAATACCACAATGCCAGCTATAGACCAGTCGAATAACTGACCAGTGATGACTACATTTTCAGGGCTGTTGTTATGTTTCATTAAATTTTTCAAAGTTGATTTCAGTCATGCGATGGTGCAATAGCAGCATAATAATAATTAAGGAGACGAGAAAACAACGGGTGTTTTTCCTGCACTGAATTAGTTGAGCAGCCCCTGAACTCTCCCAACAGGGCAGCTTAGACTGATCACCGTGTGCCATCACAATGCTTGTATTCACACACATCTGAGCCCGGTAGGGGCTGTCACATGTTGAAAACATTTTCCCTGCCAAGTAAAATCATAAAGCAAAACTGACCAGGGCCAACAGCACCGAAATATTACCTGGATTTTCTTTTCATTAAGAATTTTTGACTCTGTACTTTGTTTCATATCCAGTTTTATTTTTGCAAAAATCTGCTTAATAAGGCCTAGAGAAAAGTGCAACCAGTCCTTCTTGTGTTTTCTATGGAGTTACTTCAGTGCCAAGTGTGGCATGAGTTGCACACTGGAGCTATCTACAGACAGTCAGGTGGCTTGGGACTTACTACCTGACAACTTTGGTTGTATAGGCAGTGTATTCCTAGCAAGCAGACTGTCAGACAGGACTCGGTTCAGCTCAAAACTACACTGGATGGAATGGCCCCTGGCCCTCTCACAGTTGGCGCGTCCCTTTATGGAAATTATACCTTTGACCCCAGAGTGCAGCAAATATTGATGTGACAAATTTTCCATAGAAAAGTTATAGTGTTAAGCCACATTAGATAGGAAAATCCGACTATCTCAACGACCAGTTATGGTGCCATTGTGTCTAAGAGACTCCAGTGGGCAAAAGAGCACAAAAGTTGTTTCACTAAATAGCAGAAAAACATCTCCTGGTCAGATGGATCCAGATTTTTGTTGCGTCATGCTAATCGGAGGTCAGAATTTGGTGCAAGTAGTATGAATTGATGACCCCTTTTTGTCAGCTGGTCAGAACATGTCAGCACCATCATCTAATCGGCAGCAAATACAAGAAGCTTCTTGTCCACAGGGGCCGATATTCCTGCCGAATGATTTCATCATCTAGTAGGAATTCTACGCCATGATGAATTGCTGCGGATTTGAAGGACAAGGAGGCCCAACTAACTAATAGATAGGAGCTGCTAATAAAGGGGCCATTCAGTGTATATTTGCACTGTTCTGGCACCAGACAAGGCAAATGCAATTTAGCAGCATCACTGCTATATAATTTCCCATTTCAGGCCGGATAGCTAATCCGATTTTCCTAAAAAAAAAAACAATGGAAACATAGGCTAAAGCCAAAAAATTGCATAATATACAAGTACATAAGATCACGTGACATAAAAGTGCAGAGCCTCTGAATTTAATATTTTTGGAGAAGTCAAAATTAGCAGGGGTGCAAACCTGGACATCTTGTAAGCAAACCAGGTACCCATTGGCATTCCGGTCATGGAGGCAGACCATGTCGCTGCTATTCGGTACAAGATGTCTTGTAGACTGACACTGGACTAGTATTAATTCCAAATTACTCTTTGTAGGACAGGTGTTTCAGTATTGGACCCTCCTTCTCCAGTACTACATGACCTCCACTCACTGCTGATTTTGATGTGATTGCATGGGGAAAAAAACCTAATTAGCATTTATACGTCATAACGTGTAAAAATGGCAGTCTGCAATGTAGTACTACATAAAGTCAGTTAAGGACATGGGGAACAGATGTGCCCTTTATCAACTGATCTTATATTTGCCATTCACCAGACTGTCCTCGGCAGGTCTGGATGGACGCTGGGACGCAGATCTTTTTCTCATACGCCATTTGTTTAGGATGTTTGACCGCACTGGGAAGCTACAATCAATATCACAACAACTGCTACAGGTAAACCTTCTCTCAGGAACTGATTAATTTCATGTTGCAAAATGTGAGAACATGATGTACTTTTTCTCAACTAGTTTTATTTAATGGAAGAAAAAAAAAAAAAAGAAAAATTTTACATTAAAGGGGTGGTCTCGCGAAACCAAGTGGGGTTATACACTTCCGTATGGCCATATTAATGCACTTTGTAATGTACATTGTGCATTAAATATGAGCCATACAGAAGTTATTCCACTTACCTGCTCCGTTGCTAGCGTCCTCGTCTCCATGGTTCCGTCTAAATTCGCTGGCAGCTTGCTTTTTTAGACGCGCTTGCGCAGTCCGGTCTTCTCCATTCAGCACGAGCCGCTTCAGTGTGCTCCCCGCTACAGCTCTTCTGCGCATGCGCAGACGAGCTGTCACTGCTCGGGAGCGCGCTGCAGCGGCCATTCTGTACCTTCCTCTGTTAGAGGAAGGTGCAGAAACTGGAGCTGCCCAGCGGAGAAGCCCAGCCCAGCCCAGCAGCCCCGAGAAGCCTCCCAGGTAAGTGATGGGTCGGGGGGGGGGCTGCCGCTGCGCCGGGCTGCGCCGGGGGGGGGCTGTCGCTGCGCCGGGGGGGGCTGCCGCTGTGATGGGGGAACTAGCGCTAGGCCGGGGGGGCTGTCGCTGCGATGGGGGGGCTGTCGCTAGGCCGGGGGGGGCTGCCGCTGCGATGGGGGGGCTGTCGCTAGGCCGGGGGGGCTGCCGCTGTGATGGGGGAACTAGCGCTAGGCCGGGGGGGCTGTCGCTGCGATGGGGGGGCTGTCGCTAGGCCGGGGGGGGCTGCCGCTGCGATGGGGGGGCTGTCGCTAGGCCGGGGGGGCTGTCGCTAGGCCGGGGGGGGCTGTCGCTAGGCCGGGGGGGGCTGCCGCTAGGCCGGGGGAACTAGCGCTGGGCTCCGGAACCTAGCGCTGGGCTCCGGGGCCTTCACCTGGGCTGAGGGTCTAGCGCTGGGGAGCCGGGGGCTAGCGCCGGTTACCTGCTGCCTGGCGGTGGGCGTCTGGTCGGCGGCTGCGGGGCGTCTGGTCGGCGGCTGCGATGCGTCCGGTTGCCATGGAGACACAGCTGGCGGCGTCTCGGGAGCGCGCACGTCGGGCTGCAGCGAGCGACGGGGAAAGAGCCGGCGGCCATCTTGAGGAAACTTTTATAAGTTGCTGAAACGCTGGAACGGTAAGTACGAACCAGCTAGAAATGTCATTTACAGGGGTAATTAGTAATGTATGTTTAATGGGGGGGACTGGGCAAAAAAAAAATTTAACTGCTTCCTCGAGACATCTCCTTTAACTAAAAATACTCTAAAATGTACTATATAATCTCATATCCAGTGGTCTTTAGGAAAGTGGGACTGCTTGGAGAAGGCTTCAAAATAAGACATCAAATTATAGATAAATAAATCTTAGCGGTCCCGGCAGAAAGCTTCCCGTTGAGACTACTACATTCATTGGGAAACGTGTATATTAGGTGGTGAAGACCTGCCTTGTTCTTACGCTCTTGCAGGGACTGTATTGCTTTGTGCTTTCTGAATAGCGGCACAAGTTTTGTGGCTGGATTTGCCATCTTTTCTATCTTGGGTTTTATGGCAGAAGAACAAGGAGTACCAATATCAGAAGTAGCAGAATCTGGTGAGTTAATTAACATTTTATTTTTGCATATATAATTTGTAAGGTTCTAGTATGAATTCTGCTACTTTTAATGAGAAATCAATGAAACATGGAGTTTGACTGAAGGTACCCAAACTTTTAGACATTGTAATAAACCAAGATTATCACATGGTCGAGCTGGATTATTATGTTTTTTTTAAAACTCGTTTTATTGAAAAATAAATATACCATACAGTATATAAATGAATAAAAACTTGCACCATAAATTCTTCAAATTAGGGAAAAATTCCATAGGTACATTATCCACACTTGATACATAAGTACAGTACACTAGTACATTGATGATGATTATCCGTTCAGTCGCATCTGACCCTCGGTCACTCTATGGATCAATGTCCTCCACGCGTTTTTGTCTTTCACCTCTACTTTCAGTTCCGCCATTGACATGTTTGTGGTGGCCTTGATTGTATCTAGCCATCTTGTTCTTTGTCGTCCTGATCTTCTCTTCCCACTGACCCTGCCAAGCATCAGTACTGTTTCCAGTGAGTTAGCGCGCATCACGTGTCCAAAAAAGAGAGCCGCTGTTTGATGATTTTGCCCTCTAATGATATTTTCAGTTTGACGCGATCTAACACTACCTTGTTCGTTGTCATGGCAGTCCAAGGTATCTGTAGCATTCTCCTCTACCACCAGAGTTCAAATATATCAATTTTCCTTCTCTCTGTTTTCCTGAGCATCCAACTTTCGTAACCATACATAGTTATGGGAAAGACGATTTGCATTGACCAGTCTGGTGTTTGTTGCAATGCTAATATCCTTGCTTTTACAGATCTTTTCCAGTCCTTGCATTGCAATCCTACCAAGTGTAAACCGTCTCTTGATCTCCAGTCTAGATTACCTGTTTCAATCGATTTTGGATCCAAGGAAGATGAGATTTTGGACCGTCTCAGCTTCTTCATTGTTAATCTTTATGTTCACTGTACTGTTGCCTACCGCAGTCTTTCGTTTTCTTGCTGTTGCGTCCTATGCGTTTGCTTTCCTTTTGCACTTGTTGGATAAGGTATTCCAGGTCCCTTTCACTTTCTGCAAGCAGAATGGTGTCATCTGCATAGGTTGTTGACATTTCTGCCACCCATTTTGACTCTGATTTCTAATTCGCCCAGATTGTATCACCTCATGATCGCTTCTGTGTACAGATTGAAAAGGACTAGTGATAGAATGCAGCCTTGCCGTACGCCTTTCTCGATTCCAAACCCATCCGTGTTTCCATAAGCTATCCTGACTGTTGCTTCTTGGTTGTTGTAAAGCAACCTTATAAGCTGTTCAATATGTTCTGGGACGCCCATTTGCTTCAGACACTTCCAAAGCTTGTCATGTTCGACACAATCAAATGCCTTGCTGTAGTTGATGAAACACACGTCCTTTTGATACTCTCGGGTCTTCTCCTACACTAGTACATCAGGCACCTATAACAGTAGGGTCTAGCATTTGGCACCCATTTTTGGATTATTATGTTTAGTTCATTATTACCTAAGAGAAAACATAGGGACATTAGACTCGATGACTATTTCCTACAATATCAACAATCATATCATGAGAAATATATTTTAATTTGTGCCTATTCTCAGATGAACCTTTCTGTTAAGAAAAGCAGTGTTCATTGCATGATTGTCACATGTTTAGGTTTATGGCTAGCCTTAAGCAATAGTAGATGTGTCTTGAAGCTATTTATTTTGCTCCCTTTGGGTGATTTGTACAGATTTTTTACGTAGCTATTCAGATTTTTTTAAAAATGCCATTAAAGCATACATAATAACTTATCACTTCCTGCAGTTCTCTTCAGAGCTTGACTGTATAGACTGGGATAGGATCAGCAGGGGGCAGTGCATTTAATGACAGCTGTGTTGTATTGCTGGAGGCTTAGATGAGGCAGGATAGTAATACCATGTTTCCCCGAAAATAAGACCCTGTTTTAAATTAATTTTTGCCCCCAAAGAGGCACAGTGTCTTAATTTCCGGGGGACGTCTTACTACTTACCTAGCAGGCGGCGTTCGGGTCCCTCATGCTGGGTTGTGGTGCTTCGGCAGTCTTCCGTGTAGTCCTCAGCACTGAGCAAACATTCTCTTCCTGGTAACAGGGCTTCAATACCCTGCCTTCAGCAAGAGATTGCTGTGATTGGATCACGAGCACTGTGGCTCACCCAATCAGAGCTGGCGCTCAATGAACCAATCGCAGCCATTCAATTATGTTTTTCATGTAGTGTAGCTAGAGCTTATTTTCAGCGGAGGGCTTATAAATCAGGCCCCCAAACCCCTGAAAATCCGTGTAGGTCTTATTATCGGGGTATGTCTTATTTTCAGGGAAACACTGGACTTGGTCTTTGAGGAAGGGGCTATACGCAATCACTTCCTGAAGACTGTATACTTATTTAACCATCATTGTAGCTGCCATATAGCACACACCCTGCTGCACTATCTATACAGACATTACAGAAGGAAAGGTATGACTCCAATAAAGCTGTCCTCAAGGACAGGTGGGTTTGACCAATCTGGATGTAATGTGTAGGGCAACCCATATCAGTACAATCTGCCTATGAAACCTAAATAAGATTATTTTTCATCATCTTGTTTCCCAGGTCCAGGCTTAGCATTCATTGCATACCCGCGAGCTGTGTCTATGATGCCGTTCTCTCCGCTTTGGGCTTGTTTCTTCTTCATCATGGTCATTCTTCTTGGTCTGGACAGTCAGGTACCCATGGATAATTGGTATTATTTTTATGTATCTACACAATTCCAAACAACAAATACACCCTCCGTAGTCCGGTCCATATGTTCGTTCATCTGTTCCTTACATTACGTTAACCTACAGATAGATAAGCATAAAGTAGGGGACAGATGGAAGAGCATATGATGGCAGGATCAGACTACAGAATAAGAACACATACATCATATCTACACTATACTACCAAAAGTAATTGGACACCTGAGCAAGAATCAAAAGTGATATTTATATCCATATGTTAGCACTTAGTGGGGCTCCTTAGGCCATAATGACATGCTATACTCTCTGTAGCATACTTTCTACTAATGTCTGCTACACTTAAGGTGGTATTTTCCTCCATTCATCCTGAAAACATCTGGCGAGTTCTATCAGAGACGATGGGCGCTGCTCATATTTCCTGACCCAACATAGCAGTTCTTCCGAAAGATGTTCAGTAGGGATCAGGTCAGGACTCTGCAGTCAGTCTAATTGTGAAACATCCATATCCTCAAACCAACAGTGTTGGATGTGTGACAAGACGCCAACCATTCCCATAGTATTGCCACATTGCCGGCAGCACATTATTGTCTACAATGTCAAAGTACACCTCTGTGTTCATGGTTCTTGCCATTACAATCAAGACCATGCCACATAAAACATCCCCTGACCATAAAGGAACCTCTGCTGTACTAACTGTTGGCACAACACACTTAGACAAAAGGTGTTCCCCAGGCCTCCTCCACACCCAGGCACATCCATCTGTTCTTAAAATACAGTAGCGTCATTAGTCACTCTGTAGAACGTTCTTCCATTGCTCAATTGTCCAAATGATGACACTCCTTGCACCATTGTAGATGGTCTGATGCATCTACTTTGAAAAGCCTTTCCAGGAATTTGCAGGATGAATGGTGGGAAATACTAGCTGAGGTGTTTCAGACGTTAGTAGAATATGCCCTGGAGAGTATCTAATGTCATTATGGCTAAAGAAACTTTACTAAGTGTTAACATCTGGAAATAAATACTACTTTTGACGCTTGCTCAGGTGTCCAATGAGTTTTTGTTGGATAGTGTATATAAAGTAGCATGCAAATTTATGCCATGACCTGCTTTGATATGGACTTCACTGACATGTCCTATTTTTTCCTCAGTTTGTATGTGTGGAGAGTCTGGTCACCTCTTTGGTGGATATGTATCCCAGTACCTTTCGTAAGGAGAACCGCCGCGAGCTACTTATCCTGGTTGTCTGTATCTTCTCCTTCCTCATTGGGCTTGTCATGTTGACTGAGGTATAGAACAAAGATTCTGGTGTCAGTGTACACTTTCCCACACCAAACTTTCCATTTATTATAGGAGATAAGAGGCGAAAGTGACCCACAGGCTTGGAACCATTGAGGTGCCCAAGTAAGCAATAATCCATCTTTAGGATTGGGGATTTGGGTAAACCTAAGCTAACACCCCCTTCTCGATTTTGCTCAAGAGTATTCAGTGGAGCAGTTTCTATGGAAGTGATGAATGACATCATAGAGTAGGATGACTTTATCATTATTTGGGTCATGAAGACATTATAGTTGAAGAAGGACATTTTCTTGGATTGGTAGCTTCCACACCATCCTCACACTTATATTGTTGTCTCCAACCAGGGTGGTATGTACGTGTTCCAGCTGTTTGATTATTATGCTGCCAGTGGAATGTGCCTGCTATTTGTCGCCATCTTTGAGACCCTCTGCATTGGTTGGGTATATGGTAAGTGGTATTATAACAGTGCAGGAACCCAACTATGCCCACAAGTGCCTGCTCCCTGCTTTGTTAGTTCAGGTGAGTATTATACCTAGGACACCACATGTGACCTTTGAATTGTCTACTCTATGGGTATTCAATGCTATACAGATATGGTACAAATGTCCAGCTAGCCCCTGGATTGGCCCAATGATTCATTTTTCGTTTTCTCTGATAGATTCTCAATTGATATCAATGAAAACATTTCTGTACAGTGATCGATTGCTCTTGTTTCTATAGGTGCTAATAACTTCTACGACAACATAGAACATATGATTGGCTACAGGCCCCTGCCCATCATCAAATATTGCTGGCTGTTCATTACCCCTGCTGTGTGCCTGGTGAGATGGTGGTATTATTGATTCGGGGTTGAGTGCAGCAGCTGCAGTATGCTTATAACAATCTCATCTGTTATCCTCTCTTCTACCAGGCCACCTTCATCTTCTCACTGGTGAAATACACTCCTCTTCAGTATAACAAGCGTTACACCTACCCCTGGTGGGGCGACGCTGTAGGCTGGCTGCTAGCCCTCTCGTCTATGATTTGTACCCCACTCTGGGTATTTTACAAGCTGTCAACAATCAAAGGACCTATGGCAGAGGTAGGTTGTGGGGGACTGACGTTATCCGTGATTGTTAATCTGTGTCTGGTAGTATATTTTACTTAAGCCAAAGCTAAATGGTGTTTTATTTTGCATTATAGGTATGCTGTGTGGGCATTTAGTGGGAGCTGTTATCCTGTGCATTGCTTCAAGTGCATTAGGAAGTGCTATAGAAAATGAAGACATCCCATCTGTAGATTCAGGCTTCCAACAAACCACATTAGTTAGGGCATAGTCTTGCCAAAGTCATAAAATGCAGCACAAATCTACGGTACAGAAGGGGTAACAGGGGTGATGAACGGGTTATTGTCAGTAATCCTGATGATCTATTGCAGTAAAGGGTTAATGTAATCATCTCTGGTGTTCTAGGGAAAGGGGTCGATGTCATTAATCCTGGTGGTGTAGGACACCCAAAGGGGTTGATGTAAGCATCCTTGGTGGTGTATGTCAGGAAAGGGGTTGACATAAGCATCCCTGGTGGTATATGGCAGGAAAGGGATAGATGTAAGCATCCCTATTGGTGTAGGGCAGGGAGAGGTTGATGTAAGCATCCATGGTAGTTTAGAGCAGGGAAGAGGTTGATGTAAGCACCCCATGGTGATATAGAACAGTAAGGGGGTTAATTTAAATATCCATAGTAGTGTAGGGCAGGAAAGGGGTTGACATAAGTATCCTTGGTGGTGTAGGGCAGGGAAGGGGTTGATTTAGGCAGACCAGGTGGTGTTGAATGGGAGGAGCTGATGTAAGCATCCCAGGTGGTGTTGAATAGGGGGAGTTGATGTAAGCATTCATGGTGATGTAGAGCTGGGATGAGGTTGATGTAAGCATATCTGGTGGTGTATAGCAGTGAATGGGTTGACATAAGCATCCCTAGTGGTGTAAGGTAGGAAAGGGGTTCACATAAGCATCACACATGGTGTTGAATGGAAAGACTTGATGTAAGTATTCCTGGTGGTGTAGGACAGGGTAGGGGTTTGTTTAAGCATCCCTGGTGGTTTAAGGCAGGGAGTGCATTTACATAAGCATCCCTGGTGGTGTAGAGCAGGGAAGGGTTTGATGTAAGTATATCTGCTAGTTTAGTGAATCTGGTATAGAAGAAGCAGTGGAGCTACTCCGGTGGCAATAAAGTACAGTGGTGCTGGAAAGATACTTATCCTAATTAGGTATCCTGGTGAAGAAGTAGTAAAAAAGCTTATCCCTAGTTTTTTCTTGACCTTCACTACTACATCTGCTAGTTTAGGGTAGGAAAGGGGTTGATGTAAGCACCCTTGGTAGGTTTGAATAGAAAGGGAGTTGATGTAAGCACCCTGGTGGTGTAGAGTAGGAACGGGGTTAATGTAGCATCCCTGGTGATGTTGAATAGGGGTGATTGATGTAAGCATCCCTGGTGGTTTAGGAAAGGTAAAGAATTGATGTAAGCATCCCTGGTGGTGTATAGCAAGGAAGGGATTGATGTAAGCAATCCCGGCGGTGTTGAAGGGGAGGGGGGGGGGGGGGGGAGTATATGCAGCATCTATGGTGATGTAGGGCCGAAAAGGTGTTGATGTAAACATTCCTGGTGGTATAGGGCAGGGAAGGCATTGACATAAGCATCTTTGGTGGTGTAGAGCAGGGAAGGAGTTGATGTAAGAATCCCATGTGGTGTTGAATCAAGGGAGTTGATGTAAACATCCCAGTGGTGTAGGTCAATAAAGGTGTTTGTTAGTATCCCTGGTGGTGTAGGGCAGTGAAAGGGTTGATGTAAGCATCTCTGAAGGTGTGGGGCAGGGAAGGGATTTATGTAAGCATCCCTGGTGGTGTAGAGCAGGGAATGGATTGATGTAAACATCCCAGGTGGTATTGAATGGGGAGACTTGATATAAGCATCCCTGGTGGTGTAGGGCAGTGAAGGGGTTGACATAAGCATTCATGATGGTGTAGGGCAGGCAGGGGGTTGTTGGTTATTTCTGGTGATGTAGCACAGGAAAAATGTTGATATAAGCATCCTTGTCTGTTATTGGCTGGGTGGCAACTCTACCTGTAGTCCCTCTGGGCACTTTTAAACCAGCAGCTTCCACTGTATTGACTTTTTTATGTTGATTCTTACTTCCATTTCATTAGCTGTTGTCTTTCACCTTTTTATATCCCAGAGGTTCCGGCAACTGACTTGCCCAGACCCAGATTTGCCTCAGAAACCTTTACGGGACCACCAAATGCTACCGACGCCTGTATCTCAAGTAGATGAATCGCAGTGTTAGGACAGACCTATGCGTGTGTGGATGTATGTCATTTACATTGATGGGTGATCTGCAACTGGAGTAAAACCATTCTACATACATTGAGAAGCCATGATGGGATCATATACATATATGACTGTATTAACGCTCACACATGAAGGATATTTGTGGCGTGTGGATCTGACCTGTGAAACATTGTCATTCCATTCATTTATCTCCTGTTTTTCTCTTTTTTTGTGACTTACCACAATTTTTCTCTGGTTATAAACCAGTGGAAGTAGTAGAAGATGTGATGAGGGCAGAAGATATGGCACCAAAACTACACTGATGAGGTGTCCATGTGCTGTGATCCCTACTGAAATTATATGTAAAGGTTATCAGCCCTGGGTACAGAGGATCCGCTTTTGTATCTGTTGACAGGATCTCCTGGCTTCAGACATTGGTGGACATCTGATTACATGGATCCCAAATAGTATTATTCTCCATTGACCAGTTGACATGTCAATGAAACCTAAGATCACCTCTTTGAGAAGACCACCCCTGACCTAGACCAGGTTGTTCTGTGATTGATTTTCAATTTCCTTATATCCTTAGTTATCTTCTCCCTGTTCTTTAGGAAGACCACTTCTCTGAAAGAGAGAGGCGCGAACTTTTACTTAAATGTAAACTTGCTATATCAAGATCTGTTTTTGTGGACCCATCTTGAGACATTTTTCTTGGTTTCTCTATGGTCCAGTTATTGTTCACAAACCGCTTGAATTTTCCATCATCTTGGAGATGCCAATTCTTGGGTGTTGTCTTGCCCGTCCCATGGCTCTCACAACAAATGAATTTGCACATTAAGGAAGTACTGTTTCTTGTGGAGATCACCAAGTTGGCTTGAGGAAATTTATAGGCTATGCTATGCTCCTCTGGGAAAGAAGGTATGCTAGTGGCAGAAGGAAAAATGCCTCACTGGTTCCACTTATTGGAAGTCAATGCCCAACATCCAACCAACCAGAACCCTACTGTGAACTGACAAGGGGCAAGAACCCTGAAATAGCTGTCTGTACATGGTTATCTTTATCTGGTTTGGCTCCCATCCTATTCATGTTACAAGGCCTGTTAGGAGATCGGACATGGATTTATTGTGAAGCTACCTTCCAATACGTGATGCCACAAAGGCTTTTTTCTCTCCACCTTTTTTTTTGTACATTAAGGAAAAAGTGCAATTCTTAAAACATGTTCAATGATACAAAATGTATAACACTCAAGAGTGCCAAATGTAATAAAGTAGTTGCAATACCTGTGACACTTGTGGTTAATTTGTAAAATACAAAAACTGGAAAGTAATCCTGAAGGTACAAGTTGTGCTAACAGGTTTTAGTGACCATAGATACAAGATAGATGTAGATTCTTTGGTCGAAAAGGCATCTTATTTGTATGAAAAGGCTGGCAGACACTGCTGGTGCCACTAATGCTGTGCAAATCAATAGAATTAGACAGGTTGAAATCCAATCTGTCCAATCCCTCTTTCTCTACTGTCTATTAGGTCTCCGACACACTAACCATGAGTGCAAGTTGCACCCGACAGGCTCGTTAGTGACTCGCATTGGACAGCACATGTGCAACAATCCTTGTGCTGCCCGATTTACATAGATGATGCACATTGATAAGAAATCACTGAAGGCAGTAGAAACCTCAAAATTAGCAAAAAAAATCACTAAGAAGGTCTCTAATAAAATATAACCTTTAATAAAGAATGTTAAAAAAGTTGTGCAACTGTGAAAAGACAGACATACAACATAGAAATTTATTTAACATGTGTTACGAGTAAGTGCAATTAGACGCCATGCCAGAACCAGTATAAAAATGCATCAAATCAGAGTTTGATCTACACACGATGCACATTGACATGCATTGGCACGTCCTTTTTCTTGTCTTTGAAATGGTCAGGAACAGGACATCCATGAGTTTTTTCATGATTAGTGTTAAAAATGTCAATGTGCATACCCTCATAGGCCTATAATAGGGCTGTGTGCTGTCGGTGGATTAAAGGGGTTGTTCCGCGCCAAAACAGGGTTTTTGTGCATAGGCCCCCCGTTCAGCGCAGGACAAACCCAAAGGATGTGTTGAAATTTAAAAAAAATTTTTTACTTACCTGAATCCCCTCTCTGCAACTTCTTCCTTCTTTTCCTCCAAGATGGCCGCCGGGATCTTCACCCACGATGCACCGCGGGTCTTCTCCCATGGTGCACCGTGGGCTCTGTGCGGTCCATTGCCGATTCCAGCCTCCTGATTGGCTGGAATCGGCACACATGACGGGGCGGAGCTAAGAGATGACGCGTAGAAGGGGGCGTAGCCAGAACGCCGCTCGTGCCCGGACCGACCAGAAGGGAGAAGACCCTTCTGCACAAGCGCGTCTAATCGGGCGATTAGACGCTGAAATTAGACGGAGCCATGGAGACGGGGACGCCAGCAACAGAGGGGGTAAGTGAATAACTTCTGTATGGCTCATATTTAATGCACGATGTATATTACAAAGTGCATTAATATGGCCATACAGAAGTGCTTAACCCCACTTGCTTTCGCGAGACAACCCCTTTAACATGGCCAGCACACAGTCCCAAATACGGTACTGTGCACCTAACATTAGACTGAATATAATGGATTATTCTAATTATTCCCATGCCAGGCTCACAATACTGGTGGGTCAGCAGACCAGTGATGGATTTGCTGTAATCATAGCTGTGTTCTAGAACTACTGAACCTCCCATCAAATTATCAGGGCCCACACACATTCATAGGGTTCCTCTGCTTTTTGTTTATGCCATTGGTGTGCATTTCATGTATAGACACTGACAAAGAAAGTCAGAAAGCTGGGGGGAAAAAGTCATTGAACATACAGACCGAGGAAGTTGAGAGATGAATGCACAGCAGTGGCAAAGCCATATAGTTATTAGATTACAAAATATGTCATTTAGCAAGTAGTTTGAGCCCTCTTGCAGCTAGACTCTGGCAAAAAAAAAAGCTGCATTCTCATTGGTTGCTACGGGGTTCAATGCCCCCATAACGCAGATCCAGAAAAACCCATTGAGTTTAATTGCTCTTCTGTTAGCTCCAGTATAGGTATTTTTCTGGGCACAACGACTGAGGAGAGTTGTGCATATGACACTCTAAGGCCTCCTGTACACGGACGATAGTGCATTGCGTTACTCGTGTCGATAATCCGACCGCGAGCAAAGCAGTGCACGCTTTCCATAGCGTTGCTAGGGAAAGTGCGGCCCCCTGTCCACGAGTGGAGAATCATAGCGATTCCGCCTTGCCCGTGGACAGGGGGCTTAACATACAGAGATGATGCTGAAGTATCTATTTCTTGTACACCTATATTATACAGCAGCAGCTGCCAGATCCTTGATCAGGATGGCCAAGGAGATTTGGCCTGTATAGTAAGTGGGCATGTGTGTGCAGAAATCATGTGTGCTGTACAGCTAGACCAAAAGTCCAAACGTCACCCACAGGTCTCTGAACTTTACAGATATTAACAGTTTACTTTCATTTCTTCCTCCTGCTGTCAGCCATGGTGTCTGATGGTCTAAGAAAGGAGCTGGAATGTTCCGTCTGTCTGCACCTTTATACAGATCCTGTAACCCTGAGATGAGGACACAATTTCTGCCAGGTCTGTATTAATCAGGTCCTGAATACACAGGATGGCTCTGGAGTTTATTCCTGTCCTGAATGTAGAGAAGAATTTAAAGAGTGGCCTGTGCTGAAGAGGAACATAACTGTGTGATAACCACCTGAGAGTTCGCAGCAAGTCAGCAGAACACGTCCTAACTAGGGTTGCCACCCGGCCGGTATTTTTCTTGCCAGGCTGGTGCTGGTATTTTTTTTTTACTTATTTTGGTCGAGCTGCTGTGTCCCCCGCGGGGATGAAGAACTCCTTTTCTGCATCTGTCACACATCTGTGACAGGTGCAGCAAAGGAGTTCTTCATCCCCGCGGGGAATCAAGAATTCCCTGCTGCATCTGTCACAGATGTGACAGATGCGGCAAAGGAGTTGTTCATCCCCACAGGGAATAAACTGAGGCGCTCAGCCAATCACAGGCAGCTCTCGCCTCTCATTCATTGAATGGCCGAGAGCTGCCTGTGATTGGCTGAGCGCCTCAGCCAATCAGAAGCAGCTCTTTCAGCAGGCGGGGATTTTAATTCCCCGCCTGCTGAAAGCACTTCAGTGGAGAGTCGGGGACAGCGGAGACAGAATTTGGCTGAGCACCAGCAGCTGAAGAAAGGTGAGTATGATTTTTTTTCTTTATTTTTTACACCAGTTTGGTTTGTTTTTTAGGAAGGGTTTATATTTACCGCCCTTCCCTGAAAAACAATTAAGGGGTGCCGGCAGCTGGATCCTCTACCGCAGCTGTCATCTGTGACAGGGAGACGCTGTGGGATGTCACCATTACTACAGGGGTCACTGTGGGATGTCACCATTACTACAGGGGGCCGCTTTGGGATGTCACCATTACTACAGGGGTGACACTGGGATGTCACCATTACTACAGGGGTCACACTGGGATGTCACCATTACTACAGTGGGTCACTGTGGGATGTCACCATTACTCCAGGGGACCGCTGTGGGATGTCACCATTACTCCAGGGGACCGCTGTGGGATGTCACCATTACTCAAGGGGGCCGCTGTGGGATGTCACTATTACTACAGGGGTCACTGTGGGATGTCACCATTACTACAGGGGTCACTGTGGGATGTCACCATTACTACAGGGGGCCGCTGTGGTATGTCACCATTACTACAGGGGAGTCGCTGTGGGATGTCACCATTAACGCTGGGGCTGGTGTGGGATGTCATTATTACTACAGGGGGCCACTGTGGGATGTCAATATTAACGCTGGGGCCGGTGTGGGATGTCACTATTACTACAGGGGCCACTCTGTGGGGTGTCACTATTAATACTGGGGACGCTCTGTGGGGTGTCATTATTAATGCTGGGGCCGCTCTGTGGGGTGTCACTATTACTACTGGGGGCTACTGTGAGATGTCACTATTACCACTGGGGCCGCTCTGTGGTATGTCACTATTAATGCTGGGGCCGATCTGTGGTATGTCACTATTAATGCTGGGGCCACTCTGGGGGATGTCACACGCACCTGTGTGTAGACTGTATGCGATGTGAGCGTCTGCAGCCTGCAGCGTGTTCTCGCGAGTAGATGATATTTAGTGTGAATCACACTAAACGTCATCTACTCCCGAGAACAGGCTGGCCTGGATCTCGTGCATGCGCACAGTCGCTGGACAGGATCCAGGAGGTAAAGGAGAAAAAAAATGCTGTGATAAGCCATGCCCCCAGACATGCCACTGCTGTAGTAATAATAATATAAATGTGTTTCTTAAAGAAGCCTATGTGTGTGTGTTTGTATATATATATATGTGTGTGTGTGTGTGTGTGTGTGTGTATATATATATATGTATGTATGTATGTGTATATATATATATATATATAATTAGAGATGAGCGAGTATACTCGCTAAGGCACATTACTCGAGCGAGTAGTGCCTTAGCTGAGTATCTCCCTGCTCGTCTCTAAAGATTCGGGGGCCGGCGCCGGTGACAGGTAAGTTGCGGCGGGTAGAGAGGGAGAGAGAGAGATTTCCCCTCCGTTTCTCCCCGCCCCCCGCATCTTTAGAGACGAGCGGGGAGATGCTCGGCTAAGGCACTACTCGCTCAAGTGATGTGCCTTAGTGAGTATACTCGCTCATCTCTAATCCATATCCATATCCACCTTCATAGAAAATAGCTATCAGTGAAATGGTTAACTGGTTCATTCTTATGCTGGTATCCTGAAATACACTCCTACACAAGTTCTCAAGACAACAAGGTCCTGGGATGTGTTTCTCATGAGAAAGAACTGCGATGCCCACCGCTCATAAGAGGGGGGCTGCTCCTTATCTACTCCCTTGGATTCCTTAGTCCAGGCAGAGATATTGATAGTCTAGTCTAGTTGCGTTTCCTAGAAATTACGTGTTCACATAGCAACATACAACTGGGGTGTAAACCTATGTTAATCATCAGCTTCGTTACATACTAGGCCAATCATGAGTTGTTATGATTTTGGGAGGGGTATGCATGTCATTGGTGCGTCATATTCAGTATAACTGTATTGTATTTCCTTATAATAAACCAGAAGGGTATGGGGGCTTAAGGGGAGTACCCCTGAGTTCAAATACATATATTCATGCATGAAGCTTCTCATTTTGACCAATCTGGAGTAAACAAGTGAAATCTTCTGGAAATATGATTTATTCCCATAGCACCCTTTTTACCATGGCCAGTATTTTTTCGTGTCAAAGGTGGCAACCCTAGTCCTAACTGAGCCCAGCACCAAACTAAGTGATGGATATTTTAACTTTGATAGACAAGGTCCTGTAGACACAGCTGGTAATAGGCTCCTTATATCAGATGACCTGAAAACTGCAACCTGGACAGAAGACCGAATCGCTGAGAAACATCAGGGAGATTCTGCCGTAGTCAGGTAATGAGCAGTAGATGTTTTCCTCAGAGCGACATTACTGGCATGTGTAGATCAGTAAATCGCAGAGGTGGGTGGTGGGGATGTGCTATCCCAGTATAGATAGCAGGGGGTGTAGGCCTTACACTGCAGTTTAGTCTGTCTTTGGAGCTAATGATAAGTCCTGGTGTATGGATTCAAACCGTGCTAATCAATGCGTAGTGGTACATGACTATAGAATGATCTGGTCCGAGATCTCCAGAAAGGTATTCAAGGTATGTATGGATTATGAGGCTTCGTGGCTGTCCTTCTATGAGTTGTGTGACCCCAATAAGCACATATACACCTTCAATGCTACCTTCACCCAGCATATATATCTATATTTCACAACACTTCTGCTCGATTCACAACCTCATTGGTTGTTCGAGTTGGCTGATTCACAGTGATTGGTTGTTTGGGTTGGCTGATTCACAGTGATTGGTTGTTTGGGTTGAATCGAGCAGCAGTGTTGTGGAATATAAATATTTGGTTGGGCGGATGCCACGGCTCACTAGAGTACTACTATGAATTTACTTTCCCCTACACAGAATGGTACCCCTGCCCTTGGACAGTGACGGGGATACCTCTATATATTTAGAATTTTATTAATCCCTTAATGATGCTGTGGTTATTGGTGGATGTTGTATTTGTACTTAGTTGTTAACTTCTGTCGCTGATAGGGAAAGTGAGTGGTCAAGGTACGTAGCCAGTTTCTCTCCTGTGGCTTCCACTAGTCTGTATCCGCTCACAACAGCACTTGTACCTTATTCAAGCCTTGAGGTTCACTTTGGGTTCAGTGCAGGCATACTTTACATCTGCTGGACTCCAAACATAGAGGCTCTTTTCTGGGTTAGCAACAATTCTGCAGCTTTAGGTGCTATATTCTGCATGAAAGGAGCAGAAGTAGGATATAGATCAGTCTACTCACTGCTCTCTGTACACACTGACCAAAAAAGGAAGTGCAGTGCCTTATATCACCTCCCCTTTTAGAATCTTCTGGCTCTATCATAGATAGCTGCCAATCAGGGCTGAGGTAACACAGTATAGCTGGCTGACCATAGGGGATTTCCTAGTTTCTAAGGCATGACAGAGATTCACACATAAACAAATGCAGTACAATATATGTATATGTGGCACAGTCTCCCTTAGATGTTAACATTACAAAATAGTGCCAATACTGGGTCACTACAATGGAGACGAGCTAGCCCTCGCTCTCTGGTATGTTGGTACAATGTAGTGTAATGATCTCCAGGAAAAGAAGAGCCTGGAGAGTTAGGATGACTAAGGGCTTATTCACAGGAGCATATATCGGCCGCCGTTTTCATGGCCAGCCTATACATGCTACCATCTGAGCTGTCTTCGCCCTTCCTTCCCCTTCACTGGCTCTCTGCCTCTCCTCCCCTTCGGCTGTTTGCAATGGGAGTGGGCGGGATGAGTGCAGAGTCAAGCTCCGCCCTGTCCCCTCCCATTGCTGTCTGCAAACAAGGGGCGAGAGCTTAGCTCCACCCCCACCCAGCCCTCTCCCATTGTAAACAGCTGGAGGGGAGGACAGAGGCAGAGAGCCGGTGAGGGAGAGGGAAGGGATAAGACAGCTCAGATGGTAGCGTATATCAGCTGGCCGTGAAAACAGCGGTCGATATACGCTCCTGTTAATAAGCCCAAACAATGTAACTTACATTTGCTTGATTCAGAGGCACAAAGGATCAACATCAAATCGACGCAAGCACAAAACTGTGTAATCCAGCTCTTAAGTTCAGTCCTGAGAATGGTAGCTTAAGCTTGTGCTTTTCTGTATACTACTGCTCCTGCAGGTGCTAGTTCCAGGAATGGCTGTGAGCTGCTATTCCTTAAGGGTGCCTACCCACTACCGTTCCTTTTTCACTGCAAAATTCACAGCGTCTTTTTTTCCTGGTGTCTATGGGGCTTGTTAGTGTTAAAATCGCAAAGTGGCAAAATCACAATTTACCGCCAAATGGATAGCGGCGATAGCGGCGATCACGGAAAAGTTTTTAAAAGTTTTTTTAAAAGTACAAGTTTCACCTCTCCTTATGGATCCGATCCATGAGGGGAGGTGAAAATTCTCACCTCGGGTCCTTCGCGATGTCCCCGGTGTTCCGGAACCTGAAGTGCCCTTTTGCGCATGCACGCCCGACGTCAATCATCGGGCACGTGCACAGAGGAGCTCAGGTCCTGGGAAATTCAAAATCCCTCTGCTCCAGGAGCAGAGAGATTTCACCAGGGACATGATCACTGTTATCCAGTTGGGACTCATTAGCTTTTCCTACTTGTGACATAATCAACGCCCATGCCAAATTTCAAGTTTCTATAACATCGGGACGTGAGAGAATTAGATTCCGTACGTAAAATTTGGACGCTAATTCTTTTGCACTTAGAATTCAATAATCGAGTTAGGACCCATTAGCTTTTCCTATTTATGACATAATCAATGCTCGTGCCAAATTTCAAGTGAGAGAATTAGATTACGTACGTATAATTTGGACGCAAAATTTTTTGCACTAGAATTGAATAATCGAGTTGAGACCCATTCGCTTTTTCTATTTATGACATAATCAATGCTTGTGAAAAAATGTCAAATTGCTGTGACATTGGGAAGTGAGAGAATTAGATTCCGTACATAAAATTTGGATGCTAATTGTTTTGCGCTTAGAATTGAATAATCGAGTTGGGACCCATTAGCTTTCCCTATTTATGACCTAATCAATGCTCATCCCAAATTTCATGTTTCTACGACATTGGAAAGTGGGAGAATTAGGATTATGTACATAAAATTTGGACGCTAATTCTTTTTCGCTTAGAATTGAATAATCGAGTTGGGACCCATTAACTTTTCTTATTTTGGACATAATCAATGCTCGTGCCAAATTTCAAGTTTCTTTGACATCGGGAACTGAGAGAATTAGATTACGTACATAAAATGTGGACGCTAATTCTTTTGCACTTAGAATTGAATAATCGAGTTGGGACCCATTAGCTTTTCCTATTTATAACATAACCAATGCTTGTGCCGAATTTCATGTTTCTACGACATCAGGAAGTTGGATAATTAGATTACGTACGTAAAATGTGGACACTAATTCTTTTGCGCTAGAATTAAATAATAGAGTTGGGACCTCTTTACTTTTCCCATTTTGGACATAATCTATGCTTGTGCCAAATTTCAAGTTTCTATGAAATCGGAAAGTGAGAGAATTAGATTCCCTACGTAAAATTTGGATGCTAATTCTTTTGTGCTTAGAATTGAATAATCGAGTTGGGGCCCCTTTACTTTTCCTATTTTGGACATAATCTATGCTTGTGCCAAATTTCATGTTTTTACAACATCGGGAAGTGAGAGAATTAGATTACGTACGTAAAATTTGGACGCTAATTCTTTTGGGCTAGAATTGAATAATCGAGTTGGGATCCCTTTACTTTTCCTATTTTGGACATAATCTATGCTTGTGCCAAATTTCATGTTTCTACGACATCGGGAAGTTGGAGAATTAGTAGCCAGCCAGTCAGTCAGTCAGGGCTTTCGTCTTTATATATATATAGATTATATCGGACTGCTTTCACCACCTAAATGAAGTACAACATGTGGCGAAAAAACAATGTCAGAATCACTTGGATATGCAAAACCTTTACAGAGCTATTCTATGGTAAAGTGACACATGTCAGATTTCCAAAATTTGGCCTGGTTATTAAGGCGCAAACAGGCTTGGTCACTAAGGGGTTAAGGAACCCCGTGATCAAATCATGGAAGATCTGATGGGTGAGAAAGAGTCCTGTAAAAGGTTAAACAGCAGGGATTGAAGGTTTCTTCAGACTCTGCTGTTAAAGCGAATATCAGGTTGTTATGCAGAGGTCATCAAAATACGTATAGATTGTTATTAATGGGTTAAGCTCACCCATAACAAGCAGAAGAAGGGTAGAGCTAGTACCAGGGGCTAAGGGGCCTGGGTGAAAAAGTTCAGCTGCCCCCCCCCCACACTCCATCTGTACCCGTACCTATACCGTGCTAATTTACATACACAAACTAGCCCCTTGGCATAAGCCTTCGCATTATGGCTCCTTTCCTGGACTAGGTAAAAATCTGTTGGTAACGTCTTAGGCTGCTTTCACACAGCCGCGAAATTCGCGCGAGATTTGTGCATTGCAAGATGTACAAATCGCACATGAATATGAACCCCATTCTTTTGAATGTGATCATACACATGAGCGATTATTATTTTTGTTTTTTCTCTGCATCGCACAAAAATATGATGATGTGATGTGAGCTGGTTTTAACACAACAACCCCTCACATCCGTGGGGTTGGCACACTTTGGCGCGTGTGATATGGGGCATAGTTTCACAGGCCAATATCAGACTCACCCGTGTGAAATTAGCCTAAGGCCGGCTTCACACTGCTGGATCTGCATTGCGGAATATGGAGCGGGCATCCGCCTACGGATTCCGCAGCATGTCCCGCCCATAGCATGCTATGGAAAAGTGTTTTTTCCTCTACACGAGCAGAAATCAATTGCGGTTTTCCTCTCGTGGAGGAAAAATCACGGCATGCTGTATTTTAATGCAGACGGCCTCTATTGAGTTCAATGCAAGCCATGCGACCTGCCGCCCTGACATTGCGGAAAAGTCGTGGGCACCCGCGTCATCTCCTAGCGACGGCGCTGGAAAGTCAGTGATTAAAAGAAAAAAAAAACTGTACTGTGCGGCTCCGATGGTTTAGCTTGTGGACCATCCGTAGTACAGAAAAAAGAAAGAAATTACAGGTACGCGCGGATGCCAGTGGGGCACAGGGTTGGACTCCGCCGTGGGCTCACACATGCGGAATCCGACCCAGTTGTGTGCGGCCGGCCTAACACTGTGTTCATGGATTTTGTTACATTTTTGAACAACAATTAAAATCACATCCAAAAACTGCATGCACTATTAAAGACCGCACGTGGATTCCAACAATACAGGCGGTTTTTAAACTACATGCAGGTTTCTGATGCATTTTTCAGTTGTGTGTAAAGTGTTCAAATATACAGTATATACCCAGGTTATACCAGCTGTACATATATAATTATATAACAGGAGAGGTATAACTTATACTAGGTGTACATATATAATTTTATACAGTATATATCCAGGTTATACCAGCTGTACATATATAATTATATACAGTATATATCCAGGCTATACCAGCTGTACATATATATTTATATATACAGTATATACCAGCTGTACATAGATAATTATATATACAGTATATACCCAGGCTATACCAGCTGTACATAGATAATTATATATACAGTATATACCCAGGTTATACCAGCTGTACATATATAATTATATACAGGTTGCACCAGCATGGTACATACAGGAGATGTATAAGTAT
Source organism: Eleutherodactylus coqui (assembly GCF_035609145.1). Lineage (NCBI taxonomy): Eukaryota > Metazoa > Chordata > Amphibia > Anura > Eleutherodactylidae > Eleutherodactylus > Eleutherodactylus coqui. Next base: position 51,394,056 of record NC_089838.1, on the reverse strand, counting down.
ATACATCTCCTGTATACAGTGGTATCGGCCATGCTGGTGTAAGGCTGGACTCACATCTGCGTCGGGACCTCTGCCTGAAATTCCATAACAGATATGGCACCAAAAATCGGGGAAAAAAGTGCTACCTGCCACGTTTTTCTTCAGCCCAAAAGCTGGGCCGAAATCGGACGGACCCCATTATAGTCAATGGAGTCCTTCCGGCGCTGTTCAGTTCTGTTCACAGACAAATCGTTCGTCCGTAGGGATTCCCCTTTCCTGTTCCCCAAACGGAACAGGAAAGCGGAATTCCCCGTGCAGGTGTGAAACCACCCAAAATTGGATATCTTCTGTATATAATTATACATGTAAAGCTGGTATAGGTTATACATTCTGTATATAGTAATATATAGAGCATGCTGATATAAACTGGGCCAGGTTACACCAGCATGGTCTATATCACTATATACAGGCTGTAGAGCTTCTACCAGCTGGACATACATAATTATATACAGAAGATACACAGGTTAGACCAGCATGGTATATATCACTATATACAGGATGTATATCCCCCTGTATCCCTGTATATAGTGGTATGTCCCATGCTGGTATAACCTGTGTATCTCCTGTATATAATTATATAAATACAGCTGGTATAACTTATACAAGCTATACATGTGCATATTAGCCTCTTACTCCCCACTTCTACACGAGCCAACCTAAACAACCAATCACCGTGAACCTGCCAAACCAAATAACCAATCACTGTGACTCAGGCAACCCAAATAACCAATCACCGGGAATGAGTAAATCCAAACAACCAATAAGGTTGCGAATGGTGTGCATCTGCTGGCATAGATATATGCCAGCAGTGTCTGGGCAGCCTGTAAATGAAAGTCCCGATCCTTTGATCACATGACCGGAGCCGGCTTATGTGATCTGCAACCAAAGCTCCTCCTGCACTTTCATGTACCGGCTGTGTATCCATCGCTCCGGAGGTGAGTAGAGCCGCACTAGCCCCTCCCCTGGAAATCGCTGTCAGGCAGTGACTGATAGGCTGCAGCTGTGAGTGGTCACAGCTGCAGTCTATCAGTGGGAGGGCCGCGCGCTGTGAGAGGCTGCAGCCTGTAATTGACTGCCGACTCCACGAGTGCCAACCTGTGGCGCTGCCTCCTGCCTCTCTCCTCTTCTCTCCCTCTGCCTCCCGCTACAAGCACACTGTCGGCTGCAGCGATCACGCGTCCGACAGTGCCAGTAAGGCACGCACTGTGCATGTTGAATATGGCGGGGCCTCTGGACCCACTCAGCGCACGGGCCGGGTCGACATTGCGACCCCCTGCAACCCCTCATGGTACGCCAGTGGATAGTACAATTAAAACTTGACATTCAATAAATGTGCATTCAAATACAAAATCCATAAATAACCATACATTTGCCAAAAGTAGTAACCGAAACAAGAAAACTAATAGATTCATGTAGAAACTACCGCAGACATGAGCGTTACAGCCAATAATAAGTTACAGCCTCAAAAAAATGGGGCAGGGGGAACATCACAACGAGTACGCAACTATGAAATCTCTCACACAAATAGCCGACCCAAGTGATACATGGAGGTTCCTACATCCTGACGGCAGGGAATATTCATTTTACTCACACGCACACTAATCATGGTCACGTATTGACTACATACTCTTATCGCAACATCTGGTACACAAAGTGCAGGAAGTAGAAATACTAGACATGGTAGTCTCTGACTATCCACTAGTAATGATAAAGCTACAAAATAAGTAGCCAAAGGGCTCTGAATTCATATGGAGATTCCCAGCCTTCTTAATCCGTGATGAAAACTTCCTAGCAGCACTTCAAATGTGGTGGCTAGACTACACAGACCACAACAAGGAACACACAGCAAACCCCAACCCCACTCTAGCCAATAGTCAAAAGATTGCCTGAGTCAAATATACATAATGTCATAAATATAGGCTCCCACAAATTGAAGCTTACCATATTCGCTGACGACATTCTACTGTTTGTAGAACACCCAGAAATGCAACTGAAGCCACTATTAAAAATGCTAACCGAATATGCTAACCAAATATAAAATAAAGCCCCTGAAAAGTGAGATACTAGAACTAGGTTCGCCTTGTCCTACTACTTTACGGACGTTACTCGGTTGGCTGACCAACATAGCAAAACCCTTTATCACATATCTAGGCATCCAAATCCTAGGAAAGCAGCCGAGCTCCATCTACATGCTAAACGACCCATCGCTATTTGATAGAATAAAGAAAGAGCTAAAGCAATGGCTACACCTGCCACTATCCCTATTGGGATAATGCCACCTTATAAAAATGATGAGCTTCTCAAAACTACTATATCCAATGCAGCCGATCCCCCTACTGCTCAAACACCAAGACGCAACACGTTTAAACTCGGAATTTACTAAATTTATCTGGGCAGGTAGAAAACCCCGCATCTCACTCAAAAAATTAATGCTTGACAAAGGGGAGGGAGGAATGAACTTTCCAAACATAAGAAGTTACAACATAGCTTGCCTACCCTGCCACGTAGTAGATTGGATAAAGAAGACTGACGCGTACTCCTGCAGAGAAATTGAATCCAACTTAGCTGCACCCTGGGCTTAGTTGTATGCCTGCATACAGCTTATGCAATCCTCCCAGCAGACATAAAGAAATCCCAGCTACAAAGAAACATCATAATCACTTGGAGGGAACTAAGAAAGGCCTACAGCCTGCCCTTTGGTACTATTGTATCTTGTCTCCACCTCAGGTATGGGTGGAGACCTAGTGAGCCTGTATCCGCCCACATTATGCCCCTAAGCAAGTAATTGGCTGGCTGTACCAAGGTTCTAGCAGCGTGGGGAGTGATTTTTGCCTTGGATGGAGGGTTAGTTGAAGTTTTAGGCTTACATTATTAGCTGTGGAAGCAATTACAGCTAATAGTATAAGCCTAACACTGAACCCTAACCCTCCATCCAAGCACACTGCTTAGAGCTTGTTCCAGGGCTGACCTGACGGGCTGACCTGCGATGGAAATGCTTGTCCTCAGGTTCTGCTCTCTCACCTCACAGCTGCATTCTCCAGCCTCATACCCCTTCTGCCTGCTGTCAGCCCCTGCCGCTGTGCCTTCTCTTGTGGTCCTCCTGTCTCCCCTTAGGGCTCCTGTCAGTTTTGCCCTGCTGGGTCTTGACACTTCTGCCCCCGGTCTCCCTTGTCGGCTCACGGCTCCTGCGCAGTCACTGTCAGTGACGGCAGTGCCATCCATCCCACCTGCAGCGCTGCTGAAGAACTCTGTGGTCCGGCCGTCCCATTCCCCTGTCCTACTCCTGCGCCGCTGAAATGCGGCCCGCTCTTTCCATGGCTGATGGAGGGCCACGGCCCAGCTCACAGCTGGGGGAAGGGCATTCATTAGAGGCTGCAGAGGGGACATGAGCTGACATGGTTGGCAAGATCCGAGCAGCGTATGGACTAAGTTTTGGCTGGGATGGAGGGTTAGGTTCAGTATTAGGCTTACATTATTAGCTGTATATGCTTCCATTTTACTGCGGCCCCGCTCTCACATGGAAGCATTTACACCTAATAATGTAAGCCTAACACTGAACCTAACCCTAGCCCTCCATCCAAGCAAAAACTACTAGGACCTTGATGCAGGCAGCCAATCATTACCTTGGGGGCGTACAATGGGCAGATACAGCCCATTACTAGGTCTCCACCCATACTTGTGGTGGAGACCAGATACAATAGTACCCTCCCCTTCTTCACATCTAAGAATATGCCCCTAATAGGCCACCCTAACTTTAGCAGGGGAAAAGACGACAAGGTACACAAGACATGGCATGTAAATGGACCAAATCTAGCCACCCACTTCATGCACGACAGAGCGAAGATGGCTCACTCAGCTAGAACTACAACATAAATTCTACCTGTCTCACACACATTTCTTACAAATTAAACAGGCCCTTCCTTCTGTAAAAGCAGGCTGACTAATCTAGCAAGAGAAGCCAACTTTGACATTTTTATTGAGCAGTCGCATGCGACACCATCGCTATCAACAATACAGAAAACCATTAGAAGCAAATCCAACGAACCAGGTACATAAACTCTTTGCACAATGGAAAAAGGTCATGCAAAACAACAACTTAAAGACTGAGCTTATCCAAAGCTGAAACACTATACGGAAACACATACTGTATAGAATGAGGTGTGGAGTAAGTCCTCCAAAATAATTCGCTATGCCATATATGGTTTTAACATCCCATGACCAATGCCATATATGGCTTTAACATCCCAGCCACATGCACAAATAAACCTATTCTGGGGATCTAGAATTTTACAGAGGCAGTATCAGTCCAGAGAAAAGATTTAGCAAAACTTACTGCGTGGATCCTCAAACTAATAAATTTAAAATATAACTTTTATTCGCAATACTTAAAATAAAGAAGAACAAACACACATACATATATAATATAAGATGAGGACGTATCAGAAAAAAATGTATAGAAATTCTGATCGATGCCACTTGGGTGTGGACCAATCAAGTGTGGTAGCAAAAAAGTTTTTCTTTGCACTCAACTGTTCTGTAATGATGGTCCTGAGTCAATAAGATGGAGAAAAATTATTGCACAGGTGTCATCCTAATAAGGGGTGACCTTGCCAATGCCTGAGCAATAGTATGACCTGATGCCACTTTTTTCAAGGAAATAAAGACCAGCCAGGTCGAATGACAAAAATTTGCACTCAACTATTATATAATCTTTGTCCTGGGATTTACAGAAAGGTAATTAACGTTGTTGCTCAGGTATCATCCTAATAATTAGGGACGACATCACGGAAAACCTGAGCGATGGTGAAAACCCTACGCGCTTCCCCCACAAAAAGTGGGTTCCTCAGGTGTTCAAATAGAACAATTCCAGCAAAAAATCGTAAAACCGGATAATGGCTGTAATAGATAAATACCAGCAAAAGATAATATAGCTGGGTAGTGGCTTCAAAAAAGACAAAATCTTCAAAAGATAACGTATCTGTTATCCCTCAGCGATAATAAAGAAGAGAATTAAAATCTACTCTCCTAGGTAATTTGAGACCATGAATATGGTTCCTAGTCAATATAACGCCATTTTTGTTGCAAAAAAAGGAAAACTTCCATCTGATCCCACAGTACAATACTCTCGTGAGCTGAATGCCCATCCATTGCTGAATTAGAACCCTGCACGTGACTTACATACACACGTCACATGAAGAGGAGCAACACACGGCACCGGCGCTATCGGGTAGTCAGCGTACCTACGATTGACACGCTATGACTGACAGGCCACGGGACCAACAGGACATGGAGGAGATAGAACTCCATCCCTACTACGTCTGACGTCACCACGCACGTAGGAGACATAGCTCCACCCCCGTCACGTCTGACGTCACCACACACGGAGGCGCCACACCGATACTCACTCCTCTCGTTGCGCACAGCTCCATAGAGACGCCCAGACTGCCGACTCCAAGGAAACCGGAACGTATAGGATGCCACTACTTAAAAGTGAGTTATCTATAAATAGTGAAACCATGTATGTTTATGCTCATTGTGCTTGATAAAGTCGTGGTGTACGACGAAACGCGTTGCACTGAGTATGCACGGAGTGTACTAATAAAATTTTGAAGCGAGTGAAGTTTGCAGCCTAACCCTGGTGTTGAGGTCCTGAGAGCGCGGGCAACTTTTTTTCATCTCTGGTTCAAGAGAGGCAAGTTCCGAGCTGTCCATTTCCTACTCGATGGCCAATGGCTGACGATGGACGCCCTTGTTGGGATGTTGGAACCCTGCCCAATACCGTTCTGGGAGACAATACAACTGAGACATTTTCTCAGGTCTCTTCCTCACCCCAGAACCTTCACCCGCTCAAAAACCAAATTTGAATCAATATGCAGTAGAGAAGGGCTCTGGAGCCCATAAGAAGAGAAGTGGAACCCCGGCATTCAGATGTGGATGAAGCACTGCACTGAAGAAGCTGGTGGGGAAGAATGTCTGAAGCAGTGCCTAGCGGCGTCTCCCCTGCGCAGCTGGAAAGCACCAGAGCTGATACCGGAAAGTGCAGGACATCGCAGAGGTCGGTGACTCGGAACTAGAGGTGGATGACCTCTGCAATAAATGTGCAGGAAAGAGAGTCCGGAGGGACTGGAGGTGCTACTCCCCACCACTGCCACGTGCAAAAAGCAAAGCAGACCACAGGAGGTTGCCGCTTCTGTAAAAAGGGCAGGGACAAAGGCCGGAAGTGCTGCGGCAGCAGGGACCAAGTGAAGACTCCAAGAATGGTGGGACAATAGCAGAAAAATACTGACCCCAAAAGACCAAAGCCACTACCACAGGAAATAACTTTAGTAACACTAAATTCTTTGCCCTACGGTTTCCATGGCTCAGCCGATCAATAACCAGCCCAGAAAACACCCTTTGTAAGGACCTAATTCATCAGTAGATAAACGCAATTCTGACGCTTCAACAAAATCAGCCTGCCAAACTGGTTGACCATTAAAATCAGACAAAAATTTTAACAAAATTGGCAAGTCCTCCTTCAAGTTACAAAATAAACACAGATATGAGAAAAAATTTGACCAATTGAATCACACTTGTGGCAAAAACCAATTGCCCTAAGAGTGATTGTATTTCTTCCAACGTAATCTTTTTACGACTTAGTGCCAAACTCAAAAGATGATGAAGTCATTGCAATTTGTATTGCAATAGTATCTTGTATCCAAGCTAGAGGTGGTACAACAGAGTAATAGAGCCTCCATGTCCACCCGTATCGCATCTGGTAACCAAGTTAAAGGCGGTAAAACAGGGTACTAGTGCCTCAATACCTGCTCATATCACATCTTGTATCCAAGCTAGAAGCAGTACCATGGGGTACTAGAGCCCCTATGCCCACCCGCATCACATCTTGTTTCCAAGCTAAAGGCAGTACAACAGGGTACTAGAGACTCGATGCCCACCCATATCACATCTTGTATCCAAACTAGAGGTGGTACAACAGGATACTAGAACTACGATACCTACCCGTGTCAATTCTTGCATCCAAACTAGAGGCAGTACAAAAGCGTACTAGAGCCTCCATGCCACCTCCCCCCCACCGTATCACATCTTGTATCCAAGCTAGAGGCGGTACAACAGGGTACTAGAGCTTCCATGCATGTCTGTATCACGTCTTGTATCCAACCTAGAGGCGGTACAGCAGGGTACTAGAGCTTCCATGCCCCCCATATCACATCTTGTATCCAAGCTAGAGGCGGTACAACAGCATACTAGAGCCTCCATGCCCGCCTGTATCACATCTTGTAGCCAAGCTAGAGGCGGTACAACAGCATACTAGAGCCTCCATGCCCGCCTGTATCACATCTTGTAGCCAAGCTAGAGGCGGTACAACAGGCTACTAGTGCCTCAATACCTGCTCGTATCACATCTTGTATCCAAGCTAGAAGCAGTACCATGGGGTACTAGAGCCCCTATGCCCACCCGTATCACATCTTGTTTCCAAGCTAAAGGCAGTACAACAGGGTACTAGAGACTTGATGCCTACCCATATCACATCTTGTATCCAAACTAGAGGTGGTACAACAGGATACTAGAACTTCCATGCCTTTCAAATCCTATCTTGTATCCAAGCTAGAGGCGGTACAACAGCATACTAGAGCCTCCATGCCCGCCCGTATCACATCTCGTATCCAAGCTAGAGGAGGTGCAACAGGGCACTAGTGCCTCAATACCCACTTGTATCACATCTTGTATCCCAGTACAACATAGTACTAAAGCCTCCATGCCCCCCATATCACATCTTATATCCAAGCTAGAGGCGGTATAACAGGGTACTACAGCCTCCATGTCCGCCCGTATCACATCTTGTATCCAAGCTAGAGCCGGTACAAGAGAGCACTAGAGCCTCCATGCACCGGATATCACATCTTGTATCCAAGCTAGAGGCGGTACAACAGAGTACTAGAGCCTCCATGCGCCTGATATCACATCATGTATCCAAGATAGAGGTGGTACAACAGGGTACCAGAGCCTTCCTGCAAAGGGCCAGTTCTCCACAATAAATTGTCCTTTTGCTCTCAGATTGTTATCACCTATATCAGATAACGCACAAACGTCTTGCTTACACTCTGTATTCTAGTGTAAATATTAGTGCAGGCATTGATTTAGTATCCTAATCATGTTGCTGAAGTTGGCTTCTTCGTTACTAAGTCTCTTCTGCAGTTGATTATTTTGCCTTGTTCTCTTGGTTACTTCTACCTAATCCAGTGAATGTCGGCTGGTCAGACTGCTGGAGGTTCAGCTCATGTATGTATTATGTGGTCACACAACAATATATCTGACTGAAAACACTACAGTGGTGGTAATAATGCTTCCATACATCATGTAGAAGATGATATTACATGGTACATGATGTGTGAGGTGATACTACATGGTACCTGATGTGTGAGGTTGTGTGAGGAGATACTACACGGTACATGATGTGTGAGGTGATACTACACTGTACATGATGTGTGGGGTGATAATACACTGTACATGATGTGTGAGGTGATACTACACTGTACATGATGTGTGAGGTGATAATACACTGTACATGTGTGAGGTGATACTACACTGGACATGATGTGTGAGGTGATACTACACCGGTACATGATGTGTGAGGTGATACTACACTGTACATGATGTGTGAGGTGATACTACACCGGTACATGATGTGTGAGGTGATACTACACTGTACATGATGTGTGAGGTGATACTACACTGTACATGATGTGTGAGGTGATACTACACTGTACATGATGTGTGAGGTGATACTACACTGTACATGATGTGTGAGGTGATACTACACGATACATGATGTGTGAGGTGATACTACACGGTACATGATGTGTCAGGTGATACTACACTGATACATGATGTGTGAGGTGATACTACACTGTACATGAAGTGTGAGGTGATACTACACGGTACACGATGTGTGAGGTGATACTACACTTGTACATGATGTGTCAGGTGATACTACACCGGTACATGATGTGTGAGGTGATATTACAAGGCACATGATGTGTGAGGTGATACTACACCGATACATGATCTGTGAGGTGATACTACACCGGTACATGATGTGTGAGGTGATACTACACGGTACATGATGTGTGAAGTGATACTACACTGATACATGATGTGTGAGGTGATACTACACTGTACATGATGTGTGAGGTGATACTACACTGATACATGATGTGTGAGGTGATACTACACTGATACATGATGTGTGAGGTGATACTACACGGTACACGATGTGTGAGGTGATACTACACGGTACACGATGTGTGAGGTGATACTACACGCTACATGATGTGTGAGGTGATACTACATCGGTACATGATGTGTCAGGTGATACTACACGGGTACATGATGTGTGAGGTGATATTACACGGTACATGATGTGTGAGGTGATACTACACTGGTACATGATGTGTGAGGTGATACTACACTGGTACATGATGTGTGAGGTGATACTACACTGGTACATGATGTGTGAGGTGATACTACACTGGTACATGATGTGTGAGGTGATACTACACTGGTACATGATGTGTGAGGTGATACTACACGGGTACATGATGTGTGAGGTGATACTACACTGTACATGATGTGTGAGGTGATACTACACTGATACATGATGTGTGAGGTGATACTACACGGTACACGATGTGTGAGGTGATACTACACGGTACACGATGTGTGAGGTGATACTACACGCTACATGATGTGTGAGGTGATACTACACCGGTACATGATGTGTAAGGTGATACTACAGTGTACATGATGTGCGAGGTGATACCACACAGGTACATGATGTCTGAGGTGATACTACAGCGGTACATGATGTGTGAGGTGATACTACAGTGTACATTATGTGCGAGGTGATACCACACAGGTACATGATGTCTGAGGTGATACTACAGCGGTACATGATGTGTGAGGTGATACTACACTGGTACATGATGTGTGAGGTAATACTACACCGGTACATGATGTGTGAGGTGATACTACACGGTACATGATGTGTGAGGTGATACTACACTGCACATGATGTGTTAGGTGAAACTACACAGTACACAATGTGTTAGGTGATACTACACGGTACACGATGTGTGAGGTGATACTACACGGTACACGATGTGTGAGGTGATACTACACGGTACACGATGTGTGAGGTGATACTACACGGTACACGATGTGTGAGGTGATACTACACGGTACATGATGTGTGAGGTGATACTACACCGGTACATGATGTCTGAGGTGATACTACACCGGTACATGATGCCTGAGGTGATACTACACTGGTACATGATGCCCGAGGTGATACTACACTGGTACATGATGTGTGAGGTGATACTACACTGGTACATGATGTGTGAGGTGATACTACACTGATACATGATGTGTGAGGTGATACTACATGGTACCTGATGTATGAGGTTGTGTGAGGAGATACTAGACGGTACATGATGTGTAAGGTGATATTACACGGTACATGATGTGTCAGGTGGTACTACACCGGTACATGATGTGTGAGGTGATACTACACTGGTACATGATGTGTGAGGTGATACTACACCGGTACATGATGTGTGAGGTGATACTACACTAGTACATGATGTGTGAGGTGATACTACACCGGTACATGATGTGTGAGCTGATACTACACTGGTACATGATGTGTGAGCTGATACTACACTGGTACATGATGTGTGAGGTGATACTACACGGTACATGATGTGTGAGGTGATACTACACGGTACATGATGTGTGAAGTGATACTACACGGTACATGATGTGTGAGGTAATACTATACCGGTACATGATGTGTGAGGTGATACTACACTGCACGTGATGTGTGAGGTGAAACTAAATGGTACACAATGTGTACATGATGTGCGAGGTGATACCACACAGGTACATGATGTCTGAGGTGATACTACAGCGGTACATGATGTGTGAGGCAATACTACAGTGTACATGATGTGTGAGGTGATACTACACCGGTACATGATGTCTGAGGTGATACTACAGCGGTACATGATGTGTGAGGTGATACTACACTGGTACATGATGTGTGAGGTAATACTATACCGGTACATGATGTGTGAGGTGATACTACACTGCACGTGATGTGTTAGGTGAAACTACATGGTACACAATGTGTTATGTGATACTACATGGTATACGATGTGTGAGGTGATACTACACCGGTGCATGATGTGTGAGGTGATACTACACCGGTACATGATGTCTGAGGTGATACTACACCGGTACATGATGTCTGAGGTGATACTACACCGCTACATGATGTCTGAGGTGATACTACACCGCTACATGATGTCTGAGGTGATACTACACCGCTACATGATGTGTGAGGTGATACTACACCTGTACATGATGTGTGGGGTGATACTACACCGGTACATGATGTGTGAGGTGATACTACACCGGTACATGATGTCTGAGGTGATACTACACCGGTACATGATGTGTGAGGTGATACTACACCGGAACATGATGTCTGAGGTGATACTACACCGGTACATGATGCCTGAGGTGATACTACACCGGTACATGATGCCTGAGGTGATACTACACCGGTACATGATGCCTGAGGTGATACTACACTGGTACATGATGTGTGAGGTGATACTACACCGGTACATGATGTGTGAGGTGATACTACACCGGTACATGATGTGTGAGGTGATACTACACCGGTACATGATGTGTGAGGTGATACTACACCAGTACATGATGTGTGAGGTGATACTACACCAGTACATGATGTGTGAGGTGATACTACACCGGTGCATGATGTGTGAGGTGATACTACACAGGTACATGATGTGTGAGGTGATACTACAGGTACATGATGTCTGAGGTTTTACTACAGCGGTACACGATGTGTGAAGAGATACTACACTGGTACATGATGTGTGAGGTGATACTACACGGTACATGATGTGTGAGGTGATACTACACGCTACATGATGTGTGAGGTGATACTACAGTGTACATGATGTGTGAGGTGATACTACACCGGTACATGATGTGTGAGGTGATACTACACCGGTACATGATGTGTGAGGTGATACTACAGCGGTACATGATGTGTGAGGTGATACTACACCGGTACATGATGTGTGAGGTGATACTACACCGGTACATGATGTGTGAGGTGATACTACACCGGTACATGATGTGTGAGGTGATACTACACCGGTACATGATGTGTGAGGTGATACTACACCGGTACATGATGTGTGAGGTGATACTACACCGGTACATGATGTGTGAGGTGATACTACACCGGTACATGATGTGTGAGGTGATACTACACCGGTACATGATGTGTGAGGTGATACTACATCGGTACATGATGTGTGAGGTGAAACTACACCGGTACATGATGTGTGAGGTGATACTACAGTGTACATGATGTGTGAGGTGATACCACACAGGTACATGATGTCTGAGGTGATACTACAGCGGTACATGATGTCTAAGGTGATACTACACTGGTACATGATGTGTGAGGTAATACTACACCGGTACATGATATGTGAGGTGATAATACACGGTACATGATGTGTGAGGTAATGCTATACCGGTACATGATGTGTGAGGTGATACTACACTGCACATGATGTGTTAGGTGAAACTACATGGTACACAATGTGTTAGGTGATACTACACGGTACACGATGTGTGAGATGATACTACACGGTACATGATGTGTGAGGTGATACGACACCGGTACATGATGTGTGAGGTGATACTACAGCGGTACATGATGTGTGAAGTGATACTACACTGGTACATGATGTGTGAGGTGATACTACATGGTAAATGAAGTGTGAGGTGATACTACACAGTACATGATGTGTGAGGTGATATTACAGGGTATATGATGTGTGAGGTGATACTACACCGGTACATGATGTCTGAGGTGATACTACACCGCTACATGATGTGTGAGGTGATACTACAGTGTACATGATATGTCAGGTGATACTACACCTGTACATGATGTGTGAGGTGATACTACACCGGTACATGATGTGTGAGGTGATACTACACCGGTACATGATGCCTGAGGTGATACTACACCGGTACATGATGCCTGAGGTGATACTACACCGGTACATGATGCCTGAGGTGATACTACACTGGTACATGATGTGTGAGGTGATACTACACCGGTACATGATGTGTGAGGTGATACTACACCGGTACATGATGTGTGAGGTGATACTACACCAGTACATGATGTGTGAGGTGATACTACACCAGTACATGATGTGTGAGGTGATACTACACCGGTGCATGATGTGTGAGGTGATACTACACAGGTACATGATGTGTGAGGTGATACTACAGGTACATGATGTCTGAGGTTTTACTACAGCGGTACACGATGTGTGAAGAGATACTACACTGGTACATGATGTGTGAGGTGATACTACACGGTACATGATGTGTGAGGTGATACTACACGCTACATGATGTGTGAGGTGATACTACAGTGTACATGATGTGTGAGGTGATACTACACCGGTACATGATGTGTGAGGTGATACTACACCGGTACATGATGTGTGAGGTGATACTACAGCGGTACATGATGTGTGAGGTGATACTACACCGGTACATGATGTGTGAGGTGATACTACACCGGTACATGATGTGTGAGGTGATACTACACCGGTACATGATGTGTGAGGTGATACTACACCGGTACATGATGTGTGAGGTGATACTACACCGGTACATGATGTGTGAGGTGATACTACACCGGTACATGATGTGTGAGGTGATACTACACCGGTACATGATGTGTGAGGTGATACTACACCGGTACATGATGTGTGAGGTGATACTACACCGGTACATGATGTGTGAGGTGATACTACATCGGTACATGATGTGTGAGGTGAAACTAAACCGTTACATGATGTGTGAGGTGAAACTACACCGGTACATGATGTGTGAGGTGATACCACACAGGTACATGATGTCTGAGGTGATACTACAGCGGTACATGATGTCTAAGGTGATACTACACTGGTACATGATGTCTAAGGTGATACTACACTGGTACATGATGTGTGAGGTAATACTACACCGGTACATGATATGTGAGGTGATAATACACGGTACATGATGTGTGAGGTAATGCTATACCGGTACATGATGTGTGAGGTGATACTACACTGCACACGATGTGTTAGGTGAAACTACACGGTACACGATGTGTGAGATGATACTACACGGTACATGATGTGTGAGGTGATACTACACGGTACATGATGTGTGAGGTGATACTACACCGGTACATGATGTGTGAGGTGATACTACAGCGGTACATGATGTGTGAAGTGATACTACAGTGTACATTATGTGCGAGGTGATACCACACAGGTACATGATGTCTGAGGTGATACTACAGCGGTACATGATGTGTGAGGTGATACTTCACTGGTACATGATGCCCGAGGTGATACTACACTGGTACATGATGTGTGAGGTGATACTACACTGGTACATGATGTGTGAGGTGATACTACACTGATACATGATGTGTGAGGTGATACTACATGGTACCTGATGTATGAGGTTGTGTGAGGAGATACTAGACGGTACATGATGTGTAAGGTGATATTACACGGTACATGATGTGTCAGGTGGTACTACACCGGTACATGATGTGTGAGGTGATACTACACTGGTACATGATGTGTGAGGTGATACTACACCGGTACATGATGTGTGAGGTGATACTACACTAGTACATGATGTGTGAGGTGATACTACACCGGTACATGATGTGTGAGCTGATACTACACTGGTACATGATGTGTGAGCTGATACTACACTGGTACATGATGTGTGAGGTGATACTACACGGTACATGATGTGTGAGGTGATACTACACGGTACATGATGTGTGAAGTGATACTACACGGTACATGATGTGTGAGGTAATACTATACCGGTACATGATGTGTGAGGTGATACTACACTGCACGTGATGTGTGAGGTGAAACTAAATGGTACACAATGTGTACATGATGTGCGAGGTGATACCACACAGGTACATGATGTCTGAGGTGATACTACAGCGGTACATGATGTGTGAGGCAATACTACAGTGTACATGATGTGTGAGGTGATACTACACCGGTACATGATGTCTGAGGTGATACTACAGCGGTACATGATGTGTGAGGTGATACTACACTGGTACATGATGTGTGAGGTAATACTATACCGGTACATGATGTGTGAGGTGATACTACACTGCACGTGATGTGTTAGGTGAAACTACATGGTACACAATGTGTTATGTGATACTACACGGTATACGATGTGTGAGGTGATACTACACCGGTGCATGATGTGTGAGGTGATACTACACCGGTACATGATGTCTGAGGTGATACTACACCGGTACATGATGTCTGAGGTGATACTACACCGCTACATGATGTCTGAGGTGATACTACACCGCTACATGATGTCTGAGGTGATACTACACCGCTACATGATGTCTGAGGTGATACTACACCGCTACATGATGTGTGAGGTGATACTACACCTGTACATGATGTGTGGGGTGATACTACACCGGTACATGATGTGTGAGGTGATACTACACCGGTACATGATGTCTGAGGTGATACTACACCGGTACATGATGTGTGAGGTGATACTACACCGGAACATGATGTCTGAGGTGATACTACACCGGTACATGATGTCTGAGGTGATACTACACCGGTACATGATGCCTGAGGTGATACTACACCGGTACATGATGCCTGAGGTGATACTACACCGGTACATGATGCCTGAGGTGATACTACACTGGTACATGATGTGTGAGGTGATACTACACCGGTACATGATGTGTGAGGTGATACTACACCGGTACATGATGTGTGAGGTGATACTACACCAGTACATGATGTGTGAGGTGATACTACACCAGTACATGATGTGTGAGGTGATACTACACCGGTGCATGATGTGTGAGGTGATACTACACAGGTACATGATGTGTGAGGTGATACTACAGGTACATGATGTCTGAGGTTTTACTACAGCGGTACACGATGTGTGAAGAGATACTACACTGGTACATGATGTGTGAGGTGATACTACACGGTACATGATGTGTGAGGTGATACTACACGCTACATGATGTGTGAGGTGATACTACAGTGTACATGATGTGTGAGGTGATACTACACCGGTACATGATGTGTGAGGTGATACTACACCGGTACATGATGTGTGAGGTGATACTACAGCGGTACATGATGTGTGAGGTGATACTACACCGGTACATGATGTGTGAGGTGATACTACACCGGTACATGATGTGTGAGGTGATACTACACCGGTACATGATGTGTGAGGTGATACTACACCGGTACATGATGTGTGAGGTGATACTACACCGGTACATGATGTGTGAGGTGATACTACACCGGTACATGATGTGTGAGGTGATACTACACCGGTACATGATGTGTGAGGTGATACTACACCGGTACATGATGTGTGAGGTGATACTACACCGGTACATGATGTGTGAGGTGATACTACACCGGTACATGATGTGTGAGGTGATACTACATCGGTACATGATGTGTGAGGTGAAACTACACCGGTACATGATGTGTGAGGTGATACTACAGTGTACATGATGTGTGAGGTGATACCACACAGGTACATGATGTCTGAGGTGATACTACAGCGGTACATGATGTCTAAGGTGATACTACACTGGTACATGATGTGTGAGGTAATACTACACCGGTACATGATATGTGAGGTGATAATACACGGTACATGATGTGTGAGGTAATGCTATACCGGTACATGATGTGTGAGGTGATACTACACTGCACATGATGTGTTAGGTGAAACTACATGGTACACAATGTGTTAGGTGATACTACACGGTACACGATGTGTGAGATGATACTACACGGTACATGATGTGTGAGGTGATACTACACCGGTACATGATGTGTGAGGTGATACTACAGCGGTACATGATGTGTGAAGTGATACTACACTGGTACATGATGTGTGAGGTGATACTACATGGTAAATGAAGTGTGAGGTGATACTACACAGTACATGATGTGTGAGGTGATATTACAGGGTATATGATGTGTGAGGTGATACTACACCGGTACATGATGTCTGAGGTGATACTACACCGCTACATGATGTGTGAGGTGATACTACAGTGTACATGATATGTCAGGTGATACTACACCTGTACGTGATGTGTGAGGTGATACTACACCGGTACATGATGTGTGAGGTGATACTACACCGGTACATGATGTCTGAGGTGATACTACACCGCTACATGATGTGTGAGGTGATACTACAGTGTACATGATGTGTGAGGTGATACTACACCTGTACATGATGTGTGAGGTGATACTACACCGGTACATGATGTGTGAGGTGATACTACACCGGTACATGATGTGTGAGGTGATACTACACCGGTACATGATGTGTGAGGTGATACTACACCGGTACATGATGTGTGAGGTGATACTACAGTGCACGTGATGTGTGAGGTGATACTACACAGGTACATGATGTCTGAGGTGATACTACAGCGGTACATGATGTGTGAAGTGATACTACACTGGTACATGATGTGTGAGGTGATACTAAACGGTACATGATGTGTGAGGTGATACTACACTGCACATGATGTGTGAGGTGATACTACAGCGGTACATGATGTGTGAGGTGATACTACACTGGTACATGATGTCTGAGGTGATACTACAGCGGTACATGATGTGTGAGGTGATACTACACTGGTACATGATGTGTGAGGTAATACTACACCGGTACATGATGTGAGAGGTGATACTACACGATACATGATGTGTGAGGTAGTACTATACCGGCACATGATGTGTTAGGTGAAACTACACGGTACACGATGTGTTAGGTGATACTACACGGTACACGATGTGTGAGGTGATACTACACGGTACACGATGTCTGAGGTGATACTACACTGGTGCATGATGTCTGAGGTGATACTACACCGGTACATGATGTGTGAGGTGATACTACACAGGTACATGATGTCTGAGGTGATACTACACTGGTGCATGATGTCTGAGGTGATACTACACTGGTACATGATGTCTGAGGTGATACTACACCGGTACATGATGTGTGAGGTGATACTACTCTGGTGCATGATGTCTGAGGTGATACTACACTGGTACATGATGTGTGAGGTGATAATACACCGGTACATGATGTGTGAGGTGATACTACATCGGTACATGATGTGTGAGGTGATACTACACAGGTGCATGATGTGTGAGGTGATACTACACCGGTACATGATGTGTGAGGTGATACTACAGTGTACATGATGAGTGAGGTGAAACTACACCGGTACATGATGTCTGAGGTGATACTACAGCGGTACATGATGTGTGAAATGATACTACACTGGTACATGATGTGTGAGGTGATACTACACGGTACATGATGTGTGAGGTGATACTACACGGTACATGATGTGTGAGGTGAAACTACATGGTACACGATGTGTTAGGGGATACTACACGGTACACGATGTGTGAGGTGATACTACACGGTACATGATGTGAGGTGATATTACACCGGTACATGATGTCTGAGGTGATACTACACTGGTACATGATGTGTGAGGTGATACTACACGGTACATGATGAGTGAAGAGATACTACACGGTTAATGATGTGTGAGGTGATACTACACTGCTACATGATGTGTGAGGTGATACTACAGAGGTACATGATGTGAGGCGATACTACACCGGTACATGATGTGTGAGGTGATACTACACTGGTACATGATGTGTTAGGTCATACTACTCCAGTACATGATGTGTGAGGTGATACTACTCCGGTACATGATGTGTGAGGTGATACTACACCGGTACATGATGTGTGAGGTGATACTACATCGGTACATTATGTGTGAGGTGAAACTACACCGGTACATGATGTGTGAGGTGATACTACAGTGTACATGATGTGTGAGGTGATACCACACAGGTACATGATGTCTGAGGTGATACTACAGCGGTACATGATGTCTAAGGTGATACTACACTGGTACATGATGTGTGAGGTAATACTACACCGGTACATGATATGTGAGGTGATAATACACGGTACATGATGTGTGAGGTAATGCTATACCGGTACATGATGTGTGAGGGGATACTACACTGCACATGATGTGTTAGGTGAAACTACATGGTACGCAATGTGTTAGGTGATACTACACGGTACACGATGTGTGAGATGATACTACACGGTACATGACGTGTGAGGTGATACTACACTGGTACATGATGTGTGAGGTGATACTACACCTGTACATGATGTGTGAGGTGATACTACACCGGTACATGATGTGTGAGGTGATACTACACCGATACATGATGTCTGAGGTGATACTACACCGCTACATGATGTGTGAGGTGATACTACAGTGTACATGATGTGTGAGGTGATACTACACCTGTACATGATGTGTGAGGTGATACTACACTGGTACATGATGTGTGAGGTGATACTACACCGGTACATGATGTGTGAGGTGATACTACACCGGTACATGATGTGTGAGGTGATACTACACCGGTACATGATGTGTGAGGTGATACTACACCGGTACATGATGTGTGAGGTGATACTACAGTGCACGTGATATGTGAGGTGATACTACACAGGTACATGATGTCTGAGGTGATACTACAGCGGTACATGATGTGTGAAGTGATACTACACTGGTACATGATGTGTGAGGTGATACTAAACGGTACATGATGTGTGAGGTGATACTACACTGCACATGATGTGTGAGGTGATACTACAGCGGTACATGATGTGTGAGGTGATACTACACTGGTACATGATGTCTGAGGTGATACTACAGCGGTACATGATGTGTGAGGTGATACTACACTGGTACATGATGTGTGAGGTAATACTACACCGGTACATGATGTGAGAGGTGATACTACACGATACATGATGTGTGAGGTAGTACTATACCGGCACATGATGTGTTAGGTGAAACTACACGGTACACGATGTGTTAGGTGATACTACACGGTACACGATGTGTGAGGTGATACTACACAGGTACATGATGTCTGAGGTGATACTTCACTGGTGCATGATGTCTGAGGTGATACTACACCGGTACATGATGTCTGAGGTGATACTACACCGGTACATGATGTGTGAGGTGATACTACTCTGGTGCATGATGTCTGAGGTGATACTACACTGGTACATGATGTGTGAGGTGATAATACACCGGTACATGATGTGTGAGGTGATACTACATCGGTACATGATGTGTGAGGTGATACTACACAGGTGCATGATGTGTGAGGTGATACTACATCGGTACATGATGTGTGAGGTGATACTACAGTGTACATGATGAGTGAGGTGAAACTACACCGGTACATGATGTCTGAGGTGATACTACAGCGGTACATGATGTGTGAAATGATACTACACTGGTACATGATGTGTGAGGTGATACTACACGGTACATGATGTGTGAGGTGATACTACACGGTACATGATGTGTGAGGTGAAACTACATGGTACACGATGTGTTAGGTGATACTACACGGTACACGATGTGTGAGGTGATACTACACGGTACATGATGTGAAGTGATATTACACCGGTACATGATGTCTGAGGTGATACTACACTGGTACATGATGTGTGAGGTGATACTACACGGTACATGATGAGTGAAGAGATACTACACGGTTAATGATGTGTGAGGTGATACTACACTGCTACATGATGTGTGAGGTGATACTACAGAGGTACATGATGTGAGGCGATACTACACCGGTACATGATGTCTGAGGTGATACTACACCGGTACATGATGTGTGAGGTGATACTACACTGGTACATGATGTGTTAGGTCATACTACTCCAGTACATGATGTGTGAGGTGATACTACTCCAGTACATGATGTGTGAGGTGATACTACACCGGTACATGATGTGTGAGGTGATGCTACACCGGTACATGATGTCTGAGGTGATTCTACAGCTGTACATGATGTGTCAAGTGATACTACACTGGTACATGATGTGTGAGGTGATACTACACTGGTACATGATGTGTGAGGTGATACTACACAGTACATGATGTGTGAGGTGATACTACACTGCACATGATGTGTTAGGTGATACTACACGGTACATGATGTGTGAGGTGATACTACACGGTACATGATGTGTGAGGTGAAACTACGTGGTACACGATGTGTTAGGTGATACTACACGGTACACGATGTGTGAGGTGATACTACACGGTACATGATGTGAGGTGATACTACACGGTACATGATGAGTGAAGTGATACTACACGGTACATGATGTGTGAGGTGATACTACACTGGTACATGATGTGTGAGGTGATACTACAGAGGTACATGATGTGAGGCGATACTACACCGGTACATGATGTCTGAGGTGATACTACACCGGTACATGATGCCTGAGGTGATACTACACCGGTACATGATGCCTGAGGTGATACTACACTGGTACATGATGCCTGAGGTGATACTACACTGGTACATGATGTGTGAGGTGATACTACACTGGTACATGATGTGTGAGGTGATACTACACTGATACATGATGTGTGAGGTGATACTACATGGTACCTGATGTATGAGGTTGTGTGAGGAGATACTAGACGGTACATGATGTGTAAGGTGATATTACACCGCTACATGATGTGTGAGGTGATACTACACCGGTACATGATGTCTGAGGTGATACTACACCGGTACATGATGTGTGAGGTGATACTACACTGGTACATGATGTGTGAGGTGATACTACTCCAGTACATGATGTGTGAGGTGATACTACACCGGTACATGATGTGTGAGGTGATACTACACCGGTACATGATGTGTGAGGTGATACTACAGCGGTACATGATGTGTGAAGTGATACTACAGCGGTACATGATGTGTGAGGTGATACTACACCGGTACATGATGTGTGAGGTGATACTACACTGCACATGATGTGTTAGGTGATACTACACGGTACATGATGTGTGAGGTGATACTACACGGTACATGATGTGTGAGGTGATACTACACGGTACATGATGTGTGAGGTGATACTACACGATACATGATGTGTGAGGTTATACTACACTGCACATGATGTGTTACGTTATACTACACTGCACATGATGTGTTAGGTGAAACTACACGGTACATGATGTGTTAGGTGATACTACACGGTACACGATGTGAGTTGATACTACACTGGTACATGATGTCTGAGGTGATACTACTCTGGTACATGATGTGTGAGGTAATACTACACCGGTACATGATGTGTGAGGTGATACTACACGGTACATGATGTGTGAGATGATACTACATGGTACATGATGTGAGGGATACTACACAGGTACATGATGTGTTACTACACTGGTACATGATGTGTGAGGCGATACTACACTGATACATGATGTGTAAGGTGATGCTACAGCGGTACATGTTTGGGGTGATACTACACGGTACATGATGTGTGAGGTGATACTACACTGTACATGATATGTGAGGTGATACTACACCGGTACATTAAGTATGAGGTGATACTACAGGTATATGATATGTGAGGTGATACTACACGGTACATGATGTGTGAGGTGATACTGCAACAGTACATGTTGTGTGAGGTGATACTACATGGTACATGATGTATTAGTGCAGTATGTCTCTACCCGAAGTGTGAAGAAGGCTTACCTAAGCCGAAACGTTGCTGTCTGTGGGTGATGGGTAAATAAATATCATCGAATCTTTTACTGCATCCTGAAGTGCTGCCAGAATTCTTTCTTATATGGACTTTGATTTTGGAGATAGTGGTTTTGTCAGGGTAAAATTCTAAGTACAGCACCAATCAGGCCCACCCCACTTGCCCCGCTGCCGGCGGAAAGAAGAAAACACCACACGGAGGTCTGGTATAGTTTCTCACACGGGGACATGACTGCGCTGCGCCGCTTTATTACAGATTACATGAGATCTTATACCCTTTTGTCTCATCACCAGGAATGGGTGATGGGCTCATTGGCTAAAATTCACAGCATAACCATATATGGGAAGTCCGGATTTCCGGCCTGAGACAGTGAAAGTTCAGATGCATAGTTGAACAGTCGTTATCTTGCTACGGCGCCTCTGGAAAAACAGCCAAGTACGCGTCCTTGTGTCTGGTTCTTCCTTTGCTGGGTTTTAAGATACATTTTGTCTGTCTCGCAAGGCCTTTGGAATATCTGATGTAAGGCGACAGATTAAGTTTTTTCTCATTTGGAATTGAATAGAACTTGCATATAGGTATAAAGCATAAAAAACATATAGCAATATATACATATACCTTCACAAACCCCCCTAAAAACTTAATATGGAGATCAAGTACCAGACCTTGCACTCTTCCTCGGTCGCCTCTCCCTTGCATCAGGGTTTCTCCACTGCCCGTAAGGCCCTACTCCTAGGAGGGGGGGATCCCTACCTCACCTCAGAAGGAGGCCATGGATTCCCTGGGCTTATTTCCGGGCATCCATACCCTCTATCTGTACGAGTTAACACCCCACAGGGTGTCCCCTCGCCGGAACCTAAGGTCTTCTGCACTTTCCCTAGGCAAATGGGAAGTCCACTGACAATCCATCTTAGGAGATCGGGGCGGCGCAGTACTAGTCCATCTCTCCATTCTTCTGGTAACGTACGTGGTTGGCACTATCGGAACTGGCTCTTCATCTTTTTCAAACAAGGGAAATTTTGGTGTCACATTATCCAGTCCCTTACTCATACTCTTTTTGATCAATGGGATAATACACATACAGGAAATTACATACCCCACCTCTTTCTGCTAAACTCATATCCAGGGCCACTCTATTTTGGAATGCCATGGATGCAGTGGGCCCTAACTGGTCAGCTAACCCTTTCAAAGCATCCCTGGTGTAGTTTACAAACCTCTGCTGATTGTAATAGATATAATTCATCCAATATACATTATTATTAACAGTGACAATAGCAAATAAAAACTCAAAACCTGCTTTAACCTGATCTCTAGAATTAAATTCATCTGGCACCCCCCTTGGCACTCCTATTGTATCTATATATATATGTGGATCAAAGTTACCACCTGGAGCGTCAACGTCTCTCTTAGCACGATGCGGTGTTGGATTCTCACCCTCAGTGTAGTCTTGATATTGCACATTTGATTGTATTAATTTGTTCTGATCCCAGAAACAGGGGGCTAGTGTACAGTAGTCAAAGGTGTGTGTTAGAGGAATTGTACCACATTATAGCATGTAAAGGATATGCAGGATATACAGGGCCGTTTTTTCAGTGTGAAGTGTGGATCCAAGTGGGCTTTCCTTCGAGCTTGACTGCAGTTGGGGTGGTGAGCAACATCTGGTAAGGACCTTTAAACCGGGTCTCTCTCTCAAACTTTTTTACATAGACCCTGTCACCTGATTTCAGATTGTGACACTCATCTGTAGGACCTGGGAGAAAAGCAGAGACTGCAGAATGGATTACTGACAATTTGTTTGAGAGGCCTATGACAAAATTAACAAGAAAATCATTCCCCAAACTCAGCTACTGTGGCATGTACCCTCCGGAGAAAAGAAAAACTAATGAAAGACACTCAATTCAAAATTTGACCATTTTCTTCATTACCTTTTGTATCTACTTTCCCACTACTCCGCGGATCGTAGGGTGTGTGAAAAGCCTGAAATATACCCAAAACAGACATGATGTGTTGCATTATTTCACCTGTGACATTTGTACCTTTGTTTGACTCAATCACTTCCGGTGCCCCATATCTGCAGATTACCTCATTCATGAGCTTCTGTGCGGTTACCTGCTTATTTACTTTGGTAACAGAGTAGGCCTCCAACCTGAAAAACATCAACAACAACAAGCACATATTCATGCTTCCCAAGAAGTGGGAGCTGAATGTAGCCAATTTGCAATCCCTGAAATGGGTAGAGTGGTCCAGGCAAGCGTTATGTGGCAAATTTACTTCTGCCCTGTTGCTTACGGCAAAGATTATGCAAAATTGGACAAATGATGCAGCAGCTACAGAAAACCCAGGAGCAACTCGTCCTCGTTCAAGTGTCGACATCATTGCTACTTTGAGAGGTGCGTCTTTTGGTGCATCAGCTGGGCCATCATGGGGCACAGGGACCGTGGTGGGCAAGTGCTGTTGACTGTTCACCATATGCCGTCCCTTTTTAGTCCATTTGTCTTTTTTCTTCCTTGCTGGCTTGTAACTGTAAAGTCTTTAGCATATCAAAGTCCAAAGTTTTTTATCAAAGTCCAAAGTTTTTTATCAAAGTCCAAAGTTTTTATCAAAGTCCAAGGTTTAGTCAAAGTCCAAAGTTATTGTTAAATTCTTCTTTTCTTCCACGGCTTGAGGGCCGCTGCCTTTGCTGTGTGGTCTGTGATGGCGTTGCCTCTTGCTTCTCTGGTGTAGGAATTGGTGTGAGCTTTCCACCTTGTCAGGTAGAAGTAGGGCCTCCGTGAGACTCTGCCCGCTGCATCATTCTTAATTGGCTGTCCTGCTGAGGTAAAAAACTGTCTGGCCTTCCATGTTGGGCCGTAATCATGAGCTATGCCAAATGCATACCGGGAGTCAGTGTAAATGTTTGCCGTCTTACCTTCTACCACTCTACACGCCTCCGTGAGTGCTTTTAATTCCGCTTCTTGCGCTGAGACATGCGGAGGCAGAGATTCTGCTTTTACCGTGTCATGTTGTGTTACGACTGCATAACCGGAGTGGAGTTGTCAATCACCCTGGGTACCATCTATAAAAAACAACTCAAAATATGCATTGTTAACAAGGGCTTTTAGTAACTTTTTTTAAAACTTAAACTTTCTTGTTGCATCAAATGCTAGACAATCGGCTGGTATTTTATTTCAAAAAGATCAGAATCTTGTTGCAAAAAATGTAAAAATTTAAAAATGGCTTGCAAAAAATTTAAAAATGGCTGATTTGCAATACCTAGATCACTTATGCCTTCTCCTCCCCCCCTTTGAACCTGGGTACTCAATTGGAAGAAATAGTAGCCGGGTTCAAGTTAGTACAACATTGTAAAAAGATTTGATCGATGCAGATAAGGCCTGTAAGATGTTAGCACCAATAACAGAGACATGAGTTACATCGGGGCAGAATAATCTACAAACACCTATTAATATTGGAAATGTGATATTCCTTTAAGCAA
This sequence comes from Eleutherodactylus coqui, assembly GCF_035609145.1. NCBI lineage: Eukaryota > Metazoa > Chordata > Amphibia > Anura > Eleutherodactylidae > Eleutherodactylus > Eleutherodactylus coqui. The sequence continues at coordinate 51,367,631 of NC_089838.1, read as the reverse complement.
ATTCATTATTAGTCTGATCCTGCCTGCAATGTCTTATCAAATTTGAGAGAGAGAAAAAAACAAAAAAAAACTTTTACTAGCTGCTCAAGATTCTCACCCCCTCCCTTGTGGACAAGAGGGATGAAACATTACGTACTATTACATCATCTAGCTCCACCCCCTCGATATTGGCTGCGTGCGTCTTTTTTCAGAACTTCATTTCATCTGTACAGTCTAAGCATCCACATCACAACCAAGCAAAGTCCCACGCATGGGGGGGACCTCCATCCCCAGTCAATATCTGCATCACACACTCACCACAGCCCAAACACGGGTCACTAACTCTCATCCATCCATGCTCTCAAGTCTGCTCCGTCACCCCCTTTGAAGGTTTACCAGTACATACAGATGCACAGACAAAAAAAGTTTGACAAACAAACATACATCAGTTGAAAAACATTGAGGTGAATGCTATAATGTTATAAAGTACATGATTCTATTGAGATGAGATTGTGAATGAGCGCTATCTTTGACAAATTATGTGAAAAAAATTTGCTGAGTGACTGAGACATTCTATCTTTCTTATTTACTGAAACTATTATATGCTGTATTAAACGCTGAAGTATTTTAGAATCTGTGGGTATTTTTCAGCCCCCCTTGTCTTTCTTTCTCTGTATTTGACCCTGAGCTGAGAGTCAAGTCTGAAAGCCCCCACCTTTTCAAAACATCTGTTATCTCTCTAGGAATATGAAACACAGACTGAATAGAGTTGTTTTAGTTTAACTATTCCCTGCATTTGAACTCATAAATAACACATATCCTGGGACCTTGCAACATTCATTTTCAACCCCTGTATAAGTAAGAATATATCTTAGAAATTGCTATATTTCCTGCCTACTAAGACAGTATAATTAATTAAATTCATTTCAAGCCTCCATTCCATTTAAGCAAGCAGAGACATTCTCCAGGGTCAGCACTTCATTCTCTCTGCTTTGTTATCGCCCGACCTTGAAAACTAAACAGACTGCAGCTACATCTCAACAAGCCTTCTCACACTAAAAGCAAGCTCAGTTAACTATTTGCACATACAGTATATACATATATACACACATATATATCCACCTAGTATGGATTATACATATTATACACCTTTTCCTCTCTCTCTGCCAACAAATCACATGCTTTGTAACTTTCTTCTCAACTTTGCTTGTTTCGCATATTTCTCTCCCTACCTAACTGCCAATGTAACTAATCTACCGTGCGGGTCCTTGTTACACATTTTCATAAGTTTTCTTACATTTTACAGATTGGAACTCTCCTCCACCAATTGATCCGCACGGCGGCAGCCCTTGAGGGGCTCTGTCTTCTTTAATAAGGTCTTACGCATATTAGAACAACAACAACAATAATAATAACACGCTCCATAGAGTGCATCCTTCTGACCCGAATTGTCAGCCCCTTATATATGGCAAAACAACCGAAGGCATCTTCTTCTATGGAACCAGTCCCAAAGAGTGCATCCCTCTCCTCCAACTTAACTAAACTAAAACCGAGGGTCTCTTCTTCTGTGGAACCTATCTCACAGAGTGTATCCCTCTCTGCTAAGCCATTAACAACTAAAACAACCGAGGGTTCCTTCTTCTATGGGACCTGTCTCACAGAGTGCATCCCTCTCCTTAGCTAAACCATTAACAACTAAAACAACCGAGGGTTCCTTCTTCTGTGAGACCAAATGAAAAAGAAAGAGGAAAAAAAATTCTGCAGATACAACAAACAACCTTCACTATTGCTAGAACGGTACGGACTTCAACAACAAATAGACTACAGACTAGTTTCTGGGTGAGCGATTGGTGTGCATATCACTGTCAGTGGTCCATGACGGCAAACCCGAAGCCCACACGAGTTACCGTGTAGAACTCTTAACCCAACCCGTCTGGTCACAAAACACAGATAGTCCCTCCAGCTGCAAGACTCGCAGTGTAAAACACAACATAAATATATGCTGGCCTTACCTGGAGTTCTGTGAGTTGATCAGGCTCGGTTTGCAGCAGGACGGCTTCTCCGTGGCGTGGATCCGGGTGGAATGCGTTGTAAGCTCCGGTGTTTTACCGCCCCACGTTCGGGCGCCAAATTGTCAGGGTAAAATTCTAAGTACAGCACCAATCAGGCCCACCCCACTTGCCCCGCTGCCGGCGGAAAGAAGAAAACACCACACGGAGGTCTGGTATAGTTTCTCACACGGGGACATGACTGCACTGCGCCGCTTTATTACAGATTACATGAGATCTTATACCCTTTTGTCTCATCACCAGGAATGGGTGATGGGCTCATTGGCTAAAATTCACAGCATAACCATATATGGGAAGTCCGGATTTCCGGCCTGAGACAGTGAAAGTTCAGATGCATAGTTGAACAGTCGTTATCTTGCTACGGCGCCTCTGGAAAAACAGCCAAGTACGCGTCCTTGTGTCTGGTTCTTCCTTTGCTGGGTTTTAAGATACATTTTGTCTTTGTCTCGCAAGGCCTTTGGAATATCTGATGTAAGGCGACAGATTAAGTTTTTTCTCATTTGGAATTGAATAGAACTTGCATATAGGTATAAAGCATAAAAAACATATGGCAATATATACATATACCTTCACAGTTTGGATCTCCTTACTGACGATTGCACATAGGTCTAACCCCTGTTGGGATGATTTGTTGTGCTGTTGATTCAACTCTTTGATAAAATTACACTGTACATGATGTGTGAGGTGATACTACACTGGTACATGATGTGTGAGGTCATACTACACTGGTACATGATGTGTGAGGTGATACTACACTGTACATGATGTGTGAGGTGATACTGCACTGGTACATGATGTGTGAGATGATACTACACTGGTGCATGATGTGTGAGGTGATACTAAACAGGTACGTGATGTGTGAGGTGATACTACACTGTACATGATGTGTGAGGTGATACTGCACTGGTACATGATGTGTGAGATGATACTACACTGGTGCATGATGTGTGAGGTGATACTACACTGGTACATGATGTGTGAGATGATACTACACTGGTACATGATGTGTGAGGTGATACTACACGGTACATGATGTGTGAGGTGATACTACACTGTACATGATGTGTTAGGTGATACTGCACTGGTACATGCTGTGTGAGATGATACTACACTGGTACATGATGTGTGAGGTGATACTACAACAATACATGATGTGTGAGGTAATACTACACCTGTACATGATGTCTGAGGTGATACTAAACGGTACATGATTGGTGAGGTGATACTACACTGTACATGATGTGTGAGGTGATACTACACCGGTACATGATGTGTGAGGTGATATTACAGTGTATATGATGTGTGAGGTGATACTACCTGGTACACGATGTCTGAGGTGATACTACACCGCTACATGATGTGTGAGGTGATACTACAGTGTACGTGATGTGTGAGGTGATACCACACAGGTACATGATGTGTGAGGTGATACTACACTGGTACATGATGTGTGAGGTAATACTACACCGGTACATGATGTTTGAGGTGATACTACACTGGTACATGATGTGTGAGGTGATACTACACCGGTACATGATGTGTGAGGTGATACTACACCGGTACGTGATGTGTGAGGTGATACTACACAGGTACGTGATGTGTGAGGTGATACTACACTGGTACATGATGTGTGAGGTGATACTACAGTGTACATGATGTGTGAGGTGATACTACACCGGTACATGATGTCTGAGGTGATACTACAGCGGTACATGATGTGTGAAGTGATACTACACTAGTACATGATGTGTGAGGTGATACTACACAGTACATGATGTGTGAGGTGATACTACACGGTACATGATGTGTGAGGTGATACTACACGGTACATGATGTGTGAGGTGATACTACACTGCACATGATGTGTTAGGTGATACTACACGGTACATGATGTGTGAGGTGATACTACACTGATACATGATGTGTGAGGTGATACTACACGGTACATGATGTGTGAGGTGATACTACACGGTACATGATGTGTGAGGTGATACTACACGGTACATGATGTGTGAGGTGATACTACACCGGTACATGATGTGTGAGGTGATACTACACCGGTACATGATGTGTGAGGTGATACTACACCGGTACATGATGTGTGAGGTGATACTACACCGGTACATGATGTGTGAGGTGATACTACACTGGTACATGATATGTGAGGTGATACTACACTGGTACATGATGTGTGAGGTGATACTACAACACTACATGATGTGTGAGGTGATACTACACAGGTACATGATGTGTGAGGTGATACTACACCGGTACATGATGTGTGAGGTGATACTACAGTGTACATGATGTGTGAGGTGATACCACACAGGTACATGATGTCTGAGGTGATACTACAGCGGTACATGATGTGTGAGGTGATACTACACTGGTACATGATGTGTGAGGTAATACTACACCCGTACATGATGTGTGAGGTAATACTATACCGGCACATGATGTGTTAGGTGAAACTACATGGTACACGATGTGTTAGGTGATACTACACGGTACACGATGTGTGAGGTGATACTACACGGTACATGATGTGTGAGGTGATACTACACCGGTACATGATGTCTGAGGTGATACCACACCGGTACATGATGTCAGAGGTGATACTACACCGGTGCATGATGTCTGAGGTGATACTACACCGGTACATGATGTCTGAGGTTTTACTACACTGGTACATGATGTGTGAGGTGATACTACACTGGTACATAATGTGTGAGGTGATACTACACCGCTACATGATGTGTGAGGTGATACTACACTGGTACATGATGTGTGAGGTGATACTACACCGGTACATGATGTGTGAGGTGATACTACAGTGTACATTTTGTGTGAGGTGATACTAAACCGGTACATGATGTCTGAGGTGATACTACAGCTGTACATCATGTGTGAAGTGATACTACACTGGTACATGATGTGTGAGGTGATACTACACCGGTACATGATGTGTGAGGTGATACTACACTGGTACATGATGTGTGAGGTGATACTAAACAGGTACGTGATGTGTGAGGTGATACTACAGCGGTACATGATGTCTGAGGTGATACTACAGCGGTACATGATGTGTGAAGTGATACTACACTGGTACATGATGTGTGAAGTGATACTACACTGGTACATGATGTGTGAGGTGATACTACACAGTACATGATGTGTGAGGTGATACTACACTGATACATGATGTGTGAGGTGATAGTACACGGTACATGATGTGTGAGGTGATACTACACGGTACATGATGTGTGAGGTGATACTACACGGTACATGATGTGTGAGGTGATACTACACGGTTCATGATGTGTGAGGTGATACTACACGGCACATGATGTGTTAGGTGATACTACACGGTACATGATGTGTGAGGTGATACTACACTGGTACATGATGTGTGAGGTGATACTACACTGGTACATGATGTGTGAGGTGATACTACAACACTACATGATGTGTGAGGTGATACTACACCGGTACATGATGTGTGAGGTGATACTACAGTGTACATGATGTGTGAGGTGATACCACACAGGTACATGATGTCTGAGGTGATACTACAGCGGTACATGATGTGTGAGGTGATACTACACTGGTACATGATGTGTGAGGTGATACTACACTGGTACATGATGTGTGAGGTGATACTACACCGGTACATGATGTGTGAGGTGATACTACAGTTTACATTTTGTGTGAGGTGATACTAAACCGGTACATGATGTCTGAGGTGATACTACAGCGGTACATCATGTGTGAAGTGATACTACACTGGTACATGATGTGTGAGGTGATACTACACCGGTACATGATGTGTGAGGTGATACTACACTGGTACATGATGTGTGAGGTGATACTACACTGGTACATGATGTGTGAGGTGATACTAAACAGGTACGTGATGTGTGAGGTGATACTACACCGGTACATGATGTGTGAGGTGATACTACAGTGTACATTTTGTGTGAGGTGATACTAAACCGGTACATGATGTCTGAGGTGATACTACAGCGGTACATCATGTGTGAAGTGATACTACACTGGTACATGATGTGTGAGGTGATACTACACCGGTACATGATGTGTGAGGTGATACTACAGTGTACATGATGTGTGAGGTGATACCACACAGGTACATGATGTCTGAGGTGATACTACAGCGGTACATGATGTGTGAGGTGATACTACACTGGTACATGATGTGTGAGGTGATACTACACTGGTACATGATGTGTGAGGTGATACTACACCGGTACATGATGTGTGAGGTGATACTACAGTTTACATTTTGTGTGAGGTGATACTAAACCGGTACATGATGTCTGAGGTGATACTACAGCGGTACATCATGTGTGAAGTGATACTACACTGGTACATGATGTGTGAGGTGATACTACACCGGTACATGATGTGTGAGGTGATACTACACCGGTACATGATGTGTGAGGTGATACTACACTGGTACATGATGTGTGAGGTGATACTACACCGGTACATGATGTGTGAGGTGATACTACACTGGTACATGATGTGTGAGGTGATACTAAACAGGTACGTGATGTGTGAGGTGATACTACACCGGTACATGATGTGTGAGGTGATACTACAGTGTACATGATGTGTGAGGTGATACTACACCGGTACATGATGTCTGAGGTGATATCAAGCGGTACATGATGTGTGAAGTGATACTACACTGGTACATGATGTGTGAGGTGATACTAAACAGGTACGTGATGTGTGAGGTGATACTACACCGGTACATGATGTGTGAGGTGATACTACAGTGTACATGATGTGTGAGGTGATACTACACCGGTACATGATGTCTGAGGTGATACTACAGCGGTACATGATGTGTGAAGTGATACTACACTGGTACATGATGTGTGAAGTGATACTACACTGGTACATGATGTGTGAGGTGATACTACACAGTACATGATGTGTGAGGTGATACTACACTGATACATGATGTGTGAGGTGATAGTACACGGTACATGATGTGTGAGGTGATACTACACGGTACATGATGTGTGAGGTGATACTACACGGTACATGATGTGTGAGGTGATACTACACGGCACATGATGTGTGAGGTGATACTACACGGTACATGATGTGTGAGGTGATACTACACTGGTACATGATGTGTGAGGTGATACTACACTGGTACATGATGTGTGAGGTGATACTACAACACTACATGATGTGTGAGGTGATACTACACCGGTACATGATGTGTGAGGTGATACTACAGTGTACATGATGTGTGAGGTGATACCACACAGGTACATGATGTGTGAGGTGATACTACACTGGTACATGATGTGTGAGGTGATACTACACTGGTACATGATGTGTGAGGTGATACTACACCGGTACATGATGTGTGAGGTGATACTACAGTTTACATTTTGTGTGAGGTGATACTAAACCGGTACATGATGTCTGAGGTGATACTACAGCGGTACATCATGTGTGAAGTGATACTACACTGGTACATGATGTGTGAGGTGATACTACACCGGTACATGCTGTGTGAGGTGATACTACACTGGTACATGATGTGTGAGGTGATACTACACTGGTACATGATGTGTGAGGTGATACTACAGTGTACATGATGTGTGAGGTGATACTACACTGGTACATGATGTGTGAGGTGATACTACACTGGTACATGATGTGTGAGGTGATACTACACAGTACATGATGTGTGAGGTGATACTACACTGATACATGATGTGTGAGGTGATACTACACAGTACATGATGTGTGAGGTGATACTACACGGTACATGATGTGTGAGGTGATACTACACGGTACATGATGTGTGAGGTGATACTACACGGTACATGATGTGTGAGGTGATACTACACGGTACATGATGTGTGAGGTGATACTACACGGTACATGTGTGAGGTGATACTACACTGGTACATGATGTGTGAGGTGATACTACAATGGTACATGATGTGTGAGGTGATACTACACGGTACATGATGTGTGAGGTGATACTACACCGGTACATGATGTGTGAGGTCATACTACAGTGTACATTTTGTGTGAGGTGATACTAAACCGGTACATGATGTCTGAGGTGATACTACAGCGGTACATCATGTGTGAAGTGATACTACACTGGTACATGATGTGTGAGGTGATACTACACCGGTACATGATGTGTGAGGTGATACTAAACAGGTACGTGATGTGTGAGGTGATAGTAGACCGGTACATGATGTGTGAGGTGATACTACACCGGTACATGATGTCTGAGGTGATATCAAGCGGTACATGATGTGTGAAGTGATACTACACTGGTACATGATGTGTGAGGTGATACTACACAGTACATGATGTGTGAGGTGATACTAAACAGGTACGTGATGTGTGAGGTGATACTACAGTGTACATTTTGTGTGAGGTGATACTAAACCGGTACATGATGTCTGAGGTGATACTACAGCGGTACATCATGTGTGAAGTGATACTACACTGGTACATGATGTGTGAGGTGATACTACACCGGTACATGATGTGTGAGGTGATACTACACTGGTACATGATGTGTGAGGTGAGACTACACTGGTACGTGATGTGTGAGGTGATACTACAGTGTACATGATGTGTGAGGTGATACTACACCGGTACATGATGTCTGAGGTGATATCAAGCGGTACATGATGTGTGAAGTGATACTACACTGGTACATGATGTGTGAGGTGATACTACACAGTACATGATGTGTGAGGTGATACTAAACAGGTACGTGATGTGTGAGGTGATACTACACCGGTACATGATGTGTGAGGTGATACTACAGTGTACATGATGTGTGAGGTGATACTACACCGGTACATGATGTCTGAGGTGATACTACAGCGGTACATGATGTGTGAAGTGATACTACACTGGTACATGATGTGTGAGGTGATACTACACTGATACATGATGTGTGAGGTGATACTACACCGCTACATGATGTGTGAGGTGATACTACACGGTACATGATGTGTGAGGTGATACTACACGGTACATGATGTGTGAGGTGATACTACACGGTACATGATGTGTGAGGTGATACTACACGGTACATGATGTGTGAGGTGATACTACACTGGTACATGATGTGTGAGGTGATACTACACTGGTACATGATGTGTGAGGTGATACTACACCGGTACATGATGTGTGAGGTGATACTACACTGGTACATGCTGTGTGTGGTGATACTACACTGGTACATGATGTGTGAGGTGATACTACACCGGTACATGATGTGTGAGGTGATACTACAACACTACATGATGTGTGAGGTGATACTACACAGGTACATGATGTGTGAGGTGATACTACAGTGTACATGATGTGTGAGGTGATACCACACAGGTACATGATGTCTGAGGTGATACTACAGCGGTACATGATGTGTGAGGTGATACTACACTGGTACATGATGTGTGAGGTAATACTACACCCGTACATGATGTGTGAGGTAATACTATACCGGCACATGATGTGTTAGGTGAAACTACATGGTACACGATGTGTTAGGTGATACTACACGGTACACGATGTGTGAGGTGATACCACACCGGTACACGATGTCTGAGGTGATACCACACCGGTACATGATGTCGGAGGTGATACTACACCGGTGCATGATGTCTGAGGTGATACTACACCGGTACATGATGTCTGAGGTGATACTACACTGGTACATGATGTGTGAGGTGATACTACACTGGTACATGATGTGTGAGGTGATACTACACCGGTACATGATGTGTGAGGTGATACTACACTGGTACATGATGTGTGAGGTGATACTACACCGATACATGATGTGTGAGGTGATACTACAGTGTACATGATGTGTGAGGTGATACTAAACCGGTACATGATGTCTGAGGTGATACTACAGCGGTACATGATGTGTGAAGTGATACTACACTGGTACATGATGTGTGAGGTGATACTACACGGTACATGATGTGTGAGGTGATACTACACGGTACATGATGTGTGAGGTGATACTACACGGTACATGATGTGTGAGGTGATACTACACTGCACATGATGTGTTAGGTGAAACTACATGGTACACGATTTGTTAGGTGATACTACACGGTACATGATGTGTGAGGTGATACTACACGGTACATGATGTGAGGTAATATTACATCGGTACATGATGTGTGAGGTGATACTACACCGATAGATGATATGTGAGGTGATACTACACCGATACATGATGTGTGAGGTGATACTACAGTGTACATGATGTGTGAGGTGATACTAAACCAGTACATGATGTCTGAGGTGATACTACAGCGGTACATGATGTGTGAAGTGATACTACACTGGTACATGATGTGTGAGGTGATACTACACGGTACATGATGTGTGAGGTGATACTACACGGTACATGATGTGTGAGGTGATACTACACGGTACATGATGTGTGAGGTGATACTACACTGCACATGATGTGTTAGGTGAAACTACATGGTACACGATTTGTTAGGTGATACTACACGGTACATGATGTGTGAGGTGATACTACACTGGTACATGATGTGTGAGGTGATACTACACGGTATATGATGTGAGGCGATACTACACCGGTACATGATGTGTTACTACACTGGTACATGATGTGTGAGGCGATACTACACTGATACATGATGTGTAAGGTGATGCTGCAGCGGTACATGTTGTTTGGGGTGATACTACACGGTACATGATGTGTGAGGTGATACTACACTGTACATGATATGTGAGGTGATACTACACCGGTACATGAAGTATGAGGTGATACTACAGGTATATGATATGTGAGGTGATACTACACGGTACATGATGTGTGAGGTGATACTGCAACAGTACATGATGTGTGAGGTGATACTACATGGTACATGATGTATTAGTGCAGTATGTCTCTACCCGAAGTGTGAAGAAGGCTTACCTAAGCCGAAACGTTGCTGTCTGTGGGTGATGGGTAAATAAATATCATCGGATCTTTTACTGCATCCTGAAGTGCTGCCAGAATTCTTTCCTATATGGACTTTGATTTTGGAGATAGTTGTTTGGATCTCCTTACTGGCGATTGCACATAGGTCTAAGCCCTGTTGGGATGATTTGTTGTGCTGTTGATTCAACTCTTTGATAAGATTCTACCCGAACTGTGGGCATGACTGGGCTGAGCTATAAGTAATGCCCAAGTCACACCCACAGTTACCGATTGGCTGCGCCACACATGCACCTTCACCGAGCTAATAAGATATAGTACACTATGATCGCTATGGGAAGGCATTGCAGGACTTCTATTCTGCAAGGCGTTATCACTGGTTGTCATATAAAGAGATTGAGAAAGTGTCCCTCCAGCTGTCTAGTATCAATCAGATGTCCTTCAGGACACTAGAAAAGTTGAGCTGACATCCTTCCTCCGTCCCCTTGAATCTACTGTGATGATAGATACATAGATATCGATAAAGCATCCCCCAACTCTCTGTAGCTCTCCCAGGTCCGCTGGATGTTGCCTTTGGCTGGGCTCTCACGAGACGTAAATCCTGCGGCTGGGCTGCACTGAAAACCCGCGAGATCTCCACGGGAGAGCCGCAGCTTCAAAACCCACTGCATTTCACCGCAGGTTTTGAAGCGGTTCGGCCGACGACATTGTGCTGCGGCTTTCTCTCCCCATGAGGCCGCAGTGGAAAAAAAAAAAGAATTGACATGCTGCAAAATTGAATTCCATGCTGCATGTCTGTTTCCACCCAGCTTTGCTGCAACGGATTGGCCGCCCTGCGTGGACGAGATTTTTGCAAAATCTCGTCCACATGGCTGGCTAACTCCAGGATTAGGAGACGGGGGCGGAAATTCCGCTGCAATTCCGTCCCCTGTGAACCGAGCCTTAGAGAGGTAATTGCATTAACTGCTGTGATGTAAATAAGCCCCATTGTCTTCCAGCCTCCAGACCCCAAATTCTGCTTAGCTAGAGTTAGCATGAGGAAGTCTCATTGTTAAATCATTTGCCTGTTAATGAAGTCTTCGGAAGCTCTCTTATCTAAAGGCCCATTTAGACACAACAATTATCACTCAAAGTTTGCTCAAGAGCCATCTTTTGAGCGATAATCGTTGGGTGTAAATGTGCCCATCTTTCAGTTTTCTGCCAGATGATGAATTTCAGTTCTGCTTGAAAACCATTGTTTGGCCAAACAGCTGATAAGCAGGACCGCACGCTGTGCTCTGCCAGAGGAAGAGCTGATTATAGCTAATTGCATTGTATCAGTTGTTCTCAGCTGTTAGCCCCGCCAGCAGAACAAAGGAATGTAATCAAGGAACAGCGGGTGGTCAGTTCCCTAACTACAGCTCCTGGTGGCTCGCACACTTCTACTTGGTACTAATAGGCATTAGTTTAAGTGGTAGTTTATGCAAAATGTTCACTCAAAAGCCATCTTTTGAGCGATCTGTTACCATGCAGCGGTTGCTGGTTCTCCTGGGGCGGCAGTGTGTGTGGTCCTGCGGTCGGGGCGCATCCCCCTGGCTTGTTGGTCGTCTGCCGGGGGCGTGGGTGCCTGGCCGCCTTGGTGCTGGCGGCGCGCGCGCACCCGTGAGTGCAGCTGCCGTGCACAAGCTCCTTTTATTATGTTCTGTTGGAAGTTGGCTGTCTCCCCCTCTCCACCCCTGGGCGGAGGCTTTTGTTTAAAGATTCGGCAGAGACTTGCAATCACTGCCAGTTATTGGTTTCCCCCAGTGTGCTAGCTAGTCTGCCTCTGTTGGTCTCCTGCTTCTGTCAGCTTGTCTGCTATACCTTGCTATTACCCGCCAGGTTTTTCCATCTGCCTCAGTTCTTCTTAGTATTGTTCGTGTTGGTTTTTACATCTGCCTTTTCTGTTGGTATTCTACCCTTTTCTTTCAGGTACTCCAGCGTCCCTTTTTAGGTCCCTAGTTAGAGTAGGGATCGCCACCCAGTTGCCCGCCTGGGGTTAGCCAGGAGTGGAGGCAAACAGGGGTTGTGGGTGAGATCTAGGGCTCCCAGGCTGGCGTATCACGGGTAGTATACCGTAACATGATCATCTTGAAGTGTAAATGCATCTTAAGGCTGAATTTCTCAGATGATTGGGCAACGTTCAACGGAAATTTGTCATTAAAGATTCTGGGGCGTATGAAGGTCCTATCCTGATATGAATCATATTTTCAGAATTGGGGGGCCCAGTCGAACCAAATGCATCTACACGCATTGAGGTCCGAGGCCTAAAACCATATACGACCATATATGTGTGTAGAGTGTGTGTAGGTACAATCATGACTAAAATTATGACTCTCGCCGAGGTATGACTGAAACTAGGGAATTATGATTTTTCAGAGTTCCTACAAATCCAACCCTCCTTCTCTGTATGACTTCAGAGGGGGCGGGGAGAAGGTGTGTACTGAGGAATCCTTTAAAATGTGGGACCCCACAGGTATAAATGGGCAATCCACTTAGTGATACTACAGTATATGGGTAGTCCCTTGTTATAGGAACTCCGCCAAAATCAGACCCATTGAACCGATATCCAAGTCTGGTAACTTTCTTTTAATTGCTCCTGTTTATTTTAAATCTGCTGAGTTTGTATTACCTGTATTCCTTATTTTCCCATGTAACAACCTTTTTTTAATATCTTTGTACATTTTATATATTGCACTGCTAGACCTTTTCTAGAATAAAACTGCAATTTATCAGTTCAAGCGTTTTCCATTTTAAAAACAAACCATATACTCCGAAGATTGTATTTATAATTCATAAATTGGGTTCCAGTTTACCGACAACAAAACTGGTGGTGGCAGCTGTATGGGAATTGTAGGGCTCTGAAGTGCGTTAGAATGGATCAGGTGAATGATTTAAGCTTTTGCTTCGCATGCGTGCAGAAGTACGGGAAAGCTGGGTACAAATCAGCCTATATTCTAACGGCTTCAAGCTTGCAATACTTCTAGAGTGATTGAGGACAGAGGCGGGATTGATGAGTATCATCCTTTCTCCTCTCTCCTCCTGTCCGGTACAAATTCGTTCCCAGCGCAGGGCCAGGTGGATTGCTGTAGAATTGTGGCCGTAGGTGATGGTCGCTTGTCCGGTTGATGTTCAGAGTCTTGGAAAGTTGGGTACCAGTCACTCCACAATCTATAGCCTCCTCCTGTCCTCCTCGCCTGTATGTGACACTGGTTATAGCGATCATAGGCAATGGCAAAGCAGGATGCCTGTATCTGGCATTCTGTTGCCATGGCAAGACATCAGCCCTCCGCGATTACATTGTGGGGGTGTGATGATGTCACAGAGGGAGCATGCTCCCTCTGTGAACCTTTTACACTCAGCCTGGTCACGCCCACCCTCCGCTGGAGACATACTGCACTAATACCCTGTGTGCTTTAGGCCTCCTTCACACGGGCGACAAAGTCGCGCGATTTTATAGCATTGCTACAATGCTACAAATTGCATGTATGTGAAGCCCATGGTTTCCTATGGGTTCCTTCACACATGAGATGTTTTGTAGCATGCTACAAAACGACACATGAACCTCGCAGGTCCGGCAATATGCCCGCGACACGCGAGATTTTGTAGCCCATGTTTCCCTATGGAGCCTTCCTCTCTGTTGCATCGCATCGCACGAAAACGCGGTTTGTATGCGATGCAACTTTGACAGTAGCAAATGCTACTGTCAAAGCTTTAATCTAAGCCCTAACTGCCGGAAAAAACCACACACATACATCACCTTAGACGCGCTGTCAGTCCGGCCGCATCTTCTCCCCAGGTCCCGGCACTCATCTTCTTCTCTTTTGGTCGGGGATTCAAAAATCCCCGCCTCCTGGAAGCGCTGGCTGTGATTGGCTGACAATTAGCCTATCACAGCAAGTGTTCGATGAATGGCAGTGATTGAACCAATCACAGCCATTCTTCGAGCACTGGCTGTGATTGGCTAAGTGTCAGCCAATCACAGCCAGCTCTTCCAGCAGCCGGGGATTTTTCAATCCCCGGCCAGAAGATGAAGAAGAAGATCAGTGCCGGTACCTGGGGAGAAGCTGCAGCGGCGCCCCGGACAGCACGGAAGAGGTGATGTATACTTTTTTTTCTTCTCCTTTAGTTGCAGGTTATTTTCAGGGTAGGGCTTATATTTCAAGCCCCCCCCCGCCCCCCCCGAAAATCCTCACACGTGATGCTACAAAGTCGCACGATTTTGTAGCGTCACATACGACTTTGTAGCGCTACAAAATCGCGGTATTGCTGCGAGAAAATCGCAGCGATGCAATATCGCTGCGATTTTCTCACAGCGATGTGGTGTTGCCCGTGTGAATGAGGCCTTACACATTGGTGTATTTTTTGCGTAGGTCACCTGGTTATTGCAGTCTGCTATCTCTACAATATACTGTAAATATGAAACATCTAAAAGCAGCCAGGATGGATGCAGAATTACCATGCTTGGTAGAGAAATTGTTAAATGATCTCTACATGTAGTAAATTAATGAACCTAGCCTCCTCCTGTGTATCAATCCAACCCACTGCTCTCTGAGCCTTACACACTTTTACTTTCATTTCTTCCTTCTGCTGTCAGCGATGGCGTCTGCTAATCTCAGAACAGAGCTGGAATGTTCCATCTGTCTGCACCTTTATACAGATCCTGTAACCCTGAGATGTGGACACAACTTCTGCCGGGTCTGTATTGATCAGGTCCTGAATACACAGAATGGCTCTGGAGTTTATTCCTGTCCTGAATGTAGAGAAGAGTTCCCGAAGCGGCCTGTGCTGAAGAGGAACATAACTCTGTGTAATGTAGTGGAGAATTTCCCGTCTGCTCAGCTACATCAGGAGGAGATCACTGAGATCTTCTGCACTTACTGCATTCACGCTCCTGTACTGGCTGTTAAATCCTGTCTGCACTGTGAGGCTTCATTGTGTGATAACCACCTGAGAGTTCACAGCAAGTCGGCAGAACATGTCCTCACTGAGCCCAGAACGTCAATGGAGAGCAGGAAATGTTCTGTCCATAAGAAGATCCTGGAATATTACTGCACTGAGGACGCTGCTTGTATCTGTGTGTCCTGCTGTCTGATTGGGCAACACCAGGGACATAAGATGGAGTCTCTAGATGAGGCCTCTGAGAAGAAGATGAAGAAACTGAGAAATGTTCTGCAGAAACTTACCACAAAGAGAGAGAAGACTGAGGAAAAAGTCCGTAGTCTAGAGGAACGGAGTAAAACAACTCAAGAAAAATCATCTAAAGAAGTAGAGCGAGTCACTGCCCTGTTTATAGACATCAGGAGACGGCTGGATGACCTGGAGAAGAGGGTCCTGAGCGAGATCTCCAGGCGGGAAGAGCAGGTGTCTCTGTCACTGTCTGATATGATCCAGAAGCTGGAAGTAAAGAAAGACGAGCTGTCCAGGAAGATGAGACACATTGAGGAGCTGTGTAACATGACTGATCCACTGACTGTCTTACAGGAGCCAGACACAGGTGACTTGTGTGATCCTGAGGAGGAGGGAGGTGATCAGGACATGGGAGGACATGAGGTCATGGGAGAACATGATGGAGGTGAGGAGGACACAAGGGGACTTGATGGAGGTCATGACGCCACATGGGGACATGATGGAGGTGATTGGGGTGTGGAGTTGATCTCGCACTTATCACACACATTATCTGATTTAATAAGATATGTCACCTTCTATGTACAGGGTCCTGCAGACATATTACTGGATGTAAACACAACTGCTAATAAGATACTTATATCAGACGACCTGAAAACTGCAACCTGGACAGATATAAAGCAGAATCGCCCAGGAACATCAGAGAGATTCCAGTATTATCAGGTGATGAGCAGTAGGGGATTTTCCTCTGGACGACATTACTGGGATGTGGAAATCAGTAGATCACGAGTGTGGAGGGTTGGGATGTGTTATCCCAGTATAGGCAGGAGGGGGCGCCTGTCACTCATTGGAGATAATAAAAAGTCCTGGGGTTTATATGGAGGGCGGGGGAATAATAACCAGTATTCAGTGAGACATGACAGTGAAGTGATCCAGCTCCCTTACCAGATCTCCAGTGATAGATTCAGGATCTGTCTGGATTATGAGGCGGGGCGGCTGTCCTTTTATCAGCTGTGTGACCCCATCAGACACTTACACACCTTCACCGCCTCCTTCACCGAGCCCCTTCATGCTATACTATATGTAAGGGAAGGTAATATAAAGATATCAGGGGGAGCAGCAGCTGCAAGGAGCCATCATCATGCAGGTAATCTGCCCAGAAACTAGTGACATCACAGCGAACACAATATGATTAGCCGATAGGATGTAGCAGTGAGAGAGGCTGGAGCTGAAGCTGAGCTCCTCCTGTTTTGCTTCACTTAGCCAGTAATCTGGAACTTGTTCTTCGTGGGTTGGATATTCAGAGTGTTGGTTCATGAAGCAGTTTTGCCACGAATCGACACATACATACTAGCGCTACATATACAGGCACCCTAAGGCCTCCCTCACACAGGGCGTTTTATACAGCGTTTAGCGCTGCCTTTTCAGCCCAGTGCTTAACGCTGTACAACACTCCCATTCATTTCAATGGGGCTGCTCACACAGGGCTGAAAACGTAGCACCTCCCAACGCTGCGCTTTGACAGCGATACATGTTCTATTTTTGGGCGTTTTCAGCCCTGCGTTGCCCATTGAAATGAATGGGCAGCGGTTTTGGCACTGCTAAAAACGAGGCAACACTTGGTGCTGCGTTTTTGGCAGCGTTAACCGCTCGCCGATTTTCGGGGTGAGGGCTTGTAATGGAAGCCCTACCCCGAAAAACAGTCCCAGCGGGCTAGATATAGAAAAAAAGAAAGTAATACTCACCTAGCCGCTGCAGTCCGGGTCGCGGCCGCTGGTCTCTGCCGCTGATCCGGGCTTCCTCGGCACCCCAAAGTCTATTGCCGGAGGCCAGGTTTGAGAACCTCGCCTCCGGCAATAGAGTGCTGTGATTGGTTGTCGGTGCTTGCTCGATGCCCAATCACAGCCCTTCATTGACTGTCTCAGCCAATCAGCGCCGGCAAGCTTTTTTTTTTTTCAGCATTCTTGGCTGCATTTTCAGCCGAGCTGAAAACGCAGCCAAAACGCTGGCATAAAGTATAACAGTGCTGCTAAAACGGGGTGGAATCTGCAGTAACGCAGCGTTGAAAAACGCTGCGTTTCTGCAAACGCCCTGTGTGAGGGAGGCCTTAGGGAGCTTTCACACGGGCAAAATTAGCCAGTAGTTGAGGCTTAATATGCTGCTGCTGAATTCTGCTACAAAAACTGCAGGTCTATATACGGATTTTGTTGCAGAATTGAGCCAACTTCAATTCTGCATTAAAAGCCACAAGGAGGCTACAGCTTTTGGTGAGGAATTTACCACGTCTTGCAATGCGTAATGCAGGCTAAATCTGCCCATGTGAAAGTACGCTTAAGGGGTCTCTACGCATGCAGTCTGTGTACTTTCTATATGCTATTCAGGTGAATATAAAACACATAGGAGGGTTTGGACAAAAATATACAAACACCATACAAAATTCATTGGATTTTATTCATTAGCATAGAGCTTCCCTTTTGACCCCTGCTTGGCTGACAACTTTCGAGACAAATTTTGTGTTTACTTCACCTCTTGCCCTGCTCTGGGTGGCTTTGGGAGCCATCTGGAAACAGCAGCTGAGTGGCTCAAACCCCTAACCAATGGAACCTTGTTGCTCGAGCAGATGTTCATTTCTACCCCGCAGCATCTGTGTCATATTACCCCCTCTAAAATTGGTCTCCACATGGTTTTTTTGAAATACGATTTATAATCCCATGTAATTTAAGGCATGCATTTCATACGGTGTTTCCATATTTTTGTCTACCCTCTGTATATTGCCAGTCCTTCATCAATCTCTGCTGGTATTTCTGTTATTCATTCATTAATTAATTCTATCTGGTTATGGGAAAGCTGAGGTACAGCCATTATGGGCAAATTACAGCTTTACCAAAATGTGGGGGAATTAGCTGGGGATTGCCCAGAATTATGGTCCATAGGGCACGCCTCTCATTCAAGCAGCTTAGACACGGATCTTCAAACTCAAAGTGATGTTTATTTCTCCTTTTACTTAGTGCGACTTTAGGCTGTACAAAAGACACATATTGCAGTTCTACTAACAGGGTCCCAGCCGCTAGACATGCAGCTTTCTCATAATAACCTTTGTAATGTTTTACTTAGATAGAAGTATCACACATGCTGTAGACTTTAAATTGTTGACTTGTGGAGGTTGAGGGGGCCTGTTATACTTTATAACCTCTTACATTGCTACAATAAAACAGAAGAATTACTAGAGTCACCAGTGTTGTTTCTCATTCTTCTCCGATGCATCATAAATATATATGTATATATATTCCCCATTGACTTCAATAAGGTTTTAAAAAAAACAGCAAACAGAGAGGCTTCCGTTTGCTTCCATTCTGATCAAGTTTCCATTGTTTAATGGAAAAATAACCCTGCAGACTGTGTGACTTTCTCACAGTTTAGGTGTTTGTGTCCCCAAGGCGAAGACAGAGACTGGCTTCTTGTATCCACCCTCTAGAGCAGTGATGGTGAACCTTTTAGAGACCGAGTGCCCAAACTGCAACCCAAAACCCACTTCTTTATCGCAAAGTGCCAACACGTCAGGGGGCGGGCTTATCATGACGTATGATTTTAGCCCCGTCGTTCTTAAAAGGACAGGGCCACTTCAAAATAGACAGCGTGCAGATTTTGACTGCTTTTTGGATGCGGAAATACTGCAGAATGTCCTCAGCGGAAATTTCTGTGGAAGATTCTGCAGCATTTCCGCATCCAAAAAGCAGTCAAAATCTGCACGCTGTCTATTTTGAAACAGCCCTGCCTATTTCCGCCACATATAAACATACCCCAGCGATAATAGTGACCCCCACCCCATAGCGGCCCCAGCGGTAATAGTGACCCCCACAGCGATAATAGTGACCCCCAC
Source organism: Eleutherodactylus coqui (assembly GCF_035609145.1). Classification (NCBI taxonomy): domain Eukaryota; kingdom Metazoa; phylum Chordata; class Amphibia; order Anura; family Eleutherodactylidae; genus Eleutherodactylus; species Eleutherodactylus coqui. Next base: position 51,347,569 of record NC_089838.1, on the reverse strand, counting down.
CCCACAGCGGCCCCAGCGGTAATAGTGACCCCCACCCCACAGCGGCCCCACCGGTAATAGTGACCCCCCCCCAGTGGCCCTAGTGATAATAGTGACACCCCCCCAGTATAACAGTGACACCCCACCCCGGCCCCCAGTGCAGTACTGACACACCACATTGCCCCTCCCGAGACCCACATACTTACCCCCTCCTCCTCCTGGAAGCTCAGCTCCTCTTCTGGTTGGCGGTGGTCCCGGCACGCATATTAACTTTTTCTTCCCCACTTTTGCCACAATAGGTAATTCCCAGCAACCTGATTGGTTGTTTGGTGAATCAGACAACCCAAACAACCAATCAGGTTGCTGGGAATTGCTGATTGCGGCAGAAGTGGGGAAGAAAAAGTTAATATGCTCCCGGCACACACTGTGTGCTGCTGGACGCCTCCTCCCCCGGACGCTCTCGGGAACCAAGTAGTAGGAGATGTGGGGGAGGTGGGAGGAGGATCCCGGCTGCACACTGAAGTCACAGTGTGAGCCTGGATCAGCGCGGCTAGCTGTGCTGTATGTGAATGCCGGCAGGGGAGCCGCGGCCCCTGCTAGTATTCACAAGTGGTGAGCGACCGATGGCGGCGCGTGCCAGTGGGGAGGGCTCTGCGTGCCATAGGCTTGCCACCAGTGCTCTAAAGCAACTAATTATTTAGAAGCTAAGCCTGCTGCCTCACAGAATGGTAGAAGTCTGGGAGAAATATACCTCCCATCTACTACCACTCCTATCATCCTGTCACAATAAAGTGTTTGCTGCAGTTGGGCAGTTGAAAAAGTGGATGTGGCTAACCACTAGCAGACATAGCCATGTGCACAATAATTTACACCAGAAACTGGAGTTAATTATTGCAGAAACTTCCCGCTGCTGGTAGCTGGCATAGGTTTCCCTGTGGTGCATAGAGGTGCAGCGAGAGGCGATAAATTTATTATAATGCTTTCACCTCTTAATACATTTTGTCACAAAATGCCAGCACACTCTTTACTTAAATTGGCATATGAAATGCAAGCCTAAGTAAATGTGTCCCATTATGTTCTAAACCTATGGGTATGTTCACACAAACAAGATTACTTGGTTCACACAAGATTACGGTACTTGGTGTCTCTCACTGAGAACAATCACACATTGTTCACACAATGAAATCCTTAAACAGATTTCAGTGGAAACCCGTGGCAAAACTGCATGTCTTAGTGTGGATTTCGGTCACGGTTTTGGATTAGTGCTGCCGTGTATCACACAAGGGAGGATTAGCCTTCATCCAATAGGGCTAATTCACATGCAGAAAACCCAAAGTGGATTTCACACAGAATCCACATTAGGAAGTGTTCTTACTTTTTTTTTCTGCACATGGATATGAAGGACGCAGCACAAATTTCCATTAGAGTGCTTTGATTTGGAATAGCTGCTTCAAATTTGACATGGAAGTTGGTGCGGATTGAATACGGATTCCACGTCAGTTCTTTGGCATAATCCATTGTGGAACAAAGCCTGCAGAGGACTGGAGCTCCGACAACGATAAAGATATATTAAGAGTTAATCAGAACTTTGGACCTCAAAGTAACATTGGGGCAGATTTATTATTCAAAATATTACAGATTTCTAAAGCAAATTGCGCCATTAAAATGGCTTACACACTTTGCACCACTTTTACTATGTGTTTTTAGATACTTTCGGTCAGCTTTTGTGATTTGTCTAAAGAAGGAGCATGGCCTAAATTGCACCAAATTGTTGTGAATTGCGCCAACTTTTTGACACAATTTTTGATGTAAACTAAGTCAAAACTTAGACTAGAGAGTCTTACAAATAGACAGATTTATCATTCAGCAAAGCTACTGTGATGAATCTAGCACATTTTTATACTATTGAGTTTACTAGCACTGTCTATCTCTTAAACAATATTAGCAAATAAGCCCCATTGTGGTAAATGGGAGACATTCACACAGACAGAGGCACACACATGCAGACAGACGTAATCATTCAGATATAGTGTCTGAATGATTACATGTTTCCTAGAAAGAGTTCTGAATGTCATTCCTCAAGAGCAGATCTTGGGGATCCCGGAGCGATGGTGTACTGCAGCCTGGGAATATAACTTTGCACCCTGCATTATCCCATCTTGTAAGACGATGACCTCCTCCACCTCCTTGCACTACCGAGGAAACTATAGGCTGGTGATCTGTGTGGATGTCTCACTGCTTGTTTCGGGTGAGGTAGGTTTCTGTTTCTTACAGATGGACCACCAGCTGTTGGACTCATGGGTGCACTCAGGCTCAGGAAGGTCTTTTGCTGGGATGACAACTTTACGAAGTCTCTGCAAAAAATAAAGTACAAAACAATTACACAGAAATTTCAGCTAGACTCTATCTATCTGTGGTCACGCACCAGTATTCGAGGTGTTGGTGGTAATGGTGACAGCGTTGGCTCTGCTGCTTCCCTCACCAAAATGGCAGCAGCCGACAGAATAAAAACGTACTCTAGTTTGGCATTTTGGGCTATCCGACAGTCGGGTAGGGGATGGTGGTAAATGGTTAGATTTGTGATGCCAGCCCGTAGTCTGGCCGAAACCTGATAAGGGCAAAAATAAATAAAAGGGGAAAAAAGAAAATAAAAATGGGGGATGTAGTCCCTTGCCCTGGATGGTGGTGTAGTACTTCAATGCAGATGTTAGGGTGGTGAGAAGGGAATTCCAGGAGTCAGGTTAAGAGTTGAACAATAATAGTAATTTAGTCTTATAGAGTTCAGGAGGTAATCTCTCTCTTTAAGCATATACAGTCATTACTTCAGTATTTCCTTCAACTTGAGGTAAGTAATTACAGGCAACACTTCTGTCCTCCTTCACCAATAAACAGGTAGCTACAGGAAACACATCTGTACTCCTTACTTTATACTTCTGCTTTTCTCTAATGCTTTGTATATATATTCTGCTTTCGGTGCTTTCTCTTTATTTTCTTTGTCTGTCAATGTAGCTTTCTCTATCCTTCTGCTGCTGCTCTTCAGTCTCTAACCTTCGGTATATCTATAATCTTTGTCTTTATCTTCTGGTAATACAATCCTTTCTATATCGTTCTTCTTATGCTGTCTTTTCTATAGCTTTTCCTTAAACCTTTCCTCATACTTACTACACCTTCTACTTCTCACCGCACTGTAACCCTCCTTATCGCTCTCCTGCTATGCTCTTGTCCTTCCTCTTTATTGGTCTCTCTCCAACTGCCAACTCCTCTCCCCAACTAACTGTAATTACTCCTGACTGGAATAAACTGACCAACCCCATACCAATCACAGGCTTTCTCACCCCTAACCATCCTGTCTTCTAACCCCTGCCTTGTTGCTGGGTGGTACACAGGCCAATGGGAATAGACAGCCAACAAGGGATAAGGCAGATTATGCAGTGAGCAACAAACATGAAATGAACTTCTTAAAGACATATACACACATCTACTATAAATAAACCTACATGCTTTTTCTTGCACCACACTTTGACCGCTTTGCTTGAACTTTGCTGGCTGATTTTGGTGTCATTAGATGAGGCACAAGCTCACCACCGATATTAAATCATTAAACTTGAGTTTATTAGGTTCAGTGAGTGGTCAGGCGAGTTCAGAGTTGCAATGTTAAGTCTATGGCTGCTCTATTGTGTCAGCTCCAGAGAGTGAAGGGTTGCGTTGCTAAGGATAGGAAACTGTAGCCAGCAAACAGGGAGGCTGCATGGGAGAGGGAGAAAGACACACAAGGCAGACAGACAGAGTGAAAGAGTCACACAGAGAGAGACAGAGACACACAGAGAGAGTCTCAGAGAGAGACACAGAGAAAGAGACACGTCAGACAGAGAGGGAGAGTGACACAGAGAGTGAGAGAGAGACGCACACAAAGCAGATAGAGAGAGAGCCACACATGGCAGATAGAGAGAGATACACATACAGAGATAGACACGGCAGACAGACACACAGAAATAGTGAGAGAAAGACACAGAGAGAGAGATACACACGGTAGACACAGAGAGACACACACACAGCAGACAGAGACACAGACAGACACCGAGAGAGAGACACACACACACTGCAGACAGAGGGACTCAGAGAAAGACAGAGACACAGAGACACACAAGACACACACACACACAAAGAGAGACAGACAGAGAGAGACACACATGGCAGAAAGAAAGAGACTCAGAGAGAGAGAGAGACACACACACGAGAGAGAGAGACACATAAACACAGACGGAGAGAGATACAGAGACAGAGGCAAACACACGGCAGACAGACACACAGAGAAAGAGTGAGAGACATAGAGAGAGAGACACACACACACGTCAGACAAGGAGAGAGAGAGACACACATGGCAGACAGAGAGAGAGAGAGATACAAACACGGCAGACAGAGACAGACAGACACAGAGGGAGACACACACACACATGGCAGATAGACACGTAGAGAAAGAGTGAGAGGCATACACACAGATAGAGACACACACGGCAGTTAGAGACACAGAAAGAGAGAGAGACACACACAGAGACAGAGAGAGAGAGAGAAACACACACGGCAGACAGAGAGAGAGACACACATACAGAGAGAAACACACACACGGCAGACAGAGATACAGAGAGTGACAGACACACACACACACACACACACACACACACATGGCAGACAGACACGTAGAGAAAGAGTGAGAGGCATACACACAGAGACACACACGGTAGACAGAGAGAGAGACACGGCAGTCAGAGACACAGAAAGAGAGTGAGACACACACAGAGACAGACAGAGAGAGAGAAACACACGGCAGACAGAGAAACAGAGAGAGACACACACATGGCAGACAGAGAGAGAGATACACATACACACACGGCAGAAAGATAGAGACATGTGGCAAACAGAAAGAGACATACACGGCAAACACAGAGAGAGAGAAACACACACAGACGGAGAGACACACATGGCAGACAGAGACACAGAGAGACACATACATACGGTAGACACACACATAGAGAGTGAGAGACATACAAACAGAGAGAGACACAGAGAGAAAGAAACACACGGCAGACAGACAGAGAGAGAGAGACACACACACAGGAGAGACACAAACGTACGGCAGACAGAGAGAGAGAGAGAAACACAGCAGACAGACAGAGAGAGACACACAGAGATAGAGAGACACACATGGCACAGAGAGACAGAAACAGAGACACACACGGCAGACAGAGAGAGAAAGAGAAATAGAGAGAGACGCAGAGACAGAGACACCCACAGCGGACATTGAAAGAGACACAGATACATAGAGAGATACACTCGGCTCACAGAGAGAGACAGACACGGCAGACAGAGAGAGTGAAACACACAGAAAGGGAGACAGACACACATGGCAGACAGAGAGAGACACAGTAAGAGAGAGACACACACGGCAGACAAAGAGGGTGAGACACATGGCAGACAGAGAAAGAGAGTGAGACACACACAGAGACACCCATGGCAGACACAGAGAGTGAGACACATGCACATATGGCACAGAGAGAGAGACACACATAACAGAGAGAGAGAGACACACACACATAACAGAGAGAGAGACACACACGGCAGGCAGAGAGAGACAGACAGAGAGAGAGAGAGACACCCACAGCAGACAGAGAGAGAGACACACATGACAGAGAGAGACAAACACACGGAAGAGAGAGACACAGTGACAGACACACATGGCAGAAAGAGAGAGAGACAGACATACACGGCAGACAGAGAAAGAGACACCGAGAGAGACACACATGGAACACAGAGAAACAGAGCAAGAGAGACACACACGGCAGACAGAGAGAGAGAGACACACACGGCAGAGAGAGAAAGAGACATACACACACATGACACAGAGCGAGAGAGAGAGACACGGCAGACAGAGAGACACAGAGAGAGAGAGACACACACGGCAAACAGAGCGAGACACAGAGAGACAGACAGAGAGAGAGACACACACACAGCAGACAGAGAAAGACACACGCAGCAGACAGAGTAACACACAGCACAGAGAGAGACACAGAGCAAGAGAGGCACACAGGACAGAGAGAGAGAGAAACACACACGGCAGAGAGACAGAGATACACACGGCAGACAGGGAGAGAGAGAGACACCCACAGCAGACAGAGTGAGAGACAGAGAGAGAGAGACACGGCACAGAGAGAGAGACACACATGACAGAGGGAAAGACACAGAAAGAGAGAGACACACACACGGAATAGAGAGGGACAGAGAGAGACATACACATGACAAACAAAGGCATAGAGAGAGACACATACACACAGATAGACACACACGGCAGACACGCAGAGAGAGATACACATGGCAAAGAGACAAGACACACACGGCAGACAGACAGACACAGAGAGAGACACACACATGGCAGACAGAGAGAGACACAGGGAGAGACACACATACGGCAGAGAAAAATAGACAGAGAGTAACACACACGGCAGAGAGACAGAGACATGCACAGCAGACAAAGAGAGACAGAGACACACGGCATACAGAGAAAGAGACACAGAGAGAGAGACACACACATATGGCACACAGAGACACACAAAGCGAGAGAGAAACACTTGGCAGACAGAGAGAGACACACACACGGTAGACAGAGAGGGAGACACAAGCACACAGCAAACAGAGATAGAGACATGCAGCAGATAGAAAGAGAGAGACACACACACACACACACGGCAGAAAAAGTGAGCAAGAGAGAGAGAGACACATATAGAGAAAGACACACATAGCAGACAGATAGAAAGACACACAGAGAGAGACACACATAACAGACAGAGAGAAAGACACACCCACAACAGAAAGAGAGAGAGAGAGAGACACACACACGGCATGGAGAGAAAGAGACACCACAGAGAGAGAGACAGAAAGAGAGAGAGAGATACACATGACAGACAGAGAGAAAGGCAAAGAGAGAGAGACACACACACGGCAGACAGAGAGACACAGAGGAAGAGAGAGACACACACACAGAGATAGACACACACGGCAGACACAGAGAGAGAGACACACATGGCAAAGAGACAGACACACGGCAAACACAGAGAGAAAGACAGAGTCAGAAACACACACGGCAGACAGAGAAAAAGACACAGAGAGAGGGACAGAGAGACACACATGGCCTACAGAGACACATAGAGCGAGAGAGACACACATGGCAGACAGAGAGAGACACACACAGAGATACACAGAGCGAGAGAGACACACACAGCAGGCAGAGAGAGAGACACGTGGCAGAAACAGAGAGGGATAGACACACATGGCAGACACAGAGAGAGAAGGAGACAGACAGAGAGAAAGACAGAAATACAGAGAGAGATACAAGATATTACCGCAAGATACAATAAATATACTGGGGACTGCACAGTAACATATACTATATAAAGTGATGTACTATACCGACATGTAATATACATTAATTGACTGTTGCCATGTCCCCAAAACATAGAAGACCAAGCTGCGGACAGCAGACTGCGAACTGTTCAAGACGAATCCTTGGCGCAACAGTTCTTAAACCATTTACAACCATTATTATAAACTTTTTATGTAGCGAACATCAGGTAAATCTACTTTAAATAAAAGTGACCACATATACATTTTTAGTGCCCTATCTCTATCTATCTATCTATCTATTTCGCCTGCTGATACATTACAGTGAATAGAGCAGAGTTTGTATTACAATAATGGCATTCACTAAATAACGTCTTATGATAACACTATACCTCCATCAAGGATCCTTCAGTTCTCAGAAGTATATAGATGGCATATAGAGGAATACAGATCATAGAGGCGACAGACATAAGCCAGCCAAATGCGTAACCCCACGGTGGGTACACATAGAGGTTATTGTACTTCAAGGGAATATATTTTATTACTGAGAATAGGAATGTTGCCTGTAGAGAAAAAGAACCAATTATAATACAGGTAAGTGCCTCCTCACGGGTGGGAGTTTCTGAAACTATACCTTACTTTCTATTGTTCAAGTGCCCTGAACTATTAGGCCTCATGTCCACGGGGAAAATCAGGCCCGCTACGGATTCTCCATGGAGAATCTGCAGCGGGTCCCTCCTACCCCGTGGACATGAGCGCTGAAAATAGGAATTTAAAAGAATTAACTCACCCGCAGCGGGCCGGGAAGGTCTTCTCTTCCTCACGGCCGGATCTTCTTTTTCGGCCAACGGATGAACTCGTCACGCCGGCGGCACGTCGTCGGCATGCCGCGCGCATGCGCCGGGCACATCCGCTGAGCCGAAGCAAGAAAGATCCGGCCGTGAGGAAGAGAAGACCTTCCCGGTCCGCTGCGGGTGAGTTAATTCTTTTAAATTCCTATTTTAGGTCTCCCGCGGATCCGGACAGCTTCCATAGGCTTCAATAGAAGCCTGCGGGAGCCGTCCCCGCGGGAGACCCGCACGAAAATGGAGCATGGTCCAGATTTTTTCATGCTCCATTTTTAAAAAAATCCCTTTTATTGACCATCCGCGGGTATTTATCTACCCGCGGGTGGTCAATGCATCCCTATGGGATGCGGATCCGCGTGCGGGAGAAGAGTTAAAATCCGCTGCGGATTTTAATTCTTCTTTTGCCCGTGGACATGAGGCCTTAGATTACTCTATAATGTATCCTGATATAGTAATTATACCTGCTGATAAAACACCCTAATATAGAGATGTACAGGGGGTGTGGAAAGTCTTCAGACCCTTTCACTTTTTTACATTTTGTTATGTTGTGGCCTTGTTTGCCCCCATCATTTTGCACTCAATACCCCATAATGACAAGGTGACAACAGACTAGTAGAAATCTTTGTACATATTCACACCCTATGATCAGTACTTAGTTGAAGAAACTTTGGTACTGATTCCAGCCTCCAGTTGGTGGACAGCCATTTTCTTGGCTGTGGTCTTAGGGTCAGTGTCTTGTTGGAAGGTGACTCTTCTGCTCAATCTGAGGTCACTTGCGCTCTTGATCAGGTTTTAATGACCTCTATTCTTTGCTCTCATTCAGTTTTCAATTAACCCTGACTTCCTGTCCCCCAGCATGATGCTGCCACCACCAAGCTTCAGCGTAAGAATGGTATTGGGAAGGTGATGAGCGGCGTCTGCTCAGACAAAACGCTTGGAGGCCATAAAGTTCCATCTTGGTGTCATCAGAGCAGAGAATCTTGTAAAAAAAGTGAAAGGCTCTGAAGACTTTCTGAATCCACAGTTTGTGGGAAAAGATTACATAAACTATGATCAAAGCCAGAGTTAAGTCTGTGGAGGCCTTAGCTTTTCTTCAGTGACTAAACTACAGAATTATATAGTGTCTAAATACTAATGCTGGACAGTAATAATACCATGAGTAAAAGCCCATTTAGACACAATGATTATCGCTCAAAATTCGCTCAAAAGTCATCTTTTAAGCGATAATCGCTGTGTCTAAATGCGTGGCCATCATGCACTGTTCATTCATCGCTGATTTCTAGCAAGCTGATTTTCTCAGTAGGCGGCGCTGATAGCATTCTTTCAGCTGGTATCCCACTGGACTTCTCAGCAGGATACCAGCTGAAAGCTTGGAAAATAAAGCAGCTATTTGCATATACAAAACAGCTGCTGTTCTAGGAGTTATCAGCGGTGTCCTGCTCTGCCTGCATTTAACTCTTTAAGTAGCTAATTAGCTACTTAAGAGTTATGCAAAGATGATCACTCAAAACTTTCACTCATACTGTCATTTGAGCGATTTTTGAGCGATCATCTTTCAGTGTAAATGCACCTTAAAGCTGCATGAAAGCTGAAACCTGTTTTTCATTCTTGTGCATGTGTGAATTTTTATGTATTTTCAATAAGGCTGACTGTCCACAGGCGATATTTCATAGTGTGATCCAGGGCAATAAATCGCACACAGGTCAAGTTTGAAACGCTTTTCATAGGATAACTATGGAAAGCGCAGCCCGATGTACACGAGCGGGAAATCAATAGCGATTTAAAAATAGCGAGTCTAAAAATCGCGATTCTCCGTGATGAACCTACCATTTAGATAGGCTTATTGTGGTGAACTTTGGTTTTCCCCTGCGGTGACAAATCGTTCGCGATATTCTGTCGCGGCCGTGGACAGGCGGCCTAAAGGAGTGGTTTTTTTTTAGAATACTGGTGCTGGATTGAATCTTCACATTTCATACTTAATAATACCGCCCTGCCTAAATAAAAGTGCTACACAATGTCCAGGTAGTGTCCCTTATGCTAAGTACCACAGACATGTAGGTGCTGTTAACCATCCTCAGTAGGGTGGTAGAGGCCCTGGGTCACTTGTCCCTTTGATGCTCCCTGTAGTCCAGCCCGATCCCTGTTTTAGTGTGGCATATCTATGCCCTGGACCCTTTGTCCTTCATTCTTGCACATACCCTTCACAGTCTCCTTAACTCGTTGACTTGTACTGACCCAGCTCTCTTCTTCAGCCACCCACTGTCCTCAGATTTTGGAAAATACAAAAATATCTAAGGGAAAAGCGAGCCCTTCGTTTTTGCAGTCAAGGAGGCCATATTCCTTGAGCGTCCAAACTGTCTAGGAGAACATAGCAATCAAAACTAGAAACTATATGACTGTTGACTCTTACCACACATACAGCGGGGGTCACAAACATCCATAAAATCTTCATTACTGGCCATGGGCGGTACCCAATCATATCTTGGATGTTGTCGTAAAAGCGATCTGCTCCTGTGTGGAACAAAGAAAGAGCCAAAGAAAGACAATAATGACCAAACGACAGCGGGAAAAAAATCACTGATACTCTAGAGATGAATATTATTGCTATATTGTACATTCATTACATTAAATTCTCACATTCACTGAATGACCTCTTTATTCGAGACCCCCATCTAATAGCACCTTGGACCTCCTTTGGCCTTCAGAACCACAGTAATTCATGGTGCTGTAGATTCCACTAAATGATTTAATTGTTCTGCAGGAATATCGGCCCCTGCGGAGAGGAAGCTTCTTGTAGTTGCTGCAAATTAAGTAGAAGTGCTGACATGTTCTGACCAGCTGACAGGAAGCGGTCATCGATTTCATGCTGCTTGCACCAAGTTCTGCCTCTTCTATCAGCACAGTGCAACAGAAATCTGAATTTATCTGACCAGGTGATGTTTGTCCATTGTTTAGGGATAGAATTTTTGTGCTCTCTTGCCCCCACGAATCTCGCCTTTCTGTTTTACTTAGACACAATGGTGCTGGAACTGCTAATCTGCAATTATAGCCTATCTGTGCTAAGGAACCGGGAGTAGTGCTTTCAGACATGCGAACAAGCCTCCCTCCCATTCAGATCAATTACGGAGATGTCATTGGATCTCGCCAGTCTGCATGGGAATAGGTTGTCTAGTGTGATCCAAGAACAGTTCCTATTCCTTTGGGATTCCTGGAGCTTCACTTCGCGCTGGACATCCACATGTTATCTTGCGTGGCACTCACCGTTTTCATACCTGCTTAGTATTGATACTCACCATATACCCATCCTATACAGACACACTCTGCTATGCCAAAAAAAAGGAGGCAGATACCACTGGAAGTAAAATAGTCGAAGAGCTGGAATATGTACATCCCTCCCTGCAAGACACAGAGGATCGTATCATTGGGCGGATTGATGGATTGTGCTTATTTATTTCCCTTTTAAAGAGGTAACTTGGAAAGATGAAGAGCTCCAGATAACAGGAACAGCATGAGAGGAAACCTCTCCATGTGGAGAACTTCAGAGAATAGGTACAGCATGAAAGAAAAGCTGGAAAGATGTAGAGTTGGAAAGAATAGGGGAAGCATGAACATATGGAGAACCTCTGAGAACATGTGCAGCTAAGAGGCAACTTGGAAAGATGAAGAGCTCCTGAGAATAGGTGCAGCATGAGAGGAATCCTAAAAATATACAGAACTTCACAGAAGAAATGCAACATAAGCGGAATCCTGGAAAGATGGAAAATTTAAGATCAGAGACCGAGTGAAAACGGACTATAATATGTTAATTACCTCAGTAACCATAAGTAGGCTGAATGAGAAACAGAATATATGCAGCATGTGAGATCAGGTAGAATGATGCAGAGTTCCAGAGAAAAGTTGCAGCATGAGAAAAAAACTGAAAATGCGGAGAACTTCAGAGAATATGTGCAGCATGAGAAAAAACATGAAAATATTGCAAAGTTTAGAGAACAGGGTCAACATGAGAGAAAACATGAAAATATGGAGAACTTCAGAGAATAGGTGCAGCATGAGAGGAAAGGTGAACATATAGAGAAGTTCAGACATTAAGTGCAGTATAAGTGAAAACCTTGGAAAGAGGAAGTGTTCCAGAGAATAGGTGCAGCACAAGAGGAAACCTGAAAATACGAAGAACCTCACAAAATAAGTGCAACATAAGCAGAATACTGGAAAGATGAAAAATTCAAGACAAGGGAGTCAGAGTGAAGCCTGACTATATTATGTGAATCTCTTGAGTAACCATAAGCAGACTGATGGAGAAACAGACTAGGCGTAGCGCATGAGAAAAACCTAGAAAAATGAATTCCAGAGAATGAGTGCAGCATGAGGAAAAGCCTAAAAATATGGAAAATCTCAAAGAATAAGTGTAGCATGTGAGAAAATCTGGAAATATGAGGTGTTCCAGGGAATAGGTGCAGCGTGAGAGGAAACCTGAATATATAGAGCTTCAGAGAAAGGCCGCCTGCACATGGGCGGATTTGCACTGCGAAATCCGGAGTGGGCGTCCGCCTCTAGATTCCACAGAAAATGCTGCCCATAACATGCTATTGGAAAACACTTTTTCCTCTACACAAGCGGAAATCAATTGCGATTTTCTGCTCACGGAGGAAAAATCACAGCATGTTCTATTTTTGCATGGATGGCTTCCATTGAAGTCAATGGGAGTTGTCCGATCCGCAACCCTTTTGCAAAGTCTCAGGTAAAGCAGGAGTTAAAAAAAAAATCTGCATTGCGCATGTCCAACGACGAGCCATGCGGACCATCCAGAGTACAAATGAAGAAAAGAAAAATCAGGTATGCGCAGATGACGCTACTGCCAGGGCCAGATTTCACTACGGGATTCTGCATGCGGAAATCCGACCTGCCTGTGTGCAGGTGGCCAAAATGTGCAACATAAGGGTGACTACTCATTAGCAGTTTTTTTCCGCTGCGATTTCACTACGTTTTTTTTTTCCAGATGTCAATGGGACTTTCTAATGTTAAAATCGCAAAACAGCAAACTCGCAGCGGGAAAAAACGTTTGTGTGTATTAGTCACCCTAAGAGGAAACTTGGAGAGATGGAAACTGAAAGACAAGAAAATGAAAGTGAAGACTAAGTATAATATGTGTATCACCTGAGTGACCATAACCAGACCGATCAGGAAACAGATTATACAGATAATGAGGATGAGTATCTCCCGTCTGTACCGCTTGCGCAGGACTTTGGGGTACATATCAATGATGGACAGGCAGAGCGCCTCAACATAAATGAACTGCAAGGAGAGGAAAATATTAATAGAAATCCATGTGATGAAAATGACTTCCTCCAATCCTGGATTATCTCCATGTCAGAGAGCAAAATACCGCCATTAGGCCGCGGCTCACAGATAGGTGCAGACCTTGAAAGATGCATATTAGTGCTCTCTAGTGGCTGCTTAATGTACCTTCCATGTTCGGGAGAAGTGCTGAGGACTGTGTATTTTTACTTTCTAGTGTGACTACTGGGTGTGGAGTACATAACCTGGTATGTGTGTGATCTGTGCGATCTGTGCTTGCAGTAATGTCTTGTGTTGTGCTTTGCCCCGAACATTCGTACACATTGTCAGATGAAAGGTGGCTGGATGGTGAACCGTGCTATCAAGTAGTGCCACCATGCCTTTCCCTCAGGATTGGCTATTTGTGGCAGTACAGCTTTGTTGGAGTCCTATACTGTAGTAGGTGTTGGTATGCAGCACTTGTGCACTACACCATAATGCTGGCACTTGGGGTTAGTGGAAATAGTTTGGGCGCCATGAGAAAGGAATGCTAGCGGTGCCTAGAGAATCTGCTGATGGCCTACAGCACTGATAGACCTGGTGGGCTGGAGGTTGGGAAGTGAGCCACAAGAGCTGTGCGGAGCTGAGGAGGCATTCGTTAACCGGAGAGTAAGTAAATCCTTTAGCGGGAAGCAGTTCAGCTTCTTTGCCAAATGGCGGCTGGAGTATGTCACAGAGTAGATGGTGGGCTAACAATATGACCACTAGTGGGGCTGATAACATTTGGTCGTGGACAATGTGGACTCGACAATCAGCTCGACTTCAGGTTTCAAGTCGAGCTGATAACAGCCGAAGACGCACAGTGCTCCAATGAGCACTTTGTTTCAGCAATTGATGTGACTTAGCAATCATCCCCAACTGATCAAAACTTCTCTATGAGAAATTATATGAAAGTGCAAACAATATGGTCCCAAACAGCAACTGTGCAAATTGTAAGCTAGAGCCTTATATTTGACTCTTCTTGGATCTTTCGCTGCTCGCTTTGTTTTTAATCCGTAGCTCTCCTGGCGATTCTTCTGAATGACCACTGCGGTGAACAGCAATGAAGGGAGGAATGCTCCATCTCCTTCCACATGCTGCACGACACTTTACCCTGGGAATCCTCTTATCTTTGGCCCTCAGAACTGTCGGACCCTTCTTGGACTCTTTCTCTGCCTCAGCAGCTTCCCAACATGGGGCTCAAACTTGCAGCTGTTGGCTGCTCTGTCAAAGTGACAGCATGCCACTCTTCTGTAGCAGGAGGGTAGGCAGTGCCTCCCCTTACAGTACCACGATAACTCTTAGCCTGCAAGTCTGCTGTCTTGGGGTCATATTTGACTCCAACTTTTCCTTCACTCCCCATATTCAGCCTTTAGCTTTCTGATCACAAATTCTTACTGTCGCCCTTATCCATTCTCGGCTTGCTACTGATCGGGCTTCCCTTCTTTAAACTCTCCCCTCTCCAATCCATCCTGAATACAACAGACAGGTTCATCCTTTCGTCAAGCTGCTAAACCGCTATCTCCACCCTGTGCCAGTCACTATACTGATGCCTACCCTGTGCCAGTCACTATACTGATGCACAAGCATAAAAGAATCCGGGAACACGGGCTTAGTGACACATTTTTCCTGCTTTATTATAGCATAGTGCTATTTACATCAGGATAACTGGAGCACACCTAATTTGCACTGAGGTGAGGTTTTCTTTTCTTGTTTAATCTGCACTATACTGATGCCTCCACCCTGTGCCAGTCACTACACTGATGCCTCCTCCCTGTGCAAGTCACTACACTGATGCCTCCTCCCTGTGCCAGTCACTGCACCACTGCCTCCAACCTGTGCCAGTCACTACACTGATGCTTTGACCGTGTGCCAGTCACTACCCTGATGCCTCCACCCTATGCCAGTCACTGCATCACTGACTACAACCTGTGCCAATCACTACACTAATGCCTCCTCCCTGTGCCAGTCACTACACTGATGCCTCCACCCTGTGACAGTCACACTAAAGCCTCCCCTCGGGCCAGTCACTACACTGATGTCTCCACCCTGTGCCAGTCACTGCACCACTGACTCCAACCTGTGCCAGTCACTACACTGATGCTTTCACCATGTGCCAGTTACTACACTGATGCCTCCACCCTATGCCAGTCACTGCACCGCTGTCTCCACCCTGTGCCAGTCACTGCATCACTGTCTCCACCCTGTGCCAATCACTACACTATTGTCTCCACACTGTGCCAGTCACTACACTGATGCCTTCTCCCTGTGCCAGTCACTACACTGATGCCTCCACCATGTGACAGTCACACTGAAGTTTCCCCTCGGGCCAGTCACTACACTGATGTCTCCACCCTGTGCCAGTCACTGCACCACTGACTCCAACCTGTGCCAGTCACTACACTGATGCTTTCACCATGTGCCAGTTACTACACTGATGCCTCCACCCTATGCCAGTCACTGCACCGCTGTCTCCGCCCTGTGCCAGTCACTGCATCACTGTCTCCACCCTGTGCCAATCACTACACTACTGTCTCCACCCTGTGCCAGTCACTACACTGATGACTTCACTATGCGCCAGTCACTGCACTGATACTTCCACTTTATGCTAGTTACTACACTGTTGTCTCCACCCTGTACCAGTCACTACAGTGATGCCTCCACACCGTGCCAGTCACTATACCAATGCCTCCATCCTGGGCAAGTCACTGCACCACTGACTCCAACCTGTGCCAGTCACTATACTGATGCTTTTCACCATGTGCCAGACACTGCACCTATGCTTCCACACTGTACCAATCACTGCACTGTTGTCTCCACCCTGTACCAGTCACTACACCGATGCCTCCACCCTGTGCCATTCACTACACTGATGCCTCCACCCTGTGCCTGTCACTACACTGATGCCCCCACACTGTACCAGTCACTATACTGATGCGTCCACCCTGTGCCAGTCACCACACTGATGCCTCTACCCTGTGCCAGTCACTGCACCACTGACTCCAACCTGTGCCAGTCACTATACTGATGCTTTCACTATGTGCTAGCCACTGCACTGCTGTCTCCACCCTGTGCCAGTCACTGCATCGCTGTCTCCACCATGTGCCAGTCACTGCACCGCTCTCTCAACACTGAGCTAGCCACTGCACCGCTGTCTCCACCCTGTGCCAATCACTACACTAATGCCTCCACCCTGTGCCAATCACTACACTAATGCCTCCACCCTGTACCAGTCACTACACTAATGCCTCCACCCTGTGCCAGTCACTACACTGATGCCTTTATCCTGTGCCAGTCACTACACTGGATGCCCGTCAAATATAAAATACAATTTAAAGTCCTCACTCCCATCCATAAAGCTCTCCACAGTGCTGCACTGTCGTCTCTCTCCTCCCTCATCTCTGTCTACCACCCTGCACCTGCTCTCTGCTCTGCTAAGGATCTTAGGCTAAATTCTTTCCTAATCTGGACTTCCCACTACCATCTTCAAGATTGCTCCAGAGCCGCACCAGTTCTGTGAAACGCTCTACTCCAGCAATCAGGTTAATACTGCACACTCACAGCTTTAAGCGAGGCCTAAAACCACATTCTTTAGGGAGACCTACCATATTTCCTAATGCAAACTCTTCTCCATCTACTCTGCTTCTACACTCCCCCTTGGAAACCTGACTACTTTTTTCCCACTACACCCCCACTGCACCTCTCACCTGTCTATACATAAACATGGCTGGTGATCCTCTTTATGTATATATGCATAGTACCCTATGTGTATACTTTCTTATAGTCTTGTGAGTAGGGCCCCCACCCCTATTATTCAAGCTACGCAGCAGTTTAATACTGTAGGTCATGACTCATTTTGTGTTTCCCCCATTTCTAAAGTGCTGCAGAATATGTTGGCGCTTTACAAATAATGAAAGTAGATGACCTGTGTTACACTTGTTATTCATGGGTTATACACTTTAGTCCGAAGTTCATAAAAGCGACGTGGCCTTGATACTGAGGGCTTGAGCATTTCCTAGAGACCATATTCAGTCACTGTATCTGCATTGCTTACTTTTATCAATGTAGTTAATGCATGTACACGTCACATTATGTATTCACTCATCAGTACTAAACTTTTGTAATGATTTGCTACTTTTCTACTGCAATAAGGTGTAACTTAGGGTGCTGTCTCCTGTGATTGGACCCCTACATATTACTTTGTTCTACTTTGCACTATTAATAAAGTTAACACTAAGTTAGCTCCTCAGAAAGAGGTCAAAAGCGACTTCACAGACAGTTGATGTCTCTTGCTCCTTCTCCATTGATTACGCTAATTTGGACACATATGAGAATTCAGATCCTTGTAGCTTTATTACTGATTCTAAATTTAAAGGCGTACTCCAACAAAATAAAGATTATCATTATCATCTCTTGGGCCCTTCTATACATTTGGGTTATATCGTACGTTCAGTACCTGACTGTCAAGCCCAAGGAGAATCACCATGAAAAAGAAGAGGCAGGACCAGAGCTGCGACACCGGCATCATCGTCACAGCCTTGGGATAGACGATAAAAGCCAGACCAGGTCCTGTAGAGAGTCATAAAATTACCCATCACATATGCACCAGCAGAGTGTGTCATGTACAAGTAACAGAATACATCATGTCTTCTTAAAAGTGGAGTCACATAACTTGTCATGGCTGTGAAGGCATCTTGTGCTTTTTGCTCCCTATTGGGATGGGCATAAGAAAAGACTGTGCGGCGTGGACAGGCAGTCCCTTGTATGGTGGGTGACGTTCTGCACTCATCTCAGTACATGGGTGTATTGGAGAGCGGAAGCCCACCCTATTATTGACCTCTTCTACACAATTGTCCTATCGTATAGTACTCCAACTTACCAGACTCAGCCACTTCAGATATGGGGAGCCCCTGCTCCTGCGCCATGAACCCCAAAACGGAGAAAATAGCAAATCCTCCCATGAAGCTGGTGAAACTGTCAAAGAGGCACAGAACAATGCAGTCCCTGCAAGATGGTGATAAACAGAATTAGTGCCCGCAGAGTAATAACTCATTCCAGTGCTGTTCTGTTGCCATGGCAGCGGGGGGCCTTCTGAAACCCCCCAGCGGTGCAATTGCAGATTGCCTATCAAACCATGCCTGTGGCCTGGCTTAATAGATTGCCTGTCAGATCACTGTATAATGTAATTCTATGGTATTACTCAGGGGCGTACCTAAAGGCTCAGGGGCCCGGGTGCAAAAGTTCAGCTCGGGCCCCCCCCCCCCCCAGGTCCTATTTCCCCCTCGCCCCGTATCTATGCCTGAGGACCAATGTCCACATGCGGATTTTATTTATAAAATCCGCACGTAGACCCGCACGGGAGATCCGTGCATCTTGCTGCCCATAGGGATGCATTAGCATCGCTAGGGCAGCTAAAAGCATGCAGATGGGATTCCTTCCCAGAGTGCGGGTCACACGCACAGGAAGAAATCGCAGCATGTGCCATTTTCCTGTGGATCTGCCGCGCGGACGGCTCCCGCAGCTTCCATTAAAGCCTATGAAATGCCATTCGTATCCGCGGCACAGCGGCAGCTGTTTTTGTGCTGTGCCGCGGATACGTGGGAGAACAGGAGATTTTTAAAATATTGGTGCACATGCACGCGGCACGCTGCCAGTGTGCCGAGCACGTCGCCGACCGGAAGAAAGAAGATCGGGCCTTCACAGAGGGGAGCACCGCAGCGTCCGGAGAGGTGAGTATAATGTATTTTCCCTCTCCATGTCCGCGGGCATGTACGGATTCCACTGCAGGATTCAGCAGTGTTACCCGTGCGAGCAAGTGGGCATGAGGCCTAGGAGAGATTCAGAAATAGATAGATAGATATGAGAGAGATTCAGAGATAGATAGATATATAGATAGATAGATAGATAGATAGATAGATAGATAGATAGATAGATAGATAGATAGATAGATAGATAGATAGATAGATGTGAGACAGATAGATAGATAGAGAGATAGATAGATGTGAGACAGATAGATAGATAGATAGAGAGAGAGAGAGATGTGAGATAGAGAGATGAGAGATAGATAGATAGATAGATGTGAGACAGATAGATAGATAGATAGAGAGAGATGTGAGATAGAGAGATGAGAGATAGATAGATAGATAGATATGAGAGAGATAGATAGATAGATATGAGATAGATAGATAGACATGAGAGCGATAGAGAGATGTGAGATAGATAGAGAGATGTGAGATAGATAGAGAGCTGTGAGATAGAAATAAAGATAGATATGAGAGATAGATAGATATGAGATAGATAGATAGATATGAGATAGATAGATAGATAGATAGATAGATATGAGATAGATAGATAGATAGATAGATAGATAGATAGATAGATATGAGATAGATAGATATGAGAGAGATAGATAGATAGATATGAGACAGGCAAGACGAATAGACAGACACATAGAAAGACAAACAGACAGGCAGACAAGCAGATACATACCCTGGTGACCGGACTATTTCTCTGCTGAGGAGAGCAGCTGTACACAGTGTCGGCAGGAGGAAGCTGTGCTGTGCCCGTGTATGCGGTGAGTCTGCTTCTGTGTCCTCTCTGCTCTTTCCCCTACCCCCTCCTCTTCCCCTGTCTTCTCTCCAAGTCCCCTCCCTTCTTCTACTCTACTCTCTGGTTCTTGCTGTCGGCTGGCCGGACCGCACTAACTTAGCAAGCGGCCACCGACAGCGGGAAGTGAAAGTAGAGCTGTATATGCTGGAGGGGGGCCTGTTGCGACCCCGGCACCCCCTGCCAGTACGCCTATGGTATTACTGTATGTAATCGATCAATGAAAATTAATGTACTTTTTATTGACTCCATTCACTGCATATTACGTGCACATTTATACACGGTGAAATTACGCTTTTGGGAATGAGCCCTAACTTTGGTTAACTGCAGGAAATTTAACCCTTTGGGTAGCTTTAGATGAGCCGATTTTCTTTTGAATGAACGAGTGACGTCACCGCTAACTCATTCACTCTTGTGCATCGTTGGCTCGTTCCAACAAGAATTGTTCAGTCTTTTACATTTGCTGTACAAGTGACTGAGAGGGACTGAACGAGCTGCTAAAAATAAACGATAAGTGAACGAGCCAACGATGATTTTTATACCTGCAGAAAATGAATGATAGACGAAAATCGAATGGTTCTCATTCGTCTTTCATTTGTTGGTTTGCATTTAGACGGAAGGATTATTGTTCACTTTCACTCATTTGAATGATTTTTTGAATGATAATCATCCCATCTGAAAGCACCCTTACGCTGCCTTCCGGATGAGATTACTGTTACATTAGCTGCCGCAAAGCAGTGTAAGAGTTAAATGTTCTGCCTGATTGTAGCAATAAACAGCAACAAACTCCTAACTGATATCACTTAGAAGGTGGGGCAAGAAACAGGTTACGCAGCTCAGGCAGTAATCATTGATCTTCTCTGTCTGTAACCCTCTCAGCGGACCAGGCCCCGCCTCCTCCAAAGTCCTGCACCAATCACAGCCATGGACACTATTGCTAAATGAACAACCTTGAGGTCCATTCTTGGCAAGTATGTAGGTTGCCTTTCCCCAGCAATCTTGCAGTGTTGATAAAGTAATACAGAGGGACAGCACAGTGTTGCGGAGGGGCCCGGTCGCAGTTGCGTCCCTTGCGACTCCTATTGCTATGCCTAGTAATGAACTTTTGTTTTTGTTAGGCCCCATCCTACCCCTCAGCCTCTATGCTAGGTACACCACTGCACACATACCTATAGCAGTTGTATTTATACTGGTTGTAACTACCAATACCGATGGTGAACCCCATCGTGATAGCTAAGGAGTAAAATATCTGTGTCCCAGCGTCTATCCACACCTATGGAGGAAAACAGGGAGTGACTTCTACATGATTAAATAACTCTAAAATAGTTAATTTGTTTATTTTAAACCTAAATTAGAATCAATAAAATCACAGAGGTGAGGGAAAAAACAAAGACATTATTCACAGAAAAAGCCAAAAATACAATACCTGAAGGTCTGCAAAGCAGACACGGACGCCATAGGCACGATCGCCATAAGGCAGGCACAATCGCCGAAGGGCAGGCGCAATGGCCATAAGCCTTGGAGATATGCAGTCAGCCAGACAATAAAGTGGAGGAGCAGCTTGTTCCTGGCAGACTAATATGCAGTCACTCACTCAACCCAGCCCAGATTGGGGAGGAGTGACTGCATATACTAATAGCCTGCACATGTGAACGATACCAAAGATGTCACCTCTGTGATTTTATGTAATTTATAGTGAGTTAGCGTAGGTACTGACGGAAGCGGTGTGGCCTCGGCGCGGCCCGTCAGCCTATGCGTTTTGGCCAAAATGCAGTACCAACACCCGCATTTTATTAGTATGCATTAGTACTTTTGTATGTAGTTTGCTAGTTGGTGGGGGAGCCCAAGATGTCAGCCAGTGTGGCCCACTATAAAGATACAGGGCAACCCGCTGTTATATCAGCCAGGGTTGATATCCTGTATGGTGGGTCACCATCCATCTATGGCTGGCATCTTTGGTATCGTTCACATGTGCAGGCTATTAGTATATGCAGTCACTCCTCCCCAATCTGGGCTGGGTTGAGTGGGTGACTGCATATTAGTCTGCCAGGAACAAGCTGCTCCTCCACTTTATTGTCTGGCTGACTGCATATCTCCAGGGCTTATGGCCATTGCGCCTGCCCTACGGCGATTGTGCCTGCCTTATGGCGATCGTGCCTATGGCGTCCGTGTCTGCTTTGCAGACCTTCAGGTAATGTATTTTTGGCTTTTTCTGTGAATAATAAATTAGAATCAAAATGTATAATAACCATGAACTACAATCACAGAAGTTTATAAAGTATGTAAAAGAATATATCTACTATTATACTGCCTTCTATGTACAAGAATATAACAACTATAATTCTGCCCCACATATACAATATACTATAATACTGACCCCTATGCACAAGAATATATCTACTATAATACTGCCTCCCTATGTACAAGAATATAACTACTACAATACTGCCCCCTATGTACAAGAATATAACTACCATAATACTGCCTCTATGTACAAGAATATATAACACTGCCCTCTATATACAAGAATATAACTACTATAATACTGCCCCCTATGTACAAGAATATAACTACTGTAATACTGCTCCTATGTACAAGAATATAACTACTATAATACAGCTCCTATGTACAAGAATATAACTACTAATATGCTGCTCCCTACGTACAAAAATATAAGTACTATAATATTGCTGCCTATGTACAAGAATATAACTACTATAATACTGTTCCTGTGTACAAGAATATAACTACTATAATACAGCTCCTATGTACAAGAATATAACTACTAATATGCTGCTCCCTACGTACAAAAATATAAGTACTATAATATTGCTGCCTATGTACAAGAATATAACTACTATAATACTGTTCCTGTGTACAAGAATATAACTACTATAATACTGCCCTTTATGTGCAAGAACATAACTACTATAATACTGTCCCCTATGTACAAGAATATAAATACTATAATACTGCTGCCTATGTACAAGAATATAACTACTATAATACTGCCTCCTATGTACAGGAATATAACTACTATAATACTGTTCCTGTGTACAAGAATATAACTACTACGGTATAATACTGCCCTTTATGTGCAAGAACATAACTACTATAATACTGTCCCCTATGTATAAGAATTTAACTACTATAATACTGTCCCCTATGTACAAGAATATAACTACTATAATACTGCTCCTATGTACTAGAATATAAGTACTATAATACTGCCCCCTATGTACAAGAATATAACTACTATAATACGACTTCTATGTACAAGAATATAACTACTGTAATACAGCCTCCTATATACAACAATATAACTACTATAATACTGCCTCCTATGTACAAGAATATAGCTACTATAATACTGCCCCATACATACAAGAATATAACTACTATAATACTGCCCCCTATGTACAAGAATATAACTACTATAATACTGCCTCCAATGTACAAGAACATAGCTACTATAATACGGCCTCCTATATACAAGAATATAACTACTATAATACTGCCTCCTATGTACAAGAATATAGCTACTATAATACTGCCCCATACATACAAGAATATAACTACTATAATACTGCCCCCTATGTACAAGAATATAACTACTATAATACTGCTTCTATGTACAAGAATATAACTACTATGAGGGCTCAGTCACACAGGCATTTTTCTGCATGTCAAAAAATTCGCACTAGATAGAACCAATGCTTTTCAATAGCAGCGGTCACATGTGCGACATTTACATGCGCAAAAACAAGGCGAAAATTATAAGACACCGGTTCACAGAACGCAAGTAACTGTGGCAAACCAGTGTTCTATGTATGTGAAACCCCTGGATGCTTTCGCATCCAGGGGTTCCAGCTTGCACTCAATGCGGCCGGCAGCAGCAGCGCCGACCTCCTTGAGAACATATACTGAAGATCGCGATCCTCTGCCACAGCTCTCATAGCTGTGCCACAGCGGCAGAGGAGCGTGATGTTCTCCCATTGAATTCAATAGAGCCAGCTGTATTGACAGCTGAATTCAATAGAGCCAGCTCCATTATTGAGAGCTGCCTCTGATTGGTCACAGTGCTCAGCCAATCAGAGGCAGCCCATTTAGAAGGTGGGGATTTTCAATCCCCACCTGCTAAATACTACTCAGTGCAGTGCAGGAGAAGAGCTGGCTGAACGCAGCTGAGCCCCGTCAGCTGCAGAGAGGTGAGTATAGATTTTTTTTATTTTTATTTTTAAACATTTTTGGATTGATTTTCAGGGAAGGGCTTATATTTGAAGTCTTTTCCCGAAAATCACTGCAGCGCTTGCCCGCAGCCCATTGCTTTCAATGTAGCCGGCTGTATTGACAGCTCCACTGAATTCAATGGAAGAACATCGCTCTCCTCTGTCACAGATCTGACAGAGGATTTCTTCATCTCCAAGGGGAGTCCCATTTTTACTGGACACTGTGACAATGCTGTCACAGTGTCCAATGACAATGGGACTCTCCGCAGAGATGAAGAAATCCTCTGCCACAGCTGTCACAGCCGCAGCAGGGGATAGTGGTAAACGCACGTGTGAGAGAGCCCTTGTGAGTGGATAAACGCTGCCAGCAGTGTTTTTTCCGCTGTGACGCCCGCTTAGGTCATGCGAATTTATGCATTCAAAAATTTGTGCGTCAAAACGCCCGTGTGACTGAGCCCTAATACTGCCCCCTACGTACAAGAACATAACTACTATAATACTGCCCCCTATGTACAAGAACATAACTACTATAATACTGCCCTCTATGTACAAGAATATAACTACTATAATACTGCCTCCTATGTACAAGAATATAACTACTATAATACTGCCCCCCTATGTACAAGAATATAACTACTATAATACTGCCCCCCTATGTACAAGAATATAACTACTATAATACTGCCTCCTATGTACAAGAATATAACTACTATAATACTGCCTCCTATGTACAAGAATATAACTACTATAATACTGCCTCCTATGTACAAGAATATAACTACTATAGGCCAGTTTCACATCAATGTACTACGGACACATTTCTGCGTCTATAATGCGGACATGTTTCTCCGCCTGGCCGGTGAGAAGTTACTGACTTGAACTTGGAGCAACATAGATTCCTGTGATGTTCTGAGTTTGGGTTAGTAATCCACAAGGTTGGGCCAGGTCACACATCTGTATTATGTATGCATGAATGTGTTTGTAAGCACTTGTGTGAAACTGGTGCAATACTGCCCCCTATGGAAGTATTTCTTTCTTATCACTAGTACTATACATAGTTCCATGTCATACAGTAGACATCTGAGTTGTTACAGTCCCTTTCTTGTTCCTCATTCCTACTGACGATTACGTTTTAAGGTGGGAGTCCCTCTCTCACCTGAGGGTCCTTTAACCGTGACGTGTCTGGCTTTAAGTAAAACATAATCCCATTGTAAGCCCCAGGAAGGGTAACGCCGCGGATCAGCAGGATGGTGAGCATCACGTAGGGAAATGTAGAGGTGAAATATACAATCTGTTGATGGAGGAACAGGAAAGGGACAGGATGGAAGAGAATAATATTCTGCAATTTATATAATTTTACATTGTATCAGCTTATCTCTAGCTTATTTACTAGCGCGCAGTCACATCAGAGCCCTGAAAGGGAAATGTCTCCTGCTGCGAAGATCAGGTCCAATGCAGGGATAAATCTTGTCCCTTCAAAATGTTCTAGAGCTTACTAGGCGACCACTATAACAGCAATTAAAGCTGAGTCTGTGACCAGAACTACCAGGTATGGAGCAGGCAGCCTCTGCAGAGGATGTGGTGGAGACTGCCTCTGTAATGGAGAGCGGTTCAAGCCACAGAGTCTTTGGTATCCTCATGCTGACGAGTGGACATGAGACTGCTGTGGGGTGTAGCGGCACGGTGCACGACCCAACTGTGATGAGTGCCAGGCGACCAGGGGTAAAGCAACAGGAGGATCTGAGAGAGCCAAAGACAAGAGCGACAAGCCGCATGGAAGGAGAGAAAGCCCCTCTTCCCACAGGGGACTTTGTCCCTGAAGTAGTAGAAATCGCTATGGACCTGGATTCAACGATGGTGCCATGGATCCAGATGCAACAAAGCTGCAGGACACATAAGACCGTCCAACGAGACGTTAGTGGGCATACACTATAGAGACTGTGATGGACAAGTACTGGGGAAATATCTCCCCAAAGGGGACTATAGTTATGTGTAAATTGTGATGCAGTGTTCATAGTCAACCGCTTTACTTAGTAGAAGGATACATTATGTTCAATACTGTGTGGCGAAGTGAAGTCAAGTACCATTGTCATGCGTAGATGTGACAGAGAACAGGGCACATCGTAACAGTGGTGTTCTGGGCTAATTTGAGTTCACGTGAGACAGAAGTGTACTGGAAATGTTGTTTTGCACCTATGATGTGTTGAGTCCACAGTGAAGTGGAGCTCTTAAATTGGTGATATACTCTGGCAACTACGGTGTGTGAGACCGCGATATTGCTATGCCACGGACCTTTGAGAA
Source organism: Eleutherodactylus coqui (assembly GCF_035609145.1). NCBI lineage: Eukaryota > Metazoa > Chordata > Amphibia > Anura > Eleutherodactylidae > Eleutherodactylus > Eleutherodactylus coqui. The sequence goes on along the minus strand of NC_089838.1, from coordinate 51,320,901 downwards.
TGTAATATGCAGTATGACGATGAATATGGAGTAATACGAGGACAGTGGTTTAGTCATGATTTTAGTTTAAAATAAAGTGCTGCCTCTATCACAACATTACTTAAATGGCAAAGTTGTATGATAGTGCAATCCAATACAAAAGATCTCGACTTCCATTTGCTCAATTAGCAATTTTTTTTCACTTACCTTTCCGGTGGATTGGACCCCTTTCCAGATACAGAAATAACAGATGATCCAGGCTAACAGCAGACACAGAGCGAGCTCCCATCGTATGGATCCAAGGTCCTCAATGCCACCTGTCAGACCCAGAGTCCGTCTCCTGAAGAGATCAATGAACGCATTATGAGAAGCAAATTATTTGAAGTCACAGTGTTGGCCATTGACTCACAGGGTAGCCACCTCTAATAGATGGTGCTAGTAAAGAGCTCATTTGCATACTTACTCCCAAAACTCAAGCTCTGGACTGGTGTAGTTAGTGGTATGATTAATGATGCGGCTCCAGTTCTCGTCCTTGTTTGTGAATTCCATGCAGTTTTCTGAGAAGACGAAAATGTGCTCAAATATCCCCATGAATAGCAATAGACACAAAATGACTATGACAGAACATACCTTTGACCAAAATGTTAACTCCACCCAAAATATAGATTCTCCACTCAGTTTCTTCATTTATCCCTGGTGTTACCTATGCACTCTTACTATGTTGTCATCAGATTTACTGCTGCGAGAGGGGAAGAAAGAGCTTCCTCATTAACTTAACCTCTTCCTGCCATAGGGCATAATTGTACTCCCTATGTGGGAAGCAGTTCTTGCAAGTGGGCATATGTTTACACCCTATGGATGGTGTAGGCTCAAAAGGTGAGCTTGCACCATCCACAGCAGGAGCTGGCTGTGACTGACAGCTGGCCTCACACAGCAATCGCGGAAATCAATGAGAGCAGCTATCCTAGCTATTGACCCCTTACATGCCACAATCATATAAATGGTTCCTAGAAGAAGGGTGATCCTTCTGTGATGTCTTCAGCCCACTTCCATGTAATCACGAAGGGCCAAGTCTGGGAGGCGTCTGGGTCTGGAATGGTCCGTGATCTCTATGATTAGCAATAATGCACTGCATTACAGAAGTACTTCAATATATTATCATAGTGATCATAGGTTCACAGGTTCAAATCAACTACGGTACAGAAACATAAAAAAGTTTTAAAAAACTGTTTAAAAAAACAACTTTTTTGTACACTTTCCCCCTCTTTGTTTAAAAAATGCACATTTTTGGTATTTTCGCATTTCTAATGACCTGTATAATAAATTGAACATGCTTTTTATCCTGAATGGCAAAGACTATAAGAAAAATCAGAAAACTAAAAAACTGAGGCAAAATGCTTTTTTTATTTTCTCACCTTCCAAAAATGCACAATAAGGGCGCCCACCCACTGGCGATTTTTTTCCCTGCGAAATTCGCAGCATTTTTTTCTCTGCAGGGGTCTATGGGACTTGTAATGTTAAAATCGCGATCGCGCAAAATCGCGATTTCGCGGTAAATTGCGATTTTGCGCGATCGCGATTTTAACATTACAAGTCCCATAGACCCCTGCAGAGAAAAAAATGCTGCGAATTTCGCAGGGAAAAAAAATCGCCAGTGGGTGGGCGCCCTAAGGGTGACTACCCACTAGCATTTGCGAATTTGCTGCATTTTTTTTTCTAAGTGTCTATGGGGCAATCTAATGTTAAAAACGCATTGCGGCAAAATCACAATTTACCACGAAATCGCGATTTTGCGCAATGCGATTTTAACATTAACAAGTCCCATAGACCCGTAGAGATAAAAAAAACTCAGCGAATTTCGCAGTGAAAAAGAACTGTAGTGGGTTGTCACCCTAAAAGTAATAAAAAAAACGTATGTGCCTTCAGATGGTACCAATAAGTATTACAGGTCCTGACAGAGTTCCGACAATGGAAAATAAAAACATTATGGGACTTTAAATGCGGCAATGCAAAAACATTTTTCCAAAAATAGGGTGTTTATTGTGTAAAAGTGGAAAAAACTAAAAAACAGATATATATAATTTTGATATCTTAATCGTACCAACCCGCAGAAGAAAATTGATCATGTCATTTATGCTGCAGGATTAATGATGTAAAATAAAACTAAAATACAATAGCAAAATTGATATGCTTTTTTATCCCTGCTCTCCAAAAAAATTAATAAAAAAGTTTTACAATACATTATATGCACCCACAAATGGTACCAATAAGAACTACAGTTCGTCACACAAAAAACAACCCTGTTGTGGCCGTGTCAATGGAATAATAAAGTTTGGATTTTTGGAAAGTGGAGATGAAAATCCCCCCAAAATTGTTCAATCCTTAGGTCCAATATAGGCTGTTGCATTAGAGGATTAAAGCTGCACACAGGGCTGCTGCTGAGACCACATCATAGACAGTGACATTAGATTTCAGGTGGGCAACTCTACTACCGTATGTAGAGTTTTGTATTTTGTTGGGTGCGGGTGGCATGTACTATGCAACACATCAGCAAATTGCACATAGCCAGTAAGCCCATATGGCTGTATAACATTAGCAATGTTGCTGTATAGGAGCAGAAAATGCCCCATGTGAAGGTGCATTGTATGGGGCCCCCTCTTTCCTTGGGCCCCTGTACAGCAGAACAGGTTATGTCTTCGCCCTTGTTTCTGTGTACTATTAGATTTCATCATGCCATAGTGCTATGTGGTAGAAAGTCTATAAATCCCAGCCATATAACCCTCTATACCCTCACGACAGGGAGAATCCCCGGGCACCACAGAAGGCATACACCCTGCCTGTATGGTAGGTGGGCCACTGGCTCTAACATAAACTATAGATACCTGTGTTCCAGGTGTTGTTGCAGCTAGCCCAAGGCAAACGGGAGGTGAATGAATTGAAAAGGTAAAAAAATGACCATGCCATTATTATTATGTAATAGATATTGACCAGGAATGACATGACCATTGTGCCGTACCCAATACCTGCAAGAGAAGAGTAGAAACAAGGTTAACAAGGTGCCCCCTGGACTATCAAGAACTGGCATCGGAGTTTTTTCATACTTCTGACTCCCAAGTGCTGCCATTAATTACCAGAAAAATATTACTCCCTGTCAGCCATGATATATTGACAAGCTGGACTTTGAAGAACCTGGTGTTACTTGTGACACCAATGTGCTGCACCACCCCACCAAAAAAAATGAATAAAAATATACATATTTTGTATTGCTACATCCGTAACCATCCGTAAAAAACATTGCTTTTTTTCTTTCATCTTTAGGCTGGATTCAGACGAACGTATATCGGCTGGGTTTTCACGCCCAGCCGATATACGTCGTCTCTCCCTGCAGGAAGGGAGGCTGGAAGAGCCAGGAGCAGTGCCTCTCTGCCTCTTCTCCGCCCCTCTGCACTATTTGCAATGAGGAGAGGCGGGACGGGGCTAATTCGCGGAACTTAGCCCTGCCCCGTCCTGCCTCCTTTCATTGCAAATAGTGCAGAGGGGCAGAGAGGGGGTGGAGAGGAGGCAGAGAGGGGGCGGGAGCTCAGTTCCCGCTCCTGGCTCTTCCACCCCCCCCCCCCCTGCAGATAAGGACACCGTATATCGGTTTGGCGTGAAAACCGAGCCGATATACGGTCGTCTGAATCCACCCTTACTCACAAAAAATGCAATAAACATTGATTTAAAAAAAGTCATATGTATCTTAAAATGGTACAAATAAAAACTACAACTCGCCACGTAAAAAAACAAACCCTCATGTCCATGGAAAAATAAAAAAGTTTTGCTTCTTTGAATGCAGCGATACCTAATAAAATATTTTCCAAAAGAAAAGGTTTTTATTGTGTAAAAGCAGAAAAAACTAAAAAAATAAATATACATAATTTTGTAATTGTACCAATAAAAAGCTATCACGTCATTTATACCAAATGGTGAATGGCGCAAAAAGGCAAAACAATGTTTTTTTCTTTCTGTCCTCCAAAAAATGAATAAAAGTTATAAGATACATTATATGTACCCCAATTAGTCCCAATAAAAACTACATCTCGCCACACAAAAAATAAGCCCTCATACGGCCCTTATGTCAACAAAAACATAAAAAAGCTATGGCTTTTAAAAAGTAGAGATGAAAATCCCAAAAAATCATTGTGTCCTGAAGTCCAAAATAGGCCGCATCTCTGAAAGAACTTCGTCTGTGGACTGAAACAATTAGGGCTCAGTCAGACGAGCGTGCGGAAAAAATCCACATGACCACATCCATTGCCACCCATATGTTCTATCTTTAGTAGGTGTGGATTTTTGCCCGCACACGCAGTGCCTTTTTTTTCCCGCGCAGATCTCTGCTCCTCTGACCGAGCCCTTAAGATTCTGTGCCTCTTAAAGTGAATGAAACCATCAAGCTTAAGTTGCCTTTTATATTCAGTGAAGTCCCATGAAATTGAACGGTTTGATCCTAATTTGGTCTACAATTGTTTCGAGAGAACCCCACTTTACAGGTTTTTTTTTACCAGCTTAACAAGTCTGGCTGCAATCAGATTCCTACATCAGATCTGTAAGGAGTGGCCCGATTTATTGGAAACCATCCAACAGGATACCAAAAGAGGAGCAGGAAGTTTACTTTACAGATAATGTTGACTTCATCGTGCTCCAGTCACATGCAATGCTGCATTTATGGTGCATTGTATTGTACATCATGTCCTTCACCCTCTGTGAAGGACATCTCACACAGCATTACAACGTACATGTTCAGCATGGACATTGATTGTAATACAGTATTTTCTATAGAACTTACCGGAAAACAAGGGGCAGATTTTAACCCATGCAGTAACAGGCCCCTCAGTAGTATATTGACCCAGTGCAATCTCAAGGAAGAAGATGGGAATCCCGCATGTAATAATAAATATAAGATACGGAATAAGAAAGGCACCTGCAGAAAGAGGAAGGACAGGATAAAATAAAACATTGCTTTTAAATACAGGGGTCCTACAGCATGAAGTCCAGCATTCATTTGTCAAGGACTGTCTTACTGGTAGACAGTTTTACTAAATGAGGCCCATAAAGTTTTATTCTGTCCTCCCCCATTGTCACAATGACATCAGAAGTGAGCGACTACCAAACACTTGGATGGGCCGTGCATATGGTGACGTAGTAACTTCTTCCTCGTCCTCCACATTCCCCAGAAACTTACACCTTGTGATTAGAGTCCACATGCCCCTTTACCGCCCACCGTGATCTGCGGTATCCCAGAAGCCATTGCATCAGTTAGTAGTGATCCGCTACAATGTGTATGGCAGGAACTACAGGCTCCATCTGTGTCCAGTGACAAAGGGGGTCACATTGAAACCTCGGAGGGGGAAGCCATTTTTGATGCTGTGCAACAAATCTTTTTGAGTTTCTGCTTCCATTGATATCAGATTTCTGTATCTGAGTGTCATTAATAGGAGTTCTGGGGGTTTCATATCAGGAAGATCATTTGGAATAAGGGTGGGTTCACACAAGCGTGTTTTTGTGCGTACATAGGCACGCACAAAAACACGCTTCTATTTGCAACAATGCATTCCCTATGGTGTGTGTACATGTCCGTACTTTGCAGGTGCGTGCTTGCAAAGATAGGACATGCGTGCACCATAGGGAATGCATGCATTGTTTGCAATGGAGCCGCGGCTGCTGCCGGCGGCTCCATTGAAAACAATGGTCTGCCGGCTCCCTGCATTCTTTTTCAGGGAAGGGCTTTACATATAAGCTCTTCCCTGAAAAAGAAAAATTTTAGTGTAAAAAAAAAAAAAATTACTTACCTGTCGGCCGCTGCTGTGTCCCCCGCGGGGATGAAGAACACAATGCGGCTCCATTGACAACAAGCACGCAGCTGGGTTCACACGTGTTTTTGCTCATACCTAGGTGCGGACGTATGTAAGCACCTAAGTACGCACAAAAACACGCTCGTGTGAACGCACACTTACCCTGTATATATACTTATGTGAAGTGACAGATTTTTGACAGTAAACTGCATGTGGTTTGCTTTATACTCTATTTACATTCAGAGCTGGATTCAAAATGTTGCTGATTTCCTGTTAGCTCTCAGGTGGTATATTCAATAGGGTATGTCTGTCAGGACAGTGACTTTCCATTTCAAGCGGTAGTCAGCAGAATGGTGAATGCAGCTTTGGGTGTGGCTGGAGCAGATTACTTTTTTGCATAAAAGACTCCTTCTTTTCTCACCTCCGCCATTTTTGTAGCATAAATAGGGGAACCTCCAGATATTTCCTAAACCAACAATTCCCCCCACGACAGACAGAATAAACTCCACTCGGCTCCCCCACTGTCCGCGTTCCTGCAGCTCAGGCTCTTGGACCGCTTGGAAAGGAGAAGGCAAATTCTGAAGATCACTCTCTGTAGAAACTAGCGACAAAGAAACAAGTGAGAAGCAACAAAATGACATCACATTGATAGAGGGTTTATAAGACTGAGGCTGCAAATTAAGGGCAAAGTCAGATGAGCGTGTATTTGTGCGTGCGTATGTGCGCACAAAACCACGCGTCTATTAGAACCATTGGTTTTGTATGATGTGTTCACATGTCCATTTTTTTTACAGGCATGAAAATACCCGCACCTGTAAAGATAGGACATGCGTGCACCATAGGTCTGTGCTCTGCAAGAACCCCAGCGGGGAATTCCCTCATTACTGAACACTAAGACAGCACTGTCACAGTGTTCAGTGACAAGGGGACTCCCCGCGGGGGTGAAGGAATCCCCTGCCACAGTTGTCACAACTGTGCCAGAGGAGCGCGATGCTATCCCATTGCAGGCCCCCCCACGCAGAGATTTTTGGGGAAGGGCTTGAAATATAATCCCTTCCCTGAAAATCATCTCTAGCTTGTGTAAAAAATATATATACACACCCCTCCGGTGCTGTCGGGGCTCGGTTCATCTTGACGCTTGGCTCCCCGACACTGTACTGAAGTTCTTTTAGCAGTCTCCTGAAAGGGCTGTGTCTGATTGGCTGAGCACTCAGCCAATCACAGGCAGCGCTCAGCCATTCATTGCGCAGCACGGATGCGTCAAAATACATAAAGATGGGGGGACCACATAAAATCTACAATTTTATGTAGAGTTGGTGCAATGGGCAGGTGGTAATGCTGGCGTGGCGATAACAAGTGGAGTCTGAGGTGGCACATATTTTTTTCAAAAGGAACTTTTATTTAACAACAGCATAAGCCCATGGGGCGAATCTGTCTCGTCGTCTAATTTTATGTCGTTCGGCGGACAGGCATCAAACCTACCAGGCAATTTACTCACTCCACTTGCGGCTATGGACCAGCAGTGGCGATACAGAGCCTGTGACCGCTGACCTCATAAAATGAAGGGGCACCAATGTTTACCTGGGGAATAGTGTTTCTCCTCGTGGAGAGTACCACCAAGATGTAGAAAGTGTTATAGGCCATGCAATGCTCTCTGGGAAAAATCTATGCAAATAAGTGAGAGAATAATGCCTCCCAGAGAGCACTGCATGGCCTATAAGACTCTCCTACCCTGATGAAGCTCTCCATAAGGACAAACATTAGGCCTTAGACTCATATTGATGGCTACTTGCCCAGTCGACTGGAACCCTACATTACACAGATGAGAGGTAAGAACCCTGAAACAACTGTCTGTCCCCGGACATTCTAGTTTGTCTTACATTCCTAGACAACGCCTATTAAAAAGTTGGATTTTGACACACAGGGCAGCTGCCTTCCAATACAGGGTGCTGCCAGGATTATGACATCACTCCTTTGCATTCATACTTCATTAAAATGCAACAATGCGTTAATCCCAGTTGTACCCAATAAATGTCCCCACCTAAAGTGTCATATATATTTACGTTGCTCACACCTGTCTAACTGGCACTGCTTAGACACCATGTGCAGCTTCAGACCCTCCTGCCTCAGGGTCTAAGAGTCAAATATTAAGAAGGAGGGAAGCGCACTGCAGACTATCGGGATGCAAATTAATAAAGCTGGTTACACTTTATTCATCTCAGCAGGGTTTCAGATTATATGCATGATGTGTCAACGTTTTGGACCATAGCCCTTCTTCAGGATTACTTTGTAAGGTGTCCAGGCCCTGACTGACACTAGACTCAGTTTACTGGGTACTGAATGCTGTAATGTGCATGAAAGGGTCAAATCATAGGGCAGCCTCTTCAGGGGAACTGTATGGCTCTCAATATTTTGCACTGTATGGCGGTATGATTTAGACATGGCCAGGTACTCTTATGTGGTATCTATATGACTCTATTATGTATACTCTGTCTGAAATTGTTATGTACTTTCTGCATGGCAGAATTATGTGATTTATGTTTGGCACTAATATGTGCATACTGCATTTTTGTGCTTTCTATATGGTGCTATTAAGTAGGCACTATCATGTGATTTATGTTTGGCACATATATGTAGACACTGCATGGTGTTTTATATGCTTTCTGTATAACACTATTATGTAGGCTCTCTATGGTACTGCTATGTGCTTTATGTATTATGCTGTTATTTGGACTCTGTATGGTACTGTTACTGTATGTACCTACTATATGGCACTATTATGTAGGCTCTGTATGGCACTGTTATGTGGGACTGTATGGTGCTGTTATGCAACTTCTGTGTGACACTATTATCTAGGCTCTATGATATGGTTATGTGTGTGCTTTCTGTATGGCACTATTATTTGGGCACTGTACGGTACTGTTATATATGTTCTGTGCAGCACTGTTATGTAGGCTCTGTATGCTACTGTTATATAGGCTCTGAATGGTACTGTTATATATCTTCTGTATAACACTATTATGTACACACTGCATGGTGTTTTTATATGCTTTCTGTATGACACTGTTATGTGGGCATTGTATGTCACTGTTATGTGGGCACTGTATGGCACTGTTATGTAAGCAATGTATGGCACTGTTGCGTGGGCACAAAATGGTTCTATTATATGTTTTCTGTACGTTACAATTATGTGAGCTCTGTATAGCACTGTTATGTGGGCAATGTATGGCACTGTTATGTGGGTACTGTATGGTACTTCTTTGTGGGCACTATATGGCACTGTTATATAGGCACTGTATGGTAATGTCATGTGCTCTCTGTATGGTACAATTATGTGAGCTCTGTATGGCACTATTCTGTGGGCACTGTATGGTAATATTATGTGGGCGCTGTATGGCACTGTTATCTGGACACTGTATGGTGCTGTTATATGAGCACTGAATGTACTGTTATGTGCTCTCTGTATGGTACAATTATGTGGGCTCTGTATGGCACTATTCTGAGGGCACTGTATTGTACTATTATGTGGGCACTGTTATCTGGACACTGTATGGCACTGTTATATGAGCACCGAATGTACTATTATGTGCTCTTTGTATGGTACAAGTATGTGAGCTCTGTATGGCACTGTTATGTTGGCACTGTATAGCACTGTTATGTGGGCACTGTATAGTACAATTACGTGGGCACTGTATGGCACTGTTATATGAGCACTGTATAGTACTGTTATGTGGGCACTGTATGGCACTGTTATCTGGGCACTGTATAGTACAATTATGTGAGCATGGATGGCACTGTTATGTGGGCACTGTATAGTATAAATATGTGTGCACTGTATGGCACTGTTATGTGGGCACTGTATAGTACAATTATGTGGGCACTGTTATATGAGCACTGTATAGTACTGTTATGTGGGCACTGTATAGTATAATTATGTGGGCACTGTATGGCACTGTTATATGAGCACTGTATAGTACTGTTATGTGGGCACTGTATTGCACTGTTATCTCGGCACTGTATCGTACAATTATGTGGGCATGGATGGCACTGTTATATGAGCACTGTATGGTACTTTTATGTGGGCACTGTATGGTACTGTTATGTGAGCACTTTATGGTACTGTTATATGGGCACTGTATGATACTATTATCTGGGCACTGTATAGTGCAATTATGTGGGGCATGTATGGCATGGGTATATGAGCACTGTATGGTACTGTTATGTGGGTACTGTATAGTATTGTTATGTGGGCACTGTATGGCACTGTTATGTGGGCACTGTATGGCACTGTTAAGTGGGCACTGTTATATGAGCTCTGTATGATACTATTATCTGGGCACTGTATAGTACAATTATGTGGGGCATGTATGGTACTGTTATGTGGGCACTGTATGGTATTGTTATGTGGGTACTGTATGGCACTGTTATGTGGGCACTGTATGGCACTGTTAAGTGGGCACTGTTATATGAGCATTGTATGTCACTGTTATATGAGCACTGTATGATACTGTTATGTGGGCACTGTATGGTACTGGTATATGGCCACTGTATAGCACTGTTATCTGGGCACTGTATGGTACAATTATGTGCTTTCTGTATAACACTATCCTGTAGCCTCTGTGTCGCACTGTTAATCATTTCTATTGTGGGAACTGTATGGCAGTATATAGCACTTATAGGCCACTTGCATGTTCCTTTATCTACAGTCAACCGTCTATGGTTGAATGATTTCCATCTACTCTAATATTTCAGCATGTAATCATGAGAGTAAACATTGCACAGTCCTACTTCCAGGACACTTGGAGACAACATGTATTCTTCATGGTGATAGGGAAGGAAAATGGTTATAAGACAGTTTGCAAAGAGAGGACGCTATCTCACTTGTATAATGCTGTACATAACAGGCTGTGAGTGTATAATACATACATATTGTGCTCACCTGGAAGTTTGTCCTGCAGCTGCCTGTCTGGAGCTGCCATCTCCTCTGCATCAAAACACTTCTGAAAACTTGCTAGGGTGCTGTCCTCCTCCCTCTGGCATCAGGGACGGTGGCATCAGCGAGAAGGAGGAGATACCTGTATGTCATCCCAACAGCGGGCTTTTCATAATTACCTATAGTTGATAGTATGTGTGCACTACAGTCCCACTATTATAGTAACACTATGGCTAGTAGTATGTGGGCATTATATCTGGCATAATATATGCCCTGGTACTGGTATTATATACTATGGCTGGCATTACATGGGCATTATGAGGGCTATTTAAAATGAAGTGTCTTCTTCTGAGCAAGCTTGTCTGATGTGCATCAGTTCTTGCTCTATGATTCTTATATACTAGGTAGTAGCCCGATGCCATTCCTGAGACTAGAAGGATGCGGTAGTCTCGGGAAGTGGCTGGCTCTGACAGGAGACCACGGTCAAAAAGTCAGAAAGTGGCTTAACTGCTTGTACCAACAATATTCGTCCTGCACCAAGGAATTCACAGTAAACACATGAGTAAATCCAACATTAGCAGCTTGCTGCACACAGTTCATAGTAAACGTAAGTTCGTCCAGAAGACAGTAGTCCTTAATCAAAGAATATGAAGTTCCAAAGATTTCCATAAAAAGGTCTCTTACCCAAGCCAATGATGAATGATATTATGTGATTGGCAGGCTTGCTTTCCTTTCAGTAGTCTTTATGCATGTGTGCACACTCAGCTTTTTCTGAGCCCGAACCTCATTTACGACCTCCTGGAGGACTTGTATGGTGATATAGGTGAGGACACTTCCGCAGTCCATTGGCAATCTTTGATCCGATAAACTGTGAAATGGCGTGTCCCTCTCGTCCCTCTGGTTGCACTGCACACTTCCTGTTAGACATATGCCTCATGCAATTAGATGGTATAAAGAAGTCTCAGCATATGCAATGTATAGAGTAAAGCAAGCTCCACAAATGGTGAGTATTTGCTGCTTTTGACAGCTGACACCCATCCATAACAGCCACTATTGGAGATAACTCTGACCCTTTAAATGCCACTGTCAGAATTTATTGTCCTGAATGGCACACCCACCATGAGATCACAGGGTGACATCTAGGTCTCATGGCAGCCATGAGCCGTCTGAATGCTGCCATGATTGTTTGCCTATTAAGATGTGCATATAAAATGCAATACTGTAGTATTGCATTATTCTGCATAAGTCATCAAATAGGTCCTCTATAGGGAGCAAAAGAAAAAATAGGTAAGGTAAAGTCCTCTGGTGCAAGCACCAAGTCGTCGCATAAAAAAAAAAAAAAGAAAAATATAAAAATTGATATAGCTGCATCCATAAAGATCCAATTTATTAAAATATCACATTATTAACCCTGCATAGGGAACACTGTAAAAAAAGAAATGTCAGTATTGCGCTTTTCATGGTCACTCCATCCCGAAGAAATTGAATAAAAAGCAATCAAAATGGTAAAATGGTAGCAGTAAAAAATACAATTCGCTCCTCAAAAACAAGCCCTCATGCAGATGTATCAACGAAAAAGAAAAAAAGAAAAATGTTATGATGGTGAAAAGTTGAAATGGTGAGAGAAAATATATATATTTTTGTAAAGTTTTTTTTAAATCAATTTGGTAAAACTGTAATCATACTGACCCACAAAATCAAATCAGATGGGTGTACCCAAGTGTGGAGGAGCCCAGGGAACGCCTTTTGTCTGAGTATGTTGTGCCAACAGTTAAGTATGGCAATCGTTTCGTCATGGTTTGGCGATGTTTTACCTGGCATGGTGTCAGTCAGTTGGTTGTAGTGGCGAGAACCATGAACACGGAGGTGTACCCTGACATTCTAGACAACAATGTATTGCTGACAATAAGGTAATACTCTGGGATTGGTCAGCCATACTTCCAATAAGGCAACGCAGCTTATCACATATCCAGCGTTGTTTTATGTTCGTCTGAGGATACGGATATTCCACGATTGGACCAGTTGCAAAGAGTGCCGACCTGATCCCTACTAAACATCTCTGGGATGAACAAGAATGTCGGGTCAGGAAATATGAACAGCGGCCATCTTCTCTGGGAGAACTCACCAAACGTTTGCAGGATGAATGGAGGGAAATACCAGCTAAAGTGTTTCAGATGTTAGTAGAAAGTATACCACGGAGAGTATGGGTGGTTCAACTTATAAGAATCTCTCCTGTGCAGCCAAGCATTTTACCGATGCATACAGTGGTAATCTCACCTTATATATTTTGGCTTTGAAAGGGTTATTGAGCCTGTAAGGAGAGGAGACAGACACGAACAGCTCCTCCTCCGCCACAAGGCTTTTTTGATTATTAAAATACATACAAGATAATCACTGAGGCTTAATTACAGGAATGACCTGCTATATATCATGAATGTTTGAATGATATGGTATAAAGTTTGTTATTAGTGGATATTTTTATTTATTGGTGGTTCCACAGCATGTGATTTCTTCTTCAGTTTTTTGGCAGAGCATGTTTTTAACCCCTTACTGAAATGGTTTATTTTGACCATAGGGGCACGACAATATTTTGAGGATTTGCATCTCCACTTTTTTTATATTTCCATTGACACAGCTTGTTTTTTGCGTGGTGTGTTGTTGTTTTTATGGTACCATTTTTTTCATAGACATAATGTATTGTCTAACTTTGATAAATTTTTTTGGAAGGCAAGGAGGAAAAAAAACACATCAATTTTTCCATTGTTTTTTTTTTCCACAGCGCTAATCTTGCAGCATAAGGGCGCCCACCCACTGGCGATTTTTTTCCCTGAAATTCGCAGCATTTTTTTCTCTGCAGGGGTCTATGGGACTTGTAATGTTAAAATCGCGATCGCGCAAAATCGCAATTTACCGCGAAATCGCGATTTTGCGCGATCGTGATTTTAACATTACAAGTCCCATAGACCCCTGCAGAGAAAAAAATGCTGCGAATTTCGCAGGGAAAAAAAATCGCCAGTGGGTGGGCGCCCTAAGGGTGTCTACCCACTACTGTCTTTTTTTCGCTGCGAATTCGCAGCGTTTTATTTTTCCAAGTGTGAATGGGACTTTCAAATGTTAAAATCGCATCGCACAAAAATCGCAATTTAGCGCTAAATTGCGATTTTTGTGCGTTGAGAATTTAACATTAGAAAGTCCCATTGACACTTGGAAAAAAAAAGCGCTGCGAATTTGCAGTGAAAAAGAAACGGTAGTGGGTAGGCACCCTAAGGCCGAATGCGCACGGACGGATAATCGCTGCAGGATTCGCAGTCAGACACCTACCCGCGAATTCCACAGTAATAGTCGTCCATAGACATGCTATGTTAACAGATTCTCCCCTGCCCACGAGCAGAAATCAACTGTGATTTACCGCTCGCAGGGGAGAATTGTAGCATGTCCTATTCATCGTGGAAAATCGCACAGATGGCTTCCATTGCAGTCAATGGAAGCCATCCATCCCACGATAGTTCGTGCTGTGGGCACAGCGGAAGTATAGCTGGAAATCGCGTCACCAGCCATCGCCAGCAGAGACTCTTGCGGCAGATCCAGAGAGGGGAGTATAGGGTCTCTGGGAGGCGTCAGGTCTGATTCTGCTGCGAGTTTTCGCAGGCGGAATTTAAACTGTCCGTAGGCTTGTAGCCTTAATAAGGGCTCAGTCAGACGGGCGTTTTTATGTGCGAATTTATGTGCACAAAAATGCATGCGTAAAAAAATTGCGGCACCGAAGCGGGTGTCATGCTGAAAAAAAAAACGCACCTTGCATGGTTTATGCACACATAAAGTACGCTACCCGCTATCCCTTGCTGACAAGGGGACTCCCCGCGGAGATGAAGAAATCCTCTTCCACAGTTGTGACAGCTGTGGCAGACGACCGCAATGCCATCCCATTAAATTCAATGGAGTCGTAGCTATAGCCGGCTCCATTGAAGGCAATGGGCTGCAGGCAAGCCTTGCAGTAATTTTTGGGGAAAGGCTTTAAATATAAGCCCTTCCCTGAAAATTCTCCCTAAAATAGGTTAAAAAAAATATATAGTCACCTCTCCGCAGCTGCTGGGGCTCAGGCGCATCCAGCCGGGTCTTCTCCCTGCACTGCTCTGAAGTGCTTTCAGCAGGCGGGGATTTTGAATCATAGAATCCCCGCCTGCTGAAAGGGCTGCCTCTGATTGGCTGAACACTGTGACCAATCAGAGGCAGCTCTCAGCTGTCATTCAATAGCCGAGTGCTGCCTCTGATTGGTCACAGTGCTCAGCCAATCAGAGCCGGCCCTTTCAGCAGGCGGGAATTCTATGATTCAAAATGTATTTTATTTTGTTCATTTATATATAGATACAGATGTCACAATAAGAGAGCAAGTATCATCAAATTGGCACATTATGACATTTTAGTATTAAAAACAATAAACTGAATACAGCGCAAATGTACATAATTCTTGCATGTCGTATCGTTAACAGAATGAGACTGTAAATTGTTAATCAAATTACCAGAATCAAATACTAATAGAGTTAAATACTTGTAATGCTAACAACAATCTTAAGAAAATAAAAGTAGTAGAGTAGTCTGAGAGAAAAGAAGACTGACAGATTGGAGCAGGGTTAGTAGTATAAGGGAAAAGCTGAGGGGGGGGAAGGGGTAGTCCGACCCGATAGTCGGCTGAGTGTCGCTCACAGAGTTGTAGATTGTCTACATTAAGATAGCATTACTTTGTGGGGGAGGGATATAACCATTTAGGACCCATGTTGACACTTCTGTTGTGTCCCAGAGTGAGACCCAGGCGGTCCATGTTGACAAGTACCTATTGTGTCTCATCTCATCCCTGGCGCAAAGTTCTTCCATATATCTGATGTTATCAAGTGCTTCTATCCACATCAACCTGGTGAGTGGAGATGTTGATTTCCATTTTCTGGGAATCACTTGCCGTACGGCTAGGTTAAAAAATCGTAGTAGCGACTTTTTGGCTTGACCAAGGAGCCAGGTAACATCAACAATAGCGCTAATTCCGGTGTCAGCTGTACGTGCTTTCTACACATCCAGGAATATAGGGCGCTGACCTCCTGCCAGAGGGTGTCAAACCAAAGAACACGAACACCATTTATGTGTAAAAGTACCTTTCTCGGTCAGACATCTCCAGCAAGCATCCGGGTATTGTGGGAAGATCCTGGCGAGCCCGACTGGTGTTTTTTACCACCTTGTCAGAATCTTATAGTTCAATTCTTGAAGCCTACTTGAGGTGTTTATTTTATGTGTGAGGATATAGGCCTTTTTCCATGACTCCTCAGGGGGCGAGCCGCCCAACTCCCTAGACCATTCTCTCTCCAGTACTGTCCCATTTTTTGGTTTATTTTCTTCTAGCATAAATTGATATAACTCTGAAATTTTCCTTTTAGTTGTTTTGGTGTAAATTAAATGTGTCTCAAAGGGCGTTAGGGAGGATCCTAGTAACTGGGTACCCCCTCGTGACCTGATGTAGTGACATATTTGAAGATATTGGAACCATGCCCTGGTTGGTGAGTTGCGACTCCCTACTACCTCCCGCAGGGTCTTCCGACCGCCAGTCCCATCCATGTCTCTCACCCTAGGAATGTCTTCCGACTGATCACCTGTTAACATATCGACTATTGGTAAGCCTTTATATGATGTTGGAATGTCTATATTCCCCACTAATGGGGTCAGTGGGCCTGGCCTCTTTATCAGTCCTGCCTTGGTCGCAGGTCCCACCCATGCTGTCAATATCCCTTCCATAAACGGCGAGAATCCCAGATTTTTGTGCTTCCCAGATCCTGGAACCCATACTAGGCCTGCTCCCCTATACGGGACTGAATTTTGTTCTGAAATCACCCATCTTTTTTGGGATCCTCTCCGCATTAGATCCAACACTCGTCTAGTTAACGTCACTTTATAGTATAAGGAGATCTTTGGGACCCCCATACCTCTGTTCTCTTTAGGGCCGACCATAGCTTTCCAATTGCGTCTGGGCTTTTTGCCTCTCCATATAAACCGCATCATAGCTCTCCTAATCCTATTCAAGTAAGCCCCTGGGAGGCGTATGGGGACGGTTTGGAGAATATATAAGAATCTAAGTAAAACATTCATGTTGACCGAGCTAATCCTACCAAACCAAGAAAGGGGCACTGTTCACCACCTGTTCAAGTCTTCCTCTAGCCTTGTTAGCAGTGGTTTGTAATTTGTTTGAAATAAATCTTTTGCATCAGGGGTGATCATGACGCCCAGGTATTTGATTCCATCTTTCCTCCAAGTAAACGTGAAAGCGGATCTCATGTCTTTTTCTTCAGAATCAGGTATATTAATATTGAGGATCTCTGACTTACTCAGATTCACCTTGAAGTTGGAGAGGCAGCCAAATCTCCGGAACTTCCCCAGGACGCTCGGCAGGGCCACCCTGGGGTTTGTTATATATATTAACAGGTCATCAGCGTATAGAGCAACCTTCTGTACCCCATTTGTTACCTGGACCCCTCCGATGTTGGTGTTAGCTCAAAGAGCATTCGCCAGGGACTCCATCACTAGGATGTATAGGAAGGGGGACAATGGACATCCCTGTCTCGTGCCGTTTCTGATCTGCACCTGTTGTGATAGTTTCCCGCTTACCCGTACCCTTGCCAAGGGGTTGTTATAATTTGCCATGATCCACTCTGGAAATCTGGGGCCCAGCCCTATCTGTTTTAATGTTGTCTCCAGGAATCTCCAATCCACTCTGTCAAATGCCTTTTCGGCGTCAACTGACAGGAGACAGAGAGTGGCCCCCCCATCTAACAGTCCTGGATATTAGTGCTATTGTTCTGATGGTATTATCTCCCACCTCCCTTCCTGGGACAAAGCCCACCTGGTCACCGAAAATCCATTTTGGGATATGTGGCTGCAAGCGGCCCGCCAACATTTTGGAGCATAGTTTTGTGTCTATGTTTAGGAGTGATATCGGTCGGTAACTCCCGCAGTTAGTTGGGTCTTTACCGGATTTCATCAGGACCGTAATAACTGCTTGTAGTGCCTGTGCCAGGAAGGGAGACTCCCTGGAGACCACATTGAATGCCTCCAACATCAGAGGAGTCACGCGATCCGAAAACGTTTTATAGAAACGTGGGGTAAACCCATCTGGGCCCGGACTCTTGCCCATTTTCAGCCATCCAACTGCCTTTCCTAACTCCTGCAAGGTAAAATCTGCCTCGAGGGCCAATGCATCTTCGCTTGTTAAGCGCGCAGGAGCATGAGCAGCTAGGTATGCGTCTCTCTCAACTTTATGGCTCCTATTGGGGGCATTCTGCCCCCTGCCTAAATTATAGAGTTTCTGATAATAGTTTTGGAAGCTCTCGAGGATTCTTGTGTTGTCGTGGACTAACCCCTCTCCCGGTTTGTCGACCGCAAATACATAGGTTTGTGGAGGCCTGGGATTTATGGCTCTGGCCAGACTCCTACCGCATTTGTCCCCTGATTCATAAAACCTTCCCCCTTGCCTTATCCCGTCGACAGAGGGAGGCCTGGTCCAGCAGGCGGAGAATATTAATTCGGGTAGCCGAGATCTCTGCTGCGACGTCTGCTGCGGGTGACCTCTTGTTGGATACTTACAATTTCTCGAGATGGGCTAGCAGTTCTACTAATTTGGCGAACCTCAGTTTTTTAAGTCGGGTCCTGTGCGATATAAAGATCCCCCGCAGCACACATTTGACAGCCTCTTATTTCAAGGGCGCTGCAGTTGGGTCCGAGGCGTGTGTGGTAATGAAAGAATCTATTGTTTGTTGAATTTCTTGAAGGCATGCCGCGTCGTCTAAGAGGTTGTCATTCAAACGCCATTTATAGCTCAATTTATCCCCCCTTCCTGCCGTCAACGACCCCCAAATCGGACCATGGTCCGACCAAATAATTGCACCTATTGAGGATGTGGGTCTCCTATCCAGCAATCCATGTAAAACGAATAAGTAATCTATCCTATGATAGCTGTTATGGGCTGCGGAATAAAAACTAAAATCTCGTTGTCCAGGATGGAGTGTCCTCCATAGGTCCACTAGACTAAGATTGGATAGTTCTGATTTAAGTCTGCGTGTTGCTGAGGGGGAAACCCCCAACTTACCCCCCGAGGAGTCATGGGCCGGGTCCATGCTGAGATTCAGGTCTCCGACAAGGATGATGTTGGACTCATTTGCAAAGGCCTCCAATGCCCCCAATACCCGGATTCTGAAGGTTTTCTGGCCCTAATTTGGGAAATAAACATAAGCTAATGTCACCACTTCGTTACTCACTTGGATCTTCAAAAACAGGTATCTCCCGTTCTTGTCAACCTCCGAAGACAGAAGCTTATGAGCCAGGCGTTTGTGTATTGTAATGGATGTGCCCCCTGCTTTCTTCGTCGGATGTGGACTATGGTGCCATATAGTATAATGGCGATGTACGCACTTAGGGACCTTAGTTTCTTCAAAGTGCGTTTCCTGTAGGAAAACAATCATTATTTTCTTACGGTGGAAGTGATTCAGGATCTACCCCCTCTCGGACGGTCCATTCAACCCCCTTGCATTGAGGGTGCCAAAAGTAAAGTTAGCCATCTAATTGTGTTGTAAGGTGACTTGGTTGAGGTTTCGGAGAGGAGAGGGTGATGAAGGGGTGTGACAAGGAAGAGGCGAAAGGAAAGAAGGAGAAAGCATAATTCTGAAAAAAGGAAAATAAGGGAAGAAAGAAAAAAGGAAAGAAAAAAAGGCCTATCAGGTGAAGCCTTTTGCAGCGCTAAGTGACTGCATTTGTTTGTCGGGTAGACTGCTGGCATTGGTGTAGCCAGCGTTCGCACTTATGCGATTGGTCACCCTGGGTGAGGAACGTGGAGGTACCGGCTAAGGAGAGTTCCGGCCTCCAGCGCCCCCACAGGATAAAGTATATGAAATTTACTATAAGCCCTATATAGGGCCTTGATAGAAAACTCTGGAGGCACCAGCAAAATTACAGCCCAACTCCACAGTTAGAGGTAGAAAAACTGTGGCAAAACATAACCTAATACTATATAAGAATAGATAGGGACATGAGATGAAACAGTCCACCATGAGGAAGAAGCGACTCATTGTCCTGAAATGACAACCAACGCTCCAACATCGTATCTCGTGAGCCGTTTTTCGGGGGAGGGAGAGGAAGAGCTCCGACCCAACAACAGCTCCTACTCCCCTTCACAGGTCAGATCCGCCCCCCCCTCTCCCTCACAGGGGGGGGGGGGGGAGACAAAGCAACAGGAAGAAAAAACTCAGTCAAAACTGTCTAGACCGGTACCGACCGGCCCAGGAAAGGCGAGCTCAGAGCCCCCATCATGTTTTATGTAACAAAACTGCAGTGAGGGTTTCTGGCCCTCGAGTAAAACTGCCTCTCTGGCCAAGACCCCCGTAGACTCAAGTGTCTCTCCCCATATGGGACCGCTTCTCGCGACGTGGTTTTGGTTGTATGGTCTGCCATTGTTCTTGTGATGTTGGGGCCAATACTGATGGGACTGAGGGCCAGTCTGGCAGCGTTATTATTGGTAATTGAAGTATTCCCAAGAAATTGGGAAGGTCGCCCAGGCCGTGAAAGACAGCTGATTTCCCATCTCTCTTGGCCGTCAGTGAAAAGGGGTACCCCCACCTATACGTTTTCCCCTTATCTTTCAAGACTTACAGGAGTGGTCTAAGGGCCCCTATCAAGCGCAGGGTGTGGCATGCTAGGTGTTGGAGGAGTATGATGGGTCTAAGTCCCCTTTTTCTCTCGCCTTTCTGAGGATTGCATCCTTATCTTTGAAGAAATAAATTCTGCAAATTATGTCCCTGGGCCGATTGGGGTCAGCGGCTCTGGGTCCCAAGGCTCTGTGGATGCGATCAATCTTCATGTGGCTCTCTGCAGGGCGACCTAATAGCTGCTGAAAGAAAGTCTGCACCCACGAGCGCAGTTGCTGCCCCTCAATCTCCTCTGGGAGGCCCTGTATACAAGGATTATTTCATCTGTTTCGGTTTTCCAGATCGTCCAGGTGCATTGATTTGATCAGCTTGTGCTTGGATTACTTGTCTATGTGTCTCTAGTATGGCCGCCGTGCCCTCCTGGGCCTCCTCCACTCGTAATATTCTGTGACCTAAATGTTGTACATCTGCATGTATGCCTTCCATAGCCTGTTTGTTGGAGGACTCCAGCCTCTGAAACAGTTTGTGTAGTTCGCTTTTAGTTGGTATGGCCATTATGCGGCTTTTCCATGCATCTTCATTTATTATGTTAAGTGAGCCTCTGGACCCTTTATGTGCCGGGCTATTTGTAAAGCTGGCTGTTGGTGATTGTGCCCACGGGGGGCTGCCGCCTTTGTCAGCCCTGGAGGTCTGTGTTGGAGGAAAGGGTGAGCTGTGCCGTGTATAAGGGCTGCTGCCCGGTGTACTCACTGCCTCCTGGTCCAGGGTCCCCCTCTCCTGCGTTAGCTGCTCCACTGATTAAGGTCTCAGACTGTTCTCCCTCCTCCTCTTGTCACTGCCCTGTGCCGTCTCCTGTCCGCTTGCTCGTTGTTCCTGCTCCTCCTGAGGCTGCAGTGAAGCTGGGCTTGCAGGCCGATCCTGCGCGTGTGCTCCTGCCGCCGCCGGCGCCATCTGGGATCCCGCTCCACCCAGGAACCGCTCCATTGGGCCTCCTCAGCTGAGGGGAGTGCACGAGTGTGAGCGCGGTGGTCTCCTCTTCCCCATGAGGTCGTCTGTGGCCGTGTTCTGCCGCTTGCTGGTGACTCAGCTGCGAAAATGGTAGGAGACGCAGGGGCTCGCCTGAAGTGCGACCTATCCCGGCATCCGCTAGCCACGCCCCCCAGCAGGCGGGGATTTTAAATCCCCGCCTGTTGAAAGCACTTCAGAGCAGTGCAGGGGGAAGACCCGGCTGGATGCATCTGAGCCCAGGCAGCTGCGGAGAGGTGAGTATATATATTTTTTTATTTTTTATACATTTTAGGGATGATTTTTCAGGGAAGGGCTTATATTTAAAGCCCTTTCTCGAAAATCACTGCAGGGCTTGCCGGCAGCCCATTGCTTTCAATGGAGCCGGCTGTAGCGACAGCTCCATTAAACTCAATGGGAGAACATAGTGCTCCTCTGCCATAGCTTTTCCAGAGGATCGCGATCTTCATTGAATGTTCTCAGTGGGGTCAGCACTGCTGCCGCCGGACCCATTGAGCACATGGTGAATCCCTGATGTGACAGCATCCAGGGGTTTCACATCCAAAAAGACGGATGCCGCAGTTACTTGCCTTTTAAAATCCGCTGCCCTATATTTACCGCTGCACATTTTTGTGTGCAGGTAAATATCGGGCATATGACCGCTGCCATTGAAAAGCATTGGTTGTTAATAGATGCGGATAGCAAACGCAAGTAACAAGCACACATAAAAACGCGTCTGATTGAGCCCTTATACATTTTTTCTGCGGGTCTTACAATGATACTAAAATTATATATATTTTTTAAAGTTTTTCCACTTTTACACAGTGAACCTTTTTTTTAAAAAAAACAAACATATTTTTTGCATTCTTAGGGCGCCCACCCACTGGCGTTTTTTTTCCCTGCGAAATTCACAGCATTTTTTTCTCTGCAGGGGTCTATGGGACTTGTAATGTTAAAATCGCGATCGCGCAAAATCGCACACACTTGCCTTTTTTTCACGCGTTATAGCTTGCCTTTTTTTCATGCGTTATAGCTTGCTTTTTTTTTCACGCGCTATAGCTTGCTTTTTTTTCAAGCGATTGTCAACGGGACTTTCTAATGTTAAAAACGCTTTGCAAGTTGGTGCGTTTTTAACATTAGAAAGTCCCATTGACAATCGCATGAAAAAAAAGCAGCAATATAGCATGAAAAAAAGGCAAGCTATAACGCGTGAAAAAAACGCAAGTGTGCAGGAGCCCATATGGCATGAAAAAAAAGCAAGCTATAACGCGTGAAAAAAAGGCAAGTGGGTGGGAGCCCTAAAGCCCGTTAACTTTTTATTTTTCCATTGTTGGAGCTCTGTGAGGGCTTCCTGTTGCGTGACAAGTTGTAATTTTTCTTGGTACCATTTTGGGGTACATGTGGCTTTTTCGATTGCTTTCTGTTTCTTTGGAAGGTGACATGAACAAAAAAAGCGTGTTCAACCTATTGTATGGGTTGTTGCAGATGCCAAACGTGGATTTTTTATTTTTTTTTCATTTTTTTTAAACACAGAGAGGTGAGTGCGCAAAAAGGTTTTGTTTTATTTACTATTTTGTTTTACTATTTTTATTATTATTTTTTATGTTCCTGTAGGGGGCTTGAACCTGTGATGCTATGATCGCACTAATTATACACTGCAGTGGTTCTGTACTGAATTGCATTATTTATTACTTATCATAGCGATCACAGGTGATGGCAACCTGAACACCATTGTCTGGCACCTGGTTCCGATAGCAACCCATCAGCACTCCATAATTACATTGTGGGGGTCGATAACATCACAGAAGGAGTGCGCTCCATCTGTGAGTACTTTACATGCTACGATCAACATTGCATATAAGGGATTAACAGTGGAGATCAAGTGTGTCACATTAAAGTTTCTATGTCAGTAGGTCTGCGGTAGGTGTGACAGGTAATAACGGTGTCAATAGGTTGGTGGTAGGAGGGACATCATTTATGTCTCGTCATAAACATAAGCTGATTATATAGTGCGCAACCACTACATGTGTGAATCATCCTCTGGTATGTTCACTATGTACTTCACCTTAAATGATCTCTAAAGTTCATCTTTCTCATTGTATAAAAAAGTAAGTGAACCCTTTGGCATTCCCAGGGTTTCCACATTGATCACTTATAAAATGTTGTCTGATTGTGTTTGTCTATAATTAAGACTTTGATACGATATAACTAATATCGTAATCATCCACACTTCAGGGAGCAAAAGTAAGTGAACCCTTGAATTCAATAAGCTGTAGAATCCCTTTAGCGGCAATCACCTCCACCAAACGTTTCCTGCAGCTGCAGATGAGATGCACACAACGTTGAAGTAGAATTTTGAATCTTCCCATACTGCAAATCTGTTCTAGTTCATCAATATTTCTGGGATGCCTTGTGTGTATAACACTGTTCAGGTCATGCTGTAAGGGGGGAGCACTACACTGCTTTCCCTCTTATAGATGGAAGTGGCCTGGTGGCCACGCTAAATCCCACCCCTCCAGCCTGAGATTCAGCCTGGTGGAGAGGAGAGAATGTAAGAGGTGTGGTATGCATAGGTTCAAGGCTTTGTCCTCCCTGCCAGTTAAGTGGCAGGGATGTATACAGTATAGAGTGATATTGAGGAGGAGGCGCTAATGTGCTAGTGATGTGAACTGGAATATGGTTTTCTCCAGCGGGCTTCAGGGTATTCTGCAGCTTCCTAATTGTGTAGAAGTAGTATGCGCACACTGACCAGGTCAAACACAAGGTATCAGTCTCATGCTCAACATGGCTCTCCTGGGAGGAACATCCAGACAGGGCCTTTTATTGAAAAAGTATAACACCTGCCCTTTATGGGCGTTTAACAGATTACATCAGTAACATATATATATTCTTATTCGCTGGGTTATATAGAATTCCCCGCCTCCCCCTCTCCCCAACTCTCTCAAGTAGAAGCCTTTGTCTTTAACATGTGTCCAAATCTGAAAGTGAAAGTAGGTATCCCTTTGTTGGAGAAGGTCCTGTGTGGGGGATGGGGAGGGACTGGGAAAACACTCAATATTGAATACAGGTATATATATATATTCAGCTAACCTTATACCACACATCTTTCTCCATGCCATTGTCCGGCAACTACCATGATGAAATTGTGTGGCCATTACACTCCACAGAGCTAAAAGTCATTACAATAACATAATACATTTGGTTTATATAAATCAATAGACATTTTATACTAATTATCATGTCTACTACAATCCCCCCTTGAAATGTCTATTCTCTAACTTTCCCTAGTAATTCCAAAATCCCCTGCGAGTGACCCTCCTTGGGGTCCCAAATCTAGGCAGGCCCATCGAGCATACCAAGGTAAGCTCTCTAAGCCAACCACGGGTTCTTCACAGCCCTTGCGACTGGACCACAGCTGGCCTGGGTCCCCCGTAGTCACCGACTCGTAATTCCAAGGAGGGTGGTCTGACCCTATAACTGGAGCGCGTTGTAGGTTGGATTTAGAGTCTTCAAGGGGGTGTAGGACTTGTCCACTCCATCTGGGGATGCATCCAGTAAACTCATTGTGGGAGCGGCTTTTTCCACAGCAGTTTCACAGGTCTTTTTGACACAGGGGACAACACAGCAGGCTAGAATAGAAAAGATAATCAGTACACATAGAACAGCAATGCCTATCTGCACCAGAATTCTCTGCCACCCACTCATCCATGAAAAGTACTGGTCCCAAGGGTCAGTTATCCCTGAGTTTCTTTTTAATTCTTCCGATAGTGCGGTCAACTTTTTAATGGCAACTGTGACTTTACCCGTGGGTCCTGTATTGTCTGGGATGTAGGTACAACAAGTCTCCCCTATCATCTTACAGACACCCCCCTTCTCAGCTAAAATCATGTCTAAAGCCATTCTATTTTGAAAAGTCATAGTCGAGGCAGGTCCTAATTGGTCAGCTAGTCCCTGTAAGGCATCTCTGGTGTAATTTATAAATCGCTGCTGATTGTAATAAATATAATTAATCCAGTCAACGTTTTTATTTACCGTAATGATTGGGAAAATGGACTCGAATCCAGCTTTAACTTGGTCTCTAGCTTTATACTCGTCAGGTACCCCCCTTGGCTGTCCTATGGCGTCAATGTACACGTGTAAATCGAAACTACCGCCAGGAGCCTCTCGTCTCACTCTATGATAACTATTGGGGGTAACCTCATTATCCTCAACGTTATCTGACAGGATGTGGAGGGGCATAAGGGCTTTTGCTAAAGCACACTCCCCTGTCCAATTACCTTCCAGACGGGTCCTCAACCTCATGTCTCCACAAAGCCAGTAAACGTCTCCTAAGGACTGGACCTGATTCTGCGTCCATTCCCCTCCCAGTGTACTGTAGGAGGAGCAATACCCATTGGTGAAGTTCCCCAAAAATCTCCCCCCTTGTCGGTTTGCATAGCAGGTGTAGTTTCCGGGGTAGATTGTAATACTCTCCCCGGGGCGAGGCACTTGAGTGATTATGGGGTATTCCTTTTTCCACTTCTCACAAGCAGTGTGATTGGTGGAAATGTTCGTGAAGAGACTAAGGAAACACTTTTCAACATCTACAGGGAGATTCAGTGGGACCGTCCCCAAGTGCGGCCGGGCACTACCGCACACGTAACAGTTAGACTTGTTGCTCTTGTTGGCGTTGTACCTCATCCACTCTAACCAGAGATTCTGGTCAGAGTAGCCAGTCTCTACTGTCATGACGTCTTCAAAGGTAGGGTCGGCTATGGCCATCATGTTCGTCAAGGTCTTTATTTTGGGGCGCAGGGGGTTAAATATAGGCACGGGGCTAGGTGAAGGCCTCCATTCGGGAGCATCTACCATATCCCTTATTTTAAACTTCCCTAAGGGATCTGTCCTCCCGTACCGGTATGTCCCCAAACAATAAGTCCCCTCGTCTCCCGGGCTTGGATTTTCTATGGTTAGTGTAAGAACCATATTAAAGCCAAGCAACATGATG
Source organism: Eleutherodactylus coqui (assembly GCF_035609145.1). Classification (NCBI taxonomy): domain Eukaryota; kingdom Metazoa; phylum Chordata; class Amphibia; order Anura; family Eleutherodactylidae; genus Eleutherodactylus; species Eleutherodactylus coqui. The sequence goes on along the minus strand of NC_089838.1, from coordinate 51,294,492 downwards.
AATTCAGCCTTCCAGTTCCCACTATCCTTATTATTTTTAAGGAGGGTCATACGACTAATTAGGGATTTCCCGCTCTTATCTTTTTTATTTACGGCACTTCGCGGTTTGTAGGACCAGTCTGTTCCTGTGTTCCATCCCACTGATCCCCAATAGCGACAGTCTTCTCCCCAGACATTATCAGTAACACAAATATATTGAATTCCCCGGGTGTACAAGTCATATAGCCAACTGGATCGGGCTAAATCCGGCCCATGGTGGGATTTTGTTTTTAGACACGGGACCACAGTACAATAGTCGAAGGAATATGTGGCCACCTGAGTGTTGGATGAGTTATACCAAAAGGTAACAGTACCCTCATATTCCTCCGACCAAGGATTCCAGTTGCCACCCTCCTCTCTCGTGATTACTGCTCGAGACCCACCTCCCACTCTGACGAGTCCCAACCAGAATAATGTCCACAGCATGACTAGACCTGGTCTCCCAGATCTGGAACTTTCTTACAGTGGGAAGCGTGGATCCAGGTGGGTCTTCCGGCTAGTTTCACAGCTGTGGCAGTAGTCAGAAGCACCTGGTAGGGACCATCAAATCGAGGCTCGAGGGAGTGCTTCCTGAGGAACTTCTTGACATACACCCAATCCCCAGGCTTCAAGGTATGGGTCCCGGTGTCCGCCTCTGGATCTGGAATGGAAGAGAACACCTGTGCATGGACCCTGGTTAGTTCTTTGGCAAGGGAAGTCACATACTTAGTCAACACATCAGATTGCAGTTGTAACTGTTGGGGGTAGTAACAACCTAACCTTGGGGCTGACCCAAACAGGATTTCATAGGGGGATAGTGCGTGATCCCCCCTGGGTGTATATCTCACACTGAACAGGGCTATTGGGAGACAGTCTGTCCAGGGTAGCCCTGTTTCCTGCGTCATTTTGAGCATTTTGCTCTTTAGTGTGCCATTAAGTCTCTCTACCTTTCCACTACTCTGGGGGTGGTAAGGTGTATGGAACAGCAGACTGCTACCAAGGGCCTGCCAAATTTCTTTGGTGACGTTGGCAGTGAACGCTGGACCTTGGTCACTTTCGATGACCTCTGGGATTCCGAACCTGCAGACGAGTTCTGAGAGTAGTTTCTTAGCAGTAGTCTTTGCAGTCATATTGCTCACTGCGTATGCTTCTGGCCAGCCGGAGAAGACATCTACTACTACTAGGGCGTATTCGTATCGCCCGCTCTTTGGCATTTGGATGTGGTCAATCTGGATCCGTTGAAAGGGATACATGGGTCTGGCAAGGTGTTTTGCAGGAACCCTCTCCATACGTCCTGGGTTGCATTCCGCACAAGTAACGCACGACTTACAGTATCGGTCAGTCAGAACCGAGATTCCAGGGGCCACGTAGTACTTCTGAATGAGGGCGTTCATCAGCATTTTGGATAAGTGCGTGGGTCCATGAGCCCATTGTACCACTGCCGGGTACAGAGATCTTGGAAGACAGGGTTTCCTTGAGATTTGATACAGCCCTCTTCTGTCTTTGGTAGCCCCCTTATCTTCCCAGATTTTCAGCTCTTCTGGCGTAACTCTCGCCTGTGCTTCTGAAAGACTTCTTACATCTGGGGTGGTAGGCACTTCTGGTCCCGTCCGAGCGACCATTTCCATTGGCTGATCCTCCACTCGAGTCTCACTTCCTTCGTCTGGACCTGCTGCTGCTTCTTTAGCTGCCTTGTCGGCTAGATAGTTTCCTCTAGCTTCTGGTGAATTTAACTTTCCGTGAGCCTTGACCTTCAGCACAGCCACTTGGGTAGGTAGAAGTAGCGCATCCATCAGTTCTCCGATAGCCTCATGATGTTTCACTGGAGTACCAGCTGTCGTCAGGAATCCCCTGGTTTTCCATATTAGTCCAAAGTCATGAGCCACTCCAAGAGCATACCTGGAGTCCGTGTAGATATTTGCAGTCTTCCCTTTGGCCAATTTACAGGCTGAAATCAGGGCTTGCAGTTCTGCTTCTTGTGCAGACATCGTTGAAGGCAGTCTCTGAGCTTGGAGGATGGTGTCTTCCGTAGTGATTGCATACCCCGTGTGAAACCTTCCCTTGCTGTCCGCGTACCTGGAACCGTCAATAAAAATTGTAAGTTCGGGATTCTGCAGTGGGGCATCTAGGACAGTAGGTAGGTGTGAGGTTTGTTGTTTCATGAGCTCAAAGCAATCATGTTCGGGCACCCCCGGATCATTTGTTTCTTTTTCCTCTTCTGACTCTACACCCCCCTCAGGAAGTGGGAGGAGAGTGGAGGGGTTGAGTATATGGCATCGGCGTAGAGTCACATTATCCGGAAGGAGGAGCGAACATTGCAGTCTGAGGTGTCTTGCTGCCGAAAGATGTTTTGGTTGCGTTTGATTGAGGATGGCCGTGATGTCATGAGGAGCTTGAACGATCAAAGCGTGTCCCAAAACAAGGTCCGAGGTTTTGTCCAACAGGACCTGAGCAGCAAAAACGGCCCTTAGGCAGGAGGGCCCTCCTCGGGCTACTGTGTCTAGCTGTGCAGAGTAGTAGCCAACTGGCCTCATTCTGGGGCCGTGAGATTGGGCAAGGACACCCGTCGCATGTCCCTGCCGTTCGCTGACGAAAAGGTGGAAGTCCTTGTTATAGTCCGGCAGGCCCAATGCAGGGGCTGTAGAGATGGCTGTCTTCAAAAGATAGAAACTTTCAAGCGCCTCTGGTCCTAGAAGAAATGGATCCGTCTTTAAAGCATCGTACAGAGGTTGCATCAGTAGAGAGGCTTCTGGGATCCATGATCTGCAGTAGGAGATTAGGCCAAGGAAAGCCTGTAATGCCCGCGTGGAGTTTGGCACTTGTATCCTCTGGACTGCCAGTATCCGTTCGTGGGTGAGGTGCCTGGCCCCCTGCGTGATGCAGTGACCAAGGAAAACCACCGAAGTGGAGCACCACTGGAGCTTGGATAGGGATGCTTTGCAACCTTGGTCGGCCAGGAAGTAAAGCAGGCTTTCCGACGCCGCCTCAGCTGTGGGGAGGTCATCAGCGCACAGCAAGAGGTCATCAACATATTGTAGGAGAACCACCGTAGTGTGTTCAGATTGCCATGGTGCGAGGATAGACGCAATGGCTTTCGCGAACTGACTTGGAGAATTCTGGGCCCCCTGAGGCATCACGGTCCATGTATATTGCCGGCCATCATGGGTGAAGGCGAAGAGAAATTGGCAGGACGGGTCCAACGGGATGCTGAAGAAGGCATTTGCAAGATCCACGACTGTGAAGTATGTGGCGGTGGGCGGTACCCCCGCCAACAGGGTATGTGGATTAGGCACAAGGGGTGTGTCCAAAATGGTGGCCTCGTTCACTGCTCGGAGGTCCTGCACCATACGGTATTTCACTGGCATCCCCTTGGGTGTCTTCTTCTTTACTGGAAACAACGGGGTGTTGCAGGGAGATTCACAGGGTATGAGTGCCCCATTTTCCAAGAGTGCCTTCACTTGCCCTGCGATAGCCTGTGAGACAGCAATCTTGAGTGGATACTGCGGCCGACGTGGTAGGCTGGCTCCAGGTTTCAGTTTAACTACCACAGGTGGCACTCGGAGTTTACCGATGTCTTCCGGGCCTTTGGACCACAGTTTATCTGGAATTCGCTGGAGGACATCAGCCGGCACTGTATTAGGGTTTTCCGTGCTGACTGCAAGGAGTAAAGGTTCTGATGCCAGAATCATCGTATCTTCTTCCGACAAAGGCGATGACACCTTTATTCCTCCATCCTCGGTATAAGTGATGGTGGCTTGTAGCTTGGATAGCAGGTCTGCTCCCAGCAGGTTTAGCGGAGATGTCTTGTGGATCACAAACCGTGCTAACACATTAGGGAGAGAGCCAATCCGTAGGGGTTTTGAAAGGCGGTGAGAGGTAGGACGTCCTTCTATGCCCATGGTCAAGATTTCGACATTGTCCAGCAGGGTCTTGAAAGGGAAATCCGCTTCCTTAATCACACTTCTGGCTGCACCTGTGTCCAGGAGGAAGGTAGTGGGACGGCCTGCAACGGAGAGGGTAACCTGGGCTTGTGGACCCGGCAGATCAATGTTGGTATCCCGCTGAGACATGGCCATAATGGACGCAGGCTTGCCACTGTCCTATTGTAGAAGGTCAATGGCTGGAGGAGGTGGGGGAGGAAGTTGCTCTTTGGTACTTTGGCCGGAACGTCGCCTTCTTGGAGCGCGGCAGTCACGGCGGAGGTGTCCAGGGCGACCACAATTGTAGCATGTACGCAGATCTGGTTGTCCAGGCTGTGGCACCCGAAATCTCTGCAGGGATGGGTCCTCTGCCAGCATTGCAAGTGTGTGTCCTTTTCCTTCTAGCCCCTTTGCTACCAGTAACAGCGTATCCATGGACAATGTCTTGTATTCCGGACGAGATGTGATGAGGCCTTTCCGTATGGGTTCACGAAGTCCTGACACAAAGGCAGATGAAAGCATTTGGGCATGCGCTTTGGTTTGCGTGGAGAAGCCTAGGTCATTAAACAACTGAATCAGGCGAGTGTGGTACTTCTCCACAGATTCCCCCTTTTCCTGGGTGACGTCTTGGATGGTGGTCGCTTGATCTGCAAGACGATCCTGGGCCCACACCTTGATCTGTTCACAGAACTGGATACCGGATTCATATGTAACGTCGCTCTCCACCTTCAGTGGGTCCAGGTGCTTTTCAATCACTGGCCAGTAGGTGTCTCCTGCTTTAACTTCAGTAAGGGCTTGGAGGTCCTTCCAGGTAGCACTAAAATTCTTCTGAATCTGCACCAGTCTCCGGTAAAAAGGCATCGGCTGTCTCTCCGGGTCAGGGAGACTGGTGTTAAGGGTAGACGCCTGAGTGGGAGTAAAAGAAACGTACAACACAGGAGCATCGGCTGGAAGCCGGACTCCTGCGGACTTGGGAGGCTGTTGGCTGTGGGCTAAACGTGCGGGCCCTGGCATCCGGGCCCGCTGGTCTCCACTTGCGTTAATGAAGTGTTCAAGGCGATCCTGCGCACTTCGGATATCTCTCTGTACTCCTTGGAACTCCCCCAGGAGGCTACGGGCTACATTGGCACTAGCGGGGGATGGATCTGCCCATGGATGGAGTCCGTAGCCAGGGGCAACGCTCGGGGAACCATCTTCCCCTAACATCATGAGGGGAAGGCTGCCAGAATTGAACTGGTTAGCTTGTTCTACAGTGCCTTCTAGGGATAGAGGCACAGCGCTGGATGGCACATGAAAAGAGCCATCTGCATGCAGCACTGGATACAGAGACGTCAGAGAATTAGGATTCCCGGGTGTAGCAAGATGGCCGCCGGAGGAAGGGGCGGGGCCAGGTGAGGCAAGATGGCCGCCAGAGGAAGGGGCGGGGCCAGGTGAGGCAAGATGGCCGCCGGAGGAAGGGGCGGGGCCAGGTGAGGCAAGATGGCCGCTGGAGGAAGGGGCGGGGCCAGGTGAGGCAAGATGGCCGCTGGAGGAAGGGGCGGGGCCAGGTGAGGCAAGATGGCCGCCGGAGGAAGGGGCGGGGCCAGGTGAGGCAAGATGGCCGCTGGAGGAAGGGGCGGGGCCAGGTGAGGCAAGATGGCCGCCGGAGGAAGGGGCGGGGCCAGGTGAGGCAAGATGGCCGCTGGAGGAAGGGGCGGGGCCAGGTGAGGCAAGATGGCCGCCGGAGGAAGGGGCGGGGCCAGGTGAGGCAAGATGGCCGCTGGAGGAAGAAGGGGCGGGGCCGGGTCCTGTCCCTGATGGGGAGGGACCGGAAGTAATGTTACCGACACTAGAAGTGGACACAAAGGAAGAAGTAACATCACGGTAGGGGCGGGGCGCCCCACAATTACTGCAGACCTCACGCCATGTGGGATTTTGAACATTACAAACAAGGCAAGTCCAGCAGGGATGGCCGCCATCATAGGGAGGGGGTATAGTGGACACAAAGGCATTACACTGTTCATGATACAAGTAATACACATCCCCCCCCTCCTTCACCTCCTCCTCCACCCAACTCTGCTCGTGTATCCCTTTTGCTACTCTATACCACGCCTCAGCAGACTGCAGCACCCCCCTATCTGCCAGAGCCCCCTTTTTGTCCTTCAAAACTTTCCTCCATTGTTCTGGCTGTAATCTACCACCCCTAATCTTCTCCCATCCTGCAGCTTTCCTGATCCTCTCCCATTGTTCAGCAAACTCTGCTCCCTCCCTTTCAGCAACCAAATCACAAGCTCTATGGCCTTTGTCCTTGCTCACTTTGTTCCCCATTTTCTAAACCACCTGCGTCTATGCCTAACCTTCTCAATCTGCTCAACTCTATTCTACCTACCAAGTCTATTCTATCCGAAGTTTCTGGACACAGTAGTGTTCCTCTTGTAAAATCTGCTTTCTTCAAATCCTTCCAATATAACCCCTCTTTCCCACTCAGATCACAATGCACATTAATTCTATAACACCGAACAAACGGTACAGACGGGATTACTGGAGAATACCCACAACGGCTCAAGGTATATGGCTCACCTACCTTAGCAACAGCCCACCCTCCACTAGTAATCCCCAACAGCACTCCCTGAACACAGTTTGGACAGGACATTTAGCTATACACAGAGACTGACGATTATATTCAGTGACCAAAGACCTCAACAGTATCCGGAGCTGTCAGCCGTCACAACGCACGGCTAAAATTCCCACGTATTCCTCCCTTTGTACAAGAGCATATACCGAGCTCAATCATACAAAAATGAATACGCGTTTTCCAAATTTACCTGCCCGCTCTCCAAGCGTATTAGAGCAACCGTGCCCTATTACCTAGGGGAGCGTGGCCCTCGGGCGTGCACCCTCAAAGCGTATAGGAACACAGACTATGTCCTGCTATACACTCGAGTCTGCCCCTCTACACACAAAAGGTTAATCCTCACAGAATTTGTCTCTTGGTCTTAGGTACACAGTCTTTAACCGTCTCAGACACAACAGCCACAGCATGCAAAATACCCCTAGACAGGTAACATGGTGATTTTTCGGGTGGACAGAACTAGAGTTATTACCTGCCTTTCAGTGAAGGTCTAGTCTGGATCAGATACAGGCAGATTTAGCAGTTAGAAATCAGATTGACACAGGTAGATAAAGCAATCTTACCGTGTTCTGTAGATTTTGGGCCCCTGAGTTCCGCGTGCTATCTGCCGGTCTCTATACGTTCCAGGCTGCGACCTCACAGATCCACCCGCCCACCAAGGGACACCACTGAACTGGAATATGGTTTTCTCCAGCGGGCTTCAGGGTATTCTGCAGCTTCCTAATTGTGTAGAAGTAGTATGCGCACACTGACCAGGTCAAACACAAGGTATCAGTCTCATGCTCAACATGGCTCTCCTGGGAGGAACATCCAGACAGGGCCTTTTATTGAAAAAGTATAACACCTGCCCTTTATGGGCGTTTAACAGATTACATCAGTAACATATATATATTCTTATTCGCTGGGTTATATAGAATTCCCCGCCTCCCCCTCTCCCCAACTCTCTCAAGTAGAAGCCTTTGTCTTTAACATGTGTCCAAATCTGAAAGTGAAAGTAGGTATCCCTTTGTTGGAGAAGGTCCTGTGTGGGGGATGGGGAGGGACTGGGAAAACACTCAATATTGAATACAGGTATATATATATATTCAGCTAACCTTATACCACACATCTTTCTCCATGCCATTGTCCGGCAACTACCATGATGAAATTGTGTGGCCATTACACTCCACAGAGCTAAAAGTCATTACAATAACATAATACATTTGGTTTATATAAATCAATAGACATTTTATACTAATTATCATGTCTACTACAGATGTGCCCCCAAAATAGGGGACTTAGCTCCCCAACCCCTCCCCCGCAGGTCCCAAACATTCTCAGCACTACTAGCGCTGTATAAAAAGTAATCGCAATCCTCTGCCATTGAAAGTAATTGAAAGTGAAAGTAACACAAAACATGCCCTCACACACACATGCCCCCCCCCCACAGTACTCCCCTACACCTGCCCCCTCACAGTGCCCCCTACACATGCCCCTCCACAGTACCCCCACACACATGCCCCCTCCACAGTGCTCCCCCTACAATCACTCCCCCCACAGTGCCCTCCACAGTACCCCCCCCCCACAGTGCCCCCTTACACATGCCCCCCCACATTCCCCCCTCCACAGTGTCCCCCAGTAGTGCCCCTTCCACAGTGCCCCCCCACAGTGTCCTTTACAGTGTGCCACCACAGTGCACCCCCCCCCCCCACAGTGCCCACACAGAGTGCACCCCCCCACAATGAACCCCCACAGTGCCCTCCACAGTACCCTTCCACAGTGCCCCCCTACACATGCCCCCACCAGAGTGTCCCCCTCAGTGCCCTCCACAGTTACCCCCCACAATGCCCTCCACAGTACCCCCGCAGTGCCCCCACCAGTGTCCCCCACAGTCCCTCTCCACAGTGCCCCCACACACATGCCCCCTCCACAGTGCTCCCCCTACAATGACCCCCCCACAGTGCCCCCTTACACATGCCCCCCCACATTCCCCCCTCCACAGTGCCCCCCCACAGTGTCCCCCAACAGTGCCCCTTCCACAGTGCCCCCCACAGTGTCCTCCACAGTGTCCCACCACAGTGCACCCCACCACAGTGCCCACACACAGTGCAACCACCCACAATGAACCCCCACAGTGCCCTCCACAGTATTCCTCCACAGTGCCCCTACTCATAGTGCCCCCTACACATGCCCCCACCCCAGTTTCCCCCTCACAATGCTCCCACAGTGCCCTCCACAGTACCCCCGCAGTGCCCCCCCTCCACAGTGTCCCCACCACAGTGCCCCACTCCACAGTGCTCCTCCACAGTGTTCCCCTTCACAGTGCCCCCCCCCACAGTGCCCTCCACAGTATCCCCCCCACAGAGTCCCCCTACACATGCCCCTCCACAGTGTTCACCCACAGTCCCCTCCACAGTGCCCACACACAGTGCCCTCTACAGTGTCCCCCACAGAACCCCCCAAATAGTGCCCTACCCGGTGTCCCCCCCACAGTGCTCCCCTTCACAGGGCCCCCACTACAGTGCCCACACACAGTGCCCCCCCCCCCCACAGTGACACCTATATATAGATAAAACAGGACCCACCATTCACAATAGACACAGCTCACCTCCTCCCCTCCCTGCACAGGCAGGATTACACCATGTGTAATAACTTACTGTGACAGCCCCCCCCCCCAGCGCAACAAATTACTGTCACAGCCCCACTCCCACCCCACAAGACAAATTACTGTGACAACACCCTCCACACTCTTCCCCCCGCGACAAGTCTATGTGACAGACCCGCCCCCCTGAGCTATGTGACAACACCGCACAGCGACAAGTCTATGTGACAGCACACCCTCCGGCGACAAGTCTATGTGACAGCACACTCCACAGCGACAATTCTATGTGACAGCACACCCCACAGCGACAAGTCTATGTGACAGCACACCCCACAGTGACAAGTCTATGTGACAGCACCCCCACTCCCGGCAAGAAGTCTATGTGACAGCACTCAACAGTGACAAGTCTATGTGACAGCACCCTATGGCGACAAGTCTGTGTGACAGCACTCAACAGTGACAAGTCTATGTGACAGCACCCCCACCCCCGGCAAGAAGTCTATGTGACAGCACCCCACAGTGACAAGTCTATGTGACCGCACACCCACAGTGACAAGTCTATGTGACAGCACACCCCATAACGACAAGTCTATGTGACAGCACACTCCACAGCGACAATTCTATGTGACAGCACACCCCACAGCGACAAGTCTATGTGACAGCACACCCACTCCCGGCAAGAAGTCTATGTGACAGCACCCCACAGTGACAAGTCTATGTGACAGCTCACCCCACAGCAACAAGTCTATGTGACAGCACACCCCATAACGACAAGTCTATGTGACAGCACACTCCACAGGGACAAGTCTATGGGACAGCACACCCCACAGTGACAAGTCTATGTGACAGCACCCTATGGCGACAAGTCTGTGTGACAGCACTCAACAGTGACAAGTCTATGTGACAGCACCCAACAGTGACAAGTCTATGTGACAGCACCCCCTCCCCGGCAAGAAGTCTACGTGACAGCACCCCACAGTGACAAGTCTATGTGACAGCACCCTACGGCGACAAGTCTATGTGACAGCACACTCCACAGCGACAATCTATGTGACAGCACACCCCACAGCGACAAGCCTATGTGACAGCACCACCACTCCCGGCAAGAAGTCTATGTGACAGCTCTCAACAGTGACAAGTCTATGTGACAGCACCCCACGATGACAAGTCTATGTGACAGCATTCCCCACAGCAACAATTCTATGTGACAGCACACCCCACAGCGACAAGTCTATATGACAGCACCCCCACCCCCAGCAAGAAGTCTGTGTCACAGCACTCAACAGTGACAAGTCTTCGTGACAGCACGCAATGGTGACAAGTCTATGTGACAATACACTCCACAGCGACAAGTCTATGTGACAGCACACCCCACAGCGACAAGTCTATGTGACAGCACACTCCACAGCAACAAGTCTATGTGACAGCTCACCCCACAGCAACAAGTCTATGTGACAGCACTCAACAGTGACAAGTCTATGTGACAGCACCCTACGGCGACAAGTCTATATGACAGCACACTCCACAGCGACAATTCTATGTGACAGCACACCCCACAGCGACAAGTCTATGTGACAGCACACCCCACAGTGACAAGTCTAAGTGACAGCATCCCCACTCCCGGCAAGAAGTCTATGTGACAGCACTCAACAGTGACAAGTCTATGTGACAGCACCTTACCGCGACAAGTCTATGTGACAGCACCCCACCGTGACAAGTCTATGTGACAGCACTCCCCACAGCAACAATTCTATGTGACAGCACACCCCACAGCGACAAGTCTATATGACAGCACCCCCACCCCCAGCAAGAAGTCTGTGTGAAAGCACTCAACAGTGACAAGTCTTTGTGACAGCACACAACGGTGACAAGTCTATGTGACAGCATCCGACGGCGACACATCTATGTGACAGTACACTCCACAACGACAAGTCTATGTGACAGCACACCCCACAGCGACAAGTCTATGTGACAGCACACCACACAATGACAAGTCTATGTGACAGCATTCCCCACAGCAACATTTCTATGTGACAGCACACCCCACATCGACAAGTCTATATGACAGCACCCCCACCCCCAGCAAGAAGTCTGTGTGACAGCACTCAACAGTGACAAGTCTTTGTGACAGCACGCAATGGTGACAAGTCTATGTGACAATACACTCCACAGCGACAAGTCTATGTGACAGCACACTCCACAGCGACAAGTCTATGTGACAGCTCACCCCACAGCAACAAGTCTATGTTACAGCACTCAACAGTGACAAGTCTATGTGACAGCACCCTACGGCGACAAGTCTATGTGACAGCACACTCCACAGTGACAAGTCTATGTGACAGCACCCTACGGCGACAAGTCTATGTGACAGCACACCCCACAGTGACAAGTCTATGTGACAGCATCCCACGGCGACACATCTATGTGACAATACACTCCACAGCAACAAGTCTATGTGACAGCACACCCCACAGCAACAAGTCGATGTGACAGCACACCACACAATGACAAGTCTATGTGACAGCACACTCCACAGCGACAAGTCTATATGACAGCTCACCCCACAGCAACAAGTCTATGTGACAGCACACCCAATAACGACAAGTCTATGTGACAGCACACCCCACAGTGACAAGTCTATGTGACAGCACCCCCACTCCCGGTAAGAAGTCTATGTGACAGCACTCAACAGTGACAAGTCTATGTGACAGCACCCTACGGCGAAAAGTCTATGTGACAGCACCCCACCGTGACAAGTCTATGTGACAGCACTCCCCACAGCAACATTTCTATGTGACAGCACACCCCACAGCGACAAGTCTATATGACAGCACCCCCACCCCCAGCAAGAAGTCTGTGTGACAGCACTCAACAGTGACAAGTCTTTGTGACAGAACAACGGTGACAAGTCTATGTGACAGCATCCGACGGCGACACATCTATGTGACAGTACACTCCACAGCGACAAGTCTATGTGACAGCACACCCCACAGCGACAAGTCTATGTGAAAGCACACCACACAATGACAAGTCTATGTGACAGCATACTCCACAGTGACAGGTCTATGTGACAGCACACCCCACAGTGACAAGTCTATGTGACAGCACCCCCACTCCCGGCAAGAAGTCTATGTGAAAGCACTCAACAGTAACAAGTCTATGTGACAGCACCCTATGGCGACAAGTCTGTGTGACAGCACTCAACAGTGACAAGTCTATGTGACAGCACCCCCTCCCCGGCAAGAAGTCTATGTGACAGCACCCCACAGTGACAAGTCTATGTGACAGCACACCCCACAGCGACAAGTCTATGTGACAGCACACCCCACAGTGACACGTCTATGTGACAGCACCCCCACTCCCGGCAAAAAGTCTATGTGACAGCACTCAACAGTGACAAGTCTATGTGACAGCACCCCACGATGACAAGTCTATGTGACAGCACCCCACGATGAAAAGTCTATGTGACAGCACTCCCCACAGCAACAATTCTATGTGACAGCACACCCCACAGCGACAAGTCTATATGACAGCACCCCCACCCCCAGCAAGAAGTCTGTGTGACAGCACTCAACAGTGACAAGTCTTTGTGACAGCACGCAATGGTGACAAGTCTATGTGACAATACACTCCACAGCGATAAGTCTATTTGACAGCACACCCCACAGCGACAAGTCTATGTGACAGCACACTCTGCAGCGACAAGTCTATGTGACAGCTCACCCCACAGCAACAAGTCTATGTGACAGCACACCCCATAACGACAAGTCTATGTGACAGCACACTCCACAGGGACAAGTCTATGGGACAGCACACCCCACAGTGACAAGTCTATGTGACAGCACCCTACGGCGACAAGTCTATGTGACCGGACCTCACAGTGACAAGTGTATGTGACAGCACACCCCACAGCGACAAGTCTGTGTGACAGCACTCAACAGTGACTAGTCTATGTGACAGCACCCCCACTCCCGGCAAGAAGTCTATGTGACAGCACTCAACAGTGACAAGTCTATGTGACAGCACCCTATGGCGACAAGTCTGTGTGAAAGCACTCAACAGTGACAAGTCTATGTGACAGCAACCCCACCCCCAGCAAGAAGTCTATGTGACAGCACTCCACAGTGACAAGTCTATGTGACAGCACACCCCACAGCAACAAGTCGATGTGACAGCACCCCCGCCCTCAGCAACAAGTCTATGTGACAGCACTCAACAGTGACAAGTCTATATGACAGCACCCTACGGCGACAAGTCTATGTGACAGCACACTCCACAGCGACAATTCTATGTGACAGCACACCCCACAGCGACAAGTCTATGTGACAGCACCCCCACTCCCGGCAAGACGTCTATGTGACAGCACTCAACAGTGACAAGTCTATGTGACAGCACCCTACGGCGACAAGTCTATGTGACAGCACCCCCACCACCAGCAAGAAGTCTGTGTGACAGCACTCAACAGTGACAAGTCTTTGTGACAGCACGCAACGGTGACAAGTCTATGTGACAGCATCCCATGGTGACAAGTCTATGTGACAGCATCCCACGGTGACACAT